>NC_030821.1:5024709-6224709 GCF_001704415.2 Capra hircus | reverse complement strand
ACATAACTGTATAGCACAAAGAGCAAATCCCAATGCAATCTATAGGCTTGAGTTCATAATCATATTTTTTCATGATTGCAACAAAGTAGTAGTGTTAGTCGCTCAGTCACGTTCCACTCTTTGCTGTCCCATAGACTGTAGCCCACCAGGCTCCTCTGTCCATGGGATTCTCCAGGCAAGAACACTGGAGTGGGTTTCCATGCCCTTCTTCAGAGACTCTTCCCAACCCAGGGCTCTAAACCGGGTCTTCTGCATTGCAGGCAGATTTTTTTACTGTCTGAGCCACCAGAGAAGTCCCATATATCACATGAATGCAAGAGGTTAATAATAGGGGAAATGGAGGGTGAGAAGGGGCATATAAGGCAGGAGCTCTCTGTGCTTCCTACTCAAATGTAAGCCTACAACTGTTCTAAAATATAAAGTCTTTGTTTAAAAAGTAATGATAACTAAAGTAATGATAATGATAGACTTTTTAAAGTCTATTAATTTAAAAAAATCTTGCCAGTAATGATGGCTATTTACACATGGAATGTACAACTTACAGTGACAGGCAGTTGCTATCATCAAGAAAGTTCACAGAGAGATCAAATGGCCATCTGTCCCGAGTAGGGGAGAGAGAATTCTCTCTTTGAAAGGAAGGTTAAACTGCTTGATCCCGAAGAGCCCTATCACTCCCCCTTTAATCCCTTAGAAATGATCAAAGTGCAGCTCTCGTCAAATTGCTCCCTTTGCTTCTTGCTGCTTCTGAGGCCACCAGGAATGCCTGTATTTCCACCACAATCCGTAGTGGGAGGGAGGTGTGGCAGTGTGTCTATAACGACAAAACTAAGCTCCCTTCCAGGCATATTGCAAACTGCCATTGTCTGCTGCCGCAAGTGTGAGACCCATCATATTCCACTGAGACTGATTAGTTTCATTAGGATACCACGCCTCTTTACTGCAGGGAAAGATAACTTTAAATGTTGACTCCTAAATTAGACATTTCTTTGCTATTTCAGACCCAAGGTTAAGATTCTGGCTCTGTGAAGAACAAGAGTTCCTAAAACGTGAAAAGAATAATAGTGTTTGCTAGCAACTTTTAGAAATATGTGAGCTTTGCTAAATCCTAACAGTTGAGGTGCTACCCTTTCAAAAACTACTGAAAATATATAGATTTTTTTCCCCAGAGAAAAAATATGCATGTACAATTTTAAAGGGTATGCAATTTCAGGATTTCAAAGAATTTCTGAAACCAAAAGAACCTTTAAATAATCAATGAAGCCTAAGTTAAGAACTCCTGCAACAGCATACCGAGTACTTGGTAATTCCCACGCGTATATTTTGCTCATGTTATTTCTTCCACTAACATGCCCTCCCACCCGCCTCCTGCTAGGTCACTAATTCTATTATCTAGCCCCACAATAACTAACCTGCTTCACCCAAAACATTTCTCTGCTGGTTCTCTCTAGCTCCCAGGAGTTCTGTGCTCGTTAATATCTCCACACTTCTGCTCACTCTCTTACCCCCTCAGCTTCCTCCATTACTTGAACTCACATATCAAGTGAGATGATTTACACAATCGTCTCAAAGCTGTCTACTTTTTGAAGATTTGTCTGATAATTCCTTGCTGTGCTGTGCTTAAACACACAGTCGTGTCCAACTCTGTGACCCCCTGCCAGGCTCCTCACCATAGGGATTCTCCAGGCAAGAATGTTGCAGTGGGTTGCCAGCCCTCCTCCAGGGGATCTTCCTGACCCAGGGATTGATCCCAGGTGGATTCTTTCCCTTTATGAAGAATTGTGGAAATCACATAATTCTGGAAATGCATTGACAATTACAGAGTTTTTTCTTTTTCATTTTTATACTAAATTATTTAAGAACAAATCATGTGACTTACCTTTTTAGCATATTGAGATACCTATAAGTCCTCTGTAAACACTTGATCACTTCTCCTTGAAGCTTAGCATACTATAATATAAGGTGACATTATAATGTTACAACACTAGTAGCAATTAACTTCCGAGTGAATGAATGGATTGTGGATTTAAAAAAATGACTGTGGTGAGATTCATACAACATAAAATTAACCATCTTAAAATGAGCTATTGAGTAGTAGTCAGTACATTCACAGTGTGGTTCAACCACAACCTCTATCTAGTTTCAAAACATTTCCATCACGTTAAAGTAAATCTTGTATCCGTTAAACAGTTTCTCTCCATTTTTTCCCCCTCCAGCTTCTAACATCCACCAATCTGTGTTCTGCCTCCATGTATCTATCAGTTCTGGGTATTTTGTTTAAATGCAGTCAGATAACTCGTGACATCGTGTTCCTGGCTTCTCTCACTTAGCATAATGTCCTCAAGGTTCATCCCCGTCGTGGTATGCATCTCTACTTCATTCTTTCTCGTGGCCAAATAACATTCCGTTACATGTGGATACTAGAATTTGTTTATCCACTCACTCACTGATGGACATTTGGGCTGTTCCCATCTCTTGGCGGTTATGAATAAGCCTGTTATAGGTGCTTGTGCACGTGTCTGTTTAACTACCTGTTTTCCACTATTTGGAGCATAAACCTAAGGGTGGAAGTGTGAGCTCATGTAATAATTATGTGGTTAACTTTTTGAGGAACTGTCAAATTATTTTCCACAGCAGCTGAACCATTTATTTTCCCAATAATATATGAGGTACAAGGGTTCCAATTTCTCTAAAACCTTGTCAACACTAATTTTTCATTTTTCATTTTATTGGGTTTGAGGTGATCCTCCTGGATGATGACTTTAAAACAGTACACTGTTTTGAATACATCTTTAACATCAGTAGGGGTGAATTTACTGTAAAGCTAATAAGTCTGATGTTTTAGAGCCCCTCACTAAAGATTTGGCATTGAAATTAGGACTCAATTTTCTATTCTTTTTCATTAAAAGGGCCCTATAAATTATATAGTTTCCAGCTCTCCAAAACTTGAAGTTTCCCTGCACACAACCAAATAAAAATATCTAGTGTTCAAAAATACAACAATAATATCCCTATCTCCAGCTGTGGTGGTGCATTCTTTTGCTTGCAGAGTCACCATATTTGACTTAAAGCCTTTATGACAAATGATCTTACCTCCTGAGTAAGATGTTTAAGAACCTAGTATTACAGATGGCATGACAGGAATCATAATAATCCCTGCCACTTATCAATTGCAGGACAACCTGAATCCAGCTTATGGTTAGAAAGCCAAGCATAAATTTTTGTTTCCAAAAGGATACATACACAGTTCTGCTGACAATTACCTCTTCTTCTCAAATATCAGATTAAAAAGAACAGAGCCATAGGGTGTCTGCAATATTTTAAAGCTGTAATCTCTTTTACATTATTTCTGCATTTTGCTTGTAGCCTATAAGATGATTCTGTCACATTCACTGAGAGGAATCGAGTTGCAGATGCAAATTTATATGACTATTGATGTCCCTGATTTACATAAAAATCTGTGGTGCACATCCAAGATCTGTACTGCCTACAAATAGATCAGATGGCAAGCTCTCTCAACCATGCTTATATGATTTATGGCTAAGCTTTACTCTACGTGCCGTTATGCCCTTCAGAAACTGGGTTATTTGAACTGAATGCTCAGTGTAATCCAGTATGTGACAGACGATGCAAATTATTTGCACACGACATGGTATGAAATTTTGACTGTAAAGCTTGATGACAATGTTCATCAGGAGGGTGGCCTGCAGCTCCAGAAACCTTGGCGATTTATGTTATCGACCCATATGCTGTTCTTTGCTTTCCACATTTTCCTCTTAAAGATTCCCATAGTTCATCATGTTATTCTCCCCTGTAAAATATTTGCTTTACCTTACATATGAGCAAACTAAGTTTAAGTTAGTGTCATTCAATTTTAGCAAGTTCACCTTCCCGTTCATATTGCTAAAATGGGACTAAATGACTAGATTCTTGCTCAGTTCTGTTTCATGTACTCAGAATATTCTCCATTTTTTAAGAGAAGTAATTCACTATAAACTTAGCTTGGCCTCTTAAAATCAAAATACTCACCCTTCACAGATTTCAAAATATTGAGTTCTAAGTATTTCCATTTTCCCTTCTATAGTTCTGTCGTAATCTGTTAATAACCTTCTATCACCTATTTTCATCCCTACATGGTTTTTCATCATGTAGGCTGAGTCTCAGCCCATCACAAAAGGGATACAGTGAAGCCCATCTCATTGAGCTTTGTGGGAAACGTGTGCTATAGATGCAGCTAGCATCCAATAAAAGTTATAGTGTGTCCCTGTCCCCCTCACTTAATGGGTGCTTAAGTAAATGAAAAAGTATGAATTCTGCCAACATTTACAGATTCAAGCTTGTAAAACCACTCTTACAGAACAATATTTCTCAAACGTTACTGTGCAAATTATCTGAGGAGCTAGTCAAAATGCAGATTCTGTTTCCATAGGTCTGGGGTGGGGCCTGATATTCTGGGTTTCTGAAAAGTTCTCAGGCGATGCCAATACGGGTCCACAGACCACTCTTTGAGTGGCAGGGTTACAGATCCATGCTTCTACCTGAGTATGCAAAAGGTAGCTAAGCAGGTAGCTCGCTGTTTTTTTGTTTAACGAAACTTTCAATTTGGGATAACGGTAAATTTATATAAGAAATAATATAGAAATTTCCCATATGCCTTTGATCCAATGATAACACCTTGCAAGCTATGGAACAATAGCACAACTGGTATAGTAAGATAGATAATCCACTGATCTCACTCAGATTTTCCTTGTGCTCGTGTGTGTGTTTGTGTTTTATGAAACTTTATCACATGTAAGTTCATAAATCCATCACCAGTCAAAACACAAAACAGTTCCATCCAGGATCTCTCCTGTTGCTTTTTATAGCCACACGCATTTTTCTCCCTACCCAGCACCCTGTCCCTTCCCTGGCCCTGACAATCACTAATCTGTTTTCCAACTCTATAATTTTCCCATGTTTAAAAAGGTTAGTGGAGTGAAAGTGAAGTCGCTTAGTCGTGTCCGACTCTTTGCTACCCCATGGACTGTAACCTATCAAGCTCTTCTGTCCATGGGATTTTCCAGGCAATAGCACTGGAGTGGGTTGCCATTTCCTTCTCCAGCGAATCTTCCCAACCCAGGGATCAAACCCAGGTCTCCCGCATTGTAGACAGACGCTTTACCGTCTGAGCCACCAGGGAAGTCCTTTAAAAAGGTTATACAAATGGAATTGTCTGCTTCTAACCTTTGGAGATTGGTTTTTAATCATTATAATTCCCTGGAGATTCATACAAAGCCCCATGATGTGGCTGTATCATAATCTAACCGTTCAGTCCCTGAAGAGCATCTAAGTTGTTTCCTGTTTGGGTTTATGAAAAAAAAAAAAAATCTGCTTTTGCACATCTGTGTACAGGCTTTTGTGTAAACACAAGTTTTTAGTTCTTGGGGATAAATGTCCAAGTGTGAAATGGTTGGGTCATACAGTAATCACGTTTAGATTTATAAGAAATGATGCAGTTTCTCCACATTCTTGCCAGCATTTGGCAATGTCATTTTTTTTAATTTTAGCCATTCTGATAGATGTGTAGTGATACATCACTGCAGCTTTCATTTGTAATGGCCAATGATATTCTAAGCCTTTTCATGTGCTTATTTGCCACTTTTATATCTTATTTTTTGAAATGTCTGTTCAAGTCTTTTGTTCAATTTATACTTGGAGTCTTAATGTTTACTAATAAGTTTTGAGAGTTTTCTATATATTCTAGATGTTAGACTTTGGTCAGTTCTGTTGCTTGCAAATATTTTCTCCCATTCTGTTGCCTGTTTTCATCCTTCTAACAGAATCTTTCACAGAACAAAAGTTTTTGGTTTTAACCTGGCACAATTTATCAATTTGTTTCTTTTATGGACTATGCTTTTGGTGTCAAAGTTAAGAATTCTTTGCCTAGTCCTAGGCATAGAGGAGTTTTCCCTTTTTTTCTAAGAGTTTTAAAGTTTTATACTCAACACATAAGTTTATGATCCATTTTGAGTTAGTTTTATACGAAGCATGAGGCTTAGGATTGAGTTCATATTTTTGCCTGGGATGTCCAGTTGTGCCAGCGTGATTTGTTAAAAGGGCTTCTTCCTCCTCTAAACTGCTTTCGCACCTTTGTCAAAAGTCAGTTGGTGCCTTTTTAATGGTGGTGTTCATGTTTTGTCTTCAGACACGAAGGTCTGTCCCTTGCAATAACTGACAGCAGTCAAGACTACAGCAGTGAGAATTCCCTGGTGGTCCAGTGGTTAGGACTCAAAGCTTTCACTGCCATGAGATCAGATTCCATCTCTGGTCAGGAAACTAAGTTGCCACAAGCCATGCAGTGCAGGCGAAGAAAGAGAGAGAGACTATGTTGGTGAAAGAGTCAGTACAAATTTCCTCATGAAAATATAATTTCTAGAAGAGAAAGAAAATTATTACAGGCTGCTTCATCCTAAGGAAAGCTCCAACATAGAGGCAGACTGCCAGCAGAGTTCATTCACTAAATTTCAGCAGTTATCAGAAACGTGTTGCGTTTCATCTTGCTCTTTATTTATCTAGCTCTGTTCATTGTTCTTTTCATTGAGTGGTTTAACGGTCAGAAATCATTCAGACTTTATCTACATGCCCAGATGCCTGCTTGACCATGTTTAGTTTGGCTCCTTCATGCTTCAGTTCAACCTGATGTCTGTTCAGCATTTAGAAGAAGCCGGGGAGAAAACCATGAATTAGGCATTCAGAGGATCTCTTAAATATATCCCCTGTTTTCTCATTTATTTCAACATTAAGCTGAACATTATTTTTTATACTATTAGTTATATACCTGGGATATGATTGATATATCTGTACTTTCAGAAAAAAGAAGTTGGGCAAATATTTTCAAGTCAAAGATATGTATCTCTAATAACCATTTACTGTTCGCTCACTCTTAAAGCAAACTCTACCTGAGCACTTTGCCCAATCAGACACTGAACTGCCAAATTTCTAAATGGGCAGGGAGGGGCATCCTGGTGCTCCTGGGCTTTAAAAGCTGACTACCAGACAAGGATCAAGATAAGGGAGTAAAAAGATCCTGCACTCCCTCTGCATATGGACACACCAAAACTACGATTAGATATAGAATAACTACCCTATGAGGAGGGCCTGAACACTAGCAGAACAGCTCTTCTACAACTATGGATATAAAGAAAAAACTCACTGAGATAGGCAGGAGCAGGACTCACATCTCCAGGAAGATGGCCTACAAGAAGGAGAGGAATCACAAATGCAAAGGCTCACCTTCAGGAGAAGGCGTTTGAGCCCCACCGTGGGCACGCCAGTTCTGGGGACCTTCACCAGGGAGACAAGCTTCCGTAATATCTGGCTTTGAAAACCAGCAGGGCTTTCATCTAGAAGAGCCAGAGGGTGATGGAAAATGAAAACTTTACTCTAAAAGGGCTCACATGCAAACTCACTCCAAGTCCAAGCAGAGAGGCAGCAGTTTGAGCAGCACCTGAACCCTAAGTGAAGGGGATGTATTGACTAACTTTAAGACAAGTAGCAAAAAGGCGCTGGAACTTTCTCTGGGGTTCAAAGTGCGGGTGGATGCCATTTTCTTTCTCCTGGTTGGCCTGACACCGGTGTGCTCTGTCTGTGACACTCACCGTCTGTATCGCTAACACCCCCTGTCCATGTGGCAATCCTCTCCCGCACTTCCCCACACAATCAACCTGCCCTAGTAAGCACCCCTCAACGCAGCTCCCACCTTGCCGCATCTTTCTGGTGGCCTAGGACAAGACTTCCCTGTAGCTCAGAGGGTAAAGAACCTGCCTGCAATGCAGGAGACCAGGGTTCAGCCCCTGGATTGGGAAGATCCCCTGGAGAAGGGAATGGCAACACACTCCTTGCCTGGAGAATGCCATGGACAAAAGGAGGAGTTTGGCAGGATACAATCCATGGGATCACAAAGAGTTTGATATGATTGGGCAACTAACACTCCTCCTAGGACCAGACTAGCACCCCACAAATTAGCTACTGCCCCTCCACACTGAGTGGGTGGGCTCCACCAGGACAGGTGTCCCCCACCCTGCAGAGTGGCTCCCTACTCACCACACCCAGTTGGCAGCCCTGGACCAGACAGGCACCTCTCCAAAGTGGCTCCCACACCAGGAGCATACTCCGCCCACCCGTGCACCCACCTGCAGCACCACAAAATAAAGGGCACCCGGCCCACATGGGGGACACATCTGGAGCACCAGGAGCTAGTAACCAGGAGGGCCTGCTTTCCCAGGCCCCAGCTTTTTACATAAGGCCACTCCTTTAAGACCAGGAGACATAGCTGGTCTACCCGACACCTAGAATCAAACACATAACCTTAGGGTAAACAAGAAGATAGAGAATACGATCAAAATGAAAGGACAAGACAGAACTTCAGAAAAAGGATGAGACCAAGCATGCATAAGTTATCTGCTAAAGAGTTAAAAGTTATAGTCATAAAGATGCTCACAAAAATCAGAGAAACTAGATGAATACAGTGAGAACTTCGACACTGAGACAGAAAATACACAAACCACTCAGAGCTGAAGAATACAATAACTGGAATGAAAAATACACCAGATGGGATCAGCAGCAGGTGAACTTCCAGATCAATGAACTGGAAGACCGAGTAGTGGATATCCCCTAATCAGAACTGAAAAATAAGTAATTAATTTAGAAAGTATAGTTTAAGACATATCTAGGACACCTTAAAGCATGCTATCATCCACATCATACGGGCCCCATAAGGAGAAAAGAGACAGAAAGGGCCAAAAAACATACGAAGAAATAACGGCGGAAAACTTTCCTAATCCGAAGAAAGACACAGATGTCCAGGTACAGGAAGCACAGAGAGTCCCAAATAAGATGAACCAAAGAGATACGCTCCAAGACACATTATAATGACAATGTCAGAAGTTAAAGACAGAATATTAAAGGCAGAAAGAGAGAAACAACTAGTAATGTATAAGGAAATTTTCTCCAGAAACATTATAGGCCACTAAGAACTGGAACAATATATTTGAAGTACTAAAAGAAAAAAACAAGAACATGCTGACAACAAAGTTATTATTCAGATTTGGAGATACAAAGAGTTTTCCACCGAGACAAAAGCTAAAGAATTTCATCACTCCTAACTTGCATTTAGACAAAAGGTTTAAAGACCTTATTTAAGTGAAAAAAAAAAAAAAAAGGCCATAGCTACAAATAAGAAAATACATGAAATAATCTCACTTACAAACATGAAAAGAAAGAAAAGGTACTGGATCAATACTTACAAATCTAGTATGAAGGTTAAAAAACAAAGGTAGTAAAATAAGCTATAGCTACAGTAATTAGCAAAGGGAGGTGCAAATTAAAAAGACACAAACTATGCCATGAAATCTCAAAAACTTATGAGATCACAAAATTAAAGAAAAACTCATCCAAGCATAACACTAAAGACAGTCATCAAATCACAAAAGGAGAGAACAAGATAAGAAGAAAGGAACCGAGAATTACAAAAACCAGCAGAAAACGATCAACAAAATGACAGTAAGTATATACCCGTCATTGCTTTAAGTGTGAATGAACTAACTGCTGCAATCAAAAGACACAGAGTGGCTGAATGAATACAAAACAAGACCATCTATATAATGTCTACAGGAGACATACTTCAGATCTAAAGATACACAAAGACTGAAATTGAAGGCATAGAAAAAAAGTATTATACAGAAACAGAAACAAAAAGAAAGCTAGGGTAGCAGTACTTATATCTGCAAATAGACATAAAAACAAAGGTTTTAAAAAGAGATCTTTTTAAAGTATCTTTTAATACTTTAAATACCTTGTATAATGATACAGGGCTCAATACAACAAGAGGAAATACTAATGAATTCATAATAGAAGCACCTAAATACATAAAACAATATTAACAGACATAAAAAGAGAAATTGACAGTAGTACTATATAGTAAGGGACTCTAATACACCACTTATAGCAAAGAATAAATCATTTGGACAGAAAATCAACAAAGAAACACTGGTCTTAAAAGATATATTAGACAAATAGATTTTATAGATGTATATAGAACACTCCATCCAAAATAATAAAGTATGCATTCTTTTGAAGTGCATATGAAACATTCTCCAGAATAGAACATATGTTAGGCTGCAAAACAAGTCTCAATAGTTTGAAGAAGATTGGATTCATGTGAAACATAATTTCTGACAATAGTGTGAGACTAGAAATAAGACTCTGATGCTGGGAGGAATTGGGGGCAGGAGGAGAAGGGGACGACAGAGGATGAGATGGCTGGATGGTATCACCAACTCGATGAACATGAGTTTGAGTGAACTCCAGGAGTTGGTGATGGACAGGGAGGACTGGCGTGCTGCGATTCATGGGGTCGCAAAGAGTCGGACACAACTGAACAACTGAACTGAACTGAACTGAACTGAACTGAACAGAGAAATCAACTACAAATTTTAAAAGCTGTAAAAAAAAAAAAAAAAACCCCACAGGCAGTCTAAACACTGTGCTCTAAAATGACCACTGAGCTACTAAAATATCAAAAAGGAAATAAAAAATTACCTGGGGACAAATGAAAATTGAAACACCACATTCCAAAATCAATGGGAGGCAGCAAAAGCAGTTCTAAGAGGTAAGTTAACTGTGGTACAAACCTACTTTAAGAAGCAAGAAAATTCTCATTCTGTTCTTAAACCTAGTGTGAAAGTCACTCAGTCATGTTGAACTCTTTGGGACCCCATGAACTATACAGTCCATGGAATTATCTAGGCCAGAATACTGGAGAGGGTAGCCTATCCCTTCTCTAGCAGATCTTCCCTACCCAGGAATCGAACCAGGGTTTCCTGCATTGCAGATGGATTCTTTATCAACTGAGCCATCAGGGAAGCCCCAGTTAAACCTGAAGGAATTATAAAGAAGAGCAAACAAAGCTCAAAGTTAGACGAAAGGAAATAAAAAAGATAAAAGCAGAAATAAATGAAACAGAGACCAAAAAAGAAAAAATAAATCAATGAAACTAAGAGCTAGTTCTTTGAAAACATAAATAAAATTGATTAAAGAACCCAAATAAATAGAATCAGAAGTGACACAGGAGAAGTTGCCTCTGTCACCAAGGAAATACAAACAATCATAAGAAACTGCCAAAATGGACAATCTAGATGAATAAATTTCTAAAAATTTATTATATTATTTAATTTATTCTGTTAACTTATTTCTATTAATTCCTGCAATCCACCAGGACTGAATCAAGAAGAAGTAGATAAGAAAAACTAATTATCAATAGTGAAGTGAATCAGTACTAAAAGAAAAAGAAAAAAAAAAAAAAAGCTCAACAAACAATAGTCCAGAATAAGACAGCTGCACAAGTGAATTTTATCAATTATTCAAAGAAAAGTTAACACCTGAACTTCTCAAACTATTACCAAAAAAAACTGAAGAAGAAGGAATGCTTCCAAACCCTTTCAACAAGATCAGCATCATCCTGATACCAAAACTAGATTAAAATATCACACAAAAAGAGAAAACTACAGCTAATATTCTTGATGAAGATAGATGCAAAAGTCCTCAGTGAAATATTAGCAAACCAAAATCAATACGTTAGAAGAATCACACACTATAATCAGGTGAGATTTACTCCAGGGAAACAATGATGGTTCAGAAAGGCTTTCATCAAACAGACAAATTATAACAAGTGTTGATGAGGATGTGGAGAAAGAGAAACCTTGATTCACTCTTGGTAGGAGTGTAAGTTGGTTCAGTTGCTATGTAAAACATTATAGAGGTTTCTCAAAAACATTTTAAAAAATATGACCCAGCAACTCCACTTCTGGATATTTACCCAAAGAAAACAAAGCCTCTAATTGAAAACGATAGATGCACCCCAGTGTGTATCGAAGCAGTACTTACAGTAGCTAAGATGTAGCAGAAACCTCAGTGTCTGTTGATATTAATAGATGACTTAGATAAAGATGACTAGATATATAGTGGAATATTGTTCAACCATAAGAAAGAAAGAAGTCCTGGCATTTGGGGCAAACTAGGTGAACCTAGAGGGTAATATGCTTAAGTGAAGTAAGTCAGATAGAGAAAGACAACTATCTTATGATCTCAACTATGTATGAAATTTTAAAACTGAACTAAAGCAGACTCATAGATATAGAGAATAAAGAGATGGTTTCCAGGGAAGAGGCAGGTAAGCAAATGGCAAAATAAGTGAAGGAGATTAAGAGATAGAAACTTTCAGTTATAAAATAAGTCGTGAAGATGCAATACACAGAGCAAGGAACATATTGTATTAATAATATACAATAAAGTGAAAGTGAAGTCACTCAGTCATGTCTAACTCTTTGCGATCCCATGGACTGTAGCCTACCAGGCTCCTCCATCCTCCTCCTGGATTCTCCAGGCAAGAATACTAGAATGGGTTGCCATTACCTTCTCCAGAGGATCTTCCTGTCCCAGGGATCGAACCCAGGTCTCCTGCATTGTAGGCAGACGCTTTACCATCTGAGCCACCATCCTTAGTTATAATATACAATAATATGATATTAATTTTAAATGGTCACATCTGGTTACTAGACTTATCATGATGATCATCTAAAAATATATATAAATGTTGAATCACTATGCTGTATGAAACTAACATAACACTGTATGTCAGTTGCACTTCAATTTTTAAAAAGCTGATCGCAACTACACACAAACCACCTGAGTTTAGACTTCTGTTCAGCACTCTTGTACACTGTGTGCAGAATCATGACGTAAATTCACTTGTCTGATGACAAGCACCCTGAATCTTCCTCCATTCCCTAGTCTGATTTATTTCTGTGCTATTTCCAGTTTCTCTGAGGCTGTCTTATGATTTTGCTTCATTGATTCAGACAGTATTGGTTTCTGTTTTTCTACAAATTGCCTTTCTTTGCATTTAAATTACTGAATTGTTTCAAGAGGAATCCCTTCCTGGCAGGAGCTCTCCACTGTCATTCTTATGAGGGAAGCTGATCCTCAGGCCCCAGCAACACATGCTGCTGCTCAGACAATTACAAGTCTGCCTCAAGGTAATTGACATTTGGTTATGGGGGGAGTGGAGTTGAAATATTTCTACTCTACCTAGGTCACATCAACCTTTTGCTCTCCACCGTCTCATTCCCAATTTGCTCCTGGTAGAAGTTGGAACCCAAAACAATCTTCTTCCACGGTTTAGTAATGATTGGGATGACTGTGCCTTAAAGAAAGGAAATCAATTTTGGTCCTTTTTCTTGACTTTTTCCTTTATGATGCAGTAAACAACCTGGGTACAGACTTCTACTTAGAGAAGATTTTCATTTAAGGTTAGTAGGTGGGTGAGTAGACACAGCTATGCCAAAGCCTTTGACTGTGTGGATCACAATAAACTGTGGAAAATTCTGAAAGAGATGGGAATACCAGACCACCTGGCCTGCCTCCTGAAAAATCTGTATGCAGGTCAGGAAGCAACAGTGAGATCTGGACATGGAACAACAGACTGCCTCCAAATAGGAAAAGGAGTATATCAAGGCTGTATATTGTCACCCTGCTTATTTAACTTATATGCAGAGTACATCATGAGAAACGCTGGGCTGGAGGAAGCACAAGCTGGAATCAAGAGTGCCGGGAGAAATATCAATAACCTCAGATATGCAGATGATACCACCCTTATGGCAGAAAGTGAAGAGGAACTAAAAACCCTCTTGATGAAAGTGAAAGAGGACAGTGAAAAAGTTGGCTTAAAACTCAACATTCAGAAAACAAAGATCATGGCATCCAGTCCCATCACTTCATGGCAAACAGATGGGGAAACAGTGGAAACAGTGTCAGACTTTATCTTTTCGGGCTCCAAAATCACTGCAGATGGTGACTGCAGCCATGAAATAAAAACATGCTTGCTTCTTTAAGAAAAGTTATGACCAACATAGACAGCATATGAAAAAGCAGAGACATTACTTTGCTAACAAAGGTCCGTCTAGTCAAGGCTATGGTTTTTCCAGTAGCCATGTATGAATGTGAGAGTTGGACTATAAAGAAAGCTGAGTGCCAAAGAATTGATGATTTTGAACTGTGGTGTTGGAGAAGACTCTTGAGAGTCTCTTGGACTGCTAGGAGATCCAACCAGTCCATCCTAAAGGAGATCAGTCCTGGGTGTTCATTGGAAGGACTGATGCTAAAGCTGAAACTCCAGTACTTTGGCTACCTGATGTGAAGAGCTGACTCATTTGAAAAGACCCTGACACTGGGAAAGATTGAGGGCAGGAAGAGAAGAGGATGACACAGGATGAGATGGTTGGATAACATCACTGACTTGATGGACATGAGTCTGAGCAAGCTCTGGGAGTTGGCGATGGACAGGGAGGCCTGGCATGCTGCAGTCCATGGGGTCACAATGAGTCAGACATGACTGAGCAACTGAACTGAACTGAGTAGACCCAACAGTCAGGCCTGCAGAAATAGCATATTTCTCTTCAGTAAGATGTTTCAAAATTTAGATTCAGAGAGAAGTTGGAGAATCTACTTTGACCTCAAGGTTTAAACTGAATTTCTCAACACAGCTTTTATCAGAGCCCTTCATTCTCCACTCACAGAAATCCCAAACCCTTCATCTACTTCCTTTTTCAAAACTGTTTTACCTTTTAAATTGTATTCCTAGTGTCGAAGGAAGAGGCCACCATCCAATACTTGATATGAATATTGAATTTAGTGCTTTATAATCAAGTCAGAAACGATGTCCTTTTCATTATAGGGGACTGGAATGCAAAAGTAGGAAGTCAAGAAACACCTGGAGTAACAGGCAAATTTGTCCTTGGAATGCGGAATGAAGCAGGGCAAAGACTAATAGAGTTTGCCAGAAAATGCACTGGTCATAGCAAACACCCTCTTCCAACAACACAAGAGAAGACTCTACACATGAACATCACCAAATGGTCAACACCGAGATCAGATTGATTATATTCTTTGCAGCCAAAGATGGAGAACCTCTATATAGTCAACAAAAACAAGACCAGGAGCTGGCTGTGCCTCAGATCATGAACTCCTTATTACCAAATTCAGACTGAATTGAAGAAAGTAGGGAAAAACGCTAGACCATTCAGGTATGACCTCAATCAAATCCCTTATGATTATATAGTGGAAGTGAGAAATATATTTAAGGGCCTAGGTCTGATAGATAGAGTGCCTGATGAACTATGGAATGAGGTTCATGACATTGTATAGGAGACAGGGATCAAGACCATCCCCATGGAAAAGAAATGCAAAAAAGCAAAATGGCTGTCTGGGGAGGCCTTACAAATAGCTGTGAAAAGAAGAGAAGCGAAAAGCAAAGGAGAAAAGCAAAGATATAAGCATCTGAATGCAGAGTTCCAAAGAATAGCAGGAAGAGATAAGAGAGCCTTCTTCAGCGATCAATGCAAAGAAATAGAGGAAAAGAACAGAATGGGAAAGACTAGAGATCTCTTCAAGAAAATTAGAGATACCAAGGTAACATTTCATGCAAAGATGGGCTCGACTTTATTTTTTGGGGCTCCAGAAATGGTATGGACCTAACAGAAGCAGAAGATATTAAGAAGAGGTGGCAAGAATACACAGAAGAACTGTACAAAAAAGATCTTCACAACCCAGATAATCATGATGGTGTGATCACTAATCTAGAGCCAGACATCCTGGAATGTGAAGTCAAGTGGGCCTTAGAAAGCATCACTCCGAACAAAGCTAGTGGAGGTGATGGAATTCCAGTTGAGCTGTTTCAAATCCTGAAAGATGATGCTGTGAAAGTGCTCCACTCAATATGCCAGCAAATGTGGAAAACTCAGCAGTGGACACAGGACTGGAAAAGGTCAGTTTTCATTCCAATCCCAAAGAAAGGCAATGCCAAAGAATGCTCAAGCTACCGCACAATTGCACTCATTTCACATGCTAGTAAAGTAATGCTCAAAATTCTCCAAGCCAGGCTTCAGCAATACGTGAACCGTGAACTCCCTGATGTTCAAGCTGGTTTTAGAAAAGGCAGAGGAACCAGAGATCAAATGGCCAACATCCGCTGGATCATGCAAAAAGCAAGGGAGCTCCAGAAAAACATCTATTTCTGCTTTATTGACTATGCCAAAGCCTTTGACTGTGTGGATCACAAGAAACTGTGGAAAATTCTGAGAGAGATGGGAATACCAGACCACCTGACCTGCCTCTTGAGAAATCTGTATGTAGGTCAGGAAGCAACAGTTAGAACTGGACGTGGAACAACAGACTGGTTCCAAATAGGAAAAGGAGTGCGTCAAGTCTATATTGTCACCCTGCTTATTTAACTTATATGCAGAGTACATCATGAGAAACGCTGGACTGGAAGAAACACAAGCTGGAATCAAGATTGCCGGGAGAAATATCAATAACCTCAGATATGCAGATGACACCACCCTTATGGCAGAAAGTGAAGAGGAACTAAAAGGCCTCTTGATGAAAGTAAAAGAGGAGAGTGAAAAAGTTGGCTTAACGCTCAACATTCAGAAAACGAAGATCATGGCATCAGGTCCCATCACTTCATGGGAAATAGATGGGGAAACAGTGGAAACAGTGTCAGCCTTTATTTTTTGGGGCTCCAGAATCACTGTAGATGGTGACTGCAGCCATGAAATTAAAAGACACTCCTTGGAAGGATAGTTATGACCAACCTAGATAGCATATTCAAAAGCAGAGACATTACTTTGCCAACAAAGGTCTGTCTAGTCAAGGCTATGGTTTTCCAGTGGTCATGTATGGATGTAAGAGTTGGACTGTGAAGAAAGCTGAGCACCAAAGAATTGATGCTTTTGAACTGTGGTGTTGGAGAAGACTCTTGAGAGTCCCTTGGACTGCAAGGAGATCCAACCAGTCCATTCTGAAGGAGATCAGCCCTGGGATTTCTTTGGAAGGAATGATGCTAAAGCTGAAGCTCCAGTACTTTGGCCACCTCATGTGAAGAGTTGACTCATTGGAAAAGACTCTGATCTTGGGAGGGATTGGGGGCAGGAGGAGAAGGGGAGGACAGAGGATGAGATGGCTGGATGGCATCACCAACTCGATGGGCGTGAGTCTGAGTGAACTCCTGGAGTTGGTGATGGACAGGGAGGCCTGGGGTGCTGCGATTCATGGGGTCGCAAAGAGTGGACATGACTGAGCGACTGAACTGAACTGAACTGAATCAAGTCAGAGATTGCTTAGAAAGTTGTCTTCCTAAGCAAAGCCAAGAGGTGGTCTTACAAAAGTTTTGACACCAGGGAGTTCAAGAAAAATTTATTTTCCCTTAGAAATGTCTAAGGGCTTCCCCGGTGACTCAGATGGTAAAGAATCCACATGTAATGCAGGAGAGCCAAGTTCAATTTCTAGGTTGAGAAGATTCCGTGGAGAAGGCAATGTCTGTCCACTCTGGTATTTTCACCTGGAGAATCCCATGGACAGAGGAACCTGGCAGGCTACAGTCCATGGGGTTGTGAAGAGTCAGACACGACTGAGTGACTTCACTTTCACTTTTCAAACAGCAGCAGCAGCAGAAATGTCTAAGTCTTCTTGTAATTTCTAGAAATTTCCAGCATCCAGCAGTACCAATGAGAAATCTCATGCTAATCTTATGTTTATTTATAGACTTTTTTTTCCATCTCTGGAAACTTTTAGGACTTTTAGCTTAATGTTTTGAGATTTGAAACAGTTTGCTATGTTTGAGTTTTACTCCTCACTCACATTTGGGGACCTTTTTAAATCTGAAGATTTGTGCATTTCTTCAGCTCTATATAAAAAAGTTTCTCTATAGTTCATTAATTTTTCTTTATACTCTCTCCTTCGGGGACTTACCTAACTTCTGTTAGAACTTCTAGTTCGGTCTTTCATGTCTATTTTTCCTCTCTTACCATCAGTTCTCTCTTACCTTTCTCGCATGTCTGTACATCTCCTGTCTTTCTGTGTTATATTCGGGGAGAATTATTCAACTTATTAAATCTCTCTTCAGTTGTGTCCATTCTGACATTTAATCAATCTCATATCTTGTTTGTTTTTATTGTTATTGCTTTTTTGCTTTCTGGATGATTAAAATTTTTTATCTCCAAGTCTCTAATTGATTCTTTCACAATAAACATTCTAATTAACATGAAATAGATACTCTCTCTTATCTCCACGAGGACATTAATCTTTTACAAAAGTTGTTGTCTGTTTTGTTCATTTGAATTCCTCAGGTGTTTGTCTTAATGCTTCTCATAGTGCTCATTTTGCGCAATTGTTTGACAGTCTTTGTCTTGTGTGATTATCTTTGTACTGAAATTCTTTGTAATTTAGGTAGATTAGTAGTATACAAAGAGTGATAATAGGCATGGTCTACCTTCAGTTCAGTTCAGTCGCTCAGTCGTGTCCGACTCTTTGCGACCCCATGAATCGCAGCACGCCAGGCCTCCCTGTCCATCATCAACTCCTTAGGGGTGGAAGTATTTTATCATCAGCATCATTTGATATCAGCACACAGTGACAATATAAGGACTGACTTTGAGTTATGTATAGTTTTTTTTATTATTTCCCTGCAGACATTACCCCCCTTAATTGCCATCACCTGGGGAAGATCGGTCCCACTACACCCCTTCTTACTTCACCTTCTCAATTCATCCCACCACATGATAAGCTAGTGCTATAGATTCTGTTCTATTTAATGTCTTCTTTCTACAGTGATTGTGGGGGAAACATTGCTAAGAAAAAATAAGTACGCAACAAGGCTTTATCGTAAAGCATAGCTAATTATACCTAATATATTATAATGACCTATAATGGAATATCTGAAATTTTATCAGCCAAAAAGCTGAATCACTGTTCTCTATACCTGAAATTAACACAATATTGTAAATAAGCTATACTGTGTTGTTGTTGAGTCACTAAGTCATATCTGCCTTTTTGTGATCCCAAGGACTGTAATCCACCAGGCTCCTCGGTCCATGAGATTTCCCAGCCAAGAATATTGGGGTGGGTTGCCATATCCTACTCCAGGGGATCTACATTAATTTGAAAAACTCCTAAGAAGGGTATAACACTAGCTCATTGTCTGGGCATAGAGTCCCCAACACCCTCTGATTTTTGCCATCCACCTGGGATACAGCTTTGCTTCTCCAGCTCAAATTCCCAATCTTACCCAATCTTACTCCCCACCCTGGAGACAATTGCTTCTGCTTTCATCCATTCCATGCAGATTTGGTGAGAAAAAAGTCAACCTACTTCACTTACTAACCCCATGTAATCAGCTTAGTGGTTAACCACGGCACTTGAATCTGCCCTCTTCAAGGGTAGAGCATTTCCAGAATCCTTTTCACTTTGCAAGAAATGTTTCCTATGAGTGTTTTGGGTATTGGTATTCTTCGTTAATAGTAACAACAGTAGCCTATTCTAAGCACTTCACAATTTGTGCAAATTAAATGATATGAACCCATGTGACTTCTCATTAAGAAACTTCTCAAGCTTTCTATTTTCCAGCTAGCAATTTCCTGTTTTCCAGCACTGACAATTTTCTTAACCATCTTTTTTGTCATTTCTAGAGATTTATGGCATTCGGCTTATTATCTTGATCTAATTTTTTTATCTGCTTCTTAAAATAGCTTTGCCCTTTTCTTTTTCTAGACATACATTCATTCTGGAGTAGTCTGCTCAGAGTGCCATAGCAACATATCACAGACTGGGCAGCTTGAACAACTGAAACTTAATTTTCCCACGGTTCTGGAAGATAGGAGTCCAGATCAGAGGGCTGTCATGGCTGATTTGTTAAGACCCGTTTTCCTGGCATGTAGGGAGCTACCTTCTCACAATCTCCTTCTGTAAACAGACAGAGAGAGAGTTCTCCGGGGTCTCTTCCTCTTCTTAGAACACAAATCCTGTTGGATTAGGATCTCACTCTTGTGACTCCATTTAGCTTCAGCTACCTTTCTGAAATCTTATCTCCCAAATAGTCACATTAATAGTCAACATGTGAATTTCGAGGAACAGCATGCAGTCAATAGCAATTTTAATAGACTGATTCTTAAAGAAAACAGCAATTTACGCAGAAGAAGCTGATAAGCAAGAACAAACGTAAGGAAGGGCACATGTAAAGTGAAAGAGACGGACATTAACTGAAGAATCTTCAAAGTGAATATAGAACACGCTGTCTTTCCTGGTGAAAAGTAGTGTGCAAAAATATCTGTAGAATAAATGAATGAGACATTCAAAATGCACCTCAGCTTCTCCAAGACACCAATTTTCAGGAACATTTGTGAATATATTCTTTGATTCATTTAGGTTGGATTTGTATAAAAGGAATAATAAAAACATAACTGTTCCTTACTTTACTTTCAAACCTGAAATCCATTAGGGAATTTGAGATGTTTATTAAATGAAATATATCAGTGTTAAAGACTAATAAATTTTGATATTGATATGCTATTAAAAAATTCTCTTTCCAACTGGGCTAAGATTTGGAAAGGGTTGTTGTTCTTATGTCTGATGATGTGTTTGCAGATATGTGTGCATATAAGTGTACATATGGGGCTTATAAATTTTAAATCTGTGTGGCAGTATTTCTGTAACGCTTTTGTGACTTTAGCCTTAACTAGTCACAAGTTCTAACAAAGTTAGGAACCACCATATTTATAGACTATTAGAATATGATTCACTGAAAATAAAGATGAGTGCTATGTACACCATCTCTAGGACTTACAGGTTAGCAGAAGAATAGGTCTAGAGAGCAGACTGTTGGAATAGGTTTGCAAACAAGATTTGGAGCCGCAAATGCATCATAGGCTGTTCTACACAGATCAAAAATAATTTAGGTTAGGAACTTGTGGATCATAATATCCATATGTACACTACCATATGTACAAATTAATGTGTACAAACAATACCATATGTAGAAGTGAAATGTGACAAGCAACTCAAACTTTTCTCAGTATTTAGAGGTAAATGTGAGAAGACAGCAAAGTAAGAATTGGTTAAGCTTTTTCTTAATGACCCAAGTTTGCTTACAACTTGTTTTTATGATAGAACAAAAGATACATTGCTTAAAATCAGAATTGTGTGTAAATTTCAAATATTGGTACTTAGAAATTTAACCCTACAAAAATTTTCACTTATTCAAATGAGATTTCTTTTCTTCAGATGTAAAATTAGAGGACAGCTCTATGAATTTATCATTAATTAATATCTTTCATTTGCTAAGTCATGTCCAACCCTTTAGGCTTCCCTATCTTTCACTATGTCCAAAAGTTTGCTCAAATTCATGTCCATTGAGTCGATGATGCCATCCAACCATCTCATCCTCTGTCACCCCCTTCTCCTTTTTCTTTCACTCTTTCCCAGCATCAGAGTCTTTTCCATTGAGTTGGCTCTTCGTATCAGTTGGCCAGAGTGTTGGAGCATCAGCTTCAGCATCAATCCTACCAATCAACTTTCAGGGTTGATTTCTTTTAGGACTGACTGGTTTGATGTACGATATAGTGCAAGTGTTCTCCAGAGTCTTCTCCAGCACCGCAATACAGAAGCATCAATTCTTGACATTCAGCCTTTTTTACTGTCCAATTCTCACATCTGCACGTGACTACTGGAAAAGCTATAGTTCTGACTACATGAAACTTTGTCAGAAAAATGATGTCTTTTCTTTTTAGCCTACTGTCTAGGTTTACCATAGCTTTCCTTCCAAGGAGCAAGCATCTTTTAATTGTGTGGCTGTGTGTCATGGTCCACGGTGCTTTTGGAGACCAAGAATGTAAAATCTGTCACTGTTTTCACATTTTCCCCTTCTGTTTGCCATGAAGTGATGGGGCTGGATGCCTTGATGTTAGCTTTCTTGAATGTTGAATTTTAAGCCTGTTTTTTTGCTCTCAAGACTAGAAAAATGACCTGCTACTCTCTCCCTCCCAAACCTCCCAAATTAGAATATAATATTCTTTGTATTGAAATATAGTTGATATGTGATATTATGTTATTTTCAAGTATACTACACAGAGATTTGACATTTTCAAAAGATATGAAATGATAACCACTGTAAGTCTGATAACCATCTTTTCCTGAATAAAGTTATTAAATATTACTGATGTTTATTCAATGTATGTTATACCTTGTGTGTTATTTATTTTATAACTAGAATTTTATACCTCTTAATCCCTTTTATCAGTGTTACTCACCCCTACTTTCTCTCCTCTGGCAACCACCCATTTGTTATCTCTATGGGCCAGTTACACTTTTGTTTTATTTGTTTGTTTTCAGACTACACATATAATTGAAATCATACATTATTTGTCTTTTACTAGCTGATTTATCTCACTAAACCTTAGCTTTCTAGATCCATCAATGTTGTAAAAATGTTAATATTTCACTTATTGTTATGGCTGAATAATATTATACCACACACACACACACAATATCTCCTTTATCCATTTGTCCGTCGTGTACACTTAGGTTGCTTCAATATCTTGGCTACTGTAAATAGTGCTACAATATACATTGGGGTGCATATACATTTTCCAATTAGTGTTTTATATTTGGGGACAAATACCCAGAAGTGGAATGTCTGGATCATACCTTAGTTCTATTTTTAATTTTTTGAGAAATTTCCATACTGTTTCCCATAGTGACTGCACCAATCTACACTTTCACCGACAGTCTCGAGGGTTCCCTTTCTCCACATCCTCACCAACACTTGCAACTTTTTAATAGCCATTCTGATGTGTGTGAGGTGAGATCTCACTGTGATTTTGATGGGAGTTCACTGATGATTACTAACCTTGGGCAGATTTTCAAGTCTTTTGGCCATCTCCGGGTCTTCTTTTTGCCTTTTCATACTGTTCATGGGGTTCTCAAGGGAAGAATACTGAAATGGTTTGCCATTCCCTTCTCCAATGGACCACATTCTGTTAGAACTCTTCACCATGATCTGTCTGTCTTGGGTGGCCCTACACAGCTTGGCTCATAGTTTCATTGAGTTAGACAAGGCTGTGGTCCATGTGATCAGTTTGGTTAGTTTTCTGTGTTTGTGGTTTTCAGTCTTTCTGCCCTCTGATGGATGAGGATAAGAGCCTTGTGGAAGCTTCCTGATGGGAGAGACTGACTGTGGGGGAATATGGGTCTTCTTCTGACGGGTGGGGCCATGCTCAGTAAACCTTTAATCCAATTTTCTATTGATGGGGGGAGTTGCGTTCCCTCCCTGGTGTTTGGCTTGAGGCCAAATTATTGTAGGGATAACGTCGATAATGGAGACCTCTTTCAAAAGGACTTATGCCCACACTGTTGGATTCGGTGCCCCTGACCCCAGTGGCAGGCCACTGTCAATCCACACCTCTGCCAGAGACTCCCAGACACTCACAGGCAAGTCTTGTGGGGTCACTGCTCCTTTCTCCTGGCTCCTGGTGCACACAAGATTTTGTTTGTGCCCTCCAAGAGTCTGTTTCCCCAGCCCTGCAGAAGTTCTATAACAAATCTCACTGGTCTCCAAAGTCAGATTCCCTGGAGGTTCTCAGTCCCTTTGCCGGATCCCCAGGTTGGGAAATCTGTTGTGGGTCCTAGCACTTTCTTAACAGTGTGAGAATTTCTTTGGTAGTATAATTGTTCTGCAGTTTGTGGGCGTCAGCTTGGCAAATCTATGGTGGAGCTGATGGCAGCCTCCTCCAAGAGGGTTTGTGCCACATGCTGGCGTGTCCCAGGTCTGCTGCGGCCAGAGCCCCTGTCCCCACGGCAGGCCACTGCTGACCTGTGCCTCTGCAGGAGACACTCCAACACTCAAAGGCAGGTCTCGCTCAGTCTATGTGGAGCCTCTGGGTCCTGGTGTGCACAAAGTTTTGTCTGAGCCATCTGTGTGTCTCTGGTGGGTATGGGGTTTGATTCTAAATGCAATTTCACCCCTCCTACTGTCTTGTTGAGGCTTCTCCTTTGCTCTTGGATGTGGGGTATCTTTTTCTTGGTGGCACCCAATGTTCTCCTGTCAATGGTTGTTCAATATCAAGTTGCAATTTCGAAGTTCTCTCAGAAGAAGATGAGCACATCCTTCTATTCTGCCATCACAAGCTCTGAGAGTTGATGATGGACAGGGAAGCCTAGCTTGCTGCAGACTATTTGTATGGGGTTGCAAATAGTCGAGTACAAGTGAGCGACTGAACTGAACTGACTGATGTCTTCTTTGGAAAAATCTCTATTCAGATCCTGTACCTACTTTTAAACTGGTTTTTTTTTTTAATGTTGAGTTCTCTAAATTCATTTTACAGTTTGGATATTAATCTCTTATTGGATATATTGTTTGCAAATATATTCTCTCATTCCGTGAGCCAAATTTTTATTTCATTGCTAGTTTCCTTTGCTATGCAAAAGCTTTATAGTTTAGTGTAGTTGCATCTGTTTACTTTTGCTTTTGTTTTCCTTGCCTGAGGAGACAGATCCAAAAAATATTGCTAATACCAACATCAAAGGACATGACATGTATGGAGTTTTGTGGTTTCAGGCCTTACATTTAATTCTTTAATACATTATGAGTTTATTTGTGTATATGGTGTGAGAAAATAATCCAGGTTGATACTTTTGCATGTAGCTATCCAGTTTTCCCAACAGCATTTATTGAAAAGTCTGTCTCCCTCCATTGTATATTCTTGTTTCTGTCATCATTCTTAATTGACCATATAAATGTGGATTCATTTCTGTGGTCTTTATTTTGTTCCATTGATCTATGTGTCTGTTTTGGGCCAGTACCATACTGTTTTTATTACATTAGCTTTGCAATAAAGTTTGAAATCAGGGAACACGATAAACTCACATTTTTCTTTTCCAGGATTATTTTAACTTTTCAACATCATTTGTGTTTCCATACAAACTTTAAAATTATTTCTTCTAGTTCTATGAAAAATGACATTGATATTTTGAGAACAAAATTTTTGCCTCCATTAGGTTTTTTTCATACCTTTTTTCTGGATGCACTTGTAAATGAATTTTTTAATTTTTATTTCTGATAGTTCATTATTAGCATATAGAAATGCAACATATTTTTATATTAATTAGGTATCCTTCACCTTTACTGAATTTATTAGTTCTAACATTTTTTTGCTAGTGTCAAAGATTCTCTACATATACTAACGTGTCATTTTCAAACAGTGACAGGTTTACTTCTTCCTTTCAAATCTGAAGATTTTAATTTTTTTCTTGTCTGGTTGCTGTGGCTAGGACTTCCATAACTATGCTGAATAAGAGTGGCATGAGTCCACTTATCTTGTTCCTGAAATGGTAGCAGAGGCCTTCAGCTTTCACAATTGAGTATGATGCTGACAGCGGACTTGTCACATACAGCCATTATCATACTAAGACGTTCCTTCTTTACCCACTTTGTTGCGAGTTTTGCCATAAATGAATATTGAATTTTGTCAAAAGCTTTTCCTGCATATATCCAAACGATCATGCTATTCGCTCTTCAGTTTGTTAACATGGTCAATTTGCAGATATTGACTCATTCTTTCATCCCTGGAATAAATTCCTTGAGATCATGGTGCATGATCCTTTTAATGTATTATTGAATTCAGTTTGCTGAGACTTTGTTGAAAATCTTTGCATTTATGTTTATTAAGGATATAAGCCTGTAATCGTATTTTGATGTTTTTGTCTGGTCTTTGTAACAGAATAATACTGATCTCATTGAACGAGCTTGGAAGCATTCCTTCTTGTTCAAGTTTTTTTGAATAGTTGGAAAGGGTAAGTAGTAGTTTTTTTAAACAGTTGGTAAAATTCACCTGTGAAGCCATCTTGTCCTGGACTTGTTTTCTAAAATTATTAGTAGTAGTAGTATTGATTCACTTTCATTATTGATAATTGGTCTGTTCATAGTGTCTATTTCTCCTTGATTCAGTATTGGAAAATTGTACATTTCTAGGAATTTATCCATTTCATCCATATTGTCCATTTTATTGGTGTATAATTTTTCATGGTAGACTCATAATTCTTTGTATTTCTGTAGTGTCAGAGACAACTTCTTTCATTTCTGATGTTATTTATTTGGGTTCTTTCTCTTTATGTCTTGATTAGCTTGGTTAAAGGTTTGTCAATTTTGTGTATCTTTTCAAAGAAATAGCTCTTAGATTCATTGATCTCTTGTATTGGTTTTTCCTGGTGGGTGGGGAGAGAGACTCCCCTATTTCATTCATTTCTGCTCTGATCTTGATTATTTCCTTCCGTCTAACTTTGAGATGTGTTTGCTTGTTTGATTCCTAGTTTTTAGGTTTGAGGATAGAGTGCTTGAGACTTTTCTTGCTTTTTGAGGTAGGTCTGTATCATTATCCACTTCTTTCTTAGAACTGTTTCTGCTGTCTCTCACTGATTTTGAAATGTTGTATTGCCATTTCCATTTGTCTTCGGGGTTTTTTTTTTAATTTTCCCTTTGATATTCTTAGTGACCCACTGGTTGTTTAGTAGCATATTGTTTTGGCTACACGTTTGTGTGTTTTTTATTTTTAAACAACTGTAGTTGAAACAAATATATGGTTGATTTCTAGTCTCATACTGTTGCAGCCATCAGATATATGCCCTACGGGTGCCCCCATATAATCTGGGAGCCCTCCTCTGTTGCGGTAGGCCTGACTTCCGTGGGCATGCTGGTAAGCAAGGCTTTTCCCATCCCACTTGACTGCAAGGGCCTGCCTCATGCAGTGACTGTGGCCCAGTGGTGGGGAAAGCTGAGTCCCAAATGCCTGGCCCCAAGACTGAGGTCCAAGGGGCCACAACACTGATACCAGTCTGCCAGTGGTCACAGAAAGATCCCTTCATGGCTGGCTGTACGGGATAGAGGGCAGTGGACCTGGTGTCAGCCCACTGGTAGATAGGCAGGTAAGCCTGCAGTTCTAATAGGCTAATGAGAGGGCTCCTAAATGGCACTTTCCAGCACCGGAGTCCACACAGTGAAACAAGCTCCCCAAACTGGCTGCAGCCAGCATCTCCAACCCTAGAGGGAGTCCCAGTTGCCCCTGCCTCTTCAGGAGGCTTTTCAAGATGAGCAAGGGGATCTGATCCAGGCTTCTCTAAAACTATTGCCTTTGTGCCGAGACTTACAGAGTGTGAGATTTTACATCCACCCTTTTGGAACAGAGACTTTGTTTCCATAGTCTTCTGGCTCCCCCGCACAGAAGCCCACTGATTTTCAAAGCTGGACACTCTAGGGGCTCATCTCCCCAATGCAAGACCCCCAGTCTAAGGAGCCCAATTTGGGGCTGAGATCCCTCAGTTCTCGGGGAGGACCTCTGTGACTGTGGGTCACAGACGGAGGGATGTGGGTCCTGACTGTATCGTGTCTCCATTTCACCTGTGCATCTTCTTGTGGTTCCTTCTTTATATCTTTAGCTGTAAAATTATTTTCTGCTGGTATTCATGTCTTTCTCATAGAGCGTTTCTCTGTTAGATAGTTGCTCATTAATAGTTGTAATTTAGGTGAATTCAGGGACTATTACTCCTCCATTTTGACCACACCTTTCCTGGAATTTATTACCTAATTCCTATCTGTTATTCAAGACAGAAATCGTCAGGTTTTAAAGACTTTAACCAACTGGAATTTTTTTAAGTGAGTTGTCATTTAATTAAGCATTAAGAAGAATCTAGCAAAGTTTGCAAATGCCAAAAATCATTCAAGAAGATTTTATTATAGGAAATAAATACTACATTTAAATGAATTTAAGAACTAATGAATGGAAATCTAAAGTATTATTTAGAGAACAAAAGTCGATTCTAAGTATTGATTTTACAAAATACTTGAGACAATTGAGGAGAAAAATGACAAAATTTGATCACATTACATTTTTCCCCAGTCAATTTTCTTAAAAATTACCAATGAAATCTTACTTGCTAAATACATAGAGTCCTCCTTAGTCTAGTCCCCATCTTGCTTTGGGTATAGCACTGACTTCCTTTTTCAAACTCTCAGCTTCCCCAACTTTTGTGACATTTTTCTTCCAGTTCCCCCTCTCTAATTGTTGCTTCTCCGTTCCTTCACTTTTGCTACTCTTTAAATGTCAGCAAATTCCAAGACTGTGACCTCCCAGTCTTATGTTGTTCTATATAATTTGCACCATTTCCTCTAGACAGGTGATTCTCTGTTCAGCCTCCAACTGACTTCCAGATCCAAATTTTCAACTGCCTGAAATATTGAGTGTATGTTAAAAGATCTTGATTATCCATTCACACCTCAAGTTTACCATATGCTAAATTTAATATATTTCAATTTGTCTTGCAGCTTTTTATATCTCCATCTGAGTTGTCCATGTGGTATCACAATTACCTACTTTGCTAATTCTATTAGTTTCCTAAGGCTGCCATAACAAATTTCCACAAACTGAGTGGGTTCAAGCAACAGGGATTTACTCTCTCAGTTCTGAAGACCAAAAGTCTGAAATCAAGCTATTGGCAAGGTTGGCCCTTCGGGAGATTCTGAGGGAGAATCTGCTCCAGGTTTTCTCCTAGCCTCTGGTCATTGCCAGCAATCCTTGGTGTTTCTTGGACTGTGGGTGCATCAGCCTCTGCCCTGTGGTCACATGTCTTTCTCCATGCATTTCTTCCATGCTCTCACTTGGCCTTCTTATAGGGAGGACTCCAGTCATTAGATTAAGAGCCCACTGTTCTCCGATGTGACCGCATCGTAAACAGTTACATCTGTAAAGACTGTTTGCAAGCACAGCCACATTCTGAGGCTCTGGACAGACATGAATTTTGGCAGAACACTATCAGTGTCTTATGTTGACCAAATTTGACATTTCCTACCATTACGCTAGTCCACAGATTTTACCTCAACTCTCTTCCCTCTTCAAATCATACGTTTTCCTCATCACAAGTAATTACCATCTTTCTTTTCACAATAACATTCTAGAACATAGCTAATAATGTCCCTCTTCTGTTTAGAATTCTGTTATGGTTCTTCAGTGGTCTCAATGGACCTTTCAAGCTAAATTATAGGTGATTGGAGATCCTATATTAAAATGTTTCAGGCTTTATTGTCCTCAACAAGGCAGAAACTAACATGTCTTTCCTCAGGGTTTTGAGTATCTTCCCTTTACATCATTAAAGTGTCATTCCTCCTTCTCTGTAGACTCATCCCTGATTACTATCTGTTCATTTTGCCCCATCAAAATTTGCCATCCATTTGTGTTACGAAAGCTTCAGTCTTAAACTAGAGTATATGTATCACAGGGTGCACATGAAAACTTTCTTAGAGCCCTATAAACACCAATAGTTTTTAAAGAATCAAGTTCAAACTCTATAATTTACATACATACTCTTTCGTGACACTGGTATTCCTAAGTCACCTGCAGATGAGTTTTTCTTTCCTTTCTTTCTCTCACATTGACTTTTCTCTCAGTGGACAAAAAAAAAAGCCTACTTCTAACCCATCCCAATACTACTGTGATACACTGTCCTGGAGTACAAAAATTTTTGCAATCCCAAACACAGGGACAATTGTTAATTGTGTAAATTTTTTGCCTCTATCTGATTGAATTTAGGAAGTAAGGAATACTGTTATAATTCTCTTATTTGCTATCAATTGATTTTAGAAATGAGTTTCCTCTGAATCCTTATCAAAAAGAGAAATAAATTGTATTTTAACATAACTAATTCTTTATTCCTCCATAAGTACATATTCAATGCACTTCAGTTCAGTTCAGTTGCTCAGTCATGTCCGACTCTTTGCAACCCCATGGACTGCACCACTCCAGGCTTCCCTGTTCATCACCAATTCCCAGAGCTTGCTCAAACTCTTGTCCATCAAGCCGGTGATGCCATCCAACCATCTCATCCTCTGTCATCCCCTTCTCCTCCTACCTTCAATCTGTCCCACCATCAGGATCTTTTCCAATGCATCGGTTCTTCGTATCAGGTGGCCAATGGATTGGAGTTTCAGCTTCAGCATCAGTCCTTCCAGTGAATATTCAGGACTGATTTCCTTTAGTATTGACTGGTTTTATTACTTTGCAGTCCAAGGGACTTTCAAGTCTTCTCCAAAACCACAGTTCAAAAGCATCAATTCTTTGTGATTCAGCTTTTTCTATAGTCTACCTCTCACACAAAACCTAAAAGGCTTATCCATGTCAATCAGAGATGACTCTCAGTAAAACTTTACTCTCATGTTTGTTTATCAAAGTTTATAAAATATATTTACCATTTCCTAAATTCTTCACCAAGGAGTTATGAGGAGTAATTCTTTTAAAAATATACAGTATGAACTAGAATTATCAAGTATAAGTCAAAAGAACCTTTGTTATATAAAGCATATTTCATTGGTTCCCTCATACTCCCATACAATCTTCTGTTTATTTTATGGAATATTGTTTCTTCACCTCCATTTTTTCATTCATTCACAAAATTACCTAAGGAGAAATACATTTATAACTTCTATATGTACATTGGTGGAGAAGAAGATAGGCAAGGATTACTGTGGAAAACAGCTGGAAAAAACAGAAAAGGTGGAATAGATTAGCATATTGATGTTCAGCTAACACAAAAAGAAAAATACAGAGTATGTGAAATATAGCTATGGATTAGAAATGGTGACGTGCTTTATAAAACAACTTTAAACATGTAACTGAGAGATATGCTTACACAGTACAAACTGGTGCTCAGTTCAGCTCAGCTCAGATCAGCCGCTCAGCCGTGTCCGACTCTGCGACCCCATGAACCGCAGCACGCCAGGCCTCCCTGTCCATCACCACCTCCCGGAGTTCACTCAGACTCGCGTCCATCGAGTCCGTGATGCCATCCAGCCATCTCATCCTCTGTCCTCCCCTTCTCCTCCTGCCCCCAATCCCTCCCAGCATCAGAGTCTTTTCCAATGAGTCAACTCTTTGCATGAAGTGGCCAAAGTACTGGAGTTTCAGCTTCAGCATCATTCCTTCCAAAGAAATCCCAAGGCTGATCTCCTTCAGAATGGACTGGTTGGATCTCCTTGCAGTCCAAGGGACTCTCAAGAGTCTTCTCCAACACCACAGTTCAAAAGCATCAATTCTTCGGCGCTCAGCCTTCTTCACAGTCCAACTCTCATATCCATACATGACTACTGGAAGAACCATAGCCTTTAAAAGGGCCAATTATATGATCAAGTAAGACATAAATAATTCAGGGAAAGAAAAGTATTCTCTTTAAGTCTTAGTGCTTGAATTAGACATTTTGACGGTGTGAACACCTGACTTTACAGTCAGTAATCCACCAAGCCTCAACCTTACTTTTTATGGATTTTTTTTTAGTGCACTGAAGTACATCAAATAAGGTCAAAGAAAAAGGTTGAAAGTAGTGGGTTTATTTATTCAACAAATGTTTATTTAAAATATACCTTGTCTTAGATCTTGCAAAATATAAAGAAAACATACAGTTCCTGATCTTGAAACTGTCAGTTTATGATAATATCAAAAACAAACATAGCTTCAAAAATCCCAGATACACTACGTCATCAAGATCTTGTTGTAAGAATTATATTCCCAAATGCTTCCTGAGTGTCACAAGCAAGGTCCTATCACACAAAGTCCTACAAACAGCATGAATTGAACACACACACATATACTTATAGACACAATTAATCTTTTCATATACCCACTACATACAAGCATCTCTTTCTGAATTCAAATTTTGATTAATGTTTTCATAAATCTAGTCTCCTGTAATAGTAATCTTTGTAAATTTATTCTCTCGCAATAAAAACTTGGAAATTATTCTTGATTCCTTATCTGGATTTATCCAAAAAATCCAGAAAGTTTAAATTCTTTGATTTCTGCCTCTACAATACTTCTTTAGTCCATTTTTCCTCCATCAATTCTCACCTAACCTATTAGCTTCCTTCCTTGCCTATATGCATTTACACTGCTCCTCTTCAATTCTCCTGTTATTGCTACCTTTCCAAAATGTCTATCAGCTCATACACCTCATTTGCTTAATATTCTCCATTGGTTCTCATTGGCCTATAGGTCAGTGTTTAAACTGTAAGCAGACTAAACAGGAACTGCCATAACCTGACCCCACTCACCTTTCCAGACCTAACCACTACTTCTGCCACCCCACCGCCACCTGGCCCCCTACAGGTACACAATGCCTTCCAGTCACGCCAAAACACCTGTTTAACATATCATATTTATTTCACATTTTTCAACATGTTGTTCTCAAGGCTAGGAGGGGCCTCGTTACATTTTTCTGTCAAAGACATTCTAACCCTTGCAGACTTGTGATGCTCTCCCTATGAGGCCACTCTGATCCCCAGGCCAAGTTCAGTGTGAGCACAGCATTCTCTGTGTATTTTTATTACTTCTAATTAGCTACTTATTTACATCCTTGCTTCCCCCATTAAGCTGTGAACATCCAAAGGGCTAGTGTCTGTTCAACATATCTTTTTATTCCCAGTGTGAAAAGTAGAAACTCAATAACTGTTTGATGAATGAATAAGCTTCTAGGCATACTAAGATTTTAAGCAGAAATTTATGACATGATATAAATGGCAGCAAGTTTTCATCAGAAAATAAAAATGCTTCTTGGTTTTGTGGACTGAATGCCCTCCTGTGTCTGTTTTGTGTATCAGATTTTCTTCCACTGCTGCTCCATCCTTGAATGGTTTATAAAGGTCTTAGTGGGACACAGACACTCCTGAAAAGTCCTGTTGCTCAAGCAGGGCTTTAGACATTTGAAAGAGGTGCAAATTATCCTATGATAATTATAAGGGGAGAAAGAAAGACACCAATGGTCAGGGAATTTGTAAACAGGTAGACATGATATATTTATGGACCTGGTAGAAAATGGATATTAGTGGAGAGGGGCTCATATTAGAGTCCTCTTTAAATAGAATACACAGTTTACCCAGTTCCACTGTGAACCCCATGGGTTCCCATTTGGAAAGGAGATGGAAAAGGCAGATATGGATGTGAAAAGGTGAGAATGGCTGGAACTTATGTGGGTCCATGTAGACTGCCGGGGTCCAGCCCCGGTGGATCCAGGGAATTCGAAGGTGGGACGGTGTCAGCGTCTTTGGAAAAATACATATTTAATCACAGATATAGAGAGAGATTAGAAATGGATAGTGTAGTAGGAGATAGTGTAGAAAAAGAGGCTGAATAACTTGGATTACATGGAATAGCATCCATGCTCCAGATGGGAATTCAGCCAGAAAAACGGGAGCAAGAAAGAAGCGACATAGGGGAATCAGTCTTTCTGGAAACTGATCCAATTTCTTTATTTTTGGGTTTGCTTATATACCTTTTGTTACACATAGGGATGAATACAGAGTCACGTGGGGGTCAGCAGTCCTGACCTTTATCAAAATCAGGTGCTTCACATAAATGTATAAAAAAAAAGGTCTTAGGGATATTACATCATCTTCTGGCCATGAGTGAGACCTGCTTACATTTTATGATCCTTTCTTTCTGATAACCAAAAAACTTATTTTTTCCAAGGGTGTTTTTTCTTAAACCAGGCACCACCCTCCAAATAAAGTTACATTCCTATAGGGTGAGGGTGTAGTGAGTTACAATCAAGAAAGGAATTTATTTAACCCAAGGTTAACATGATTAATCTTAAAGGTTAATATTTATTTCTCCTATATGCTTAAAGGTTAATACTTATTTCTTCCTATATGCTAGTTATATTCATTATAAGGGTAGGGAACATGGAGATTTAGCAGCAAACATCAGCCCAACAAATGAAAATCCTTTCACCAATGCTCCCCTTAAGATCTATTTAGTCTTAAGATAGTGATAAAGTTACGTTTTTACATAGCAAGGACACAGTGATTTATAACAAAGTACAGTGATCTATTACAAAAGAGAAAATTCATTAACTCAAAAAGTCTAGTATTGCTAACCTTAAAAACTACTATATTTCCTTTTCTGTATTCCAAATACATTGATTAATATATTCCCAGGTGCCTAAGGATATGGAGGCCTGGTGGCAATCATTGACTCAACAAGAAGAAAAAGCCCTATCCTAATTAAGACTTTTAAAATACTCCAAAACAGAGGTGCTGTTTATGCTTAAGAGGTAGTAAACAATCATGTGGTAGGAGTATGGATAATCCTGTCACACAAGCTAGTCTGTCAGCAGAGAGGTTTGACCTGAGACATCCTTGTCCCACCCAGAGCAGGGAATTAGCAGCAATTATTGACACAACAAATTAAGAACCCTTCACCAATATAATTCCTAACCAACACACTATATTAATAATTTCTAACTCCCCAAAAGAATTTGCCTTTAGTAAGTCTAAAACATCTCGTGCCTCTCAGGTTGGGAGGCTGTAAACAATCACATGTGGCCGGATGAACCTATACAGGCGGGCTAGATAACCTTCAGAGCAGTCTGTAAGCTGAAACAGTCTTGTCACGCCCAGGAATTTTCATTGCCTTGGAGCTGCAAGTTAACTCCTTCTCCGAGAGAAACGGCTAGGGGGGAGAGCCCCCCGTAAAGTCAGAGGTGTAGGTGAGAGCATAAGACAGACTCTGGTTTTGGGGTTAGATGCTCGGGAACAGGGGGTTTCCTGAGGCTTGATCACGCCTTTGCGTGTGCCAAGCCTCCTTCCTCATGACCTTTGCCATGGGCGGAGTTCCTCACGCTGGCTCCAGCAGTAGACCCAGTGTTAGACTCAGAAGGAGGGTCAAGAGTAAGTTAGAGCTTTGAGGATAAACTATGAGGAAACTCAGATCTTTATAAAATATACTAGTTTATAAAGTAAGCCCACTCCATACAAGCCTTCAAGCTGCACACTTTCAAGGATGCAAACGTGTTCACATGTCCAGTAGTGTAAGTTACTCAGACATCTGACACACACTGTCACATGCTGGCATCCGCTACAAGTGGCTGTACTTTTGTGCAATTTATTGTACAGTACTGTATAGCATACAGTAGTACAGCATCTTTATTTCAAGCCCGAGATGTCCAGAAGCAAGTGTAAAAGCTGCGGTGATATAGCTGGCGCTGCTAAGAAGCGCCAAGCAATAACAACGGAAACAGAAAGAAAATACCTGAGAGAGTAGAGTGAGGCGGAACGATGGTAGACACCACTTGATCTTACAACATGAATTGTTCAACCATCAACACGGTTCTAAAGAAGGATGAACTCATGGGACATGTGAAGTCTGCTGTGCCGATGACGTCAAGGATAAAATCGAAGAAGCAAGGAAGAGTGATGGAGGCGGTGGAGAAACTTCTCAGAGTGTAGACGCAGGATCAGGATCAGTGTCGAGTCCCACTCAGCTTAATGCTGCCTCAAGAGAGAGCTGAAAGCCTTTGTGAAGACCTGAAGAAGAACCACAGTGAAGAATCAGACGGCACACCTTTTAATGCCAGCTGTGTCTGATTTCATCAGTCCAAGGCTAGAGCCGACCTTTACACTGTAAAAGTAAGTGGCAAGGCAACAAATGCAGATATGGTAGCTGGAAATTTCCTGAAATACTTTGAGAAATATTTTTTGAGAAATTATTGATGAAATCACATTTTTGTCCCATCAGGATTTTCATGTGGATGAGACCAGACTGTACTACAGAGGGTGCCAGACTGAAGTTGCATCAGTAAGGAGGAAAAGTGATGCCGGGCTATGAAGCAGCAACGGACAGGCTAACTCTTGTTTGGTGGCAATGTTTCTGGTGATATGAAGCTGAAATCTCTCTTAATCATTCTGAGAATTCAAGAGTGTTGGGGTCCTTTAATGGACCGGGACCTGGCGGTCCGGAGGTGACGATAAGTAAAGTGAAAGAGAGAAAGAGGATGATACTCCCTGGTTTACACAGAGAACCAATAAAGTCCTTGACACAGGACTTGCGTTTCTCAGGAAGGCACAGGGTACCCTCTCGAGGCGGGGGTGAAGGCACGGGATGCCTTCTCGAGAGAATCTTAGAAGCCTGGGCAGAAGAGTGAGCTAGACGGGTTTCTGCGTTCCAGAGAATTAGCCGAGGAGAGAAAGAGACAGAAAGAAAGACAGACAGACAGACAAACAGACAGACAGACACGGGGACCCAAGCTCTGATGGAGCAAAGGTGCTTTATTAGCAGAAATGCAGGCTTATATATCTTTAGTAAGATGATTACTCAGCTATTACACAGGATGAAATGTTATCAATAGCCGCAATATGGATAGTCTAATACATACAAGGTAGCTGATGCTGAAGAGTCACTGCCTGCCTCATCCCATGACCTCAGTCCTGAGAACTCCATGCAGCTTTACTCATTCTTGGCATAGGAACTGATAAAGAGCAGAGAATCCTTGAGAAATAGAAAACAGCATGCAGGAATCCTCCTCTTAAATGTTCCCTGACAATTCCCCCTTATTTATTATACTTGTAAAAAGGGTCTTGATGAATTGAGTTTGTCATAAAGAGAATGTTTACTAAAGGAGATTCAAGCCTGTCTCACGCAATGACATCAGTTCCTGGGAGCAGCCTGCTGTTCTGCTTAAAAAGAAACACAGGACTTGTGAGAAACAGCACATAGGAATCCTCCTGTTAAACACTCCCTGACACAAGAGCCTTTATAAACATGCCAGGGACTCTCTTCCTATTGTGTGGAAGGGTACTATAACCCCAAAGCTTGAGTTACAGAGGCGATTTTCCAGAACTGGTTTTTTCCACCACTTTGTCCTGGAGGTGGAGAAATATTGCTCAGAGAAGGACATCCCATTCAATATTCTTTTGCTGCTTGACAATGCTTGGGTCACCACCACCAACCCCCAATTCATGGACAACTTTCATCCTAGGATCAAAGTAGTGCATAGCTCATTCATCCAACCTATGGACCGGGAATTATAGTGACTTTCAAGAAATATTATTTACATCACACTTGGTCAGGCAGCGAAGACAAGGAATGAATCAGGAACAACCTTGTGACAACATTGGCAGGACAATAACAACTACAGGGTTTCTCTGGTGGCTCAGACAGTAAAGACTCCACATGCAACGCAGGAGACCTAGGTTTGATCCCCAGGTTGGGAAGACTCCCTAGAGGAGGGCATGGCAACCCACTCCAGTATTCTGATTTACAAGACCACGAAAACACTGATTATGCTTGGCACAAGGTTACAGCTGTCACCAGGAATGGTATTTGGGAGAGAGAACCTTTGAGTGCAGTTTGTTCACAACTTTCGTGGATTTAAGAAGGCGGGCGAGGAGTCCAAAGAGGTCTTCAGCAACTTAATGACCTTCACTGAGAAGCTGGAGCTAGGTCTGCAAGAGGGCGACTTCACTGAACTCCTTGCTGTGCAACACAAGAAGCTTACTAATGAAGGCCTGATGGAACTGGAGGCTCAGAGAAAGAACAAAAAGAAACAAGAGTGGAACTCGTTTTTAGGCAGGGGACTTACTGTATGCTTTATTTTGTATGTTTTCTTAGAAGGCAAGTTTATTAAAGCATGGTGATATATTAGTTTTCTACGATAGCTTAACACATTATGGCAATTCTAGAGACTTAAAACAGCAACCAGTTGCTAGCTCACATTTGCATAGCTCAGAAGTTTGGGTGGGCTTGGCTGGGTTCTCTGCTTTAGACATCACACAGTTGAAATTAAGGTACCAGCCAGGCGTGGCTGGGCTCTTATCTGGAGGCACCAAAGAAGAATCCACTTCTAAGCTTATTCAATTATTGGCAGAATGCAGTTTCTTACAGTTGTGGGACTGAAGTCCTTGCTTCCTTTTTATCTACTAGCCAGGGATCATTCTCAGCTCCTAGAGGCTTCATGCAATTCTTATCAGGGGACTCCTTTCTCCTTCAAAGCCAACAATGGAGAATTTCCCTCCAGTGAAATTCCCCGTGTGCTTCAAACCTCTGACTTTCTGTTCTGTCACCAGTTGGAGAAACTGTCTGCTTTTAAAGGACTCATTTGATTACATCAGACACATCGATATAATTTCCTTATCTTAAAGTCAGCTGAGCCACATAACACAACCAATTATGGAAGTAAACTCCGCCGTATTCATTGTCCCTGGGATCACCTAGGACATGCAAGCCAAGGAGACATCTTAGAACTCTGCCTACCGCGTCAACTATAGCATTTTTTCTTCTCATGATCCAGTCTGATGACAGAATCACAGAATCAGTTCAGTTCAGTCACTCAGTCGAGTCTGACTCTTGGCGACCCTATGGACTGCATCACAGAATAGTCATTTGCTATTTTTGGATTCTAGTTTTTCAGTGGGAAATTTGTATTGCATGAGCACCATATCCATTAAATTTTATTCTTGGGTTGTTCTATTCAATTGTAGAAAGGAGAAGTTAATACATTATCTTGGGTGTATGGGGAAGAGGAAGAAACTTAATCCCTCCCCTGTGTGTATTTCCTTATAGATCTGACTCTCACCTTTTATTTTTTCCATTTCATCCAAAAAGCAAACCACCTGTTATTAATGAGTACGCGGATGCCCAGCTACACAGCCTGGTGAGAAGACTGCGTCAAAGAACAGATTTCTACAAAAGAAAGTTAGTGGAGGCTGACATGTCCTCCCCTGAGAGCAGTCCCCAAACTGGTGAGTGGTGTTACCTCAAAGTTCTGGGACGAAGGTGATGAGTGGTATGTATCAATATTTTGCAAATGGTTTAGCTTGGGATTCCCCAAAAGCAGTTTCGCCAAGACAATGGCTTAGCTAGGAATATTTTATATTGAGGGTGGTGCAGGAGGTAAGAAGGCAAGAGAGACAGGGTAGGGAGTTAACACAATAAAGGTGTGCTAATGGCAGGGCCACTGGGGCTTGAGTCAGCTGAACATCTGTGTGGACGACACAGAAGAATCATCCTGGAGGAGGAGGAAGCTGGGAGATCAGTCCACCCACTCCTGTCCTTCGTCAGCTGAGGTCTGCTGCTGGGGCAAGCTGCTAAAGCGTTATGCTGTGCCTAGTCACTCAGACGTGCCAGGCTCTTTGTGACCCTCTGGACTCTAGCCCACCAGGCTCCTCTGTCCGTGGGATTTCCAGGCAAGAACACTGGAGAGGGTTGCCATTTCCTAATACTCCAGCACTTTAAGCAAGCCAGCTGGGAGACAATGCCCTGGCAGGGAGATGAACTATTATATAATAGTTTCTTTTTAAAGGGAAGGGTCTAGAATACAGTCATTATAGCTTTATAAAGATATACCAAAAACAGTGTTTTGAGCTTTACTTGCCCATGCTGGAAGGACATGAATAAAGCTAAAGAACCACAAAACTAAAATCTGCGGAATGGTGCATATTTGTAAAGTTTCTGTTCAACGTCAATCCAAAGTACTAACTACTTACGCTCCAAAATACGTGGGAATGAGGCTTGTATTTAAAATATCCTATTTGCAACACCTTTAGGACATTTAAGTTAAACTTTAAACCTGCTACTTCTCCAAATTTCAATGTTTTTGTTACTTAGGTATTTTCACAAGCAACAATGTTGTAAACGTCATAAAACGCCTCATCTGCCTGCATGAAGGAAGATTATAAAATGTTTTCATTCCAAACAATCTAAACTTTTTCCTCCCCAAGCTAACTTAACCTCTGAAAAATCTTTTCATCTTTTTTCTCCTATAAAGCAAAGCCCATAGCTGTGTCATCAACACAAGAAAGTAGTGCTAAGCTAAAAGAAGAGCATTCCCAGAAGGTGCCCCTGATCGAGTACCTAAAGCGACTCAGACTTCCAAAAAGCATAGATTCCTACACAGGTACCGTCAAGGAGTGGACTGTCTCAGTGGGAGGGCTGGCTGTTCCCAAGAACCCCTGGAACCCAAGCTCACAGATGGCTTCCATGCTCTCTAGCCAGTATTCTGAGCCTGTCTAGAAACCAGTATTTAAACTGTATGGTCTGCGATGGATCATTTGTCCCTTTGTAGTGAAAAGAAGATATGAAAATATTCCTGTCTGTTTTTAAACAGTCCAAAGCAGACCCAGTCCCTAATAATCTTTGAAAAGAAGCATTTAGCAATATGTTCATTGAACATTCTCCCCCCTAAAAAACAAAAAAATCCTTATAAAATCTATCTTCTTCCATGGGTTCACATTGTTCATCTAATTGGACAAGTCCCGTCCCCAGCCTCCCTGGGGCCGAGGAGATCCCTGGGTGCAGTCGTGGACTGAGGTCACCGCTGACTCACCCCGTCTCCACCTCGGTCACCACCGGTGAGCAAGATGTGGGCCTTGGTTCACAAGCCCTGCGTGACCCTGCAGCTTCCTTAAGGACCCGCTGGAGGCCTCCAGCTGCAGTTCCAGACACAGTGAGGCCCGCACTTTTCCTCGGGTTCCCTCCCCTGATGCTAATTGTGCAGTTACTCCAGCAGAGAGACACACTGGTTACTTCTCTAGGAAACAGGAAGGACACCCTCCAAAGTTAGGGAAGCTGCCAAGATCATCTAACACCCCTCCTAAAGCCTGGTGCCTCGGCTCTAGGGGCAGAACCTCATGATTGTTGTAAATAGAGCCTCCTACACAAATTCCTCATCTCCAGAGGGGAGTGCCCCAACTTTACCAAACTAAGCAACAGAATTATTGTAATGTTCTGTACATGCCATGTGGATTGCTCCTGTCGCTCTTTTTCCAGATCGATTCTATCTCCTGTGGCTCTCGCTGGTCACCATCGCCTTTAACTGGAACTGCTGGTTTATACCCCTGCGAATGGTCTTCCCGTACCAGACACCACACAACACGCACTACTGGCTTATTACCGACCTCGTATGCGATACCATCTACCTCTTCGATCTGCTGTTAATCCAGCCCAGGCTCCAGTTCATGAGGGGAGGAGATATAATAGTAAGTAGGGGCTCGGGAGCAGCAGAGACTGACAAGGAATATCAAAGACTGAACTACAAAACACCAGTTCATGTTTGCTTGTTGTTAATTTAACGTCTGAGGGACTGCACGTGGAGCTTTAACCACTGGAACCATCAGTATAGTAACCATGATAACTGAACAAGCGATGAGCCCTCCCTTGAGTGCTGGGGACAGTGCACCTCCCTGCGCCCCCGTTTCCTCATGTTAAAAATAGCAACAGTAGTGCCTTCATAACATTGATGGGGAGACTGGGTGAACTGACGCCCGTAGGGTGCCTGCAACTGTGTCCTCTTTCCGCACTTCACTTTCCAGATTCATCACACCTCATTCCTCAGCATCAAGTGCCCTGTTTGATCCACCTCGGAAAGAGCATTCTCACCCTCATCTTCTCCTGGATTTATTCTCACTGTTGAGGGAATTTCAGTCAGTCCAATCAATCTAAGACAGAAGGAGAAGAATAAGTTTTCACAAGTACACACCCAAATCTCTTATACTCCCCTGCCCCCCAGGACCCCTCCCCAGTTCACTGAAAGGATGCTTCCTTCCCAACCCACGTGCCCTGTGATGTCTTCGTCACAGTCCTGGCGAGGGCTGCACAGAAACAGACCTTCCAGGGCCACTCTGGGGTGAGCACAGCAACCGAGTGCAGGGAGCCCTGGGCTCCTACATGTTTTTGAAGAAAAGAGGTTGGTTCCTTGATCTCCTGAATATTCTCTTTTGAATCCTTAGATGATTTTAAGTTATCAAAAAGCTGAAAGGAGTAGTTTTGCCTTTTTTTTTTTTTTTCCTCTAAAAGTACCATTTGATGGGGAATGCCTTCTGCAATTGAAATCTTTCCTAGGAAGAATTCTAAAGGCCAGAGCTAAAGTTATTACAAAAATCTATTCAAACCATTCCTTGTGCGGACTTCAGAGCATCAGTTACGTCGGCACTCCTCTAAGCGCGCTGGCAGGTTGATGAACGGTGATGACCGCACACAAATAAGAAAGAAACACCACGCGAGAAAGTGAGCACTAATTTCAACCTCCATTAGATGCACAAGAAGGGGAGAAAAATCAATGTTTGACAAATGGAAAATGACAAAATCAGCAAGGATAAACTTTATTTTCAATTTTCGAAGACATCTTTCCACATAATGGAGTGTTAAAACCAAGAAAAATAACCAATAAAAATACACTTAATGGGCTCCATTTAAAACTCATTATCACAAGCCACAAATATAGAGTGGGAACTAATTGCTTTGTTTGTTCAAATGGAGTTTAATGGTTTCTTTAACTCAGAGTAGGTAGTTTTAGACTTTGAAACTTTGATTACATGTGGCTAAGAGGACAATCCAAGTTGAGTACCCAACCTGAAAGTCTCACTGCAGTTGAGGTATCTATGTGACCTTTATTTTACACCACCAAATTATTCATTCATTCAACAAACATTTACTAAGTACTTACAGTTACCAGATATTTTAGGGCAGAGTACGGAAATATTAATTCCTGAAAGGCTTAAGGAAAAATAGATACCAAATTGAGTCCTGGAGGCCGAAATAGAGGGAATGGTGAGTGTTTACAAGTTTTCCACAGTATTTGTGTGCAATATCTTTCTTCTGAAAATGGTGCTGCGTAGAGAGCAGAATTTTAATTCAAGGACAAAAAAAAAAAAACCTCATTTAAAATGTCCTTCATAGACAGCAGGAGTAGAGCTGGGAATGACCGTGGGGGTTATTTAGATATGAGATTTGTGCTCACAACACTTTGCTGAGGCTGCCAATCACAAAGATCCATGGAAACCCTCAGCACCTTCTGTGAAAGAGGTGAAAGCCTTAGTCGCTCAGTTATGCCTGATTCTGTGTCCCGTGGACCATCGCCCACCAGGCTCCTCTGTCCGTGGAATTCTCCAGGCAAGAATAGCCATTTCCTTCTCCAGGGCATCTTCCCAACCCAGGGATCGAACCCAGGTCTCCTGCATTGCAGGCAAATTCTTTACTTCTGAGCCACCAAGGAAGACCTTCTAGTGACCACGTCTATTGGGCCTGCCCTTAGAGTCAACTGCCTTTGGTGATTTGGTTGCTATTTATAAACTGATCTGAAGAAAATTAACCACTCTCTTCTCTTTGCTCTGTAGATTTTGCTCATACTTCTGTTATTTCATTGGTATATAACCATTAAGCTCACTATGATGTAGTAGAAATAAATAGTAATAGACTAAGATCAAGTTTCACCTCTGAAATTAACTTAGAGTAATACTTGAAGAAAATTAATTCACCCTTTCATTGTATACTATCTTTGTCATCCATAAAATAGAACTGTTACACCCACGTCATAAACTTATTGTGAAGATTAGAGAAGAGAGCGTGAACACCTAGCCCACGGTCTGGCTTCTAGAAGATGTGCAGTAAAGTGCTGACTGAATCAAATGAATGAATGTCCACACAGTAACTTCCTTTCGTCTCCTATTCGTATATGTGGTCTCCTTTCTTACCTGATAAGTCTCCTGAGAGTAGGGACAGCATTCACTTCATTTCCCTATTTACCTTAGGAAATCACAGGATGTATTCCAGATACATTTGAAGAAGTGAGTGAATGGCAGTCTTGGCTCAAGGATCTTTTTTTCCCCTTGAATAACTATTTAATCTACATCGTAGTTATTTTATGGGCTTCCCTGAGAGCTCAGATGGTAAAGAATCCATCTACAACACAGGAGAACTGGGTTTGATTCCTGGATCGGTAAGATTCCCTGGAGGAGGGCATGGCAACTCACCCCAGTGTTCTTGCCTTGAGAATCCCATGGATAGAGGAGCCTGGTGGGCTACAGCTTATGGGGTTGTGAAGAGTCAGACAACACTCAAAAAACTCATAAAAAGAGTTATTTTATATGAGAGTATTATTTTTGAAACATTTATACATGTTTTATGTGAAATTATGGAGTTTCTCTGAGTTATTTAAAGGAAGAGGTAAACAATAAAGGGCGTGGCAGCCCACTCCAGTGCTCTTGCCTGATGAATCCCATGGACAGAGGAGCCTGGCGGGTTACAGTCCATGGAGTTGCCAAGAGTCAGACACGACTAAGTGACTAGCACTTTCACTTTTCACGTTTTAAAAATAAGTGCTTAATAGTCCTCAGTTAGCATACTGATCTTCAGAAGGCTAACGACGCCAAATACATTTAGTGTGCCAAGAAGAGAGGTTTTAGAAACCCCAGACAGCATTTTCATATAATCTAGCAAGTTTTAGCACACTTCCATTTATTCCATCATAGGATCAAAGACAGCCCTGAAAGCAAAGGTATGAATATGCCAAGAAAATTCTTCCAGAGTTGAAGGATATGGTCACACTTTAACTTAACTTCTTAGCACTTGAAATGCCTGCTTGTTCCATATACGCTTTGAAGCAACTGACTCATCTTACTCAAGCTTGGTACATGATTCAACGTAAACTTATATATACATGTCTATGTCTACCTGTAGCTAGGATGCCATTTTGTTTCAGAGAAAACAATTGTTAAATAAGTTGGTCATTTATTTTCTAATACACTTCTGTAAAATTTGATAAGTGCACATGGATAGAAATTATTGCTTTAAAAAAAATGAGGTGGTGGGACAGGAATTGGAAAGTTAGCTAACCGATTTTCAACACTGTTCAAGAGCAGCTTAAAACTTCTGAACATGGACAGCCTGGATAATAATGTTAGAGGATGCTGCTTCCATATGTCCAAGTTATAATACTTTGGTTGAATGATTAATAGTACACAGTTTCTGCCTACCTATAGCTAAAATCAAAAGATATAAACTCAATAGTAGTAGTAAGTAATAGTAGTCACTCAGTTGTGTCTGACTCTTTGCAACCCATGGACTGTAGCCCGCCAGGCTCCTCTGTCTGTGGGATTTACCAAGCAAGAATACTGGAGTGGGTTGCCATGCCCTTCTCCAGGGGATCTTCTCAACCCAGGGATCAAACCCAAGTTTCTTGAGTCTCTTGCAGTGACAGGCAGATTCTTTGCCACTAAGTCCACCTGGGAACCCCATCAGTCCAATATTAGCATTAATTCCTTTAGGTCTGAATATTAATGAATGTCTTTCTATTCCTCTACCTCTTATCACACATTTATTGCACACCCATTATGTGTTAGACATTGTACTGGGAACTGAGAAGTGGAGGACAAAGATATGGTCCTTATCTTTTTAAGTAGATCAGAGGATGAAGGATAAATAAACGAAAGAAAAATAGTGGCATTTTGTGATGTGAGTCATGACATAGCTGAGCCCTGGGTGCTATTTGATACAGAGAAAAACCATACAAAGGAGGGACCGCTTGGTCCAAATTTTGAGGAATAAGTTGAAATTATCTGCACACCTTTGTTCCCCTAAGAAAAAGGAAAAAATATGTCCCAAGCTCTGGGAACAGCATAAGCCAAGGCATCAAGGTAGGAAATTTGGTGAGGCACTGCTGAACAGAGTAAGACATGCTGCAGGCGGCGAGTGGACGGAGAGAGTAGAGTTTTGCGTACATGAAAGGGAGCAGATATTTTCTTCCTTTAGGTCATGTGAGGTCATGAACCAACAGAATTGTTAGTGATCTAGAGAGATCATCTCACTGCCACTGCAGAACTGATCAAAGAGAGCCTGACTCAAGGCAAGGAAACCAAAGCCAGAGGAGAAAACAGGCTTGAGCACAGGGCTGCCCAGGTGGCATGAGTGGAACCCACCTGCCATTCCTGGAGACCTACGAGATGTGGGTTTGATCCCTGGGCATGAGAAAATTTTAGGAAGGAGAACCAGTAGAACGTGGTTGCCGGTTGGATGAGAGCTGAGCGAGAGTGCGTGGTGTGGGCTCATTGCCTAGGGAGATGAAAAGGCACGTAGGCTACTCAGCAGGAGAAGGAGTGTGGTCAGGCTTCCGGGAAAATGGAGATGATGATGCATTCATGTTTTTGTAGGCTAACTTTGCGATTAGCAAAACTGATAAGTGAGGAGGCAATTGCTGGACAGGTTAACAGCTCCAGAAAGTGATATTAAATGGAGGTAGAGATTTGGTAGCATCAACATACCTAGTGACTTTGAAACTCTGCAAGTGGATGAAATTTCCCAGGAAGTATAATTAATATGAAGAGAAAAGAGAAGAAGGCTGAATCCTGGGAAATATTGACTTTTAAATGGTTAGTCAAAGAATGCAAGCAGGACATTGAAGAGTTGAAACTGAAGAAGTAAATTAAGAATGGCATTACAGATTCTTGGGAAAAAGAAAGCTTCAAAGATAAAATTGTCCCCAAAAAGTCAACTGCTTCAAAGGTTTTATTCATCTCTTTGTTCCTTTACCTGTTCATCCACTCAAATATTTATTGAGCTTTTAATATTAATAGTCACTAGTTATACACAGTTGCTAAACAAAATCAACCCTGTCCAGAAGTACATTATCATTCACAGAGTAGACCGATTTTAAACAAATGGGAGCTAAAGGTATGTGTGATTTCAAAACACAGTGAGTGCCATAAAAGAAAAGTGAAAGTGAAAGTCGCTCAGTCCTGTCCAACTCTTTGCGACCCCAGGGGCTGTGTCCATGGAATTCTCCAGGCCAGAATACTGGAGTGGGTAGCCTTTCCCTTCTCCAGCAGATCTTCCCAGCTCAGGAATCGAACCGGGGTCTCCTGCATTGCAGGCAGGTTCTTTACCAGCTGAGCTATCAGGGAAGCCCCACCATAGAAGAAGGATAGTATTATAAAGGACTCCCTGGGTGTGCTCATTAGGAAATCATTGGTGGCTTTCAAAACTGTAGCCTTGGTGGAATTGAAGAAGTAAGCAAAAGTCAAATCACCATCAAATTACCATGTGTTGAGGAATAAATATGAGGGAAGGGCGTAGAACAAAACAAGGCAGGCAACTCTCTAAGAAGCTTGAGTGTGACAAATAATTGGAAACCATACAAAAAGAAGACAAAGCCAGGGAGAGTTTATAGATGTAAGATGTGTGAAGAGGAAGCACATTTATAGGCTGAAATTGGAAGGGCCTAATAGAAAGAAATAGCTATAAATATTTTTAAGTGAGAACGTATTTAATGAAATTGCATAAAATTAATATTAATTATAATATATTTCAGGTGGATTCAAATGAACTAAAGAGACACTACAGGAATTCTACAAAATTTCAGGTAGGTGACTGAAAATTCCAAAAATCCAATATCATTTTGAGTTTAAACCCATCCACAAATTTCTACCAAAAAAAAACTGCTTCCTTTCAAAACTGCAGCCTGTTTAACAAAGTTCATACAGTTGTATTAGGCTGAGTTTCTTCTTCTCAATAATTATACAATATACTTCCATGTATGTGCAAGTGTGTAATTCAAAATATGGGTCTTTATTAAGCAAAACGAAACAGAGTGGCCATATTTAAATTCTAATAAATGTCAATAAAGGAATATGGAGTGTATTTTGTCTTGTCCATACAGAATTTTAGCCTCCAATTCATGTAGCAAGATGATGTAAAAGTCAACAAAATTGTTTCTACTCCTATTTAATTCTTGTTGATATAACATAAAATACGGTATGAAATAACATAAGGAAGTCCGCTCAATATTCTGCAATAACTTAAATGGGAAAAAGAATTTGAAAAAGAATATACGTATCCATAGGCTTCCCTGGGGGCTCAGACGGTAAAGAATCTGCCTGCAATGCAGGAGACCCGGCTTCGATCCCGGGCTCAGGAAGATCCTCTGAAGGAAGGAAGGAATCTGCCTGCAGTGTGAGAGACCCAAGTTCAGTCCCGGGGTTGGGAAGATCCCCTAGATGGGGAAATGGCTACCCACTCCAGTATTCTTGCCTGGAAAATTCCATAGACAGAGGCTACGGTCCTGGGGTCTCAGAGAGTCAGACACGACTAAACAACTAACAAGTATACGTATACAAATATATACACTGCTGCTGCTGTTCAGACGCACAGTCATGTCCAACTCTTTGTGACTCCATGGATTGCAGCATGCCAGGCTGCATCTCGCGAAGTTTGCCCAAGTTCATGTCCACTGCATCAGTCATGCCATCCAGCCTCTCATCCTCTGATGCCCTCTTCTCCTCTGCCCTCAATCTTTCCCAACATCAGGGACTTTTCCGATGAGTCAGCTGTTTGCATCAGGTGACCAAAACACTGGAGCTTCAGTTTCAGCGTCAGTCCTTCCAGTGAATATTCAGGGTTAATTTCCCTTAAGATTGAGTGGTTGGATCTCCTTGCAGTCCGAGGGACTCTCAGGAGCCTTCTCCAGCACCACAGTTCAAAGGCATCAATGCTTTGGTGCTCAACCTTCTCTGCAGTCCAGCTCTCACAACCGTTTGTGACCACTGGGAAGACCATAGCTTTGACCATATGACCTTTGTCAGCAGAGTAACGTCTTTGCTTTTCAGGATACAATATACATGCATACATCCAACACCAGCGTTTCCCTGGTGACTCAGCAGTAAAGAGTCTGCCAGCCGATGCAGGACACGGGTTTGATCACTGGGTCAGAAAATCCCGTGGAGAAGGAAATGGCAACCCACTCAAATATTCTTGCCTGGGAAATCCCATGGGCAGAGGAGCAGGCTACAGTCCATGGGGTCACTAAAGAGTCAGTCACGACCTAGCAACTAAACAGAAACACAAAAGAGTCAGTCACGACTTAGCAACTAAACAGAAACACTGCTAAGTTAAATAAGCAGGGTGGCAACATACAGCCTTGCTGTACTCCTTTCCCAATTTGAACTAGTCATTTGTTCCATGCCCAGTTCTAACCGTTGTTTCTTGACCCATGTACACATTTTTCAGCAGGCTGTAAGGTGGCCTGGCACTCCCATCTCTTTCAGAATTTTCCACAGTTTGCTGTGATCCACACAGCCAAAGGCTTTAGCATAGTCAACGAGGCAGAAATAGATGTTTTTCTGAAACTCCCTTGCTTTCTCCATGATCCAACAAATGCTGGCAATATGACCTCTGATTCCTCTGCCTCTTCGAATAATTATTTACAAGGTAGTTTATTATCTTTTATTGTTTATCCTAACTCTGAGAAATAGGCAGAGAGTTGAGGGTGATCCAAGGTTACCCAATCTGTATGATTGAACTCCAACTTCCCATTTCCAGGACACTATAGTGGCCTCAAATTTTGTAAAATATTCAGATCTAGGTTTAGGTGCCAGATTGTCCCTGTTGGCAATCTATGGTGATTGCAATTTCTTTCAATCTGTTTTCATCTCCAACTAATTTTCTTTGTAAAACTTTCCCACACACTTAGACATAGTCATAAAAGGTCTAAACTACTTTGATGAACTCTACAAAGAGAACTAATATTCTTTGTGAGTGCTACAAAGCTTATTTCAAACTCTTAATCACTTTCTTGAATTTGAATAAATGCAAATTAACTCACATATTTAATTTAGGTTTCTAAATGTAAACTTTCACGTTTAATTGAGGTCACTTCTTTTGAATTTCCTTAGCACATCCCACAGGTCATGTGTGAAGTGAAAGCCAATCAGTCGTGTCTGACTCTTTGCGACCCCAGGGACTATACAGTCCACGGAATTCTCCAGGCCAGAATCCTGGAGTGGGTAGCCTTTCCCTTCTCCAGGGGATCTTCCCAACCCAGGGATCGAACCCAGGTCTCCGACATTGCAGCCAGATTCTTTACCAGCTGAGCTACCAGGGAAGCCGAAGAATACTGGAGTGGGTAGCCTATCCCTTCTCCAGCAGATCTCCCTGACCCAGGAATCAACCCAGGGTCTCCTGCATTGCAGGTGGACATATAACACATGTCTTATGGCACTGTGTTATACCTATTTTTGTGCTTGGCTATCCTATCATTGGACTGTTAATTTCTTGTGGACAGAAACAGTAACTTATCTCCAACGTGCTTTGCAAAGTTCCTTGTACAGAGTACAATGTTGGTCATTAATTCACTTTTCTACAATTCAGTAAGAAATAAATCATATCTACCAAATCCATGCTAACATGTTAATATCAAGCACAACTTATTGACTGTCTGCATGGAAAAGTCAAATGGGCCTTCAAGCAATTGGACGTTGAAATAGCACTAGACAGAATCAGTGATTCCATGCTCCCGCTTCCTCATTTATAAGACATTATTATAGTAACTCTTTGAACACCTCTCAACTTGTCATGAGGCCCAGTATCTGTAGGATAAAATCAGTAAGGTTTGATGATATTATGCAATTTTAAGCCAATACTTCTAGTAAATCATTTGTTTATGGTAACCAAACTGGTTGATTCAAACTGAGAGTCCCATTTCTTTCCAATATCACTAGGCTTTGAAATTCTAGTCCACAATTAATTACTTCAACTTTCCATTTCATACGTATGGCCTTACAGAAAATTCTTAACTGCTCTTAGTTATCGTAAATAAATTAAATGTTTCTTTAATGTACCCTATTTTTCAAGATAACATAAAGATGAATGAAAATTAGTCATTATCTTACATAAAAATTTTTATTATCATTGAAATCAAGAAAGTATGCAAGTATGATGCTGTCATTTCGCAATTACCAAGGTAATATAAAGCCAATATAATTTAAATACATCACATATGTAAAATGTTTTTAGCTATAATGGTACTTTCAATACCTTCTCCCGTCAGAACTGATAATTAGTTGTAAATGGGACCGATTTCTTTCCTCTCATCTCTGTTAGCCTGTACGATCTCTGACAGATATGCTCACTGCTATTTCTTGTCAATAATATGATCCAAAGTAGAGAGCAGTAGAAAGAACCGAAGCGTCTGGATGAACCACCAACAATATAATCAGCCTGACCACTGGAGAACTGGCTGAAACATAAAAATCAACCACTACAATGAATGTCCAATAGTTTCAAATAAAATCAAGAATGAGCTTGAGCTTCAGTCCAAAAACCCCAAGTTGAAAAGAAAATATGTTCTAAAAGTAGCAACCATGCCATCTCTGAAATACATGTGACAGAGCAACAAAATTCCAGAAAAATGCAGTGCCTAAGCTTAGCAAGATCAGATGCATGAAGCTGGAAATGAAATTCACTGGACATAAGCTATGAAATAGTGTTCTTGTTTTCATGGTGTTGATCTACCTTTCAGGGACACCATGCATATCTAACTGAAAACAATTTTGTATTAAACAAAAAATGATCCACAGTGACTAGTTAACTTTTACATACATTGATGTGTTGATTTATGTCCAAAAACTTATGTAATCACATCATAATTATGAGTGTGTTCTTCCAACAGCTGGATATGGCATCAATAATGCCCTTTGATGTTTTCTACCTCTTCTTTGGGTTTAATCCAATATTTAGGACAAATAGGATGCTAAAGGTAAGATAACTATATTTAATTGTCTTCTTCCTATAATAATGGAAATCTTCAAGTAATTTAAAATATCCCAGTTGTTTCCCAAAAAACTGTCCTCCCTTTTTCTACCCTCATCAACGCTATGAATTTTAAAATCTCAATGAAGGGAAAACATCATTATTTCTACTGATGGAAGTTGCTTGCTCTTGGTTGTTTTGAGTCTGTGTCTCATAACAGGTATTTTTAAAATAGGAATGCTTTTGTGCTTCTAAATACAGCTATAATTATGAATGAATATTTTATAAATCTATGCTTTTCCACTTGTCACTTTCCATTACATCGTCACTGAATGCTTGGAACACCAGGTTTAAAATGAGAGTGCCAGATGAGATGACCGCTAAGCTATCTTACCCATCTAAAATTCTATAATAATAGAAAAATGCAAACACCCTTGCATAACAAAAGTATTTATGTACTTAGAGCTCAAATGTTCATCGAGAGGGAACTAGTTAAATCGCAGTACATCTATACAGTAGAAAACTTTGTAACGCAAAAATAAAGAGAGTTTTCTGTGAACTGGCAGAGGACAACCTCCAAGATAAAACAACAAAATTAGGGGAAAAGTTAGTTACAAAACGGTTTATAGAACAATGTTAAGTCTTGCAACAGAAAGAGAATATATTCTATGTTTCTGTATTATGTAAACAGTGGATGGCTACCAAAAAAAAAAAAAATCTAATAAAAATGGTTAACTGAGGCTGGAGAGGAAATCAGGATGTATAGGGACAGGAATGGGGCTTCCTTTCCTAGCGGTGAAGAACCCACCTGCCAGTGCAGGAGATATAAGAGACTCGGGTTCCATCCCTGGGTCAGGAAGATCCCCTGGAACAGGCCACAGAAGCCCGCTCCAGTGTTCCTGCCTGGAGAATCCCGCGGCCAGAGGAGCCTGGCGGGCCACAGTCCATGGGGCCACAAAGAGTCCAGCAATACTGAAATGACTTAGCAGGCAGGCACGTGGGCAGATTAGGAAAAAAGACTCTGAAGGTATACATTTCTTACTGTTCTTGAACTGTATTAACAAATTACCTATTGATAAAGATTCTAAACTATAAATGTTTTATAACTCAAAGCTTTATCAGGTACCTAAAATGAGTCTGAGGGGAGTCCGCAAGTGGAATTTTGTAGAAATCTTTAATATTAGCAATAGCAGCTTGCATTCCCAAAGACAGCCCTCTTAAAAGGAATACCGCAGATTCTTTCCATTTTAGGCAGTTATCTCTTTGACACTTTGGGAAGACAAGATGGTGTGACCTGGAGACTCAAGTGCATCCTGACACAGCAGCAGCTGCTGTTTGCTGGATCCATACTCGGTCCTACTTACTCTGTTCAACTTTTATTCATTGTCTCATTTATTCCTCCAAACAAGCTCTTTCTGGAGATGAAAATGAGAATAAGCAGAGTTTAAAAAAAACTCTGTCCAGACGTGCAGCTGGTGAGTGGCAATATCTGGAGCCTATCGCATATTTTTTGACTCCAAATTCTTTACTATCATCAGACGAGCAAGTGAACTTCAGGCTGAAAGGCTCTCTTTCCATGTCCATGATTTTTCCACATTAAGAGGGACGTTACTCTATATTCTCACACACTCAAGACTACTCTGGGGACTTCGATTTTGAGCATGGGGTGTGGGTCTAGACTGAGTAGAATTTAACATTCCTAGCAGCTTGGTGGGCTGGCCATTCATCATCAAATTTCTAGTGTTGAATGGACATTTCAGGAGCCCACTTCTCAGATGACCAACTTTCAGAGAGTCTTGGGTTCCTATGGTTTGGGGAGTTGGGTATCATAATAAAATCTTATAAAATGCTAGCTCTTCACACGCCATCTTTGTATCCCTATGGTGTCCAAAAGCTCACTATCTTTAGATTTTTAAAATCTAGGCAGTCCTGAAAGTCAACATTAATCTTCTTATCATAGCCCCACAGGCCAGCCATTTCCACAGAAGTGTGTCATTTTAATGTGCAGTTCTCTAGGGAAAATATCATTTATCTACCTCCAAAGTATATATGAAAAAACAAATTAAGAATATACATTTTTTCTACAGTGAACACGTAAGCAAAGTTTTAAAATGTATCTTTGTGCAAGCTTCTATCAAGAGTACAATAAACAAATAACCACAAACGGAAATTATCTTAATCTGAGTGCTGAATGGATGTTTCCTACTCAGGAATTCTAGAAAAACAAATCATTTGTGCATATTCCTAGACTAGTAGTCATTGCTATTACACCTGTTTTCTAATTCCCAAATGTTCTATTATAGTCATACCTGCACTGGATGAAATTTTGAACCAGATACTCTTTGAATTTAGTAATCCCTCATAGCCCTTCCAATCTGTAAGGTCCTATGAGTCTAAGCGTATTATATGATTAAATGCATGAACTCATGTAAGCATGCAACCTCTTTTGGAGTCATGTTCTCTGATGTCCTCATTTAACAGATGAGGAAGCTGAAATACAGAAATATTAAGTGACTTTTCCAAGGTCACACAGTTAATAAATGGAAGAGAGGAGATTGGTGTTCAGCTCTGGATTTCACGCTCTTGCATTTTACAGCCTATAAATTAAAAAGAGAAAGTAGGGAGAAAAGAAAGAGGAAGTAGGTGCATGTAGGGAGTATCTGCTGAGATAGAAGTGGGTATAAGCAGAAGAAAACCTTGAGGCAAATAGCAACTGTTCTCCAGTGTTCTTGCCTGGAGCATCCCAGGGACGGGGGAGCCTGGTGGGCTGCCGTCTATGGGGTCGCACAGAGTCGAACACGACTGAAGTGACTTAGCAGATGCATCTAATCTCACTGTATCTTTGAACAACGTCAAGAATAGATAACCAATGCTAACATTTACTGGACTTTAAATTTTGTTGAAATAAATACACATTTAATGCAACTTGCTTATATGTAATGCTAGTGTTGAGCAACAGGACATAACACCTGTTTTTGACTACAATGTATTTTATTATTCTTCTCCTATTTTACTTATGTTTTGAGAGGAGATGTGATTTTTAATGATTGTGAAACAAAGTTCCACTATATGCTTTAAAAAGAAAAAAAGAAAGAAATGTTTTTAAGCTTGATTTTCTAAAAGCATTACAAATAAGACATAACTAGAGTAGAAATGAAAGTGAGAAGCTCTATAAGTTTGGCACCTTGCTAAAATGCACTGCCCAGAGGAAAATACCACTAAACAGATCTCAGTTTTCGTTTAAGACATGAATATAATTATTTTCAGTAGCAAATAAAGTCTATTTCATATTGTTCTATTTAAATATAAGAGATGTATTTAAGACTAACACACTTTGGGATTCTTTTGCTTGTTTCCTACACAGTACACTTCATTTTTTGAGTTTAACCATCACCTAGAGTCTATAATGAACAAGGCGTACATCTACAGGTAAAGTATAACTCAGTGTACTTTGGGGCTGGAAGAGAGTGCAATGCTATGACATTGTAGACAAAATTGGGGAAGAATATGGCCTCCCTGCAAGAGAGTAAGGAATAATCTCAGATTTGGGGCTATGGAGAATATTGAGCTACGTTCTAATACAGATCTGAACATTTCAAAGTGAGATGAAAGTATGAAAATTATATTAGATTTAGAAGAATACCTGACAAAAAAAGAGAGGGCGTATTACTTGCTTCCATCAGAACAAGGACAGAGAAATGTGTCCTTTTGCAAGCTGACTTTGCATCTCTCTCACGACAATTCATTCCAATCTGAATTTTCATTCATTCGCTGTTCTGAACTTAACTTGCCCAGAGACCTCTAGTCAGTCAACTATAGCGTGAAGTCCCATGAGCTCTCCGGAGATACCCAGTGAAATCAGCATGGTGTATTTTATGGAACTCAGACTGGAGAGGTGACCCTGGAGACATGTCTTTCAGGGAACTGACTCGCGCCATCTGTGAGAAGAGAAGAGCTTTTTTTCCCCCTCTGTCAGTCCCAGTCAGGAGACTGAGGTCTGGAAACCTGTGGTGGCAGCATCATTTCATACTGTACTAATGAGAGCTAACAGTTCACACATTTAAAGCAAGGAGATTCAGCAGAGACCTTAAGAAAAAGAAAATGTTAAAATATGCTGTATTCCAGAAACAGCTCGAGCCTCACTTTGCACTTCTTCCCGTTGACAGAGTAATTCGAACGACTGGATACTTGTTGTTCACGCTGCACATTAATGCTTGTATGTACTATTGGGCTTCAAGCTATGAAGGGATTGGAAGTACCAGATGGGTGTATGATGGTGAGGGAAACAAGTGAGTTTTAATTTTTTAATTTATTTTTGATTGGAGGATGATTGCTTTACAATGTTGGGTCAGTTCTGCTGTACAGCAGTGTGAATCAGCCACAAGTGTACCTCTAACCCCTCCCTCTTGAACCTCCCCATCCAGCCTCATCCCACCCCCGGGTCATCACAGAGCACCAGGCTGAGCGTCTTTGTGACACAGCCACTTCCCAGGAGCTGGTAGCATCTATTGCGCACATGGTGGCGTGTATATTTCACTCCTGCGCTCAACTCACCCCGCCCTCCCCTTCCCTCCGGCGTCCACAAGTCTGTGCTCTACGTCTGGTGCAGGGTAAGCATTCCTTTTGAAGGAAACTTCCTGGCTCTTCTTAACTTCTGTTCCAGTGGGAGTTTTCGTAAGCCAGTGTTTTTGAAACTGTAAAGCACAGTCCCTTAGTGGACAGTAAAAACTCTTCAGTCAGTCAGTATGCTTTTGAGTGAGAGAGGGTAGGATAGAAGATGACAGAGTAGAAAATATCAGCCTGTCATTCCTAATAGGGGTGTGTTGTGTGTGCACGTGCTTGCGTGTGTGTGCATGTGTGTGTGTGTGTGTGTGTGTGTGTGTGTGTGTGTGTGTGTCCTGAGTTGACCTGTAAAATTCATTTCTTACTCTGGATCAAGATCAGAAAAGTTGGAAAGCCTCTGCTATAGATAACGGAGTGGTAAGGTAACTTTTAATAACCCCAATGCCAATGTTAGTAATGAACAATGTTAATTATTTGGAGGGCAGGTGCAATGACTAATTAGTTTACCACTGAAAGGTTTTATGAGTTATGAGTCAGCTATAACCATTAACTCAATTAAACGCTTACAGATCATAAACTAAACTTAGGATAAAGTTTAAACAAGGATCATAAACTAAACTTGATAATTAGACGTGCAAGTACTCCAAGATTAAAAAAGATTATCTGAGAAGTTTAGTGCAGTAGAATCACGACTCAATAATGGCAGCTGAGTTATTTAATAGTGAAATTTTTGGTAGATATAAAGGCCTGGCATAAAGTACACCACCACTGACTTTCTGCTCCAGTGAAATGAGTTTGAGCATATTGTAAGGCAATGTCCTTACTGGAAAATAGTGGGTCCCAGCATGACTTTGAAGGGCAACTCACAGCAGCCTTGGGAAGGAAAGCAATTACAGGAGGGAGGAAATTTACCTCACGGAATTACACACTAGCTAGAGTGAGCAGGATCTGAATGAAGGATTGTAACAACATTTTTTGAACTTTTAGCCAGAACTAATTTTAAAAATTTAAAGTCATAGGGCCCACTGACTGGGAAACTACACACACACATACACACACACACACACAGCCACAGAAGAAAGTTTATAACCAAACCTATAAGTACTTTCCTTTAGAAACTATTTATGTATTCAGCTTAATATAACTATATAGAAAACTGAGTAAGATACCAACTATATTAAATATTGTCTAGAAGTATATAATTCAATATCATCAGATGCATGAGTCTGATTATTGTTTTACTCAAATTAGAAAAATTTCTGCCATCTAGAAAGAGGAGAGCTATTTCTCTCTTCATACCTGGTTGCCTCCCTGCCGCATATTTTAGAGAATATGTCTTGCTCCCAGTGCTTAGAATATGAAGTGTACAACACCCACTCGGTATATGTTAGGTCTTAGAGAAGACGAGAAGGGAGTTTCTTCACTCTTTCTCTCTCTTCCTTCTCGCCTTCTTTCAATCCCTAACACATACTGAGTGTATGAAAGAGAGAGAAAGGAAAGAAAAAAGAAAGGAGTGATTGAATTTGTATTATTATAAGAAGAAGAAAGAAACCTCAGCTTTGACCCATAAGAAGCTAAAGCTAAAGTGTGCTAATATTTTAGACATCTAATTCTAGCTAGAGTGTAGACCAGATAGTCAAAGTGCCCTCTCACCAAAATAGAAGAAGATAACCTACTTGAAATGTTTGTTGTATTAGTTATTATAATTACTTGTTATAAGACACATTTCTATATAAATTATATTACAATAGTTCCCAATGATTGCTAAATTCCTTTAGAAAGTAAAAGGAATCTTTGAAATCTAAAAAAAAAAAATTATGTCTCCTGAAGCTGGAGTTGAGTGGTGAGGTTATCAATAAAGAACAGAAATAGAGAGGATAAATTCTTAATCAGAAGGAAAAAAATGGTGAGCTGCTAAAACAATTTAAAATATATCAGTAAGCAGAATACATTAGTATGGACTAAATTCACCAGCTGAAAGAGATTGTCAAATTATATCAGTCAAAATAGACTTCAAAACAAAAATTATTTTAGGGGAAAATTAAGTCACCATATAATGGGAATGGTTTCAATTCACCATCAGTATTTTCCAGTTCTAAATGTGTAATGCACCTAACACAAAATAGCTACAATGAGTCAAAGAAACTTGCAGAGCAAAACTTACTAGAAGGAAGAGAAACTGGCAAACACACCGTCAAAGTCTGAGACATCAACACACAACTGTTAACCAGTCAAGCGCCAAAGACAGTAAAGATAGAAGATTTGAGAACCTCTCTAATAAGCCTGACTTAGCAGATGCAAATGGAGCCTTGTACCAAAGAATTAGAAGCTACTCATCGTTTTACAAAAATTTTTATTGTTGCTGTACAATATTATGTAAGTTATAGATGTACAATACAGTGAGTCATAATTTTTAAACGTCGTGCTCCATTTATACTTTGTAAAATATTGACTAGATTCCCCACATTGTACAATATATGCTTCTAGCTTATTTTATACGTAATACTTTGTACTTCTCAAAATTCCCTGTCCCCATCCTGCCCCTCCTTCCCGCCCTCACTCCACTGGTAGCACTTAGTTTGTTCTCTATGTCTGTGAGTCTGCTTCTTTTTTGTTATATTCACTAGTTTATTGTATTTTTTTCAATTCCTCATAGAAGTGATATCAGGCAATATTTGTCTTTGATCCATTTGACTCAGTATAATACCCTCCAAGTCCATCCATGTTGCTGCAAACGGCAGGATTTCTTTATTTGTCGTAGCTGGGTGGTATTCCATTGTGTCTGTACGGAAAAGATGTGTCCGTCTTTTTTAACCAATAATCTGTTAACGGCACTTAGGCTGCTTCCATATCTTGACAATTGTAAACAACACTGCTACAAACATTGGGGTGCATTTCAGATTAGTGGGTTTTTTGGATATATGCCCAGGAATGGAATTGCTGGGTCATGTGATAATTCTATTTTTAGTTTTTTTGAGAAACCTCTATACTATTTTCCAGCGCAGCTATGCCAATTTACATTACTACCAATAGTGTACAAAGGCTCCCTTTTCTCCACATCCTTGCCAACATTTGTTATTTTTGTTCCTTTTGATGATAGAAATTCTAAGAGGTTGAGGTGATATCTCATTGTGATTTTTATTTACATTTCCCTGATGGTTAGCAATGTTGAGCATCTTTTCATATGTCTATAGGCCATCTGCATTTTCTCTTTGGAAAAAGAAGCCATTCATTCTTCTTAATCATTCATGATAGATTACAAAAAAGTGGTCATTTTCTAGCCCAAGGAGCAAGTTTCGATGCATTTTTCAGCATTGCTGTCAAACAGCTCGCATTCTCTAGTCCTTTAGACAGGAGGGTTCTCACCCAAAACCAGAGCTCTAATAATCCTCTTGAAAATGAAAGTGAAAGTTGCTCAGTCGTGTCCAACTCTTTGCAACCCCATGGACGTCCATGGAATTCTCCAGGCCAGAATACTGGAGTGGGTAGCCTTTCCCTTCTCCAGGGGATCTACCCAACGCAGGGATCAAACCCAGGTCTCTAGCATCGCAGGCGGATTCTTTACCAGCTGAGCCACCAGGAAAGTCCAATTATCCTCTTACCAAGTGTCAGGGACACATCCTTACCAAGAAAATGCCTTTAAAAGCAGCAGATGTGTGTGTGATATATATAACATATAAATAATTGTTCTTGTTATTGTTTAACCACCCAGTCGCGTCCAACTCTTTACAACCCCATGGTCTGCAGCATGCCAGGCCTCCCTGTCCCTCGCCATCTCCCAGAGATTACCCAATGGCTAAGACTCTGCACTCGAATGCAGGGGGCCTGGATTAGACCCCTAGTAGGGGAACTAAATCCCACATGCCCCAACTGAGACTTGGCACAGGCAAATAAAACAATAATAAATAATATGTAAATGGCAGTTGTTAATACACTTACATTTCCCACAGTTTTAAAGCAACACCTGCCTCTTCTCTTACTTCATATTACTCTTTGACCTCAAAAGTGTAAAGTCTTTTTTTAGTTAACCCTTGTGATGGCTCCTGATGACATATAATTTGGAGGTTGCTTATGAGATCACTGGATGTGTGAACCTTGTCCTAGTTAGAATAATGCACCAACTGTAGGGTGCAAGTGAAGCTCTGTGAACATTTAAAATAAGAGGCATTTATTACTATTCTATTAATCTTCATCAAAATAACAATGTCTGTTCATTTCAGTAGAAGACAAGAGGTTATTTTCATTTATACTAAGTACATGGCAGCCTTCATCTGACTGTGAAATATGACAAAGCAGGAATGGGCTTACTTAGCTCAAAACCAGAGCATAAGTTGTTGCTGTTCCTAAATCATGCCCGACTCTGACCACATAGACTGCAGCACGCCAGGCTTCCCTATCCTTCACTGTCTCCTGGAGTTTGATTGGAGTGATGTTATCCAAGCACCTCATCCTCTGTCTCCCCCTTCTTCTCCTGCCTTCAATCTTTCCCAGCATCGGGGTCTTTTCCAATGAGTTGGCACTTCACATCAGGTGGTCGAAGTATTGGAGCTTGAGCAAAATATTCAGGGTTGATTTCCTTTAGGATTGACTGGTTGGATCTCCTTGCAGTCCAAGGGACTCTCAAGAGTCTTCTCCAGCACCACAGTTCAGAAGCATTAATTCTTCGGTGTTCAGCCTTCTTTGTGGTCCAACTCTCACATCTGTACATAACTACTGGAAAAACCACACCTTTAATTGTAAGGATCTTTGTCAGCAAAATGATGTCCCTGCTTTTTAACATGCTGTCAAGATTTGTCATAGCTTTCCTTCCAAGGAGCACGTATGTTTTAATTTCACGCTGCAGTCAACATCCACAGTGATTCTGGTGCCCAAGAAAATAAAATTTGTCACCATTTCCACTTTTTTCCCTTTTATTTACCATGAAGTGATGGCACCAGACACCATGATCTTTAAGCCAGTTTTTTCACTCTCCTTCATCCTCATCAAGAGATTCTTTAGTTCCTCTTCATTTTCTGCCATTAGAGCAGTGTCATCTGCATATCTGAGGTTGTTGATATCTCTGCTGGCAATCTTGATTCCAGCTTGTGATTCCTCCAACCTGGTATTTCACATGATGTACTCTGCATAGAAGTCAAACAAGCAGGAGGACAAAAGACAGCCTTGACTTACTCCTTTCTCAATTTTGAACTACTCTGTTGCTCCATGTCCAGGTCTAACTGTTCTTATCGGCATGCACGTTCCTCAGCAAACCCGTAAGGTGATCTGATACTCCCGTCTCTCTAAGAATTTTCCACAATGATTTGTGATCCACACAGTCAAAGGCTTTAATATCATCAATAAAGCAGAAGTAGATGTTTTTCTGAAATTCCCTTGCTTTCTCTATGATCCAGTGAATGTTGGCAATTTGACCTCTGGTTCCTCTGCTTTTTCTAAACTCAGTTTGTACACCTGGAAGTTCTCAGTTCATGTACAGTTGAAGCCTAGTTTGAAGGATTTTGAGCATTATCTTGCTAGCGTGTGGAATGAGCACAATTACACAGTAGTTTGGACGTTCTTTGGCATTGCCCTTCTTTGGGATTAAAATGAAAACTGACCTTTTCCAGTCCTATGACCCCTGCTGAGTTTTCCCAATTTGCTTGCATATTTGAATGCAGCACTTTAACAGCATGATCTTTTAAAATTTTAAATAGCTCAGCTGGAATTCCGTCACCTCCACTAGCTTTGTTTGTAGTAATGCTTCCTAAGGCCCACTTGACTTCACACTCCAGGATGTCTGGCTCTAGGTAAATGATCACACCATCATGGTTATCCAGGTCATTAAGACCTTTTTTGTATAGTTCTGTGTATTTCTTGCCACCTCTTCTTAATCTCTTCTGCTTCTGTTAGGGCCTTACTGCTTCTGCCTTTTATCATGCCCATTCTTAAATAGAATGTTTCCTAGATATCTCCAGTTTTCTTGAAGAAATCTCTAGTCCTTCCCATTCTACTGTTCTCCTCTATTTCTTTGCACTGTTAACTTGAGAAGGCTTTCTTATCTCTCTTTGCCATTCTCTGGAACCCTGCATTCAGTTGGAAATATCTTGCCTTTCTCCCTTGCCTTTTGCTTCTCTTCTTTTCTCATCTATTTGTAAAGCCTCCTCAGACAACCACTCTGCCTTCTTGCATTTCTTTTCCTTGGGGATGGTTTTGATCAATGCCTCCTGTACTATGTTATTAACCTCTGTAGTTCTTCAGACATGCTGTCTACCAGATCTAATCCCTTAAATTTATTCATCACCTCCACTGTATAATCGTAAGATATTTGATTTAGGTCATACCTAAATGGCCTTACTTTCTTCAATTTAAGCTTGAATTTTGCAATAAGGAGTTCATGATCTGAGCCACAGTCAGCTCCAGATCTTATTTTTGCTGCCTGTATAGAGCTTCTCCATCTTTGGCTGCAAGGAATATAATCAATCTGATTTGGGTATTGACCACTTGGTGATGTCTCTGTGTAGAGTCATCTCTTGTGTTGTTGGAAGAGGGTATTTGTTATAACCAATGTGTTCTCTTGGCAAAACTGTTAGCCTTTGCCCTGCTTCATTTTGTATTCCAAGGCCAAATTTGCTTATTACTCCAGGTATTTCTTAACTTTCTAGTTTTGCATTCCGATCCTCTATGATGAAAAGGACATCTTTTTTAGTGTTAGGTCTTGTTGGTCTGCATAAATCAGTCAACTTCAGCTTTTTGGCATTTATGGTTGGGGCATAGATTTGGATTACAGTGATGTTGAATTGTTTGCCTTGGAAATGAGCCAACATCTTTCTGTCATTTTTGAGGATGCACCCAAGTACTGCATTTTGGACTCTTTTGTTGACTATGATAGCTACTCCATTTCTTCTAAGGGATTCTTGCCCACAGTAGTAGATATCTTGGTCATCTGAATTAAATTTGCCCACTCCTGTCCATTTTAGTTCACTGATTCTTAAGATGTCAGTGTTCACTCTTGTCATCTCTTGCTTGACCATGTCCAATTACCTTGCTTCATGGACTTAACATCTCAGGTTCTTATGCAATGCTCTTTATAGCATCGGACTTTACTTTCACCACAAGACACATCCACCACTGAACATCATTTCAACCTTGGCTCAGCTGTTTCATTTTTTCTGGAGCTGTTAGCAGTTGCCCCCCACTCTTCCTCTGCAGCATACTGGACACCTTCCAATCTGGGGGGGCTCATCTTCTGATGTCATATCTTTTGCCTTTTCATACTGTCCATGGGGTTCTCTAGGCAAGAATAATAGAGTGGATTGCCATTCCTTCCCCCAGTTATTTGATATGCAGAAATGTTCCCAGTCTCTCTTATCCATATATACCTCAATTTATTTATTTTCTGATACAAATTTCCCAATGTACAAAAATGTCTTAACAAATCCCTAACCTCAATCCTGGACACATAAGCCATCAAATGAATGAGTAAATGAGCAAGCAAGCTTGTCATGGGAATCATAACTCTAGATGGAGTGAAGAAGGAGTCGGAATGTCCATACTTTAGTGCTCGGGAAATTTAGGATTACTTACTCCCTTTCCTTTGTACACGAGGAAGATGAGACGAGGGTAAATGAAGTTATTAAGACAAGGTCCCCTAGATACTTCAGTTCAGACACTAGCAGGAAAAGAAAGCGTGGTCTTTACACCAGACATTTAGACTCCCTTAAATGCATCAGAGCCGCTCCAGAACAGCAGATGGGCAGACCAGAAGGGAGATGAAAGGCAGCTGGTGGCGTGACAGGGAGGAGTCTGCATGGGGATTACATGGACATAATCACAGATATAGCCTTCCCATGTTCTTCAGTCTTGGGTTTGCATGACCTTTCACTTATTCTTTCACAGCCTTTAACAAATATTATTAAGCTCCTATTTGTCATACCTGTTTTTGAGTTTATCTTCTAATGAGACTAGACTCCTAACGTTCTCCTCCAGATTCAGTGTCTTCAGTGATAAATTTACAGAAACCTGGAACTGGGACTAAGATAGGTGGAGGTAGTTAAAAGGTCCACTCATAAAGTATTGAATTGGGTACTTTTAAAAGTTGCATGTCCCACTACGCATCCACCACATTGGCTAAAATTTTTTAAAACTTCATATTCTTGGGTTAAACATATAAAGCAACTGGAAATCTCATACACTGTTGGAGGGATAAAATCTGACAGTTTGTTTTACAACTATATATAGCACCTATCTTAAAAACAAAAATTCCAACCCTAAATATTTGCCCAAGAGAACTTAAAAATATATGTCTATGAAAGAACGTATATAAGTATATTCATAGGATGTCTATTCATGAGAACCAAAAGCTTGAAACAGTCTAGGTTTTCATCCACAGGAAGATGGATAAACATACTGTGCCATAGTCATGCAAGGGTTATTGCTTAGCAATAAAAATGAATAAACACACAAAAACCCAGCTAAATCTCAGAAACATTATTCTGAGTGTAAGACATCTTACACAACCGTGTACACGTGTGTGATTTCATTTGTGTGAAATTCTAAAGCAGACAAAGCTCATCTGAAACAACAGCCGCCCCTGAGGGGGGACAAGAATTGACTGGAGAAAACGAATGAGAGAAATTTTTGGAGCGATGGAAATGTCCTCTGTCTTGATAGGTTTCTGAGTTACACAGATGTATGGATTTCTCAGAATCCATCAAATAGTGTCAAATGGTATACTTAAGATTTGTGCTTTCGATGTACAAGTTTTTTCAAATAACTGTAGTAACACATATATATACACACATATATATTCTGAAGTGCTGTATTTAGGAGGAAGTGTCTGTCTGCAAATTACTTTGAAATGCACCCAAAAATGAGATGGGTTGATGGATGGAAAGTGGAGAAACATCTGACAAAGAAGATAAAGTAAAATGTTCATAATATTAATAGAATCTATGCTGTGAATACATGGGTGAAATTCAGTTTTTTCTGCTCGTTTAAAATATTTCAAAACAAAATGTTGGGGGGAAGTTTCATGTTGCATTTGTTTCACAGAGGAAGAAGTTCTATTTTCATACAAAATGATCTTTTATGGTTTTATGTCAAATTCTGCCTTAGTGCTTTAACTTGAGGCTATATATGTGCGTGTGTATATATATAGCCTATAAGATAGCTCATGTATTAAATCAGCCAGACAGAATCTCCTTGAAAAGATCTATCTGCCCAGGGTGTAAATATTAAAGGTGGACACACTTGACTAATTAAGCTAATCCTGGAAGATCAATGTGATGCCATCTAATTAAATTACAAATCTTACCTCTGGTTGTGCATGCCTGGATATAAGACATGACTGAGAAAAGAATTCCATGGTAAACCACAAAGCGTCAGGGCAGAAAACTTCCAATTAACATAGCAGACTTTTTCATCATGAAAAAAGTGGTTCAAAGCTGACCCTTCAGATTTGGAAAATCAATGCCTAAATTTTACACTTGTTATTTTCTAACATCTGTAAATAAGAAAATAAGACAAAGCAATTCCTGTGTTTGTTCCTCTCAATACTAGAGGGACTTTGTAGGACATAGTAATCCCAACAGTTGGAGCTGGCTATGCAGGGACAGAATCTGGTCTGTGTCCCACTCGTGGGTTGCACTGGGGTCAATAAATTTCCTTAATTCAGAGACCCACAGGTCTAGGACTTGTGATCACACTAAGTCAGGTAATGAGAAATTATAAACTGGAGTTGAAAATTAAATGCCACCCATAAAATTAATTCCATGCTTCTTCAAGGTAGTTCTCTTGGACGTCCAGTTCTCTGTGGTATCTGTAAGTCCAAGGAAGCTTGTTAGGGAAAATGTTGCAGACCAGCGATACTTTCAGTCTCTTGGCAGTGGTTTCAGATCCTACCAGAGAGTTAACTATTTGTCCCTTCCTGTATCCACCAGATAAAACAGACTAGTGATACTTTTATTCTCTTGGCAGTGGTTTCAGATCCTACCAAAGAGTTAACTATTTGTCCGTTCCTGTATCTACCAGATAAAACAAACAAAAAGACTCATGTCCTTCTAAAGGTATTGAATTTCAAAACAAGTGATTTCTCTCTAGATCTGTTTTTATTTGAATACTGACTTTAACTGTAGTTTGATTCTTTCTTTATAAACCTCAACTTCTTACTGTTTGAAGATCTGAAAATTATAACCTGTTCTCACACACACACACACACACACACACACCAAAGGCCATCCTTGTTCAAAGACAAATGCACGTTTACTTAAAGTGCAAACGTTTATGTGGCACACCCAGGTAAGAAATAAAAGACTGACTAGGGCAGGATTCTATAACTGCTGCTTTTCTGTTTACTCTGGAGGCTAAGATAGCGAGCTGAAACCCACTAAATCTGAATGCCTGTCTGCAACAATATCTGAAAATGGCCTCTATATATAGGACATTTTTTTTTTAAGGATTCAGTAGAAATAGCTGATCCAGACCATGTTATCAGAGCTATATGAAATATACCAAGTAGGCACCTAATTATGTGAGCTTCCCAGGGGGGTCAGTGGTAATGAATCCACAGGCCAGCGGGAGACATGGGTTTAATCCCTGGGTCAGGAAGATCCCCTGGAGAAGAAAATGGCAACCCATTTTAATATTCCTGCCAGGGAAATCCCATAGGCAGAGGCACCTGGCTGGCTACAGTCCACGGAGTTACAGAGAATCAGACACAACTTAACGATAAACAACAACAAACAGTATCTAATTATGGACCAAAATGATAATATATATACAATGGGTTGTTATACTAATTTCTATTCCCACGTCAATCAGGACTCCATGAAACCCTTAGCCACATATAGCCAAGTGAACCTCACATGTTCTGTCCTCATCTTTATCATATTCTTTGTTGTTGCCCTGGTCCCAGACTTTCTTCCCATCTGGGCTATCATGATCTGTCTCTCCATTTGTAATTGCTAGAGTTTAGTACAGAATCTTTATAAAGTCTATTTCTGAGCATACTTGATTTTCTTCAATACTAAATTTCTAGATAAATTAGCTGTTACGCTTAAGAGTAATTTCCCTTTTAAGATAGAACTCAGTTCTCTGTTTCTGTCATTGTTTATATATTCAATCATATAGTAAGATATGAGTAGAAAAGAGAGAGGAGGTATATACCCACCTGCTCTATCTTCCATCAGTAAAAAACAGCTGGTTCTAAACTATAAAGGTCTTTTCAATCTCCATAAACCCCCTTGATATCTATGATCAAATCACTAGTCACTACGAGGTAGTTTAAAGGTAGCCTCACACTTCTCGCTGCTCCTCTCATTGAAAGGTAGATTCAAATATCCCTTCCCTTGAATCTGGCTGGTCTAAGAGACTTGCTTGGCAAATATATATGGCAAGAGATTAAGAGATTATAGGGCTTCTGAGTTACAAGAAGCCTTACAAGCTACTGCCTGAGCTTCTACCACTCGGGGGGAAGCCAGCCAGGCAAGAAGTCCATCTACACCAAGACTTCCATGCTGTAAGGAAGCCCCAGCTATCCGCACAACAGGCGGAATGAAAATACACAGCCAGCTCCAGCTGGTGCAATCGTCCTGGCTCAGACGGTGACAGGAGACAACCTGGGTGTTCCAAACAGACATGCATGACAGAAGACTCAGCCAGCGGTTAGAACCAAGGCCTCAGGACTCTGGCCTCAATCACGTCCTCCCAGCTGTCTCCTGGCATTCAAGTCTCCTGAGGGTTCACTCCTCATGGAGTATAGAGGAGCCATCTTGGGGGTCTTCCACAAACACCTGACCCTCAGCATGACAAGCCCAGTCAAACAGTCTCTGCTTCATACCACTCAACTCTGGGGTGATTTGTTTTGCAGGGAGAAATAAGTGGAATGACTAATAAACACCTTCTCTGGCTTTGTCTAGTCATTTCACAATGTTTATCAAGAAGTTTACCTTACCCTGGAGACGGAAATGGCAACCCACTCCAGTATCCTTGCCTGGAGAATCCCATGGATGGAGGAGCCTGGAGGGCTACAGTCCACGGGGTCGCAAAGAGTCGGACATGACGGAGAGACTTCACTTTCACTTTACCTTTACCTTGAAAGGGAAGTTTACATTAGTACACACGGTAGTCGCTAATGCTGCTTAAAGACAGAAAATCTTAATTACGAGGGAATGTGTTAAAATCTAGTATTACAGCAATATATTCCCAAGCATAATGGCATTTTACTGCTATAGTAAAAAGCAAGGTGTATATCTTTTCTTTTCACAGGTATCTGAGATGTTATTATTGGGCAGTTCGAACTTTGATTACCATCGGGGGCCTTCCAGAACCACAAACTTTATTTGAAATTGTTTTCCAGCTGCTGAACTTCTTTTCTGGAGTTTTTGTGTTCTCCAGCTTAATTGGCCAGGTAAATAGAGATGTGAATCCCTAGATACATGAGGCTGTCATTTTTGAAAGCCTAACAATTTTTTATAAACTTTACATAGGAAAAATCAAAATCTACATGGTGCTTTTTTAATTTTACTAACTTTCATCTCTTTTAATGAATTGAAGGGGGCTTCTATCAGGAAACTTGTACACAATGAGTATCTGTTAGACTCTCAGAGAGTCACATTTCTAAGTTTTTCTGAAAACCTGTAGAAGCTCTCTCTTTTTTTTTCACTTAAACTTCAAATATGGGTTAAAGTCAACTTCAGAGGTCATTTAAATCAGAGATTACCAAATGTCATCTAAATTAATTAAAAAACCATTGGTTCATAAATGTTTATTATGGTATCTATTTGTCCTTATTCTCAAGGAATCAGTCTTGTGAGAAAGTAAATCAAATACCCAAATAACTTTATTGCAAGATAATTGGCATTTGCAAAATTTAGAGCCCAGCACCTTTGTGATTTCTCAGATCACAAGAAATAAAAAGCTCAACAGCATAGTGTCTTTAGAATTATACTTCCTTGTAAGGCACTTTACATACCATATGTCTGAAAGCAAAAAGCCATCTTGAGATTTGTACATTAGGTAAATAGTTAAACAAAAATCAAAAAATGATTATTACCACCAGATAAGCGATTGATTCCCATTCACTACACTAACAGTGTTATGAATATAACCCATGCTTTAACAAAATTTAGCAATGAAAATTATTTTTTATAACATTTAAAGAAATGGCAACCCACTCCAGTATTCTTGCCTGGGAAATCTCATGGACAGAGGAGCCCGGCAGGCTATAGTCCATGGGGTCGCAAAGATTCAGACACGACTGAAGTGGCTAAACAACAACAAAAAGCTGATCACAAATAGTCAAAACTCAAATCCTACTTCCATGAATGTCAAGGGGCTGCTAACCATGATAAGTTCCAGAGGGGAGTTTGAAAGCTCTGTATTAGATCAGAAAAAGGAAGCTTCCCAGGAGGTTTCATGGAGAGAAAATGTCTTTGCAATATCTTAAAAAAAAAAAAATAGGATTCTGTAGTTACAGAGAGATAGTTCAATCAATCAGAAACTATGTGTGAAAGATAGCAATAATAAAGCACCATATACGTTTGACGAAATGGAAGAGTACCAGAACAGCTAGAGTGAAAGACACCTGTAAATAAGGTGAGAGACGTAGTAAGGACATGCAGAGTACATCATGGGAAACGCTGGGCTGGAAGAAGCACAAGCTGGAACCAAGATTGCCGGGAGAAATGTCAATAACCTCAGATATGCAGATGACACCACCCTTATGGCAGAAAGTGAAGAGGAACTAAAAAGCCTCTTGATGAAAGTGAAAGAGGAGAGTGAAAAAGTTGGCTCAAAGCTCCACATTCAGAAAACGAAGATCATGGCATCAGGTCCCATCACTTCATGGGAAATAGATGAGGAAACTGTGGAAACAGTGTCAGACTTTATTTTAGGGGGCTCCAAAATCACTGCAGATGGTGACTGCAGCCATGAAATTAAAAGACGCTTACTCCTTGGAAGAAAAGTTATGACCAACCTAGACAGCATATTCAAAAGCAGAGACATTACTTTGTCAACTAAGGTCCGCCTAGTCAAGGCTATGGTTTTTCCTGTGGTCATGTATGGATGTGAGAGTTGGACTGGGAAGAAGGCTGAGCACCGAAAAATTGATGCTTTTGAACTGTGGTGTTGGAGAAGACTCTTGAGAGTCCCTTGGACTGCAAGGAGATCCAACCAGTCCATTCTGAAGGAGATCAGCCCTGGGTATTCTTTGGAAGGAATGATGCTGAAGCTGAAACTCCAGTACTTTGGCCACCTCATGCAAAGAGTTAACTCATTGGAAAAGACTCTGATGGTGGGAGGGATTGGAGGCAGTAGGAGAAGGGGACGCCAGAGGATGAGATGGCTGGATGGCATCACTGACTCGATGGACGTGAATCTGAGTGAACTCCGGGAGATGGTGATGGACAAGGAGGCCTGGTGTGGTGTGATTCATGGGGTCGCAAAGAGTCGGACACGACTGAGCGACTGAACTGAACTGAACTGAAGGACCAGATAGTTTAAGGACTCTGAATGTTGCAGATGTTGAACTTCATCTTAAGGGCAATGGGCAGTCAGCCAGGGAAGAATTTTGAACAGAGATTTATGGAAAATCAATCAAAATGTAAGTTGGAAAGGTTATACTGTTTTAAGGGCTTACCAGGTGGCTCTAGTGGTTTAAAAAAAAAAAAAAAATCTGCCTGCCAATGTAGGAGAAAGAGACACAGGTTTGATCCCTGGGTCAGAAAGATCTCCTGGAGGAGGGCATGGCAAGCCACTCCAGTATTCTTGCCTGGAGAATCCCATGGACAGAGGAGCCTGGCGGGCTAGAATCAGTAGGGTTGCAAAGAGTCAGGCACAACTGAAGCCGCTTAGCATGCATGCATGCATACTGTTTTAAAATATAGGTTTTATTATCATTTACAGATGGTGAGGGCAACAGATCAGGAGACTGGCGACACTGAATAGTGAGTCTGTTATACAAATAGATTCAGGAGTGGATGGTCACTCCTTGCCTAGAGGGCTACTTAGGAGGGAACCAGGAAAGGAACTGGTCAAGCAGGTAACAGCCAAGATTGGCAAGTTTGTATCGTTTCAACAGCCTCTGGAGTATAGCGACTCTCTCAGTGGCCTGGCACTTGACCCTGAGGTAACTGGGGCAGGTGGGGAGTAGCCTGGAATATGAGAGCCGGTGAAGAAGGCTCTGAAGTCAGGGCTCAGGGTTGGCTATTCTGCATGTGAAAGGAGCTCTCCCAGGAGAGCTGTTTGCAATCTTTTTGTGCTCAGTCATGTCCTACTCTTTGCAACCCCATGGACTGTGGCCCACCAGGCTCCTCTGTCCATGGAATTTTCCAGGCAGGAAACTGCCATTTCCAGCTCCAGGGGGATCTTCCCAATCCAGGGATGGAACCCACATCTCTTGCGTCTCCTGCGTTGGCAGGCAGGTTCTTTACCACTGCGCCACCTGGCTTAGCTAACTCTGGGAGGGATAGTCCAAGAAATCAAAGCATCAAAATACAAAAAATAAAAAAGTACAGTGAATATACGCCACTTCAACCTGAATGTGGTAATTGAGTAGACAGAGAGATTGTAAAGGAAACTCTATTTAGAAAATATTTCAGTTTGGAAGATGAACACTATGCAGTTAAAAACTATGAGTATAAATTATCATAATCTTAATGCTTGGGGAGACACATTAACAGTGATTGAAAATAGGAAGTTTGTTTATAGAGAAAGGCAATTAATTTGAATATAAATGCAACTAATTTGAATATAAATGGCAAAGATCATATTATTTTATAACTTCTAAAATCTATGTGAAGTAGCCAGATCTCCTTCAGTATTTTCTCAGTTTTGCAGTTGAGACAACTCTAGTTTGAGGAGATTAAAAAGTATCCCAAATTCATACATGTAATTCAGAAGTCCTAAGATAAGAACATATAATATCAATAAAAATAGTAAAATCTGGCCTATTTATCAGTAACTATGTTCAAGGCAATTCTTACAAGATTAAAAGACTATGTCCAGCTCCAGTTAAAATTCCATTCAAAGTGGTCTTTGGACTAAGAGTAGAAGCATCACCTGAGAAATTTGGAATTCAGGCGTCACCCCAAACCTACTGGGTCAGAATTTGCATTTTAATAGTATCTTCAGAAGATTCATATGCACATGAAAGTTTGAAAGAGCTGCTTTTTACCCCACACCACACCTGCCTGTACATTGACTGTGAGGTTCCAACAGGATCAATGAGAACCACCAAGCCACTAAAAAATGTAGCAGTAGAGCCGAAAAGAAAGCTTGAGAAAGGAGATGGAGATTCGCACCTTGACTCTCACAGTGAATAAAAGATGCTGAGAAGAACAGAAACAAAAGTCAGAAAGTCCTGAACAAAATCTCCTCTGATTCAGAATTCCCACATATAACCATACCAAGAACTGCACCCTAATAATCACATCACATTTTAACTGCAATATTCTATTCTCTCATACGGCTCATAGAGACTGACATTTTCCTCCTCCAGTCTGGAACACACATCATAGAATATATGCCTTCTTCACCTGCACCATCAAAATCCAGCCTTGCACATAAAGCATTCAGATTACTGTCACTACAAATCCTCTGCCCCCAATACCAATCGATAAGGCTTTTAATTGTCCTTGGGTCCCAATTTAAAACTCTATTAAATCTCCCAACCCAGCCTCTAATATCCCAATTCTCAAGGCCTTAGGTGAGTGGGTAATGTCCATCATTTGTCTAAAATGGCTTGGGAAAAGGGGGTCTAGGAATTGAGGTTGCTGAATAGCCCTCAAGGGGTAAGTTAGGAACTGGAAAAGGTGTGTCCAGTTGACTCTCTGCATAGCTCCTCAATAGATGCTCCCAACAAGTAGAAGAACCTGTTAACTCTAAAAATGGAAACTGAGGAGGGCATCGCAACAAAAGAGCCATTTTTGATCTAGACCTCAAAGAATGAGTGGTTTTTTTCCATAAGCAGAAAAGGCTCAGCTACTAGAATGAATGAGTGAAGTCTTAAGAGCGTGAAAGCGAGGCCCAGGTTTTCCTCCCTATTATAAACCCACAGTCAAAGCAAATTTACAACCACTCGCTTCTCTCTATGTGAGAGGAAGAGCCGGGCTATATATCTTTTTTTGTGCTGAGACCTTAAAGATCAGCTTTTAACCTAGAGTGGGTTTTTATGGCTGAGTTATAAACATCCAAGAACTAAAACCTGACAGTTCCTTAAGTATTGTCACGTCTGTAGATGATGCTTCAGTCATTTCAGCACATTTCAGCTTCTGCTGAATACTCTGCCTTAAGCATGATGAGATTTGATTTCATCTGTCTAAACAACACAAAGGGAAGTACAGAGGTTGCAGTTTCATGATGAATGGAGTCCATATAGCCAGCCACACTGCAAAATCTGTGAAGGATGCTTGCAAAACGAGATTCGCCGAAATGGACTAGCCATTCTGCCATGTAATTAATTGCTTAACTTTCTTCACACATTCCTTGCATAAGCACAAGCTATATATTTTTAAAATATCAACTAACATCTTTGCAGTAGTATACAAGCTTGCAAAGAAGAACGTGTGCAGTCACATGCATTGTGAGACTGAATCCTCACAAGAGTCTCACATGGTAGGTAAAACAGGTTCTATCGTCCTAACTGGGTCAGAAAGGACATGATTTGTCCAATATCTTATCAGCAGGACCCAGTATCGGTGTGTTAAAAGATCAGGTAGTAGCATTAGAATGGACTGTGTCATGTGAGAACTCTCAATTCAACTGGGCTTATAGTAACTCTTCCACCACCTCTGCTGGATGTGGAGTAACCGTATTTGTGGTTTTAGATGCAAGATGTAATTGGAGCAGCTACAGCCAATCAGAACAACTTCCGCATCTGCATGGATCATACCATTGCCTATATGAATACTTATTCCATTCCTAAGATTGTGCAGAATCGGGTCAGGACTTGGTATGAATATACATGGGCCTCTCAAAGAATGCTAGGTAAGCACTGCAAATTACTGATTAAGTCCCTGTAAACCATGTCCCATAATGAAAATCCTATAAGGCAGCAACAGAGACTAATTGGATTTGAACAAAAGATTGGGAAACAACTAAATAATCTTTAAAGCACTCACTTAATTCCATGGGATTTTTTTCTCAAATCAGACATAACTTACTGATTATGCAAATCCTGGAAGGTTTGCTAAATTTTCTTTAGTGTCCAACAGATGCTAGATATTACACACATTACCTCATCTAATCTTCACCCAGAAAAATGGGGAAAATTAGGTGTTACCAACCCCCTTTTAGGAGACAAGGAAATGGAGGCTCCTAACTGAAAAAAAAAAATTGGCCAAGGGCACAGAGCCAGCAAATGGCCTAAACTGAGCTCAGACGTGCACCTGCTCTCCAAACTCTTGCTCTCTCTGCAATATCATCCTCTTCCCAGAGCTCAGCGCTCACATCAGTGATCTTTTAGGCCACACTCAGCTACAGGTCTCTACCAGGAGACCCTTAATCATTCATGGTATCTACTGTTAGTACTACAGCACTGGAGGTAAAAATAACATTTACTAAAAGATAAAAAGTAAGTTAAAGATAATGTGCTACTTAACAATAATCAGATTCAACTTTTAGTTTGCACCTCACCCTATAAAAATAAGAACTGGTGCTCCTGAGAAGTCAAAAAGGCTACTGCCTTCAGAATGCAAATTGCAATGTGATTCCCAAATCATGAAAGTTCCCAAAAAGCAGGTAAGAACCACTGGTTGTTGATGGTTTTCTTCTCCTCTTTGCTGGTCTTAAAAGATACCAACCACAGGTTTAGAACATCTTCCTGAATCTAAACGACAAAAATCAAACCTTTTCCTGCTGCTGCTAAGTCTTTGCCTAAGCACCCACAAATATTCCAGAGGGCGTCTCATGCAGGGGGAGGAACAGGGAGAGAAAGGGTAGCAGACCCCTTCCTTCTTTTCCTGTGGACCCTGCTCCAAACCATTGGCTTAGGAAGGACCTAGAGATAAGCAGCCCTTGGAAACAAAGAGCTGTGTTTTTATAGGAAGGATTTTCATATTTAGAATATGAATCAATATCTGAATATTGATTTGAATATTTGAAAATATTCAAATTTCAATATTTGAATCAAAATTAGACAGCATGGTTTTTTTTTTTTCTAAATGGATGTAAGAAAACATCACACATAATGAACTCTCAGAAACCAGTACTATACTATCGACTAAGAATGGGTAGTCTTGTTCATGGACCATTTTATCAGCCTAAAGGCCCATCATTTAATTCACAGGTAGAGAAATCTTTAATGTATTCACACAGTTCATTGAGTAAATAAGCAAGGAAATAACAATTGTTTGAATTTGCTCGCTGAATACATTTCTTCTTTAGATTCCGCTCCCAGCTCAGCCACTCACCACTTACGCAGAAACAAGTCACTTAACAGTCCTTTGCTCTGAGTTTCACTTGCCCTTTCTTCTTTCCAGAAGGCAGGCATGAACATACTTAGGGTTGTCCCAAGTGTCCAATAAGATCATGACAGACCTCTGTAAGCCACGTGGTACTCCTTATACTCATTTTTCTTTGCCATCCCCAGGATGTTAGGGCTGTGGGATCCGAAGATGGGAACCAGATCCTTTTCCCACCCCAGTTTGTTCACTTGCCTTGGCCCCATCCTCTCTAAACTTTATATCTAAAGTTTCAGAGAGCACAAAGTTCCGGAATTAGAACAGTTGTATCGCCAATAGTGAAAATACGTTTCTTTTCCATTGTGATGGGTATGCAAAAATATAGACAGTGGTGCAGCTGTTTATTTACAAAACAGGAGTTGGCATTTTGCTTCTGTTATTGTTTTAATGTTTCCTGAACTTCGGTGTTGTTTATTAATGATTCTTTGTGGGTCGATGTGTTTATCTCTATGAAGATGAGTCCGATCTCCTTGAGACGCTGCCGACCACCATGCAGCTCGCCCTCACTGTTGACGTCAACTTCAGCGTCATCAGCAAAGTCGACTTGTTCAAGGCAAGTGCTTCTCCAGTGCGTAGGAAGGCAACACATCAATCTCCCGATAAATATCAAAGCTCTCCCTGAATACAGCATTTATGATTTTTTGCCCTATTTTTAATAAAATGAAAGTTATCTGGAGACTTTATGTGAAATTAGAGTCAAATAAACTATGAGTCTCTCTTCAGCAGATGACTTATTCTTTAGCAGCCTCTCTCCTAATTGGTGTCAAAGAAGAAGGGCTCTTCTGGCATTAATTTAAATATAATTAAATTCTACAGCTCTATGTCTTTGCTACTAAGCACGTCATTTCCCATTTACGAATATGCCTTGGCAATGCATGACAATCAGGCCCCAGATTAGCTCTGGATTGGCCTGACAATCAGAGAATCAGCGCCTAATTATGTCTCTAATACAAATGATTTGGATTCAAACGTTTTACATGGCCAAATTCAAATTTAGAGGTCTTTTTTGTAAAGAAAAAAGTGTACAGCAAAGAAATTTTAATGTTTTGAATGTTTCTAATTTTCCTTTTCTTAATGCATTATATTACATGTAAGTGTCTTTCTCCTAACACTTATTCTGTGTCGGGCACTCACTGATTCATCTGTTTAATTAACTCATTCAACAAACATTTAGTAAATTCTTACTTAAATGTTCCCGGCACCATTTTAGCTACTAGGAATTCGGTGGTTAAAAAAAAAAAAAAAATACTTGCACACATGGAGCTTAAATTTCGAAAGAGAGGGGTGAAAAAGCAATATAGAGCATGTGTGGAGGTGATAATGCTAGGGACAGAATTAAGCAGGTTAAGGAGAGTGAGGCTGGTACTGGCCGTGAAAGGTTTGCTCTAGGGAAGTGCAGCTGAGTACTGGGGCAGAGGACTGCAGGAAGCAAGGGCATGAGCAAGCAGGCCCTGCGAGCAGGGAAGGAGGGACAGACGGAGAGGGTGCCCGGCAGGAGGATGGACCAGATGAAGCTCTGGTCTGCGAGGCTAAAGGCAGAGTGATATGCAGCAAGAGGAGGCAGAGGAGAGGAAAACCCGGAGTGATCAGCCAGGGCGAGTTAATGGAGGGCTTTGGAGGCTGCGGCGTAAACTTCGGGCTGTCCTCTGAGATGCAGAAACCACTGAAGATCTTGAGCAGAAGGTGACCTACTTGAGATCTTTTTGAAAGGGATTTTTTCCTGCTGTCTGGAGACTAGACCACAGAAGCAAATACGGACGTCAGGGAAGCCAAGGAAGGATCACCATCTATAGGGATAATGGTGCTCGGACCCAGAGTAGGTGGAGCAGTTTGTGTGTGTGCGTGTGTGTGTGTGTGTGTGTGTGTGTGTGTGTGATCAGTCGCTCAGTCGTCCAACTCTTTGTGACCCCATGCAGCAGAGTTAAGAAGTGGCCCAATATTGGATGCATTCGAAGAAAGAGCCTATAGTTTTTGCTGTTTGATTGTGTGAAGAGAGAAAAGAAATCAAGGATAATTTAGGATTTAAGCTGAGGAACAGTAAGAACAAAGATGCCGTTTGCAAAATAGGAGATTTAAAGCAAGCATGGAGGGGGAAAGATGGAGATAGACTGTTTGGAGATGTGTTAGTGTGAGGTGAGAGCCAGGATTCAGATGGCATGTCATCTAGGCAGTTTGATAAGTAAATCTGAGTCCAGAGGAGAGGTCCAAGCTGGAGCCATAAATTTGGGCAAATCAATATACTGATGGATTTTAAGCTCAGGACTAGATATGATCCCCTATTATGTAATCCACACAGAAAGATATGGCTTGAAAATAGGTGAAAGTCACTTTTGCGTAAAAGATGAAGAATCAGACACTATCCTGAAATGGTTAGGCAGGGTCACTCTCGATATTAGCTTAACCCAGGACTGCATGAAACTAGAGATAGATCGGTATCCTAGACCCTTCTCTTGGGTGATATGTCCTGTTCTAAATTTCCATAAGGATTTGAATGAAGATATAAACCATGTGATTTTCAAATTGGCAGATGAAACAAAGCAAGAGGAATAGTTATAAATGTGTTAGATGACTAAACTTAAAATGAACTGGATACTTTGAAACAATGAGCAAAACCAAGATTAACTTCCATAGGCATAGAAGAAAAATCCTGAATTTAGTCCTAAAATTATAAAAGAGCAGTAGTTTTATAACAATTTTTTTAATACCTTGGGAGTTTTAGTTGACCTCAAGCTACATGTGAGTCAATAGAGTTATATACAATATTGCCCTAAAATTTAACCTAATAAGAGTTTTCTTGTTTATTGCAACTACATTTCTTTTAACATATATGGTAAATGACCAGTTTTAAGAAGTGAAGTGAAAGTCACTCAGTCGTGTCTGACTTCTTGCGACCCCACGAGCTATACAGTCCATGGAATTCTCTAGGCCAAAATGCTAGAGTGGGTAGCCTTTCCCTTCTCCAGGGGATCTTCCCAACCCAGGGATCAAACCCACGTCTCCTGTAGTGCAGGCAGATTCTTTACCAGCTGAGCCAAAAGGGAAGCTCAGTTTTAAGAAGGACTTTGACAAATTAGAGTATCTTTCAGGGGATAAGAAGTATGGATTGAGTAGAAGAGAACCAAGAAGAGAGCAAAAGAATGATTTTAGAAACAAAATTATTCTATAATGGTACAAATCAGACCAATGACTGCTTAAAATTGGGAGTGGGTAAGACAATATTAACTATGAGAAGACATGAGGGAATTTTATGGAGTGATAGAAATTTTTTGTCTTACGAGGGAAGTGCCACAATGTCATTTGTCAAAATTGATCTGTCCTTTAAAATTTATATATTTCGCAGCATATAAATTATTCTTCAGTTAAAAAAAGAATGGCTTCAAAAGAAAATGTATAGATGCTGAGTATATTTAGTTATTGGGAAAATTAATTCAAGAGCAGCAGTGGTTACATAGAGTAATGTTTGTTAAATGAACAAGGAATAACGTTTACTCTCCCTATTTCGGCAAAATAACACTCAACTGTAAACCCCATTTCTAAGCTGCAGATACATCTACTGGAATAAACATTCTTGGAGAAAAAGGCTTGGTCCTAAGGGTCTTGATCCCCACAGGAGGGGTCTTAGGAGGAAAGAGAGAGGACAGGAGGGAAGGTGCCCTGGAGTCAATTCCTGGAGATTTTAGAATGTAGTTTCCTAATTGGAAAGCAGTTTCCAATTTCTAGTACAAGCGCCACAGTGGAAGCTCTGGTGAAGTAGAAGCATCATGGAATGCGTTCAGTTTTCTGATTTTCTATCAGGGAGACTAGGAAAGGGATTTCCACCTTGGTTAATAGGTGCCTGTAAATAAATTGTTTTCAAGCTGCAGCTTGCAATTCATTCGGGGATCATGAATTCAATTAAATGGGTCATAACCAACATATAAAATAGACAAGAAAATATCAGAGCACTACACACATAAATAAGGGTAAGCATTATACTACAAAATTTTTGTTTCTGTACTGGAGTGGGTTGCTGTTTCCTTCTCCAGGGATCTTCCCAATCCAGGGATTGAACTCAAGTCTCCCGCATTGCAGGCAGACGCTTTAACCTCTGAGCCACCAGGGAAGTTATTTATTCTTTTAAATATACATGTGCATATCTATGGGCTTTCCAGATGGCGCTAGTCATAAAGAATCTGTCTGCCAAAGCAGGAGATGTTAGAGACGCGCGTTCGATCCCTGGGTCGGGAAGATCCCATGGAGGAGGGCAAGGCAACCCACTCCGTATTCCTGCCTGGAGAATCCCATGGACAGAGGAGCCTGGCGGCTATGGTCCATGGGGTCGCAAAGAGTCAGACACCAATGAGTGACTTTCACATCAATGACTGGCTTAATTGAGACTAAGGGAGAACAACCAGAGCTATGTTTAAGAAAACAAAACCTTTAACTGATACACCGATGACTTTTACAGAATTATCTCTGACTTGGGAAGTTATCAGTTTCCAGCCTCAAAGTTATTTTTCTTTTGTTTTTGCATATATTTTTGGAAACCCATAAAATCAACAATATCTGATTGAGAAAAAAAGGTTAGATCGTCACATGTTGCTACCATTATTCATAAACATAGGTTCATTCTTCCCTGACATTTCCATTAAAGATGTAGTTCCTTCCAGAAAGAACCCATTTCCATTTATAGTTCTGTTAAATGAAAGAAGTTATCTTTTTCCCTAAAGCCAGTGAGGTAGAAAATAAGCAGGTATGGAAAAATTCCTAAATTTATTTCTTTTCTAAATCTTACAAAGACAATCTTTGTAGTTGACACAAATTTGTTATTTTCCTAGGGAGGAAATAGACTGACTAGGGAATCCTACACCCTTCGCTCATGAATTATACCCAGTTGACGCGTCGCTTCTCATTCAGTCAGAGTTCACAGAGAGTCACCTCTGCCCTTGAGGGTCGGAGGCACAAGAGAAAACCATTGTGTCCACCAGGCGGCTTCGGAGTGAAAAGGGGGCAGCTTCGGAGTGAAAAGAGGGTGGCTCCCAGGCAGCAGCCTTGTTGTCACTCGTTAGGACCAGAGCATGTGGCAACAGCTAGGCAGTCTAGAAAGGTCAGCTGAAGCCAGGCCAAGGCATGCGGGCCCGATCCTGCAGGCCAAGGAAGCTGGAAAGGAGGAAACCAACATCACAGATTTCAGTTTTACAAAGACAAGAAATGGGGATACTTGGAATAGAACAGAACATCCAGGGATAACAAAAAAAAAAAGTGACTGGCAACTGTTAACAACCTCCATATCTTGAATTCTCCCTGAAAATGGATTTTCCATATCTTTTAAAGGCCAGCAGGCAGGAACAGAGAGAAAAAGAGAGAGAGTTCGTGCACGCACAGACACGCACACACACACACACACGTACACACACACAGAAGGACACCAGGACTGGGAGCTGGCGGGCATGGCTTTGTGTCTTTCCAATCTTCAGGATTAGGGTAAATTAAAAGTACTTGAAAATCACTTAATTCACAAATACCTAGTGTAAGATGCCCTAAAGAATACTTTATGCCAAAAGCTGGACATGACTGAGCAACTGAACTGAAAGAATACTTTTAAGTTTGTATCTTGAATCTTCAATCAGAAATTTCACAAGGACTTTTCTCTACTTTGTAAATGTGTGAAGGGATGCAGATGTGGGAGAATTTGTTTGCAATGCAGCACCAGAAAATGAGTCTATGCTAAATAAATTAGAATAAACTAACAAATTAGAATAAACTCGTTTCAGCTTTTCCAAAGATATGTGTCTGTTGCTTTAATTGTGCATTGTATTCAATTTTTAAAAGGACAGTTCAGTTCAGTTCAGCCACTCAGTCGTGTCCAACTCTGCAGCCCCATGGACTGCAGCACGCCAGGCCTCGCTGTCCATCACCAACTCCCGGAGTTTACTGAAACTCATGTCCATAGAGTTGGTGATGCCATCCAATCATCTCATCCTCTGTCGTCCCCTTCTCCTCCCACCTTCAATCTTTCCCAGCATCAGAGTCTCTTCAAATGAGTCATTTCTTTGCATCAGGTGGCCAAAGGATTGGAGTTTCAGCTTCAACATCAGTCCTTCCAATGAATATTCAGGACAGATTTCCTTTAGGATGGACTGGTTGGATCTTCTTACAGTCCAAGGGACTCTCAAGAGTCTTCTCCAACCCCATAGTTCAAAAGCATCAATTCATCAGCACTCAGTTTTCTTTATATTCCAATGCTCATATCCATACATGACTCCCGGGAAACCCATAGCCTTGACTAGACCGACCTTTGTTGGCAGTCACGTCTCTGCTTTTTAATATGCTGTCTAGATTGATCATAACTTTCCTTCCAAGGAGTAAGCGTCTTTTAATTTCATGGCTGCAGCCACCATCTGCAGTGATTTTGGAGCCCCCAAAAATAAAGTGTGTCACTGTTTCCATTGTTTCTGCATCTATTTCTCATGAAGTGATGGGACCGGATGTCATAATCTTAGTTTTCTGAATGTTGGGTTTTAAGCCAACTTTCTCACTCTCCTCTTGCACTTTCATCAAGAGGCTCTTTAGCTCTTCTTCAATTTCTACCATAAGGGTGGTGTCATCTGCATATCTGAGGTTATTGATATTTCTCCCGTCAATCTTGATTCCAACTTGTGCTTCATCCAGCCAGGCATTTCCCATGATGTACTCTGCATGTAAGTTAAATAAGCAGGGTGATGTTATACAGCCTTAACGTACTCCTTTCCCCATTTGGAACCAGTCTGTTGTTCCATGTCCACTTCTAACTTTTGCTTCCTGACCTGCATACAGGTTTCTCAAGAGGCAGGTCAGGTGGTCTGGTATGCCCATTGAAGAATTTTCCACAGTTTGTGGTGATCCACACAGTCAAGGCTTTGGCATAGTCAATAAAGCAGAAGTAGATGTTTTTCTGGAACTCTCTTGCTTTTTCGATGATCCAACCAATGTCAGCAATTTGATCTCTGGTTCCTCTGCCTTGTCTAAATCCAGCTTGAACATCTGGAAGTTCACAGTTCACGTATTATTGAAGTCTGGCTAGGAGAATTTTGAGCGTTACTTTGCTAGCATGTGAGATGAGTGCAACTGTGCGGTAGTTTGAACATTCTTTGGCATTGCCTTTCTTTGGGATTCAAATGAAAACTGACCGTTTCCATTCCAAAGAATAACGTGCTTGTATTTCTTTCCTTTTAACCTTGTGAAATTTGTTTATTTACTAGGGAAACAGTGAGTGTCCTAATGCTTTAACGAAAGTAATGTAAGTCATGCTGGAGCATCACAAATTATACGGACAATGTTCCATGAGAGTGGTCCATGCTGCCCCGGATCTTTCATTCCCGGGGCTGTCACTGCATACCTTGCTGGACCCGACTGTCTTACGGCCCCTGTATCAGGGTACTCCCGAGAATCAGCCTGCCAACGGTGGAGATGGAGGAGATTCAGGTGGTCCCTGGGATGGGAAGATCCCCTGGAGAAGGAAATGACAGCGCACTCCAGCACTCTTGCCTGGAGAATCCCATGGCAGGCTGCAGTCCAGGGTGTCTCAGAGTTGGGCACGACTGGACGGGGGATTTATTTTAAAGAAGGGCTCATGTAATCATGAGGACCCACAGATCCAAAACCTTCAGGACAGGTCAGCTTGTTGGAAACCCTGGAAAGTGTTACTGTTGCAGCTCAAATCCAAAGGCAATCTGGAGGCAGATTACCCTGCTCCTCAGCGAACTTTAGACTTTTCTCTCTGAAGGCCTTCAGTTTATCGGATGAGGCCAACCCACATAATGGAGTGGACCTTGCTTTGTGTGTATGCGTGCTACGTTGCTCAGTCGTGTCCAACTCTTTGTGACCCCATGAACTGTGGCCCGCCCGGCTCCTCTGCTCATGGGATTCTCCAGGCAAGAGTCCTGGAGTGGGTTGCCATGCCCTCCTCCAGGGGATCTTCCCGACCCAGGGATCAAACTCTTATCTCTTCTGTCTCCTGCATTGTCAGATGGGTTCTTTACTTCTCAAAAATCATAGCTGCTGTTTATCGGGTTCTGATTGTACTATATTATCTTCCTTGCTATCTTCTCCCAGTTAATTCTCACAGCAAGTCTCTGAGAAAAGTTTTATGACCCCTCATTTTACAGAAAGCAGAAACTATTTACCTGACTGAGGCCAAAGAGCGGGAAGCAAATTTTTACTGCACAGGCTACAGTCTTAGCAGCTCGGTGATGAGACCTGTCAGCTCCCCACCAGCCCTGTCTAGATAAGTGGTAAGATGCTGAGAAGTGTCCCCAGAGTCAAAAAACAGCCACATAGCACCCTGCGGTGAATGTCACAGACTTAGACTCAGCACGTCGATTAGTTTCACACCAGACACCTAAATTTACACACTCTTTGCTACTCTCCTACTAAGACCTTGTAGCTCATACGGTTTTCCCCCTCTTGTTCAAAACAGGTAGAACTAAAGTCAGAATTTCACTAAAACTTTGCTTCAATCAATTGTGGTGAATTAGTAAGATTTGCTCCTTCTACATGGGGTGATCAGAGTTTCCAAAGAGCTTCGAGATGAATAGTCATTTTTTGACTTTTTTTTTTCCCCACAAAAATGGGTCTCTTTTTCCAGCCCAAACTCAAGTATTAAGCTAATAAGGAGTGATTCATTCCTGTGAGGTTGGACATTTTCCCTTCCTATCTGTTGATTTATTACTTTTGTATTGATTTTTAAATATGTTTTATCAAATTAAATGCTAGGGAAATCACATTTCGTGTCCACCACTAAATTACCAAAAATGGGAGAAAATTTAGTGAAAGTTCTGTTGCGCCACCTAGTGTGTAGAATTAAGATTGCATTCTTTAGAAACTGAAAAAGAGCCCCCTGCTTATTGGTACGGAGAAGGCAATGGCACCCCACTCCAGGACTCTTGCCTGGAAAATCCCATGGACGGCGGAGCCGGGTGGGCTACAGTCCATGGGGTCGCTAAGTGTCGAACACAACTGAGCGACTTTCCTTTCACTTTTCACTTTCATGTATTGGAGAAGGAAACGGCAACCCACTCCAGTGTTCTTGCCTGGAGAATCCCAGGGACGGGGGACCCTGGTGGGCTGCTGTCTGTGGGGTCGCGCAGAGCCGGACACGACTGAAGCGACTTAGCAGCAGCAGCAGCTTATTGGTAGGACTTACTGGATCGGCTTCCCTGATAGCTCAGCTGGTAAAGAATCCACCTGCAATGCAAGAGACCCCGGTTGGATTCTTGGGTCGGCACTCCAGTGTTCTGGCCTGGAGAATTCCACGGACTGTATAGCCCATGGGGTCGCAGAGAGTCGGACAGGACTGAGCGACTTTCGCTTTCCCAGATGGAGCCGTGGTGTCCATCTGTCAGTGCAAGAGACACAGACGTGAGCTCCATCCCTGGGGTGGGAAGACCCGGGAGTACGAAATGGCAACCCACTCCAGAATTCTAGCCTGGAAAATTCCATGGGCGTCCAGGGGTTTGCAAAGAGCTGGACACGGCTGAGCACACAGAGCCCCAGCTCCAAGGTAGGAAAGGAAAGACACCAAACTGGAAACGGAGGTGCCACGGGCCTGTCAAGGGAAGCGCGAAGCAACTCACCGTTTGCTGCTCGGGCAACAATGCGGACCGCTTCCCAAACAGGACCCCTCAGGGGCGGCTGGGACTCGTCCTGGTGCGGCTAGCAGAGCCTGGAAAGGCTGTGATGTCAGAGGCAGGAAGCGGGCGGAGACGGGTTTGGTCCGTGAGTGACAGACTGCGCCAGGGGTGGGATGGGAAAGGCAGTTATTTCTTCCCTTCACCCAAGGGTCCACCTGTTCACATATTTCTTCCCAGGGGCCTAAAATCAGAGCATTGCAGGAGGCTTACTACTTTTCATTTTTAACTTTATGTTTAACCACGGTGGTATTAGTAATACTGTTGCTGCTGCTGCTGCTGCTGCTAAGTCGCTCTAGTTGTGTCCGAGTCTGTGCGACCCCATAGAAGGCAGCCCACCAGGCTCCGCTGTCCCTGGGATTCTCCAGGCAAGAACACTGGAGTGGGTTGCCATTTTCTTCTCCAATGCATGAAAGTGAAAAGTGAAAGGGAAGTCGCTCAGTCGTGTCCGACTCTCATCGACCCCATGGACTGCAGCCTGCAAGCTCCTCCGTCCATGGGATTTTCCAGGCAGGAGTACTGGAGTGGGGTGCCATTGCCTTCTCCAAATACTGTTGCTAGACTTGTTGAAAGTATTCTGACATTGAGCTTTTAACCCAGATGAACTCCACTCAGCTAAACCTGCTGAGCAGTCACTCTGTCTAAAGCACCAGTGCGGTGCCTCAGACCCTGTGCCCCTGTGGTCACTTCTCCCCAGTGCCTCCCAGAAGGTAGGCAAACTTTACATAAACAAGATGACATCCTTGGCTGTTGTGTGATAATTCAGTAACTCAAAACATACAAAGCGCTTATATCAATACATCAGGTATAAGTACATTATTCATATATTGTGATTATTATTACTGTCCCTGAGGAATAAAACTGATTCAGCCACAGAGGAGCTTTCACGCAGGTAAAACCAGTGTGTGGCCATGCTTGATCCTAGGAAGATTCGTTAGATTCATCCTCGGGGTTGCATCCAGCTTGTGACTTCTCATTTTGACTGTGATAGTGAGGCTCCTAGAAAAAGAGAATTATTGTTAGTTCTCAGGGAAAGCCTGATGGAAATGACTCTCTTCGTGTTTGCAAATATGAAGTATAGGGTTCTATGTAAGATCACTTAGAACTCAATAAGTTATGCCATCATAATACCTTGCAAATTATTTATCACATTTGACTTTGCTGCTCCCAAAGCTACCAATCAATAACATGACTGGCATAGTCGATAGTATGGGCGACTGGGTTCAGAATTCCTGTCTAGACGTATCACCCATCCTTGGCTTAGTGGGAGCGCAGTTTCAGATGGGACAGAGCAAGGCCTCTTATAACAAACAGGGCTGAGTTGAGAAAAGCCTTGAAGATTCTTGCTTATACTTGAGGGTGACTGAAAGTCCCAGCGAGTTATATAGTACTGATAATATCTTGAGTTCTTTTTCAAATAACTTAGGGAGAATGAGCTTAGAAATGAAGAAATCCTTCAAGACTGAGAAGGTTAGCACCCAGAGATAAATTTTACCAACTTGACAATTGTGTTCAGAGTTAGCCGGTATTAAAAGGACTTCCTGCCTATGGGAACATTCATCTACCATATAGCTCATGTGTTGAATAAAAATAGAATTTCTCCTAACTTCATTCAAATCTCCAGTAGCCTTATTCAAATATGAATCCAACTTTATACGGCACTGAACTTCCCATTGTTGAAAAGAGAATGCTTTCTAACAACTTCATGACGGATGTCAGGCCTTATTTATTTAGTACCTGGCATGCCCCCTGCCCTGGCAAGACACAGGGGAGATGGAAGCCACTGTCTTGCCCTGTTGCTCAGAGTGAAGATTAAACAGCGCGCTCCCCCTGCACAGGCCCTGGTGAGTCTTCCTCCGGCATATCTTCCACACGTGACCTCAGCTGAAGAGTCAATAGACGTCCTGAGCCTCTGTTCCCTCATCTAAAATCCAAGAGTGTTGACAATGTGTTAATGAATGTCAGGCCTCTCAAGGGAGGTTGAGAGAATTAAACAGATACCCAAAAAAAAAAAAAAAATTAAACAAAAAATATAAGAAAATAAAATGTGATGCAAATGTATGATGAATACATACAAAAGTGAATATTGACACTCTCACAGGTACGCTCGCTTCATAGAAAAAGGAACATTTATGAAACAATGGCTGTGCGCTGACTTTCTGAGAATCAGAAATTTTTCCTAATTACTTCTATAGAGGAAATGGAGCTGCATTATAAAGAAAAAAATGCCAACCCTGGGATGTGATTCTTTTAAATCATATGATAATGGAGCAAACTGTATCTCAAGAAAATAATCATTTGGCAGGGGAGGGGGAGGAGATAAGTATTCTCAAATACATCATAAGATATAACGGCTTCCTAACACAAATTTTATTTCACTAAGAGAGAAAGGAAAGACCTAGTCCTAAATCACAATTGCCTCAAGGCCAGTGGCAACCTGTCCACAAAGCAATCATTAGGGTCCAGAATCAATTGATGAGGTTTAAGTTGTAGACTTTTTTTCTAACACACAATCGCTATGGCCTATTTACATGAATTAATACATACTTTATGCAAGTATGTTGATAAAAATATATATTTGTAATGGTTCATATATTTTTCTCTGAGGAAATCCAAGACATAAGCTAAAAGCTCTCCTTTTAAGTGTTTGGGCATTTCTACTGAGGAAAGCACTAATTGTTTGCTGAGTTACTTTAAGGTTTATCTCCTAGTTTGGTCCAATACTTTCCGTTAATTAGGTTTCTTTATAGTGCTTTCTGCCAGTGAGTTAACCTGAAAGGTAGAAAAGACAAGATGAAATGTGGTCCTTCTCGAAGAGGATTTTGTTCCTACAAGAAATCCTGGGATGTGTGTTTTACTTTATTTTTACTATTATGAATCAAAGTTAAAGTTGAGGTCTAATCAGTTCTTCGATCCAGTTCCATTCTCCTTTCTCCCTCCCCAGAGGTGGCCACTAAGATAATTTTAAGAATAGCCTTCCAATCCTCGTTTTTATCTTACTTTTTATCTATAAACATCAGTGACTGGCAGTATTATTTTGTTCAGTTTTTTTCATCGTTGGAGTCATAGTGAACATATTCTATGGCTTGTTTTTGTGCAGAACGCATGATTTGTTGAATTCAACCGTATAGAGAGAGAGAGAGAGCCGGGGTATTGATTTTAACCGCTGCATGCTATTGCAACCCACACATACGTCGTCAGTACTTTTCTCTGCCCGCAGATCATGCTTTTCTTGTTTCCAGTCTGTTCAGCACTGAAAATGACACTGCCGCATACATCGTTACATTTATGGGATTGTTGCCATAGGAAAACAACACTTCAAATAATTAATCATTCCTATTAACGTAACACAGTTGGGAATTTTCATCAAAGTTCATTCCAGCAGGAATTGTTTCAGGAATAAAAACTTTATTTTGGCCTCAGTTCAGTTCAGTTCAGTCACTCAGTCATGTCCGACTCTTTGCGACCCCATGGACTGCAGCACTCCAGACCTCCCTGTCCATCACCAACTCCCAGAGCTTACTCAAACTCGTCCATCGAGTCGGTGATGCCATCCAACCATCTCATCTTCTGTCATCCCCTTCTCCCGCCTTCAATCTTCACCAGCATCAGGGTCTTTTCCAATGAGTTGGTTCTTCGCATCAGGTGGCCAAAGTATTGGAGTTTCAGCTTCAGCATCAGTCCTTCCAGTGAATATTCAGGACTGATTTCCTTTAGGGTAGACCCATTGGATCTCTTTGCAGTCCAAGAGACTGCAAGAAATGTAAACATTAAAGCCAAAAACATCAAATTTCAAATTATGCACATCAAAATAAATGTAAGTAGATTTTTTAAAAAATCTTTTCTTTCTGATCATTTGCAATGCTATTATTCTCCGTGCATGGTAAGTTGTGTCATTCATGTCTGACTCTTTCTGTCCAGGCTCCTCTGTCCAGGGGATTCTCCAGGCAAGGATACTGAAGTGTGTTGCCATGCCCTCCTCCAGGGAATCTTCCCAATCCAGGGATCAAACCCAGGTCTCCTGCATTACAGGCAGGTTCTTTACCATCTGAGCCACTAGGGAGACCCATTATTCTCCATAAGTATAAAAAATTGAGAGTTACCTTCATTGCAGTGATATTCCAGTCATGCTTAAGCTTTAAGAACTTCCAAATATATTTCTAATGAATTTCCTCTGAAATATTGAAAACACGAACTTCCTTTAGCGGGGGAGATCTTAAAATACAGTGTTTTTTTCCCTAACAGAATTCTGAGTGATCAGAACACCAATTTCTGAAATGAAATTTCTCTGAATCAGTGAAAGCATTGAAAGAAATAGAACACTTGAGCCATAGAGTTAGAGAAGCTTTACTAAAAGCAAAATAATAAATTTTAGGAAGAAATTAACGTTTGTCATTTGCCTTAATAAATACGATAACCTATGAGACATAGTAGGGATAAAGTCAATATAAGTAAAAATTATACATTTTGCACTAAGCAAATATATAACAAAGAAAGAAGGGGCACACTTCTCTCTTCCTCAAAGGACCTTTGCACATCAAAATAAATGCAAATATAAATCACACTCATCAAATGACTCGGCTTTGTGGCCCACATGAGCACCTTCTTCCCACCTCCCCTGTCTCCTGTCTGCACTCCCAGGCAGAAGTAAGCGCCCCCGCCTCTGAAAAGTTTTGTGGGTATTTACATGGCATAACTTATGGCATGATTAACTTTTACCACGAATTACTGTTTTTCTGTTTACTTAAAACATTATTCCCAACTAGACTCACTCTCTTTCACCTCTGATTGGACCAAGGGCATGGTTCATAGCAGCTCCTCATCATTACATGTTGGACTGTGTTAAGAAGGCTTTCTCTCTATTCAAGAGAACCAAAAGCTATAGCTTCTCAAATAAATTGTTAAATCCTAGCTTCAAGTTCATCTGAATGCTTCTCACCCATGGCTATTTGAAAATACTTCAATCATAAATCATTAACTTTCCTTATCAGTCAAGCAAGCCTGAGGTGTAAATTTTATATGGATCTAGGTCAAGTGTTTGCTACTGAAATTATTATGGAAACCTATGATTGCTATTGGAGAAGGCAATGGCACCCCACTCCAGTACTCTTGCCTGGGAAATCCCATGGATGGAGGAGCATGGTAGGCTACAGTCCGTGGGGTCAAGAGTCAGACACAACTGAATGACTTCACTTTCGCTTTTCGCTTTCATGCATTGGAGAAGGAAACGGCAACCCACTCCAGTGTTCTTGCCTGGAGAATCCCAGGGATGGGGGACCCAGGTGGGCTGCCGTCTATGGAGTCGCACAGAGTCGGACATGGTTAAAGCGACTTAGCAGCAGCAGCATGATTGCTAAAGAAATTATTATCCAGTCCATGAACTGGGGGTAGATACTTTGCTTTTCTACATGGGATTAATTATCTGAAAATAATAATGTTCCTAAAAAATGGGCAGGGACAAGCACAAAAAGAAAACAGCTACATGCTAACAGTTCTGGGAGGGAAAACTAAAAATATTTGATGAAAGTCAATTCAGTTCAGTCACTCAGTCTTGTCCGACTCTTTGTGACCCCACTGACTGCAGCACTCCAGGCTTCAATGCCCATCACCAACTCCCGGAGCTTGCTCAAACTCATGTCCATCGAGTCGGTGATGCCATCCAACCATCTCATCCTCTTTCATCCTCTTCTCCTCCTGCCTTCAATCTTTCCCAGCATCAGGATCTTTTCAAATGAGTCAGTTCTTCGCATGAGGAGGTCAAAGTATTGGAGCTTCAGCTTCAGCATCAGTCCTTCCAATGAACACCCAGGACTGATCTCCTTTAGGATGGACTGGTTGAATCTCCTTGCAGTCCAAGGGACTCTCAAGAGTCCTCTCCAACACCACAGTTCAAAAGCATCAATTCTTTGGTGCTCAGCTTTCTTTGTAGTCCAACTCTCACATTCATACATGACTGTTGGAAAAGTCATGTATGTAGCTTTGACTAGACAGACATTTGTTGGCAAAGTAATGTCTCTGCTTTATAATATGCTGTCTAGGTTGGTCATAGCTTTTCTTTCAAGGAGCAAGCGTCTTTTCATGGCTGCAGTCATCATCTGCAGTGATTCTGGAGCCCCAAAAAATAAACTCTCTCACTGTTTCCACTGTTTCCCCATCTATTTGCCATGAAGTGATGGGACCTGATGCCATGATCTTCGTTTTCTGAATGTTGAGTTTTAAGCCAACTTTTTCACTCTCCTTTTTCACTTTCATCAAGAGGCTCTTTAGTTCTTCACTTTCTGCCATAAGGATGGTGTCATCTACATATCTGAGGTTATTGATATTTCTCCCGGCAATCTTGATTCCAGCTTGTGCTTCATCCAGCCCAGTGTTTCTCATGATGTACTCTGCATAGAAGTTAAATAAGCAGGGTAACAATATATAGCCTTGACATACTCCTTTTCCTATTTAGAATCAGTCTATTGTTCCATGTCCAGTTCTAACTGTTGCTTCCTGACCTGCACACAGATTTCTCAGGAAGCAGGTCAGGTGGTCTTGTATTCCCATCTCTGCAAGAATTTTCCACAGTTTATTGTGATCCACACAGTCAAAGGTTTTGGTATAGTCAATAAAGCAGAAATAGATGTTTTTCTGGAACTCTCTTGCTTTTTCGTTGATCCAATGGATGTCGGCAATTTGATCTCTGGTTCCTCTGCCTTTTCTAAATCCAGCTTGAACATCTGGAATTTCATGGTTCACAAACTGTTGAAGCCTGGCTTGGAGAATTTTGAGCATTACTTTGCTAGTGTGTGAGATGAGTGCAATTGTGCGGTAGTTTGAGCATTCTTTGGCATTGCCTTTCTTTGGGATTGGAATGAAGACTGAACTTTTCCAGTCCTGTGGCCACGGCTGAGTTTTCCCTGTTTGTTGGCACATTGAGTGCAGCACTTTCACAGCATCATCTTTCAGGATTTGAAATAGCTCAACTGGAATTTCATCACCTACACTAGCTTTGTTCATATGATGCTTCCTAAGGGCCACTTGACTTCGCATTCCAGGATGTCTGGCTCTAGCTGAATGATCACACCATCGTTGTTATCTGGGTCGTGAAGATCTTTTTTGTACAGTTCTGTGTATTCTTGCCACCTCTTCTTAATATCTTAATAGCTTCTGTTAGGTCCATACCATTTCTGTCCTTTATTAAGCCCATCTTTGCATGAAATGTTCTCTTGGTATCTCTAATTTTCTTGAAGGGATCTCTATTCTTTCCCATTCTATTGTTTTCCTCTATCTCTTTGCATTGATCACTGAGGAAGGCTTTCTATCTCTCCTTGCTATTCTTTGGAACTCTGCATTTAAATGGGTATATCTTTCCTTTTCTCCTTTGCTTTTAGCTTCTCTTCTTTTCTCAGCTATTTGTAAGGCCTCATCAAACAATCATTTTTCATTTATTTTTGTCGGGGACCATCTTGATCACTGCCTCCTGTACAATGTCACAAACCTCCATCCATAGTTCTTCAGGCACTCTGCCTATCAGATCAAATCCCTTGAATCTATTTGTCACTTCCACGGTAATGCAATGTAAGGGATTTGATTTAAGTCATACCTGAATGGTCTAGTGGTTTTCCCTACTTTCTTCAATTTGAGTCTGAATTTGGTAATAAGGAGTTCATGATCTGAGACACAGTCAGCTCCTGGTCTTGTTTTTGTTGACTGCATAGAACTTCTCCATCTTTGGCTGCAAACAATATAATCAATCTGATTTCAGTGTTGACCATCATCCGGTGATGTCCATGTATAGAGTCTTCTCTTGTGTTGTTGGAAGAAGGTGTTTCCTATGATCAGTGTGTTCTCTTGGCAAAACTCTGTTAGTCTTGCCCTGCTTCATTTGTACTCCAAGGGCAACTTTGCCTGTTATTCCAGGTATCTCTTGACTTCCTACTTTTGCATTCCAGTCCCTTCTAATGAAGAGGACTTCTTTTTTGAGTCTTAGTTCTATAAGGTCTTGTAGGTCTTCATAGAATGGTTCGACTTCAGCTTCTTCAGCATTACTGGTTGGGGCATAGACTTGGATTACTATAATATTGAATGGTTTGCCTTGGAAATGAACAGAGATCATTTTGTCATTTTTGAGATTGCACCCAAGTACTGCACTTTGGACTCTTTTGTTGACTATGGGGAGTGGAAAGTCTAATGAAAGTAGAAAATTCAAAATCACTATGTGAGGTGAGATTTTTGGAACATCTACAGATTTTTCTTTAACCTATTTTGTAGATAAATTATTGGTTTCCCTGGTGGCTCAGATGGTAAAGCATCTGCCTGCAATGTGGGAGACCTGGGTTAGTTCCCTGTGTCTGGAAGATCCCCTGGAGAAGGAAATGGCCACTCATTCCAGTATTCCAGCCTGAAGAATCCCCAGGGACAGAGGAGCCTGCAGGTTACATTTCATGGGGTCGCCAAGAGTTGGACTCGACTCAGTGACTAAGCACACACACACCTAGATAAATTATAATTATTTAGACAAAGAACAAATATAGACCGATTTTCAAACAAATCAAATTTGTTTCTTACACTACTGAAGTGAATATGAACAGTCACTTATTTAACAGATATTGTTTTTGTATCTCTTAAGTGCAGTTAAAGAAGATGACAAGTTGGGGAAGAAAAACATACAAGTTTGCAAATGTAATATCTCAAATAGTATGAAAGATGTTATTAAAAAGAAAAAGATGTGGAAATATTTTATTTGTCAGTGTTAATATATTAATAATCAGCTGCTATTACCATTACATTACCGTAGTCTTTAATACTTATCATTTATTCAGCTAATGTTAAGTTTTACATGAGTAAAATTTTACTATTGCAAAATTAGTACCATTTAACTCCTATTTAACAGACTAGGAAAATGAGGCCATGAGATATGTAGATACATAGCAATAAGTAGTGGAAACAGGATTAAAACCCAAATATATCTGCAGGAGTGCATGCTTAGTTACTCAGCTGTATCTAACTCTTTGTGACCCTATGGACTTTAGCCTGCCAGGCTCCTCTCTCCATGAGATTTTCTAGGCAAGAATACTGGAGTGGGTAGCTAGTCCCTTCTCCAGGGGGATCTAATATATCTGACCAACATCTAAATTCTATTATACTGTAGGTATTTTTTTTCTATATTTTTCTCTAATACAAGTCCATATCTACTGGCAACTAATATTTTAGCATCAACACAGACAAAAATCTATCACTGTTTATTTTCACTGCCTTTTAAAATCTCTTGGAATATTTGCCTCTTAGCTGTGTCGATAAGGATCATTTTTCTCTTTATTATTTTTTCGTTAGGGCTGTGACACACAGATGATTTATGACATGCTGCTAAGATTGAAGTCCATTGTCTATTTACCTGGTGACTTTGTCTGCAAAAAGGTGAGTGCCTGCAATTTTTCAAATGCATGACTCATAAATAAATATATTTGAGGAGTTCAGATATAAGTCAGGAGAACAGTTTAAACAAAATCTGCCTAGGGTGAGTTCCAAAGTATGAAAATAATTATGAGATGCAATTCTGTAAAACAATAATGTGCTTTCAGAGTTCAAAACAGAATAAGACAATATGGATTTCATTACTTGTAGCATATGAGTGTGGGTGGTCTAAAAAGTTGGTTTATGTATACAGAAGTCATCAACTGTCATACCCCATTAATTCCAAATACCTTCCCTTAATTCTACCTTTTCCCTTAAGAAGTGAAAGGTGATTCTGCCCCTTTGATGTCTTCAGCAAACTATCAGTTACCTCCATTTAGCTCACACAGTTAGTGGATAATGCCGTATTTTTTTAATTTTACTGTAATTACAAAGCAATACATGGTCATTATTTTTAACATGGGAAACACATAAAAGCACAAAGCCAAAAGCTCCACCATCCATAAATAACCACTATTAATATATTTCAACCTATCTCTTTTATAAATCGATTGATGGATAGTTACAGCTTGTTTCATAAAATTAGCATCATACCTCCCTTATGGGTGGAACTTGCTCTGTCACGTCACAATATACCATAGGAAGTAATCTACAACCTCCTTTTTAAAGCTGCATAGTATTCCAGTCTATGAATGTATCATAATCAATTTCCAAGTGTTTGCTATTACAAATAACTCCAAAATGAGTATTTTTGCACATCTCTGATTACTAACTTCAGGGAGAGAGAAGGAATGATGACCTTGGGTTTTTCATCTTGAGACATTAAATCAGTTGTGAAGGCAACAATCAAAATTAAACATACAGAATGATGAGTGATTCAAAGGAATGAAAGATGATCCAAAACCCCAGGGAGTTCACAGACAAGTGGGCGTAGGAGGCACTTACCTCCCAAAATAACATGTTAAATGTGGTGGGAGAAGGAAGCACAAGCTGTGGTAGGACAGAGATCGAGAATGCTTCTCCCTGGGGTGCTGGTAAGAGCTCCTGGAGGAGCTATTGGTCAAGCAAAGTCCTGAAAAATGAATCAGCATGAACTGGGAGAAAGAAGAAGCAGGCATATCAGATGAAGGAAAAAAGTTCACATGGGCTCAGGCAGAAGGAAGGAACTGTCTATGGAGAGAATGTATGGAACTACAAGTCAAAAGCTGGGAAATTTTAGCATCATTCATTCAGTGAACCTCAATAAATAATTCTGAAATGCTATGGGCCAGGCACTGTGCTAGATACTGGATATATTCAGTATATGTCAGAAAAGGGTGGTTCTTGTCCTTCAGAGGCCTGCTGTCTGATGCTGGGGTATTCAGTTCACAGTCTGCATCAGAATCACCAGAATTTAGAAGTCTGGGCTCCATCCCCAGCAATTCAACTGGTCTGGCAGAGCCCACATATCAATACTTTTTAGGCCTCCCAGGTGACTCTCACATGCAGCCAAAGTTGAATATCACTGGCCTGATGGAAGAGACAAACAATAAACAAATTAAATAAATGTGTAACTCCAAAACGTGCTAACTTCTATGAAGGGAACACAGAATTTGTGTGGTGACAAAGGTACTTAATTTAGATTGGAGGACTCAGAGGTGAGGAGATTGTCAGATTATCAGACATGATCATTGTGAAAATCTAAACAGAAATAGTTCTCTAGTTTAAAAAAAAAGAAAAACAAACTAAAGAGGACAGTTTTTTAGATGAAGACTTGGGGAAATGAGGCAAGACAGAACTTGACAAACTTAAGGAATTGAAGCACATAATCAATGAGGATAATGGCTAAAGACAAAGTCAAATGGAGGGAAGGTACTTTAAGGCACCCAGGTGCAGAGGTGGAAATAATGTAGTCTGCAAGAGAGGATACAACTGGAGGTAAATCTTTAGGGACCAGCATATAACAGAATTGCTATCATAAGAAGCTCAACATAAGGGACATGAAAAAGACCAAGGTTGTAACTTTGAAGAAAAACAGTATTTATGGAAGAAGTCACTGGAGAAGAATAACAGAGGGCAACTGAGAAGGAGCTCTCTTCTGGTAGTAAAAGAGGAAAATGTGGATGAGACATTGTGATATTAGTGAAACCAGGAATACAATGTGAAAGCGTTAGTCGCTCAGTCATGTCCGACTCTTTGCGACCCCAGGAACTGTACCCACCAGGCTTCTCTTGTCAGGATTTCTCCAGGCAAGAATACTGGAGTGGGTTGCCATTCCCTTCTCCAAGGAAGTCTTCCTGACCCAGGGATCAAATCTGGGTCTCCTACATTGCAGGCAGATTCTTTATCATCTGAGGAATATATACTGCTGCTAAGTCACTTCAGTCGTGTCCAACTCTGTGCGACCCCATAGACGGCAGCCCACCAGGCTCCCCCGTCCCTGGGATTCTCCAGGCAAGAACACTGGAGTGGGTTGCCGTTTCCTTCTCCAATGCATGAAAGTGAAAAGTGAAAGTGAAGTCACTCAGTCGTGTCTGACTCTTAGCGACCCCATGGACTGCAGCCCACCCGGCTCCGCGGTCCATGGGATTTTCCAGGCAAGAGTATATAAGCCCACACAAATAAGCCCAGATTAAAAGTGGGCATACTGATGATATGAAATCATTTTCATTAAAATGGGAAATGCAAACCACAGCTCGATTAAAGGACTCCTTTCAATCAATGATGCGTTTAGGATGGCATGGCCTTAATGCACCCAAATAGCCTTTCAATTTGTGCCAATAGCAGCAGGGATTGAAAACTGAGACAACTCATAGAAACTTTAGCACTCATGCCCCTAAGCAGTGAAAACTTGCTTAACAAAGTGTGAAATGCACAGTAGAGGCAGCCTTCTCATTTCTAATTTCTTCCTTACATCACATCCATCACTAAGTAATAAAAACAGATCAGCTGAACACAAATGAAGGAAGGGAAAAAAGTAAGCAGGGAGAAGAGCAGAAATGAAAAGACATGAGACCCAAGCCACATTTCTCTGCTTCCGTTTCTGTTTTAAAGAAGGGGTTTAATTAATAGTAGATCATGGCATCTGGTCCCATCACTTCATGGGAAATAGATGGGGAAAAGTGGAAACAGTGTCAGACTTTAATTTTGGGGGCTTCAAAATCACTGCAGATGGTGACTGCAGCCATGAAATTAAAAGACGCTTACTCCTTGGAAGAAAAGTGATGACCAACCTAGATAGCATATTCAAAAGCAGAGACATTGCTTTGCCAACAAAGGTCCATCTAGTCAAGGATTTGGTTTTTCCACTGGTCATGTATGGATGTGAGAGTTGGACTGTGAAGAAAGCTGAGCGCTGAAGAATTGATACTTTTGAACTGTGGTGTTGGAGAAGACTCTTGAGAGTCCCTTGGACTGCAAGGAGATCCAACCAGTCCATTCTGAAGGAGATCAGCCTTGGGATTTCTTTGGAGGGAATGATGCTGAAGCCGAAACTCCAGTACTTTGGCCACCTCATGGGAAGTTGACTCATTGGAAAAGACTCTGATGCTGGGAGGGATTGGGGGCAGGAGGAGAAGGGGACGACAGAGGATGAGATGGCTGGATGGCATCAGTGACTCGATGGACGTGAGTCTGAGTGAACTCCGGGAGCTGGTGATGGACAGGGAGGCCTGTCGTGCTGCGATTCATGGGGTCGCAAAGAGTCGGACACGACTGAGCGACTGAACTGAGCTGAACTGAATAGACAGAGATGAAAAGTTGTTACTTGACCAGATTTCAGACAGCTGAATTCAGCTTTGCTTCTGCTTTATCATCTCCACAAATCACTGTAGGAAAGGGAAGAAAAACAAACAACAAACATGCTCATTGGAGGTCGTTTAGATAATTGAAGAGATGGCAGGGCTCAGGACTGAGTCTGCTGACCTCCCTAATCCTCTAAGCAGCTCCTAACACTGGGTTGGCATTCCCAAGTTTCCCCAAAGGAGTTAGATACATATGCTTGAAAGTGTGGAAGTGTTAGTCACTCCATCGTGTCTGACTCTTTGTGACCCCATAGACTGTAGCCAGCTGGGCTTCTCTGTCAATGGAATTTTCCAGGCAAGAATACTGGAGCGGGTAGCCATTCCCCTCTTCCCAACCCAAAGATTGAACCTGAGTCTCCTGCATTGCAAGCAGGTTCTTTACTGTCTGAACCACCAGAGAAGCCCTAATCCTCTGGATGGCTCCTAAACTTACTGAGTGGCTAGCTTGGACTGCTTCAAAGAGTGTTTTGGAGTTTTCCCAGGATTAATTTGCAAGAATTAATCTGAGTGTCATAATACCCCTGCCAGCTTTGGAATAGCCTTTCACAGGGGAACTCTGAAAATTTTAAATGCTCTCTCAGGAAGGGTTACCCTATTGTATATGAAGCGCTTGCATTTCTATACTTTTTCCAAATTAGCACGTAAACCAACCACAAAAGCTTAGTTTGGTCTTATTTTGCACTTGCTGTCAGAATCTTCTTCTCTAAGGAATGTCTACTTCATTTGAATGCTAATTAACTTGCAGAAAAGTCTTAAATTAGCCTAGAAATATGCAGGAAATAGTGGAAGTTTTGGTTCGGTGATTATGCCCGATCTCCTTGGAAAATTATTGAAATGATCATTAAAAAATAATTAAAAGTGCTGAACTATATTTCAGTACCCATTATGTACTTCTACCTCCAGTCAGCTGTAAAAACTGCCTTTGAAAAATCATTCCAGTTCCTTTAGAATGACTTCATGCAAAAAATGAAGGAATATGACCATGTTCTAATCATTACTTCTTGGAGTATCTCTTGAAAAACTAATTTTCAGACACTTGCCTTCATTTTAAAAATAATTCATAGCTATTTTGTTGGTTTTAAAGAGATCAGTCTTGATATTGGATTCATCATTAAATGTGGTCTATCTGTACAGATATATTGCATCATATTTAATATGCATATTATATGGTCAGGTGACATAGGTGTTGCCAGCTCTAATGCTGCCATCTGCCAGCCTCACAAATTTGCCCAAGACACTTAACTTTTCAAGTCTCTACTGGTGGCTCAGATGGTAATGAATCTGATCTGCAAAGCAGGAGACCTGAGTTCGATCTCTGGGTCAGGAAGATCTCCTGGCAAAAGGAATGGCTACCACTCCAATATTCTTGCCAGGAGACTTCCATAGACAGAGGAACCTGGCAGGCTATATAGTCCATGGGGTTGCAAAGAGTCAGACATGACTGAGTGACTTACACACTACCAAATTTAAATAAAACTAATGATATCTTTCCTACATGACCTCACTGAGATTTTTGCAAGAATTAAATACGTTAATATCTATGAAAATATTTTGCAGCTATAAAGTAGCATGTTCTGATTGAACAAACACAGGCATAAAATAATGAACGATGTAAAATCTGGCATTGTGAGTTTAAAAATACTTTGCAAAATGCAAGATGTATTATTAGTATTGATATTATGGAAATAACTATAATTAGATCCATCTGTATTGGAATTTCTACTTAGATCTACACTTGGGAATAAATATATGCTTAATATTCTCCACAATGCAGAATTTAAATATACTTTTTTGCATTGCTTCATCCAGAGATATGCATTCTAGGCTTCCTTTTGCTTCTAATTACTGTCATGGAGCATTGGTTACTCAGCCAAATATTAGCCTGTAAGTCAATCTGTACCTTTATTTTCTTTCTGTAAAATGAAAATAATAATACCTACACTAACTTCCTCATAAAAGTCATAGGGAGATAAAATGAGAATGTCACAGATGTCAGCTAAGAGGTAGAACCTAAAAACTTTAAACTTAACCTAACAGTTAGAATGTGACAGTAAGTAATGATCAGGAAAATAATCCTTGGCATTAAAGAACTTCCCAGAGAATGGTGACATTATAAATTATTCATAAATGAGTTGTCTATGTCATAATTCCTGTGCTCAGCCCTGGAACAAAGTAGACACTGTCTCAGTCTTTGCAGAGCAGAAACTATAATCAACATTGTTTAATCCTAAATTAATTTTAGTGTGTTCTAATCTTCTGAAAATATGATTAACAAGAATATTTGATGAACTCAAATAATCTAGTCCCCTCCTAAGCCAAGTATAACAGAATTAATTGTATTTATGCTATTTTTAATTGCTCAGATTGATCAAGACTCAGCTCATTAAGACATATAGGTACTATTATCCAGTTTGCCTAATATTATGACAACTGTCTTATTTAAAGCTGAACAGCTTTTCTTGACCCAAGTGCCATTCAGGTCTCTTGTAAAGCATGTTTATTCTTTTTGGATCCTGGAGTGCGATGTATTCCAAGGGTCCCACTATCACCCGCTAGTTTGGTGATTTGCATGACTCAATGTAAAGTGGTATTTATCACTTAAGATTTATTAGAGTAAAGCACACAGTGCAGGAAAAGCAAGAAAAAGACACTCACAGGCACAGACTAGAGAAATAAGGTGCAGATTTACTAGGTCCTACTTCCATGAGGGTCACGTGAGATTCATCTTTATCACTCACTGTGGACAAGGACAAAATATCTCTGCCTAGGAAAACTCAACAAAGTCTTGGAGTCTAGAGTTTTTAAAAGGGTCTGGTCACATAGCTACATGACCAGCCATGGTTCAGACTACAAACTAGACACCAAGTACACATCATAAATCTTTGTGTTTACATTAAACAGTGTTGACAGCCTGGTACATCCCGCCACGCTGCCTGAGGCATACAGAATAGCCTCATTCACCAGTGGCTATGTGAACACTCCAAGAGTTTAGTTTTCGGGGCTTTGAACAAGGGTCATTGCCCTGGTTCCAGGGTCCCCAGAGATAAACAAGAACTGAATAAAAACAACTTGCTGCATTAACACTTTCAATGTGGAACAAGAATAATAGCTTAAAGGTCTCCTATGCCCCAGTTACTAAAATGAGATCTCAGTGCTATAGGCAGAAGAGTAGAGTTCATCTTTGAATGACTGTAACCCATACTCTCTGGATAAATTAAGCAACTTCTTCAAAGCAAAGCAGTGGTCACTAAAAAATAAGAAGGAAAAGGTTGCTAGTCTTACAATCTCTAATTTCCTCTCTCCAATCCCATTCCTGAAACAATGTGCCAGCTAAAATATCTTTGCCTATCCAGCGATGGTGCTCAGTGTTCTCATTTTGAAGAGTACCACTTTTCCTACCATTTCTTTTCACATGATGTGTCAAACTAATGTCCATACCTCTTTCAAGTCTTCAAATAATTACTTTTACACTTCCTTCTTTTATGTTTATTCATCTAGAGGAGTTTATATTTCTTTAATTTGGGGCATAATTGTCAAGAATAAAGTGACTATCATTTCCTCTTTTTATTTGGCATACAGGGAGAAATTGGCAAGGAAATGTATATCATTAAGCAAGGAGAAGTCCAAGTTCTTGGAGGTGCTGATGGCACTCAAGTTCTGGTTACGCTGAAAGCGGGGGCAGTGTTTGGAGAAATCAGGTATCCAAAAGACACCCTGTAAATGTTGAAGACTATCATTTTTCATAAAAGAGAAGTCTTAAGTCGTAAAATAAGTAAAGTTCCTGCTCAAATTCATCAATGGCTTTATTGTGCTGACAACATGGATAAAATAAAGATTTTCACATTTCTATTTATCCTTTCCCTTCCTCCAAAGACCATTTAAACCCAAGACTTAGGTCAGGGCCTGGCATAAGGTATTTACTCAATATATGCTGAACAATGGATGTGTGCATGAATGAATGGATGAATGATGAAAGAAGAGATTGGGAGAGCCAGACATCAGATTGTTGGAAAGCGTGAATGCCAGGATAAGACAGTTTGAGTAGGTGAGTGATAATGATTATCGCTGTGGGACCAAATTACCTGAGTCCAAATCCCCATCCCTCTACTTAGGAACAAAAGTCTTTGTTTCTTTGTTACTTGAACCATCTGTCCCTCATGTTAATAATTTGAATAATAATAACACATATCTCAGAGGGTTGATAAGTGAGTTAATTCATTAAAGGCACTTAGAGCAATGTTCAGCATCTATTAGAAGCTCAATAGATATTAGCTATTGTTATTATTATTTGCTATTGGCCAGGAGAAGTTTGTCCTAAAAGTGAGTCCCCAAGAGTAAGAATAGTTGACCCTTAATATCTACCAGGATATTGGTTCCAGGACCCCCACCGATATCAAATTTCACCAGTGCTCAAGTTCCTTACGTAAAATAGCATAGTAGAATCAGCCATTTGTGTCTGTGGGTCCCTTGTGTGAGGGTTCCACACCCCAGGATTCAACAGACCAGCCTGCACAACCTTGTGTGCAAATGCACAGCCTGTGGATACAAAGGTCTGACACTACAGACAGCAAATTTAAGCATTTTATGGGCTAAACTTTTCATATATATTATTATACTCATGTATTCATCTGATAAACCCTTATTTTGAGTGCCTAGTACATGCTAGACTGTCAGATATTGCTCTAAACTCTGGGAATGTACTGTGTAAACAGTGAACAAGAGCTTACAGTCTTATGGGATAAAGCTCACAATAAATAAACAACTAGATAAGATAAACTCCCATTGTGATAACTGCTACAGAGGTAAAAATTGTTGGAAAGTGACTGGGGATGCCACTTCACATACAGTGTCCAGGGACACCTCTCTGGACAGATAGTATTCCAACTGGGCCTTGAGAGAGTAAATGGAGCAAGCATCCAGATGTGGCAGAAGAGCCTCCTGGATGATGCAACTGCAAGTGTGGAAGGCTAAAGGGAAGGCGGCCATGTCTGGTTGAATGTCACAGAGGTCAGCATGGCTGGAGCTCAGTAAATGTGGGGCCCTGTGGGGTGATGGGGACAAAGAGGTAGGCAAGGACCAGACTGTACAGATCTTTTAGGCCATGGTAAGGGACTTGCATTTTATTCGAAATACCAATGGATGCCAGTGAAGAATTTTAAGCAAAAGAATGATACAATTTGAATTGTGATGTTAAAAGATCACTCGAACAGCTATGTGGAGAAAAGGCAGCAGCGGAACAAGAATGACATGCAGATCAGTTAGAAGTCAGTTGCAGTGGTTCAAGTGAAAGATGATGGAGTCTTGAACTAGGATTTTGGCCCTTAAGGTAGAGTGCACTGTCAAGCAGTTATTAACATATCCATTTCACAATTGGGAAAATTCCAAGGCATCAATTATCTTGCCCAGGATCATATAGCTAATAAGTGAAAGCGACAATATTCAAACATAAGTTTCATGGATCACGGTCAAGTTGATCTTTCTACCATACCGGGAAGAAAGGTGCTCATTCAGCCTTTTATTTCAGAGCTGCTAAAAAGTTATCTTCAAGGTTCCAGAGATATGACTAATTTCAGATGAGTTTATATGAGCATGACTAAGGTTTCCTTAGACTATTGAAGCACGTTATTTCTCCAGTGAAAATGTGGATTCTCTTTTTTAACTTTTCCTCCTTGCTTAAAACAGGGTGGGCACGCCTGTGGGGGTCCTGCTCTGTGGCAGGAGTGAAAACGCTTCCCAGAATGCCCAGGTCTTTGTGTGTTCTTTGACTGTTTCCTATTGCTTCCTTACTGGGAGTCCTTGCAAAAGTGATTTAGTATTTTAGTGACTTAATAATCACTGCAATCTTCAAGGTCACAAAACAAGCAACAGTCTAATCTAAAACATTGCAGAAATTAATTAGGTGACCTCCCTCAAGGGTCGAGTACTCCCTGAAGAATAAGGCTTTATAAATACAAGTACATTAATTGCTGATATTATCATCACGGGAGGAAATACTCTAAAAATACAATCCAGGTGCTGCTGAGTTGCTATTGAAAGGACTCTTAGATTTTTGACAGCAATTTCTCAAATAAATCTCCTGTTACGCACTGGGCTTGTAAGCCCAAATTGAAACCAGTAGACCAGACAAGCTCTAACTTTGCTCAATAATCTGGTTAATTCAAGCAACAGGGAGATTTCTGCCTCGATTGTCTTCTTGGCTGTGGTTGAGGAGAGATAGGAGGCATCTGCTTTTTCCCAGATACTCCCAGGCTTCGCAGGCCCACAGCTGTCATATGCCCCTGGCACTCTAGTTATTTATTCCAGCAATGGAGGCTTGCCTGCCAAATATCTAGATACTGGAAAGATCTAGCAATCGTGTTTACTACTCAAAAATGCTGTGACCTTTGTAAAAACGAGCTAAGTCCAACTCCATCATGTAACTTTTTGAAGAAGGTTCTTTTTCCTTTGGAAGAAAAAAAAAGAAAGAAAGAAAAGAACCGAGGGCTTTCAAGGACATTACATACTAATCCAAAAGAGCAAAGCCCTGACTAAAATATAGATTTACAGCCTGTCATGGAGAAAACCCAGACCACATTTCCAATTAACATCTGAAGAGTTCAGACACCCCATTTTTAATAGAGAGACCCGGGGTCTGCTGGGCGATGGCCTTGTAGTTCTTCTGACTCCACTGTCGTTATTTTTTTTTTCACAAATACATTTATTGCCGAGTCTTATTCCCTGAATATATTTAACTGCTTCCTCTCCTTCTTCTGCATCTGTTAAAAAATCTCACTTTTTTTGAAAATGCATCTGAAATTTTTCCCTTGCTAGTGCTCTTATGATTTCAATAGGAATCCCTACTGGTTTCATCTTTCTTTGGATAACCTCCCCCTAGAAAATATCTGTTCGCCTCTCAAGACTTCAATTCGCATGTCACCTCTCTGAAGCCATCTCTACTGCTGCTGTTTAATCGCTCAGTTGGGTCCAGCTCTTTGTGACCCCATGGACTTTAGCCTGCCAGGCTCCTCTGTCTATGGGATCTCCAGGCAAGAATACTGAAGTGGGTTGCCATGCCCTTCTCCAGGGGAAGCCACCTCTAACCTCCACCAAAATAACCAGCTGCTTGCTCCCTGTTGTTCCTTAGCATTTCATGCATGACTTTACAACAGGAAGTCCCACTAATTTATAATTAATTTGCTCAAATAGATCTTAATAGACTAAACAATTAAAATATAAGAACTAAAACTTTCCATCTTTAAGTCACCAGCAGCTATAGAGAAACTATACAATGTGTTGATTTTTACCGATACTCTGCCATCCAAAATAGTTTGCAGGTGCTATTCAGAAATCTCTAATTAATTAAGTAGTTAATTGTGATTTGATTTAAAAAATTATATTCGAGACACCTTACAGCATAATGTGAAGTACCTCATGGAAGGGCCACACCTGGCCTGGTGAACGAGAATGGTAAACCATCACCTCCTCCAAAGGCCTTACAAATAAGAGACAAGGAAACAGCAAGATTCCAATAGCAGGTGATAAAATGCTCAAATTGCACTCAATGATGGCGCATACACAGGAGGTTATAGACTACAAAGGTTTCACAAGGATCAATCCTCTAGATTTAGCAGTTGCTTTGGGAGGTGAGGGCAGACCTCTCAGAGCTTCTCAAATGACTTGTGAAGACGATATGTGTGCATAAAGGTCAGTCCTGGTAGCCCATACAAAGTGAAAAAAGAAAGAAAGAAAGTGAAGTCGCTCAGTCGTGTCCAACTCTTTGCGACCCCATGGACTGTAGCCTGCCAGGCTCCTCCATCCATAGGATTTTCCAGGCAAGAATACTGGAGTGGGTCACCATTTCCATCTCCAGGGGATCTTCCCAGCCCAGGGATGGAACCCGGGTCTCCCACCTTGTAGGCAGATGCTTTACCGTCTGAGCCACCAGGGAAGTCAAGCAGTAAATAAAAGATTGTTCACATAATGCTTGTAGTGGATTGAACATTGGCCCCCACAAACATATAACCGTGCCCTAATCCCCGGAACCTGTGAGTCGGCAGTGGGGGGAGGTGGGGAGAAGAGTTTGCAGAAGTAGTTAAGCTAAGGATCTCAGGGTGAAATCATTCTGGATTTTCTCAGATGGGCCCTAAATCCAATGACAAGCATCCTCACATGAGACAGAAGAGAAGACATACAAACACAGGGAGGAGATGGGAAGGCCACGTGAAGACGGAGGCAGAGATTGGAGTTACACGGCCACAGCCAAGGAACTCCTGGAGCCACCAGAAGCTGGAAGAGGCAGGACAGGATTCTTTCCTAGAGACCTCGGAGAGAGCCAGCCCTGCCAGCATCTTGATTTTGGACTTCTGGCCTCCAGAACTATGAGAGAGTAAATATCTGTTGTTGGTAGTCACTGGTTTTGCAGGAATTTGTTACAGCAGCCCCAGGAAACTAATATAAAACTAAGCTCTTTACACTGTTAACTTTTGAAATTTACTTGGGAACAAAAAGGTTTGCATGGCACCCCTTCAACTCACCCCACGTGGCTGGTCCACTCCTGACACCTATCAGTTTCGCCTCCAAAGGTTGTCTCTATCATTTGTACCTTTCCTTCTCCGCCACCCACACTTCGTCCACACCACCTCCCTCTCTCACTGGACAACTGCAGTAGCTGCTTCAAGTCTCCCACCCCAACCACCACGCCCTCTGTAACCCAGGCCCCACTCATAGGCTGGGGGGGTCTTTCAGGAACAGGGATGATCGTGCCACTGCCCTCCTGCTTAAAACCACTCAGACACTCAATGCTGTCAGTGCTTTCTTAGAAATAAGATCAGACAATAAGATCACGGCTCTTGCCTGACCTCCAAGACCCTGCAGAGTCCAGCTCCTGCCTACCTCTCCGTTGCAGGGTGCACCACACTCCTCTTGCCTGCTTTAATCCCTACTTCAATTCCTTGAATGTGCCTCATGCCAGCCAACCCTGGACGGTTGGTTTATTTTTTCCTAATTTTCAATTTAAAAAATGAGGTAATATTGGTTTATAACATTAGATATGGTTCATCTATACATTCAGTTCAGTTCAGACGCTCAGTCGTGTCTGACTCTTCGAGACCCCATGAATTGCAGCACGCCAGGCCTCCCTGTCCATCACCAACTCCCGGAGTTTACTCAAACTCATGTCCATCAAGTCAGGGATGCCATCCAGCCATCTCATCCTCTGTCAGCCCCGTCTCCTCCTGCCTCCAATCCCTCCTAGCATCAGGGTCTCTTCCAATGAGTCAACTCTGCATGAGGTGGCCAAAGGATTGGAGTTTCAGCTTCAACATTAGTCCTTCCAATGAACACCCAGGACTGATCTCCTTTAGGATGGACTGTTTGGATCTCCTTGCAGTCCAAGGGACTCTCAAGAGTCTTCTCCAACACCACAGTTCAAAAGTATCAATTCTTCGGTGCTCAGCTTTCTTCACAGTCCAACTCTCACAACCATACATGACCACTGGAAAAACCATAGCCTTGACCAGACAGACCTTTGTTGGCAAAGTAATGTCTCTGCTTTCAAATATATTCTCTAGGTCTGTCAGAACTTTCCTTCCAAGAAGTAAGCGTCTTTTAATTTCATGGCTGCAACTACCATCTGCAGTGATTTTGGAGCCCAAAAAAATAAAGTCTAACACTATTTCCTCATCTATTTCCCATGAAGTGATGGGACCAGATGCCATGATCTTCGTTTTCTGAATTACATTTTGACTTATACTGCTGAGAGCTTACCACTGAAAGTGGAGTTTTCATCTGTCTATATAGTTGACCCCTTTTATCCATTTCACTGTTCTCCAAACCCCTTATGGTAACTACTATTCTGTTCTCTGTATCTATGTTTTTGTTTTGGTTTGGTTTATTCATTTATTTTGCACTGTTTTTGTTTTTTATATTCCACATACTATATTCCACAGAGTATTTGTCTTCGTCTGTCTATTTCACCCAGTACAATACCCTCAAGGTCCATCTTTGTTGCAAATGGCAAGATTTCATCTTTCTATGGCCAAGTAGAATTCCGTTGGATGTATCTACCACGTCTTTTCTTTTTAATTTATATATTTTTAATTGGAGAATAGTTGTTTACAACACTGTGTTGGTTTGTTGGTTTCCGCCATACATTAACATGAATCAGCCATAGGTATACATAGGTCCCCCCTCTTGAATCTCTCTCTCACCTTCCACCCCATCCACATCTCTAGGTTGTAACAGAGCACCAGGGTAAGCTCCCAGAATCTTATGGCAAATTCCCACTGGTTATGTATTTTACATATGTATACCACATCTTCATTCTTCCACTGATGGACACTTAGGCTGTTTCCATATCACGGCTATTGTAAATAGAGGTGCAATGAACAAGCATCAGCTCAGTTCAGTTCAGTCGCTCAGTCGTGTCCGACTCTTTGTGACTCCATAAATCGCAGCATGCCAAGCCTCCCTGTCCATCACCAACTCCCGGAGTTCACTCAGACTCATGTCCATCGCGTCAGTGATGCCATCCAACCATCTCATCCTCTGTCGTCCCCTTCTCCTCCTGCCCCCAATCCCTCCCAGCATCAGAGTCTTTTCCAATGAGTCAACTCTTCACATGAGGTGGCCAAAGTACTGGAGTTTCAGCTTTAGCATCATTCCTTCCAAAGAAATCCCAAGGCTGATCTCCTTCAGAATGGACTGGTTGGATCTCCTTGCAGTCCAAGGGACTCTCAAGAGTCTTCTCCAACACCACAGTTCAAAAGCATCAATTCTTCAGTGCTCAGCCTTCTTCACAGTCCAACTCTCACATCCATACATGACTACTGGAAAAACCATAGCCTTGACTAGACGGACCTTAGTCGACAAAATAATGTCTCTGCTTTTGAATATACTATCTAGGTTGGTCATAACTTTTCTTCCAAGGAATAAGCGTCTTTTAATTTCATGGCTGCAAATAGGGGTGCATATATCTTTTCAAATTAGTCTTTGTTTTCTTTGGATGAACATACAGAAGCGGAACAACTGGATCATATGGTGGTTCTAGACCTGATTTTTTGGATGAATATCCATGATGTTTTTCCATAGCAACCATGGGGAGTTTTTAACCTCTGCCCAAATGCATTGCCCACCCCGTTAACCTAATCTCAGGTTCTTTCGGGACTTCTTTTATTCTCCACTGTAGGGACCTCCCTGGTCTCCTTGCTATATGCTCTGGTTGGGCTACATTCCTTTCTTTCAGGGCATTACCTTTGTAATCACACAGTCACTGGTGCATTTATTTCCTCAGCATCTTTCTTCCTTCCTCACTAAACTGCAAGCCCCAGGACTGCTCTGTATGGTTGTGCCAGTCACCCTCTGCGTCAGGATGGCCAGGGCAGGCCTGGGAGGTCTGCAATGCAGCCTGTACTCCACTCCTGAGTGTGAGCCCTGCTGCTGAACTCCCCTCAAGCACAGGTGCCCTTTACTTTGCAAAAGGGGGCATTTTTCTGGCCAAGCTTGACCTACAGGACTGCATTTGCCCAGAGAGGCCATATTTTTCCACTGTGCACAAAGACACAGGCCCTAGCAGACACCACACTCAATCTGCTCTTGATCCCCAGCCCTTAGGGCTATGCCTGGCCCACATAAACGTCTAATAAATAGCTAGTGAATAAATAAGTTAACATCATTATCTTTCTATCTTTGTAAATGTACTAATACACATTCATTTTGTCATGAACGTGCATATTCAGCCTTGTGCCCTTTTTGTCAGCTTTTATTAAGAATAAGACTGCTATGTTTGTCCTTGTAAAGTCATTTTGCTTTTCTTTTCTTTCTTTGAAGTTTATTCCCCAAAGTGAAATAACTAGGTCGAAAAGTAGAAACATTTCTATAAATTTTGGAATATATGGGCAGATGATTTTTTAGAAAAATTGAACCAATTTATGATACAACATGCAATATAAAGCTATTTTTCCCTAGCGTCAGTGATATTACCTCATTACTCTCACTGGTTTTGCATTTTAATAGGTTGTTTTAATTTTCACTTCTCTAAATAGTGCCTGGAAAGTAATAGGTCCTTAATAAATATTTTCTAAATGAATTAATTTCCTCTGGGCCTATTTATTTTCATAAATGCCATCATTTACTTTCCGCATTTCTTTCACTGTACAACATTCTTTTCTCATCACACATAACAAGATATTGAGTAGAATTTAGGCAGCGATATGTTTTAGGAACTGACTCATTTGAAAAGACTCTGATGTTGGGAATGATTGAAGATGGTAGGAGAAGGGGACAACAGAGGATGAGATGGCTGGATGGCATCACCAGCTCAATGGACATGAATTTGAGTGAGCTCCAGGAGTTGGTGATGGACAGGGAAGCCTGGTGTGCTGCAGTCCATAGGGTCACAAAGAGTCAGACACGACTGAGTGGCTGAACTGAACTGATGTTTTATGTACTCTGGACTTCATTTAAAGTATTTAAGTTCTGACTTCCACCAGCTATATTGGTCAAATCACACATTCTGCATATTTAGCAGAATATTTAACAAATATTTACTCTAAGCCATTGTGAAAAGGCCAAATATTTTGCAAAATAATTTTAAACTTCTTTGTTCCCTCCAAACAACGTTTGCCCGTTTCTCCTAAACACTCAGTTTTCAAAGTGCGAGTACCAAGATAGAGTTCTGGGCTTCCCAGGTGGCGCTAGTGGTAAAGAACCCACCTTTCAATGCAGGAGACAAAAGAGATGCAAGTTTGAGCCTTGGGTCAGGAATATTCCCTGGAAGAGGACATGGCACCGACTTCAGTATTCTTGCCTGGAGAATCCCCATGGACAGAGGAGCCTGGCGAGCTACAGTCCATACTGTCTCAAAACCAGACATGACCGAAGCGACTAAACACACAGAAGCACATAAGGTAGAGTTTTAGTTATTTCGAACTATTTTAATTCCATACTTTTATTCTTCATCAGAATAACTCTGTTATCCCTTCCTCCATCACACTGCTTTTCCTAAAATACAGAAATAATAGATACATCGGAAGTATGAAAGGGGTTCAGTTCAGTTCAGTTCAGTTCAGTTGCTCAGTCGTGTCTGACTCTTTGTGACCCCATGAATCACAGCACTCTAGGCCTCCCTGTTCACCATCTCCCGGAGTTCACTCAGACTCACGTCCATTGAGTCCGTGATGCCATCTAGCCATCTCATCCTCTGTCATCCCCTTCTCCTCCTGTCCCCAATCCCCCCCAGCATCAGAGTCTTTTCCAATGAGTCAACTCTTCTCATGAGGTGGCCAAAGTACTAGAGTTTCAGCTTCAGCATCATTCCTTCCAAAGAAATCCCAGGGTTGAAAGGGGTAAGAGGATTGATTAATATTGAAGGAGAAAAATTTTACTTCCATCTTTTTCTAGCTCAATACTGTGAATACTACCATGTTTTTAAAGATGTGTTTGTATTTTCACCACATTTTTCAAGAGGCAGTGTCTTTGACTGTGTAACATCTTTTTCCTCAGAACAAAGAGCAACCCTCACCTAAGTTTCACAATATTCCTGTGAACAACTTTGTTATCAGTTCAGTTCAGTTCAGTTCAGTCGCTCAGTTGTGTCTGACTCCTTGTGACCCCATGGACTGCAACACGCCAGGCCTCCCCATCCATCACCAACTCCCAGAGTTTACTCAAACTCATGTCCATTGAGTCGGTGATGCTATCCAACCATCTCATCCTCTGTCGTCCCCTTCTCCCACCTTCAAATTTTTCCAGAATCAGGGTCTTTTCCTATGAGTCAGTTCTTCACATCAGGTGGCCAAAAAATTGGAGTTTCAGCTTCAGCATCAACCCTTCCAATGAATGAATATTCAGGACTGATTTCCTTTAGGATGGACTGGTTGGATCTCCTTGCAGTCCTAGAGACTCTCAAGAGTCCTCTCCAACACCACAGTTCAAAACCATCAATTATTTGGCACTCAGCTTTCTTTATAGTCCAACTCTCACATCCATACATGAATACTGCAGAACCATAGCTTTGACTAGACTGAACTTTGTTGGCAAAGTCTCTACTTTTTAATAAGCTATCTAGGTTGGCCATAACTTTTCTTCCAAGGAGTAAGCGTCTTTTAATTTCATGGCTGCAGTCACCCTCTGCAGTGATTTTGGAGACCCCCAAAATAAAGTCTGTCACTGTTTCCATTGTTTCCCCATCTGTTTGCCATGAAGTGATGGGATCAGATTCCATGATCTTAGTTATCTGAATGTTGAGTTTTAAGCCAACTTTTTCACTCTCCTCTTTCACTTTCATCAAGAGGCTTTTGAGTTCCTCTTCACTTTCTGCCATAAGAGTGGTGTCATCTACATATCTGAGGTTATTGGTATTTCTCCCAGCAATCTTGATTCCAGCTTGTGCTTCTTCCTCCCCAGCGTTTCTCATGATGTAGTCTGCATAGAAGTTAAATAAGCAGGGTGACAATGCACAGCCTTGACATACTCTTTTCTCTATTTGGAACCAGTCTGTTGTTTCATGTCCAGTTCTAACTGTTGCTTCCTGACCTGCATACAGATTTCTCAAGAGGCAGGTCAGTTGGTCTAGTATTCCCATCTCTTGAAGAATTTTCCACAGTTTGTTGTAATCCACACAGTCAAAGGCTTTGGCATAGTCAATAAAGCAGAAGTAGATATTTTTCTGGAACTCTGTTGGTTTTTTAATGATCCAATGGATGTTGGCCATTTGATCTCTGGTACCTCTGCCTTTCTAAATCCAGCTTGAACATCTGAAAGTTCAAGGTTTACATACTGTTGAAGCCTGGCTTGGAGAACACTGATACTTGGTACCAGTTTAAACCTGTATTCAGATGTTCTCAGAACTCCTCATAAAGTGACCATCTGCTAACTCTAATTCTATGAAAACCAAGGATATTTACCATTGTTTGGAAGAGCAGAGAGGGAGTAAAAAATCTAATGCTCAGAATTTGGCAGAGCTTATCCTGGCCAGCCTAGCAGGCTTCCTCCCTGATTTTTTTTTTTTTTTTTTTTTTGGCATCCATAGGCAAATCTGTATCATTAGAACAATAACAATGGCGTCATTAGCAATGCTAGAGTTAGGGTACAAAGAAAAGACCTCATGACTTGAGGTCAGCTCTGGTCTTGGATTTCAACAGTGGAAAGCATAAGTGTCCGTTCTGGAATAAGTCACTTCACTGGACTCTGAACCTCAATTTCCATGTCAATAAGTGTAGGCTGAGAACCTACCTCACCAGGTTGATGTGGTCATTAATGTATGACATCGTTAGCTATTTTCTAGCAGAGTATCATATATCTTCCTGTGTAGTTGAAGGGATATAAGCGAAGCATGGAGTAAAAAGTGTATGATATTCTTTTTTTTCCGTTTTCCTTTCTTAGAATTTTTACCTGGATTCTTCATTGATCATCCACTTCTAAGGCCAATTCAGCTCTGAAATCAAGACCTCTTGGGGGAAAGAGGGATACATGTTTTGTATCTGTGAAATCTGAACCCTCTAACCCTGATGAAACTCCATACCCAGAGATTTTTCTCAAACATCTAGGTTAACATGTGTTTGCCTTGCAGTAATTTTATGAATATCAAAGTCACGGCAAAGAGCAAGCAGCCTGGGCAGAGGTGACATAAGAACATCCTCTGATATTTGCTAACCCACTAAAGTTTCATCAGAATTTATTTCTAGTGAAATGGTAAAAATATTCAAGCAATGAATTATTTTCCAATAACACTGAAAAGATTTAAAGAATATCTCAAAAAAAGCCTACTTAGGTGACCTAACCTCCTACCTTCCAAATATAACCAGTTGGAAATTTGCTTAATGAGAGTAGATATTTGAAGTTGTGATCTCTCACTCGGCATGGGATATGATTGCTATTCTTTCCATAGACAGTATTTAGAGTTGGATTTATTTCTACCATAGGGAATAATTCTATGTGAGAAAATGCTTTTTAGTCAAGAAACTTCTACATTTTAGAAAGCATTCTCATTTCTTACAGTTATCAACGCATTAATCATTCTGAACTGTGCGTCTCTGTTTAAGAAATCTGTCTGGGTTTGCATCCAACTCATCAAAAATGAACTGTGTGACTCTGGGCAAGGTTCCAAACTGAGGTTTCATTTCTTCATGAAATGAAAGTTAAATGGAGTAATAATAATACATAATTACATCATAGGATTGAAAAGCATTATATGTATTAATATACAAAATGAACTTGGAAAAATACCCCAAAATATTAGCTATTACTATTACTATAAAACTGTCACTATTACTAATATCATTATCAATATTTTCTGGTTGACTAGACAACTAGAAAAAGTCAGATAACCTCACTCATGCTTTTCCCACTCCTGAATGGCAAGAAACTTGAGGTCAGTTTTTTTTTAATTGAAATATGGCTGATTTACCATATTGTGTTAGTTTCAAATACGCAGCAGAGAGACTCAGTTATACATATATACACATATATCTATATTCTTTCTTTATCCTTTTCCATTATAGTTTATATAAGATATTGCATATAATTCCCCATGCTCTACAGTAAATAATTTTATCTATTTTATATATGGTAGTGTGCATCTGTTAATCCCATACTCCTGATTTACCTCCTGTCCCTTCTTGTTTGGAAACCATAAGTTTGTGTTCTATGTCTGTGAGCCCGTTTCTGTTTTACAAATAAGTTTATTTGCACTAATTTTTAGATTCCACATATACATAACATAATATTTGTCTTTATCTGACTTACTTCATTTTATATGATAATGTCTACGTCCATCTATGGTGCTGCAAATGACATTATTTCATTCTTTTTTATGACTAATATTTCATTGTGTATATGTGTGTGTAACACATACACAAAGATGTATATAACACATCTTTGTCCATTCATCTGTTAATGGATACTTGCTTTCACGTCTTGGCTATTGTAAATAGTGATGCTATAACATTGGGGTGCATGTATCTTTTTTAGAGCTTCTGTCTTTTCTGGGTACATGCCCAAGAGTGGGATTATTGAATCATATGGTAGTTTTTTTTTAATCTTGTAATACCTTTTATTTTTTTATTATTATTATTTCTTAAATTTTACAATATTGTATTGGTTTTGCCATACATCAACATGAATCCACCACGGGTGTACAGGTGTTCCCCATCCTGGACCCCCCTCCCACCTCCCTCCTGTACCATCCCTCTGGGTCATCCCAGTGCACCAGCCCCAAGCATCCTGTATCCTGCATTGAACCTAGACTGGCGATTCATTTCTTATATAATATTATACATGTTTCAATGCCATTCTCCCAAATCATCCCACCCTCTCCCTCTCCCTCTCCCACAGAGTTCAAAAGACTGTTCTATACATCTATGTCTCTTTTGCTCTCTCACATACAGGGTTATTGTTACCATCTTTCTAAATTCCATATATATGCGTTAGTATACTGTATTGGTGTTTTGCTTTCTGGCTTACTTCACTCTGTATAATAGACTCCAGTTTCATCCACCTCATTAGAACTGATTCAAATGTATTCTTTTTAATGGCTGAGTAATACTCCATTGTGTATATGTACCACAGCTTTCTTATACATTCATCTGCTGATGGACATCTAGGTTATTTCCATGTCCTGGCTATTATAAACAGTACTGTGATGAACACTGGGGTACACGTGTCTCTTTCAATTCTGGTTTCCTCGGTGTGTATGCCCAGCAGTGGGATTGCTGGGTCATAAGGCAGTTCTACTTCCAGTTTTTTAAGGAATCTCCACACTGTTCTCCATAGTGGCTGTACTAGTTTGCATTCCCACCAACAGTGTAGGAGGATTCCCTTTTCTTCACACCCTCTCCAGCATTTATTGCTTGTAGACTTTTGGATCACAGCCATTCTGACTGGCATGAAATGGTACCTCATTGTGGTTTTGATTTACATTTCTCTGATAATAAGTGATGTTGAGCATCTTTTCCTGTGTTTGTTAGCTATCTGTATGGCTTCTCTGGAGAAATGTCTATTTAGTTTTTTGGCCCATTTTTTGATTAGCTCGTGTATTTTTCTGGAATTGAGCTACAGAAGTTGCTTGTATATTTTTGATATTAGTTGTTTGTCAGTTGCTTCATTTGCTATTATTTTCTCCCATTCTGAAAGCTGTCTTTTCACCTTGCTTATAGTTTCATTTGTTGTGCAGAAGCTTTTAATTTTAATTAGGTTCCATTTGTTTATTTTTGCTTTTATTTCCAGTATTCTGGGAGGTGGGTCATAGAGGATCCTGCTGTGAATTATGTCGGAGAGTGTTTTGCCTATGCTCTCCTCTAGGAGTTTTACAGTTTCTGGTCTTACGTTTAGATCTTTAATCCATTTTGAGTTTATTTTTGTGTATGGTGTTAGAAAGTGTTCTGCTGCTGCTGCTGCTAAGTCGCTTCAGTTGTGTCTGACTCTGTGTGACCCCATAGATGGCAGCCCACCAGGCTCCCCCGTCCCTGGGATTCTCCAGGCAAGAACACTGGAGTGGGTTGCCATTTCCTTCTCCAATGCATGAAAGTGAAAAGTGAAAGTGAAGTCACTCAGTTGTGTCTGACTCTTAGTGACCCCATGGACTGCAACCCACCAGGCTCCTCCATCCATGGGATTTTCCAGGCAAGAAGTTTCATTCTTTTACAAGTGGTTGACCAGTTTTCCCAGCACCACTTGTTAAAGAGATGGTCCTTTCTCCATCTTATATTCTTGCCTCCTTTGTCAAAGATAAGGTGTCCATAGGTGCTTGGATTTATCTCTGGGCTTTCTATTTTGTTCCATTGACCTATATTTCTGTCTTTGTGCCAGTACCATACTGTCTTGATGACTGTGGCTTTGTAGTAGAGCCTGAAGTCAGGCAGGTTGATTCCTCCAATTCCATTCTTCTTTCTCAAGATTGCTTTGGCTATTCGAGGTTGTTTGTATTTCCATACAAATTGTGAAATTATTTGTTCTAGCTCTGTGAAAAATACCACTGGTAGCTTGATAGGGATTGCATTGAATCTATAGATTGCTTTGGGTAGTATACTCATTTTCACTATATTGACTCTTCCAATCCATGAACATGGTATATATCTCCATCTATTAGTGTCCTCTTTGATTTCTTTAACCAGTGTTTTATAATTTTTTATATATAGGTCTTTAGTTTCTTTAGGTAGATATATTCCTAAATATTTTATCCTTTTCATTGCAGTGGTGAATGGAATTGTTTCCTTAATTTCTCTATTTTCTCATTATTATTATATAGGAATGCAAGGGATTTCTGTGTGTTGATTTTATATCCTGCAACTTTACTATGTTCATTGATTAGCTCCAGTAATTTTCTGGTGGAGTCTTTAGGGTTTTCTATGTAGAGGCTCATGTCATCTGCAAACAGTGAGAGTTTTATTTCTTCTTTTCCAATTTGGATTCCTTTTATTTCTTTTTCTGCTCTGATTGCTGTGGCCAAAACTTCCAAAACTATGTTGAATAGTAGTGGTGAGAGTGGGCACCCTTGTCTTGTTCTTGACTTTAGGGGAAATGCTTTCAATTTTTCACCATTGCAGATAATGTTTATTGTGGGTTTGTTATATATAGCTTTTATTATGTTGAGGTATGTTCTTTCTATTCCTGATTTCTGGAGAGTTTTGAATCATAAATGGATGTTGAATTTTGTCAAAGGCTTTCTCTGCATCTATTGAGATAATCATATGGCTTTTATTTTTCAATTTGTTAATGTGGTATGTTACAGTGATTGATTTGTGGATATTGAAGAATCCTTGCATCCCTGGGATAAAGCCCACTTGGTCATGGTGTATGATCTTTTTAATGTGTTGTTGGATTCTGACTGCTAGAATTTTAAAGATTTTTGCATCTATGTTCATCAGTGATATTGGCCTGTAATTTTGTGTGTGTGTGTGTGTGTGGCATCTTTGTCAGGTTTTGGTATTAGGGTGATGGTGGCCTCATAGAATGAGTGTGGAAGTTTACCTTCCTCTGCAATTTTCTGGAAGAGTTTGAGTAGGGTAGGTGTTAGCTCTTCTCTAAATTTTTGGTAGAATTCAGCTGTGAAGCCATCTGGACCTGGACTTTTGTTTGCTGAAAGATTTCTGATTACAGTTTCAATTTCTGTGCTTGTGATGGGTCTGTTAAGATTGTCCATTTCTTCCTGGTTCAGTTTTAGAAAGCTGTACTTTTCTAAGAATTTGTCCATTTCTTCCACATTGTCCATTTTATTGGCTTATAATTGCTGATAGTAGTCTCTTATGATCCTTTGTATTTCTGTGTTGTCTGTTGTGATCTCTCCATTTTCATTTCTAATTTTATTGATTTGATTTTTCTCCCTTTGTTTCTTGATGAGTCTGGCTAATGGTTTGTCAATTTTATTTATCCTTTCAAAGAACCAGCTTTTAGCTTTGTTGATTTTTGCTATGGTCCCTTTTGTTTCTTTTGCATTCATTTCTGCCCTAATTTTTAAGATTTCTTTCCTTCTACTAACCCTGGGGTTCTTCATTTCTTCCTTTTCTAGTTGCTTTAGGTGTAGAGTTAGGTTATTTATTTGACTTTTTTCTTGTTTCTTGAGGTATGCCTGTATTGCTATGAACTTTCCCCTTAGCACTGCTTTTACAGTGTCACACAGGTTTTGGGTTCTTGTGTTTTCATTTTGATTCATTTCTATGCATATTTTGATTTATTTTTTTATTTCTTCTGTGATTTGTTGGTTATTCAGCAGAGTGTTGTTCATCCTCCATATGTTGGAATTTTTAATAGTTTTTCTCCTGTAATTGAGGAATCATATGGTAGTTTTTTTAAGGAACCTCCACACTGTTCTCCACAGTGGCTACACAAATTTACATTCCCACCAACAGTGTAGGCGGGTACCCTATTGGTTTGAGGGCAGATATTAATCATCTTTATAACCCCAGAACTTAGCACAGTAACTAGGTCATTACAGAGTATGCTATTTCTACACACTCCTAATTCATCTCTAATTTCTTTTTTTCCTTTCCTTTTCAGTTCATACAGTGGATTTCTTATATGCTTCTGCATGATTGGCCTCCAAAGTGTAATGGTCCGTACAATCACAAACTCTTCGAAAAAACTACTAATCAAGAGAACAGTTGAGAAAGACATTGTTTAGGAGGATTATTTTTTTCTACATAGTCTGGGTACCACTGAAAACAAAGAGAGAGGAGTATCTGATATGTACTATACTGACTGCCTTTCCCGCCCACAGAATTGCTCTGATGGAACTAGACTTTGGAATGACACACGGCATTTACTGAGGACCACATCACAAACAGTGCCGGCTAACTTAGTTTTGCATCTGTAATAAGAATATGAACATGTTGTCCACCAGTTTACGTAGTGGCCTCTCTACTAAAGCCCTTCCAGAGGTATTTCTGTCTTAAAACTAAGAATTGATCGCTTTTTATGATGTAAGAGACTTAAAGCCAAATTTGAAGCCTTCTGGTGGCAGAGTTTGCAATCTTGTGTAAACCTCATTTTATGTTTCCATTCTTGTTTTTCTTTTGTTCTTAGGCTCTTTTGTATTCTACTTTTCCTTGTGAATGCCTTCTGCATAAACCAGCTCTGCTAAAAAGGGCTGTGAGGGTGTGTTCCATTCATATTATAGTTGGTGTGTGCTGTGCACAATTTATGATGCCGTACGTGGCACACCTGGAAAAGAACTGGGAACGAATGACTGACAAGGGACCATCTGAATATTCTAGCTCTTTCTGGTGTATGCACCCAACATGCATCAGTGTATACATAGACACATATATAGACATAATTGTTTATTGTATATGTGCATATTACATATTATATGTACATGATGTATGTGTATTACATACATGTATAATATATGTGTATATTATACATGTATAATAGATATATGTGTAAATATGCTATATATGTACATATATAACCTCCATATTGCTACTAATTCCTGACATTTATCAAGTTTTGCACATACAGGTCATCTCACACTAAATATATTTATACCTTTTCCCTCTGACATTCCCACCACTGATTTCATTCACTTATTCACCTTTCTCATGCTGGTAATATGATGGTTAATTTTGTATGTCAACTTGATGAAGCTAAAGGATGTCCAGATAGTTGATAAAGCATTGTTTCTGGGTGTGTTTTCGAGGGTGTTTGAGGAAGAAATTAGCATTTGAATCAGAGATGGAGTAAGGAAGATCACCCTCAGCAATGTAGGAGGAATCACCCAATCCACTGAGGGCCTGAATAGAACAACAAGGCAAAAAAGGGGCAAATTCACCCTCTCAGCTTGAGCTAGCATATCTGCATTCTGCCCTCAGGCATCAGAGCTCCTGGTTCTGAACATTCAGACCCAGATTTGGACTTGCACCAGAGGCTCCTCTTTCTGCTTTCTCAGGCTTTTGGACCCAGACTGAATTGTACCACCAGCTTGCTGGTCTCCAGCTTGTATATGGCAGACGGTGGGATTTCTCAGTCTCCATAACCACGTGAGCCAATACCCACAATAAATCTCCTTTTATATATACATATGTAAGTGTGTGTGTGTGTGCACGCATGCACGCGCGCATGTGCGTGCGCACACACACCCTAGTTTTTTCTGTTTCTCTGGAAAACCTTGAATAATAAACTTTATTTTATTTATTGATACTTGTTACAATTACATACCCCAAATTAGGGTTTAAAACTACTCAGCCAGGAGTTTTACCTAATTACACCTTCATAATTGAATGTCAAGAGTCTACAAACACCTATTTCTCCCTAAAGATAATAATACCTATAGTAGGTGCTAAAAAATGGTCTTGCTTCCCAAAAGAGAGATTAAGTATCTTGCCCAGAAATACACTTAATAAATAGCAAAGTTCAACTATAGTTCTATTTTTAAAATTTTAATTAAACATTATAAATAAATAAATGGTAGAGTTATCTGGTTCCAAAATCTGTACTCTTTGCATAAAACCATATCACGCTTTAATGTTTTTCCTTTAGGCCTGCTGAAAACATGATAGGTGCTCAATAATTACTTATGTGATTGGAGTAAACATCTAAAAGGTCCTTAAGTTCTTGTTTAAGGTCCCAGCAAACAGAGGCAGACCTGGAATTAGAATCCATTCCATTGTTTTCCGAGCTGCTGCTCTATTCACTATTTTTGACCTGGGGACACTTATCATTAACCTCAGCTGTTCACCCTCCAGCACGTGCTATTTCTGAAACTCTGTGAGCTTGGAAATATTTAGAGATCTTCTTACTAAGCTATTTAGCGAGTGAAACTTTCCATTGGTGGAATGCTGGAGAAGCATTTTGTGGACAGAAGGAAAGAAAGATGCTATTTTAAACATTGCTGAGAGAGTTTGGGCAAAATCCATCTGGCAGACAATTTCTTCCGTTCAAAAACTCATCAGGCGCTCCAAATGTGTAACCTGTAGGCAACTTTAATTAAAGCTTAAGAAATCTCAAAATAACTTGACATTTAAATATGTTATTTTCTCTTCTGCTCTCATAGTCTGACACACACAGAGACAATCTCAGGTCCAAATTAAGCCCCTCAATGCCATCTAGCCCTGCCTAGCCAGTGGATTACTCTATTCCAAGGAGATGGGACTGTGAATGAAATAGACTCATCCAATCACTGTCCTTCAAATGTTAACATCCATTTCTAGATAGGCAGGAAGATAGACGATAAATAGATGAATGGTACAGTAAAATTTCTTTTTCTTCCTCAAAAAAGAAAAGAAATTGAAGGCAGAGCTTGTCTTGGGGAGAACTTCAGGAAAGGACTATAAAGTAAATAGGGTTTTTTTGGCCATGGAGGAACAAACTTTTAAGTTTTTAATGTGAAATCTTGAACAAAATAAGTGGGCATTAACATGGTCAACATGTGTGGATTCCAAAGAAATAGTTTCCATCTGGGAGGAGTAAATCCATTCTTAAGTGACCTGAATAGTCTTGGACTCAAATTTACCATGAAGTTCAGGTAGAAGTCTCATGCCTTACAGTGGCCTAACAGTAAGGTATTCTTCCTTCTATTTTATTTATTTATTTATTTTTTGCCTTCTCTGGTTTCAATTGAGCATTTTATATAATTCTGTTTTTCTCTTAACGTATCTATTATGATTCATTGCAAAAAATTTCAGTGTTTGCAATACACATTTTAAAAAAGTTTACCTTCACATTTACACTACACCACTATCACACATCACTTCATGGCAAATATATGGGGAAACAATGGAAACAGTGACAGACTTTATTTTCTAGGGCTCCAAAATCACTGCAGATGGTGACTGCAGCCATGAAATTAAAAGATGTTTGCTCCTTGGAAGAAAAGCTGTGACCAACCTAGACAGCATATTAAAAAGCAGAGACATTACTTTGCCAACAAAGTTGTGTATAGTCAAAGCTATGATTTTTTCAGTGGTCATGTATGGATGTGAGAGTTGGATCATAAAGAAAGCTGAGCACCGAAGCACTGATGCTTTTGAACTGTGGTGTTGGAGAAGAATCTTGAGAGTCCCTTGGACTGCAAGGAGATCCAACCAGTCCATCCTAAAGGAGACCAGTCCTGAATATTCATTGGAAGGACCGATACTGAAGCTGAAGTTCCAATACACTGGCCACCTGATGGGGAGAACTGACTCATTGGAAAAGACCCTGATGATGGGAAAGATTGGAGGCAGGAAGAGAAGGGGTCAACAGAGGATGAGATGGTTGGATGGCATCAACGACTCAATGGACATGAGTTTGTGTAAACTCCGGGAGTTGGTGATGGACAGGCAGGCCTGGCGTGCTGTGGTCCATGGAGTCACAAAGAGTCAGACACAACTGAGGAACTGAACTGACTGACTTAACAGGTAATCCGGGAGTCTTATAAAGGCCTTCCGTACCAGCCCTGAAGACATTAATGTCGGTCATTTCGCTTATCCCTATGCTCAGTCACCCAATACACAGCTACTTTATTTAAAGTTGTACTTTAGGTCAATTAAAAATAAGAAAAATAAAACTTTTATTTACCTCTACTTATTCCTTCTCCCATGTCTTTCATTCTCTTTATAGACCGAAGTTTTTTAATCTGTATCATTCTACTTCTTCCCAAAGAAATTCTTTCAACATTTTTAAAAAGTAGTTCTGTTAATGTCAAAGTCCCTCAGTTTCTGGTTTTCTGAGAAAATCTTTGTCTCTCCTTCACTTTTCAAGAATAATTTTACTATGCATAAAATTCTAGGTTGATGATTTTGTTCCTCTCAGGCACAATATTTCACTCCATTCTCTTCTTACCTGCATGGTTTCTGATGAAAAGTTCACCATAATTTTTATTATCATTCCTTTATAAGTAATGTTTTCCCCTCTTATCTCTTTTCAAGATTGTCTTTGGTTTACTGCAATTCAAATATGATATGCTAAGGAATGGGGGTAGGAATTTATTCTGTTTGGTATTCTCTGAGCTTCCTGGAACTGTGGTTTGTTGTCCATCATTAATTTGGGAAAGTTTTTGCTATAATTACTTCAAGTTCTTTTTTTAGTATTAGAGATTGGTAGGTGCTTCTGTGTGTGTGTGTGTGTGTGTGTGTGTGTGTGTGTGATACTTTTTGAGAATGTCTCACAGTTCTCGGTGTTCTGCTTTTATTTTCTTTTTCTCTCTTTGTATTTCAGTTCAGGAACTTTCTACACATCTCATGTAATCTTTTCTTGGCCATACTCAGTCTCCTGATGAGCCCGTCAAAGTCACTATTCATTTCTGCTACAGTATTTTTGATTTCTAACATTTCCTTTAGAACCTGTCTTAGAATTTTTATCTCTCTGCTTACATTACCCATCTGTTCTTGAATGATGCCTACTTTTTCCAATAGATCCTTTAACATATTAATCATGGTTATTTTAAATTCTCTATCTGATAATTCCAACATCTGTTTTACATCTCAGTCTGGTTCTGATGCTTTCTTTGGCTCTTCCAGCTGTATTTCACTTGTTTTTTAGTGTGCTTTGTAATTTTTGTTAAAAGTTTTATATGATGTAATGGGAACTGAGGCAAAAGTTTTAGAATGAGATGTTGTATTCCTCTCATTAGGAGCTGAGCTGTGTTTACCGTTTGCTGTAGCTGTGGGTGCTAGAGCTTCTAAATGTCTCTAGCGCCCTTGTTTCCATCTCCTCTGTTGCCTTTGGCCTTCCTTAGATAATCCTCCTCAGAGCAAGTCTGCATTTTGCAACTATTATCCACTCTTTATCTACAGAAGCCCCTTTGACATGGTGCTAAGGTATGGGGGAGAGCTCAGACTTTAGGATTAAATCTCAGCCTTTTAGGGCACTTATGTCCCTGGGATGCGATCTTCACAGGTCCTTCTTATCCTATTACATAAGACAGGAAGGCTAGAAGTGCCTAGAGTGAGAGAAATGCCCTTCCTAAAGGTGGATAAGACTCTGGTAATCTTTTTCCCTGGATGTAGGCCTTTGTGATGGAGAAAAAATACACCTTGGGAGTTTTGTTTTGCTTTGTTTTTTAACAATGATTAATTATCCCCTTTTACTGCCAGAGCAACAAGCAGATCTTTCTTGGCTCTAACCATGAGAATTTGCTGGAATTTCTCAACGTCAAACCCATAAAAGTATCAGTTTCCCCCTAATTGTGGCCCTCTGAGTTTCTCATTCTCTTAATAATTTACTCTCAACCTATAGCAATTTGTCAAAATTACCATTTAAGTGTTCGCTACCAGTTACAGCTCCAAGGGCTTCTGCCCAGATAAGCAGGTTTGGCCATGACCTCTGAAATCATCTGATTCTCCAGATTGGGGCAGGAGTTGACCTTGCAACCTCAGTTTTCTGACAGGTCTGAGAAAAGTCATTGGTTTTTCAGTGTGTTCAACTTTTTCAAGTGGTAAAGACAGGAATGACAACTTCCACGCTTTTTACATGTCACAGCTGAAACTGTGTTAGTTTTCTAATGATTTACGGCCAGTCAGAATGTTCCATTTTCTGCAACAGCAGCTGGAGAAATACACATGGTCTGATATCAATCTTCAGGCCCAAGATCCAGGCAGCTTCTCACATCTCATTGCCCCCAAAGGCAGGGCTGTGAAAGCGTGAGCATTTCTATTGCCAGACTGCTTGCTCAGTCCTTCCCACCCCTGGAGATTGTTTTCATTAATGTGAGACTTCTTTCTCCATTTCTAAATGGTTGACTCCAAGAGGCTGAATCTCAGTGAGTGTTATCATCTCACTGCAGAGGCTGTAGTGGTTTTTTTTTTTTTTTTTTTTTTTGACATTTGAAATGTGCTTTTTATTGTCTTGTTTTCAAAGACCAACCCTTATTTTCTAGATTACTGCTGAATGATAGAAGTTATATTCATTTGTTTCATTCACTCAATTGTTCATTTATTTGGTAACTATCTATTGGCTACTTCCAAAAGGCAAAATGCCCCAGCTATATCCTGAGAGATATAAAACCCACAATTCTCGAACATTCCAAGTGGGAAGTGGGAAGTGAATGACCATTGCTATTGTTTCACTAAGCCACGTTCAACTCTTTGCAACCCTATGGACTGTAGCCTGCCAAGGTTCCTCTGCCCATGGAGTTTTCCAGACAAGAATACTAGAAAGGGTTGCCATTTCCTTCTCCAGGGGATCTTCCCAACCCAGGTATCAAACCTATGTCTCCTGCTTGGCAGGCAGATTCTTTACTACTGAGCCACCTGGGAAGCCCTAATGACCGTACTACAAAGCAATTTATGATTCTGAGAAATAATTTGATCTGGAAATTACTTATAGGAAGAGACTGAATCCACCTAGTGTTACCAAAGTATCATTAAGATTTGCTGTCGGAGCTTTATTATTCAGAGTACAGGCAAAACGGAATGTACACTTAAGGAAATTAACTAAGAAGACTTTAATAAAGGGATTATTGACAGAAGTCAGTCAAAGAAAATTAAAAGACAAATCTAAGAGTACCCGACAAGAGATGCTGATACATCTCAAAGCTAGCTACAAGGGAGCTGTTTTCACAGCTAAGCCTAAAGGGGACAAGGGCAGGGTGTGTTATCAGGGCCCAGAAAGAAATCTGCGGGAGTTGTTCTTCTAGGAGACGGCCACATGTCAGGGGCTGTGGATTTTTGGTAGCAACTGCAGCCTTTGCTAACCTAAGTCCTGGCAGGGCAAGAATGGGGGAATAAATGCTCCAAAACCACTCTCTACCTGCTTTCTGACTTCCTCCTCATATTTCCCGTTCAGTTCAGTTCAGTTCAGTCACTCAGTTGTGTCCAACTCTTTGCAACCCCATGAATCGCAGCACTCCAGGCCTCCCTGTCCATCACCAACTCCCAGAGTTCACTCAGACTCACATCCATCGAGTCAGTGATGCCATCTAGTCATCTCATCCTCTGTCGTCCCCTTCTCCTCCTGCCCCCAATCCCTCCCAGCATCAAAGTATTTTCCAATGAGTCAGCTCTTCGCATGAGGTGGCCAAAGTACTGGAGTTTCAGCTTTAGCATCATTCCTTCCAAAGAAATCCCAGGGCTGATCTCCTTCAGAATGGACTGGTTGGATTCCTTGCAGTCCAAGGGACTCTCAAGAGTCTTTTCCAACACCACAGTTCAAAAGCATCAATTCTTTGGCACTCAGCCTTCTTCACAGTCCAACTCTCACATCCATACATGACCACAGGAAAAACCATAGCCTTGTCTAGAAGGACCTTAGTCAGCAAAGTAATGTCTCTGCTTTTGAATATGCTGTCTAGGTTGGTCATAACTTTTCTTCCAAGGAGTAAGTATCTTTTAATTTAATTTCCCATTGGCTCACCCCAAATCAGAAAGCAAACCCACAGTTCAGCTTCCTGGAAGGCAAAGATGTCAGGAGGGATAAAAGGTGAGTCTGGAAGAGCAAATAGAGGATTCTCACCAAAGAGAGGCGGCACTTCTGGAATCCGGGAGGAAGAGCCTCCCAGGCTCTGATGGCTACAAAGCCTTGATTTGAGGCGGGAGTTAGATGCCAAACATGTTAAAAGCTGTTGCCACTTATATTGCCGCCGCATCCTGACTCTCTCCACAGAATCACCTGAACTCTCACCTCCAGGGAATGACACCGAAGCAGTATAAATGGCTCTAACATGTGATATTTATTTTTTAAAAGATTTTGGTGGAGGGAGATAGAAAATGGTGGCAAAGATTTGCTTTTCTCTCTTACAGCCTTCTAGCGGCAAGAGGAGGGAACCGGAGAACAGCCAACGTGGTGGCCCATGGCTTCGCCAACCTTTTAACTCTGGACAAAAAGACCCTCCAAGAAATTCTAGTGCATTATCCAGATTCTGAAAAGCTGCTCATGAAGAAAGCCAGGTACCACCTTTGAAATCTCATTAGAGGAAAAAAAAAAAACACATTAGAGAGGAGTTGGCTTCACATGACACTGTGCTCATGGCTGCAGTCAACAGTTTCCAGGAGAGCCACCTAACATACTATTGTTTATGTGGTCATGCACTGAAAACTTCACAGACTAGGCGAAAAGATAGTATTTCTGGGAAGTTTTTCCAGAATCCTCACAATGCTATCTAAAATGGCCTTTCTCTCCTGCCCACAGGGTGCTTCTAAAGAACAAGGCTCCAGGCACAGGGGCAACCCCCCCAAACAAAGGACTTGCCTTTCTCTTCCCACCGAAACAAGAAACACCCAAAATGTTTAAAGCTCTTCTGGGAAGCTCTGGAAAAGCAGGTCTTGCAAGACTACTCACGTTGAAGAGAGAACAAACCGCTCAGGTAATGGGACAGAGGGAAAGGAGGGCTATAACAGAGACCTCCAGATGAAATACTCAGACGAGCTCCTACTTTAATCCCGTGTCAGACACTGGGATAATCTGGATTCATCTAATGCATATTGCTACATTATGCACAGCACTTATTACTATTTACTATATACCCATGTACCATCACAGTTACTCCCCCTGGGTTTATTATGACAGTCTTAGTGTTTTGTGACGATATATATAGATATATATGTGAGGAAAGGTAAAAGGGCTAGTCGCTCAGCAGTGTCCGACTCCTTGTGACCCCACGGACTATAGCCCGCCAGGCTCCTCTGTCCAAGGAATTCTCCAGGCAAGAATACTGGAGTGGGTAGCCATTTTAATCTGGACTGATTTCTGTGTGATTCTATATTCCTCAGAAGGTAAAGAATCTGCCTGCAATGCAGGAGACCCAGGTTCGATCCCTGGGTCAGGAAGATACCCTGGAGAAAGGAATGGCAATCCACTCCCGTATTCTCGCCTGGAGAACCCCCATGGACAGAGGAGTCTGGCGGGCTACAGTCCATGGGGTCACAAAAAGCCGGACATGACTGAGCGACTAAAGCCAGCACCAGTATATATGGCATCCCTGATGGCTCAATTTGTGTTTTCTGTGTTTGTGAAACTGCTTACTCACTAAAGTGTGTCTGTAACATCAAAACCAATATTTAAGGGGTTTGGGGGTCATTCTCAGGCATACATGTACAGAGTAGGAAAAATTTAAGTTGCTGGGGGCACATGTTTTCAGCTGAATTTGAATAAGGAGACACTTTGCCTTCTTGTTTCAGCTGTCACACTGTGAATGAATGAACTTTTCAAGGTCTATTTATTGTCGTGTTTTTTGTATTTTTGTGCATTCCCCCCCCCCACTATTAAAAATGGCCCTAAACATAGTGCCAAAGTACTGTGTTCCAAAGGGCAAAAATGCAGTGGTGTGCCCTACAGAGAAACACGTGTATTAGACAAGCTTCATCCGGGCATGGGTCAGAGTGCTATTGGCTATGAGTTCAATGAAATGAATAAACCATACATATTAAACAAGGTGTTTCTAAATAGAAATGCATGTAAAACAAGGTTATGTATTGAGCAGTTGACAAAAATGTTAAAACCAGAGGCTTGTAGGATCCTAAACCTGCATTACCCCAAAGAGCAGGGTTTGCTAGTTCAGTGCTCATGGCAGGTTTGTAGAACAAAACTACCATGAATAATGAGGATCAACTGTATATATATAAACATATATATACCTGTAAATGTGTAAGACATTTTACCAGCCATTAAACATTTTCACCAGTATTCATTCAATTACTATCACTAAGTCAGAAGGAACCTCACAGAGGACATCACAGCTTTCATTTTATAGCTGAATAAACAGATCCAGATCAATTATTTAGATAAGATCACCATCAATGACAGAGCAAAAGTTATTAGTCAAAAATTCAGTCTTCAACACCTACACCAAGCTGTCTCCTAATTCCTAGAAATGTCATGAAACTGAAATGTTTTAGTTTTTCTCTTTTTTTTTTCATATTTCTTTGATTCTCATGATAAGTTGATGAGGGCAGATCCTGAAAAACAGAGCAGAGATTCAAGTTTTCTGAATCTAGTTATTATGTTGTCTCTAAAACAGTAAGAAATGAGTATCTGTGACTTTTTCCAAAAATTGGTAAAGCAAATATTATGAAGTCAATCACACTCAAGAGATTCAAACTTGTCTCTTCCTTTTTCACACACACAACACTGTGATGGAGGTCAGGGTACACCAGATGCCTCATTTAATTGGCAGGCAAATAATAATTTGTGTAGAAGACTTATGGGGAAAACAGCTCTGTAAGTCAGTGTGTTAAGTAAGGTTCTCAACTCTGTATATGCACCTTCATACCCTGTACAAGCCTCTGTCAAACTGATCTCAAGCATCACCAGCAAAGAGCATGGTGTGCGTCTTAATGTGAAATTTCTACAGATGAGACTAAATGCCAAAGGTTCTAAACTATACCAAATACCTATGGGGCAAATGGGGAGACTATACCAGGAAGGAGACAGGAATTTCTCCTGAGACGCTCCCATGAACTTATGCAGGAGGGCAACTATACTTCTAGAGTGTTTTTAGAGCATTATCTGGTATTGGGCTAATACCTTTTTATTAAAAGATAAATATTTAAAATTTTATCTTCATAAAATAAATAAGTAAATATTTGAAAAGCAAAGCATCTTGAGCACTAAGTCTAATAATTCAGAGACCATGGGGGCCAATTGGGAGCAAATTCCCTGGCAGGAACAGAAATGTAACGCACACTAACCCTGAATTCAAGGGTGACAGCTCAACCCCATTCTCTAGTACATCAGGAAACTTAGTTAAAGGATAGTCAAAGGCAGACACGATTCCCATATTACGTCAGTCTTTTGACCGTGATCCTTAGGTATTGCGTATTAATCAAAAGACTCCAACATCCTCGATTATGATTTCAGTACCAATCAACTCTTTTCAATAACTTTCTTCTAGAGAAAAGATGAAAACCAGGAAGAAGAGGATAAAGGAAAAGAATCTGAAGATAAAGGAAGAGCGACAGCAGAGAAACCACTTGAAGCATCCAAATGTCAAACGAGTTCCATTACAGCGGAGGAAGCGCCCCAGGCAATTAGAAAGGCAGTTTTACCCAGAGGAACTACCCGTCAATCACTCATCATCAGCATGGCTCCTTCTGCCGAGGCCGGGGAAGAGGTTCTGACGATCGAAGTCAAGGAAAAGGCTAAGCAATAAATACGTGATGATCTTAAGATAGTCTCTAGCTAGTTCCCCGAGAGATTATAGCCAGGATGAGAGTTTAACTAATGACAGGAAAAGACCTTGACGGCACCCTTGAGAAACCACAGGCAAAATCTCTAGCTTAGTTTCTAGGGCATATCTTAGAGTCTGATCTTCTGCAGTGGCAATAAGATTATTAAGGAAAAAATCCCTATTCTCCCTTGTCATCAGCTTTGTGCAATTGGTATTCTCCTAATGGTACCTAGAAGGTTATTTTTCTTCTGTACTTTCTTGATGATGTTTCTTCCCTCTGTTTTGATTAGGTTGGTCTTGGCTCTGAAATGATTCACTAGGTTTTTCTCTTAATTGTGTGTGCGTGTTAAAGTCTTGCATTGCACGGTTAGTCTTGGTTAAATGTTCTATGTATATGACTATTACCTCTTACTTGGAGAGTATGAGATTTTAATAAAATGTCAAACATCAAGTGATTTTTGTCCAAGCCAGGTTTATAAGTCGGTCAAGTATCAGATCAACCCACCAGGTGGGATTAAAGGAAGCAATCGTTATGAACTCAATGGATATAAAACCCACCTTGCAGAGAAGTCCTCTGAAGAGCGCAGCTGGTCAGCAATACGGACAATAGTGAAACTGAAGGTGTTAGTTGAGTAGACTCTTTCAACCCCATGGACTGTGGCCCCCCAGGTTGCTCTGTCTGTGGGAGTCTCCAGGCAAGAATACTGAAGTGGGCTGCCATTCCCTTATCCTGACCAGGAATCGAACCCAGGTCTCCTGCATTGCAGGCAGATTCTTTACTGTCTGAGCCAAGAGGGAAGCCCAAACCCACAAGCAAAATCACATTGCAGCAACATGTTGGAAAAGCTATGCTGCTGCTAAGTAGTTTCAGTCGTGTCCAACTCTGTGCCACCCCATAGACGGGGGCCCACTGTCTCTGGGATTCTCCAGGCAAGAACACTGGAGTGGGTTGCCATTTCCTTCTCCAATGCATGAAAGTGAAAAGCAAAAGTGAAGTCGCTCAGTCGTGCCCGACTCTTAGTGATCCCATGGACTGCAGCCTACCAGGCTCCTCCGTCCATGGGATTTTCCAGGCGAGAGTACTGGAGTGGGGTGCCGTTGCCTTCTCCTGGAAAAGCTGTACCCTTTACTAAAGACACAAGCTTTAATATTTGCATTCATATCAACTTAAAAGTCTCATCTAGCTCAACAAACTCAAACAGGAGAAATCAGATTGTCCCCATCTTCCAGGAGACTGAAGCGACGTTTCTCAGAAACTTGTAGGCATTTGCTTCAGAAGGTGCCAAATTTGAGCTTCTTGTTTTCAGCTTTAGTAAAAACTGATGAGGTTAGGAAGGCAGACTGTACACATGTCAGATTGACATATCCCTACAATTTCCGGAAACTACATGTACAGCTGTTTACAAAATCTCCGAGTTAATTAAGTGCACTTTAGGAAGTTGTCCTCATGAATCAGCTAGCATTAGCATAATTACCAAAGTCTCATGCTGTGAGGAGGCTAAAAAAGCCAGGCTGCTGTCGGAAGTAATAATACATATAGAATTCCATTCTAATAAATGCCATTACTGTATAACATTAAGTTCGGTATAATAAGGCTATTTCCAAGTCTCAGAAGGTGGTCACTGTAACAGCACTTTGCTGAGAGTGTTTTAATAAATTATATTAGCCAAAAAGCCTACAACACAGACACATTCAGCAAACCATGTATAAATTAATCACTAGAATAAAATGTATCATTTGTTACTCATCATTTTTATATGCAAAAACATTAAGAGTATCACAGAGACATGACAAATTTTACAAAAGGTTGGGTGGTGTTTTTCCAGAGTTAAGCAAACAGAGAGAAATTGTTAAATAGTGCTTATTTGATAAACGGGAGTTTGTTGTGGAGAGTGATTACAAGCACCAGAAAGAAAAGGTAAAAATAGGACCTCTAAAAAGTCTAATAATAGGGAAAAAAATAAATGAGAAAAATCCTGAGCTTATGAATAATATGTTCTCCCCTTAAAGTCTATAACGAAAGTAAAATTAACCTCCATTATGCTCTTCCTCTGTCATTTATTTTCTCTCCCAAACTATCCTTTTTTAGATAATATCTTCATTCTACCAGACTCTCGGACTCAAATCTAAGAATAATTAGCCATTCTTACATTGTTTATATAGTGGACCAAATCCTGTCTCCTTCTTAAATCTTGCTAATTTCCCTTTCCTTTTCAACTTCAATGCTAACCATCCAGTTCATATTTTCTGTTCAATTCAAATAAATAATCACTTTTTACCCACTATCCACTTTAATCACATTATCTTTCTCAGTCCTTCTGCCATGGCTAAAGTCAGGCCTGTCTCAAATACAACTATCTTAGACCATTTGGGCTGCTTTAATAAAAGCACCACATACGGGGTAGCTTATGAACAACACAGTGTATTTCTCACAGGTCTGGAGGCTGGGAAGTGCAGGATCAAAGCCCAACATGGTTCTTAGAAGGCTCATTCTCACTGTGTCTTCACAGGGTTGAATGGGCAAGGGATCCCTCCAGAGTCTCTTTTATGAAGGCACTAATCCTATTCATAGGATTAGTGGACGTGACAAATACTTTCAACACATTAGATCCGAAGAATTATGGACGGAGGTTCATAACATTGTACAGGAGACAGTGATCAAAACCATCCCCAAGAAAAAGAAATGCAAAAAGGCAAAATGGTTGTCTCAGGAGGCCTTACAAACAGTTGAGAAGAGAAGAGAAGCAAAAGGCAAAGGAGAAAAGGAAAGATATACCCATTTGAATGCAGAATTCCAAAGAATAGCAAGGGGAGATAAGAAAGCCTTCCTCAGTGATCAATGCAAAGAAACAGAGGAAAACAATAGAATGGGAAAGACTGGATATCTTCTCAAAGAAATTAGAGATACCAAGGGAACATTTCATGCCAAGATGGGCACAATAAAGGACAGAAATGGTATGGACTTATCAGAAGCAGAAGATATTAAGAAGAGGTGGCAAGAATACACAGAAGAATTACACAAAAAAGACCTTCACGACCCAGATAACCATGACAGTGTGATCACTCACCTGGAGCCAGACATCCTGGAGTGCAAAGTCAGATGGGCCATAGGAAGCATCACTACGAACAAAGCTAGTGGAGGCGATGGAATTCCAGCTGAGCTATTTCAGATCCTGAAAGTTGGTGCTGTGAAAGTGCTGCACTCATTATGCCAGCAAATTTGGAAATCTCAGCAGTGGCCATAGGACTGGAAAAGTCTGTTTTCATTCCAGCCCCAAAGAAGGGCAATGCCAAAGAATGTTCAAACTACCACACAATTACACTCATTTTACATGCTAACAAGGTAATGCTCAAAATCCTCCAAGCTAGGCTTCAACAGTTCATGAACTGAGAACTTCCAGATGTTCAAACTGGATTGAGAAAAGGCAGAGGAACCAGAGATCAAATTGCCAATATCCACTGGATCACAGAAAAAACAAGAGAATTCCAGAAAAACATCTACTTCTGCTTCATTAATTATGGTAAAGCTTTTGACTGTGTGGATCACAACAAACTGTGGGAAGCTGTTAAAGAGATGGGAATACCAGACCACCTTACCTGGTGGAAACCTGTATGCAGGTCAAGAAGCAACAGTTAGAACTGAACATGGAACAGCAAGCTGGTTAAAAGTTGGGAAAGGAGTACGTCAAAGCTGTGTACTGTCACCCTGCTTATTTAAATTATATGCAGAGTACATCATGCAAAATGCCTGGCTGGATGAATCACAAGCTGGAATCAAGATTCCCAGGAGAAATATCAATAACCTCAGATATGCAGATGACACCACCCACATGGCAGAAAGTGAAGAGGAACTAAAGAGCCTCTTGATGAAAGTGAAAGAGGAGAGTGACAAAGTTGCCTTAATACTCAACATTCAAAAAACTAAGATCATGGCATCTGGTCCCATCACTTCTTGGCAAATAGATGGGGAAACAACGACAGACTTTCTTTGGGGGGCTCTAAAATCACTGCAGATGGTGACTGCAGCCCTGAAATTAAAAGATGCTTGCTCCTTGGCAGAAAAGCTATGACAAATCTAGGCAGTGTATTAAAAAGCAGAGGTATTACTCTGCCAACAAAGGTCAGTAGAGTCAAAGCACTCAGCTTTCTTTCTGGTCCAGCTCTCACATCCATACATGACTACTAGAAAAAACACAGCTTTGACTAGACAGACCTTTGTTGGCAAAGTCTCTGCTTTTTAATGTTGGTAATGTCTCTGCTTTTTAATATGCTATCTAGGTTGGTCATAACTTTCCCTCCAAGGAGTAAGCATCTTTTAATTTCATGGCTGCAGTCACCATCTGCAGTGATTTTGGAGCCCCAAAAAACAGTCTGTCACTGTTTCCATTGTTTCCCCATCTATTTCCATGACGTGATGGGACCAGATGCCATGATGTTAGTTTTAGTTTTCTGAATGTTGAGCTTTAAGCCAACTTTTTCACTCTCCTCTTTTACTTTCATCAAGAGGCTTTTTAGCTCCTCCTCACTTTCTGCCATAAGGGTGGTGTCATCTGCATATCTGAGGTTATTGATATTTCTCCCGGCAAACTTGATTCCAGCTTGTGCTTCATCCAGCCCAGCATTGCTCATAACGTACTCTGCATATAAGTTAAATAAGCAGGGCGACCATTTACAGCCTTGAATTACTCCTTTCCTGATTTGGAACCAGTCTATTGTTCCATGTCCAGTTCTAACTGTTGCTTCCTGACATGCATACAGATTTCTCAAAAGGCAGATGGTCTGGTATTCCCATCTCTTGAAGAATTTTCCAGTTTGTTGTGATCCTGTGGCCACTGCTGCCTTTTCCAAATTTGCTGACATATTGAGTGCAGCACTTTCACAGCATCATCTTTTAGTATTTGAAATAACTCAACTGTAATTCCATCACATCCACTAGCTTTGTTCATAGTAATTCTTCCTAAGGCCCACTTGACTTAGCATTCCAGGGTGTCTGGCTCTAAGTGAGTGATCATACCATCGTGATTATCTGGGTCTTAAGGATCTTTTTTGTATAGTTCTTCTGTGTATTCTTGTCACGTCTTCCTAATATCTTCTGCTTCTGTTCAGTGCAGTCCATTTTTGTCCTTTATTGTGCTCATCTTTGAATGAAATGTTCCCTTGGTATCTCTAATTTTCCTGAAGAGATCTCTAGTCTTTCCCATTCTATTGTTTTCCTCTATTTCTTTGCATTGATCACTGAGTAGCCTTAGGAGAAACCAAAAGTTCAGGCATCCTGAGTTTGGACTTCCAGCCTCCAGACTGTGAGAAGATAAATGTCTGTTGTTAAATCCCTATTCTATACTATACTATTCTATATGGCAGCACCAGGAGACTAGCATACTTAGTTTCATGAACTATGGCAGGAGATAGCTGTTGGTTGGAGAAGCAGGAAACAAGAATGAGAAGTATCTCATGGAGATTCAAGAAGCAGACCTGATAAGACAGGTCTGTGGAGGTGTGAAATAACCATACTAGGGGAGCCACAGCTGCAGGTGAATGTGTGGAATGCCCACCTTAAATTATATCAGCTCATTTGTTGGGTACATGGCAAACAGAGTTCCCAGCATCTTAGGTATAGAGAAGAATAGTAGTTGAAAACTGGATTTGTAACTTCTGTGGGGCTTCCCAGGTGGCTCAGTGGTAAAGAATCTGCTTGCCAATGCAGGAGATGCGAGACGCAGGTTTGATCCCTGGATCCAGAAGATGCCTTGGAAGAGGAAACGGCAACCCACTCCAGTATTCTTGTCTGAGAATCCCATGGATAGAGGACCCTGGCGGGCTACCGTCCATGTGGTCACAAAGAGTCGGACATGTCTTAGCAACTGAGCGCGTGCACACACACACACACACACACACACACACACACAATCTCCACAAATGTTGACCACACTTCTTTCAACAAACTCTGATACATTCATTCATTCTATATAAAACCACAGGGCCTTATCATCTCCTAGTTCCTAGCAGACACCAAGCCCACAACCCAATGTTGATAACAATTCCATACTTTGCTTAAACATGTGAAAAATGTGAAGAGAACAGTGAGAAATTGGTTAAAAAACATAGATGAGGGAGACATTTTCCCTTATGAATTTCAAAAAAAATTTTCTGATTAAAAACAAAAAATTTGTATAAGGTGGGGTTGCCCCCACCCCAGGATAGCATAACTAATAGCGTGTGTTCATTAAAAGGTAGCTAAGGGAATGGAAGAAAAGTTATGACCAACCTAGACAGCATATTAAAAAGCAGGAGACATGACTTTGCCAACAAAGGCCCATCTAGTCAAAGCTATGGTTTTTCCAGTCGTCATGTGTGGATATGAGAGGTGGACCATAAAGAAAGCTGAGTGCCAAAGAACTGATGCTTTGGAACTGTGAGAAGACTGTTGAGAGTCCCATGGACAGCAAGGAGATCCAACCAGTCCATCCTAAAGGAAATCAGTCCTGAATGTTCATTGGAAGGACTGATGCTGAAGCTGAAACTCCAGTCCTTTGACCACCTGATGCGAAGAACTGACTCATTGGAAAAGACCTTGATGCTGAGAAAGATTGAGGGCAGGAGGAGAAGGGGATGACAGAAGATGAGATGGTTGGATGGCATCACCAATTCAATGGACATGAGTTTGAGTAAACTCTGGGAGTTGGTGATGGACAGGGAGGCCTGGCGTGCTTCAGTCCATGGGGCCACAAAGAGTCAGACACAACTAAGTGACTGAACTGAAAGTAAATGGAATCCCCAGATGAAGTGTAGTGTTCCTCCACCCAGTGCTGAGACCAGGATCAGACTCTTCAAGTCTACCATTATCACTCTGCCAGGCCTTGGAGTTCCTGTTGAAATTTCTGCTGAAAAATATCTGGCTTTTCAAGGCATGGAGCCCTCCAGGTCTCATTCATTCTTCTATACTCTTTTCATTTCTCTCAGCTGAGAATTCATCAATACCCAGGAAGTGCTCATTCAGGCTTTCTCTTCCTTACCCAGATCCCCTCAAGAAGTAGGATGTGTCTTCTAATATTCTATACTCGATTCCAAGTAACATTAAGTCTCACTGCTGCTGACAAAGGTTTCCAAGTGCTACAGGCATAGAACAGCCCCCAACCTGGTCCCCAAACTCCCCACAGACATGCTGTCTCCTGCCAATTCTCCAGACTCATGCTGCAGCCCTGGTTCCACTTGCTCAGTACTACAGGTCAGCACTGACACATCTCCCTGCAAGACTTTCTTCTTCCACCATCTCCTTGCCTTCACAGTGTGCTCTCCAGGCAATGCAAACTAAATCCAGCATTGCATGCGTGCATGCTAAGTCACTTCAGTTGTGTCCCACTCTTTGCAGCCCTATGGACTGTAGCCCTCCAGGCTCCTCTGTCCATGGGATTCTCCAGGCAAGAATACCGGAGTGGGATGCCATGCCCTCCTCACTAACTTGCCCTTGATCGTTATGAGTACAAAGATTTCCTATGTTAGGATATTGGAAAGGGCTCACCACACTCCACAGAGCATACACACACTTCACAGGGATTTTATTGAAAGGTAATGGATACCATGGAGAAAGAGAAAAGTTGCCCAGGCAAGCACAGGAAAGTCTGCCTAACCTCCCATGAACACACTCCCAGTGTCCTTAGTCCCACAAGGACCTGATCACATCTGTTTTAGGACTGAACTACCCACAACTATGTAAGGAACCTAAGCTTCAGGAGAGTTCAAAGCTGAGGTTCCCAATGGGGATTGTATATTCCTGGAGCCACGTATACGAGGCAGGCTGACTAACCAGTGAGATCACTAGAAAACTTTCAGTGAAAACTGATTCTGGCGGTCACCCATGGAGTTTGGCACTTTAAACTCCACCTTATAAATCCCACCACCCTTTTCTTGATCAAGAGTCAAAACCCAGACATCCGGTGGTCCCCAGAGATAAAAACTGAGCTTTCCCCTGTTTATTCTCTCTTCTACTACTGCTAAGCCATCCATCTCTCTTCTCTGGACCCTTGAGAGCCCATGATCATTAATCATTTGACTAGTTGACAAGCAGTGGTTGACTAACTGGCTAATTGGTGATGCAGAGATATATGAAAGTTCTTTCCCCACCCCCACCAGAATCTTAACCTCAGTAATCAGTCACCAAAGGTGTATGCAAAACGCTGGTTAAAAGGAAGGTATCCTGAAAAGGTCTTCAGAGAAAGAACTAGAAAGTGGGAAGCCCTCAGCAAGCGTTCTACCCTTTATGAACATTACATGGCCAAACACGCAATGTCTTTCTACAAAAGTGAATTTTTTTCCTGTGGGCCCAAGTGTATTCAACAAGCAATTTCCTCTGATTTCTTGAAGTCATCCTCAAGAGTTATTTGCTCAAAATTAATTACAAAAAATACCTCTTACCTTACTTTCACCTGTGGCCTATAAAACTCAGCACAACCTATGAGCTTTCCTCTAGTTTTAAAAAAATGCCTAGCTCCCCTTTGCATTGTTAGACTAGATCAGTTTCCTTTGCTAATTAAAACTTAAGGACTTAAAATAACAATTGTTACTGCAAAAGGGGTAGATACAGAGGAGGGAAGGATTTGGGCCATTTTTGCAATTTATCATCCAGGTAGATTGCCAAAAAAAATACAGAACACCCAGTTAATGACTAATTTTTTAGTATAGGTGTGTCCCATGACATATTTAGGAAATGTCTATACTAAAAAATTATGCTTTGTTTATCTGAAATTCAAATTAAACTTGATGTCAAATTAAACTTGTGTTTTCCAAATCTGGAAACCCTACACACAGACCATGACAAAGATAAATAAAACCTTTATTTAAAATAGAACGAGAACTTTGAACTTGAAATCATTTTTAAAATGTACAGCTATACCACATGTTGTATTAAAATGAGCTAAAATCTCCAAGTACACCCACAGGAGAGGAGTAACTTGGTCCCTCTCCATAGTCTAGGGAACATCTTGGCTTAACTGGTATTAATTAACCCTAAAATAAAATATAACATACTATGTTTCATTTCAGTTATGCATTACATGAAAAATGCCACATAGGATGTTAACAAGAGAAGCATCTATACTTTCTGTAATTTGGACCTATTCTATACTAAAAATAATTATTTTACCTACCTAGGAAGAATTTTTAAAAATCTTCAGAAGATATTAATCATTATGCTGTCCTGAAATTGATTATATCTAATCAGACAAAAGATACTTGAAGTTCATGTTTTAAGCACTTTACCCATATACACTATAGTAAAATTTGATGCTTTCCTCTATGAGTTTTTACAACTGGCAGTATTTTTCCTACTATAACTTTTGTGACTAGAATGGTGACATTGCAAAGGTCAAATAAACATAAATCATTAAGAAATACAAGCTGACATTTCTAGACAATAACTCTCTCAGATGAGGAAATACAAAACACAAAACAAAATCCAGGATCACATCAGATGTGTGTGTGATGGCAAAATCCAAGAAAAAAGATGATACATTGTTTTTCAAACAGGAAGATGATGGACAAGCTTGATAAAAGTAGCATCCACCCAAAGAAGGACTTTTTGAAATAAACAAGTGCATTTCCTGAGATTTCATAGAGCAAAACGGTGGTTAAGTGTGCCATTTTAGGACCATATTTATATTCCAAATTTGACAGGAAACTTTCAAATTTATCTTGTCCTTCAGAAATGGATTAACCACAGATTTCACTAAACTAGGAATGTGAAAGATGAATACTGTTGCAATTTTGTTATGCCATTTGTAAAAGTGAGTAAAAAGATTCAATTATGAAATAAAAGGATTATTACAAGCACATGTTCATTTCCCTGTACCAATAATGGTCCCATCTGACCCTACTTTCTGACTTCAACCCATGGACAATGTCTATTTTTTGGTCAGGCGTCTCTTCTTTACATGATAAAACTCTATGTAACCATCAAATCACAGATGAAATGCCAACCCACCCATGAAGTTCTTCCAGATCTCTCCATTGTTCTAACTGCTACCCAGATTTAGAAGAAAATCTCCCCACTCTAAACTTCAATATTTTCTCATATGAATTAACTTTTACCCCTCTATGTGCTCTAATACGTACCAGATTCATTCATTCTTTTGGTGATTAGTAGGGAGAGCCTAGTTAATGCCAAGTTCTTTTCCAGACAGTGAACAAAATAAGCAAAAATCCCTGATTTCCTGAAACTAACATGTCAGTGGGTGGAAATAACAAGAAAGAAAATAAAACCCAAACAGGGAAAATAAAAGGCCTAGGAATATACATTCCTAAGGGATCAAAAGACCTGTATTCTGAAAACTATAAGATGTTGATGAAAGAAATCAAAGCTGATGCCAATAGATGTTCTTGGATTGGAAGAATCAATACTACCAAAATTACTATACTACCAAGGCAATCTACAGGTTCAAAGCAATCCTGAGGGGGTAGGGGTGGGGTGGGAACAGAGCTGGAGGAATCAGGTTCCCTGACTTCAGACTGTACTACAAAGCTACAGTCATCAATATAGTATGGTTCTGGTACAAAAACAAAAATGTAGATCCATGGAACAGGTCAGAAAGCCCAGAAATAAACCCATGAACCAATGGCAAATTAAACAATGACAAAAGAAGGAAGAATATACAATAGAAAAAAGGTCTCTTCAATAAGTGGTGCTGTGAAAACTGGACAGCTACATATAAGAGAATGAAATTAGAATATTCTCTAACACCATACGCAAAAGCAAACTCGAAATGAATTAAAGATCTAAATGTAAGACAGATACTGGAAAACTCTTAGAGAAAAACATAGGCAAAATAAAAACAAAAATAAACAAATGGGACTTAATTAAACTTAAAAGCTTCTGCAAAGCAAAGAAAATCATTAAACAAAACAGAAAGACAAGACACAGAATGGGAGAAAGTATTTGCAAATGACGTGACTGACAAGGGACTAATCTCCAAAATATACAAACAGCTCTTGCAGTTCAGTATTTAAAAAACAAGCAAACCAATCAAGAAATGGGCAGAAGATCTAAGCAGACATTTATCCAAAGAAGACATACAGATGGCCAAGAGGCACATGAAAAGATTCTCAAATCACAAATTACTAGAGAAATGCAAATCAAAACTTCAAAGAGGTAACAGCTCACACCAGTCAAAATGATTATCACGGAGAGGGTGTGGAGAAAACAAACTCTCCAAACTGTCAGTGGGAATGTAGATCAGTATAGCCACTATGGAGAACAGTAAGGAGGTTCATTAAGAAACTGAAAAAGAACTACCATATGATCCTTCAATCCCTCTCCTGGGCATCCATACAGGGAAAACCACAATTCAAAAAGATACATGCACCCCAGTGTTCATTGCAGCATGGTTTATAATAACCAGGAAATGGAAGCAACCTATATGTCTTTCCACAGAGGAATGGATAAAGAAGATGTGATAGATATATATATATATATATGATAGAATATTACTCAGGAATGAAAAAGAATAAAACAATGCCATTTGTACCAACATAGTTGCAACTAGAGATTATCATACAAAGTGAAATAAATCAGACAGAAAGACAAATATCATATGATATCACTTACACATGGAATCTAAAGAAAATGATACAAAAATGAATTTATTTACAAAACAGACTTACAGGCTTTGAAAACAAACTTATGGTTACCAAAGATGAAAGTTGCATGGAGGAAGGAAACCTGGATAGGAGGAGTTTGGGATTCATATATACACACTACTATATATAAAACAGATAATCAACAAGGACCTTCTGCATAGCACAGGGAACTCTATCTAGTATTCTGTAATAACTTATATGGGAAAAGAATTTATAAAAGAATGAATGTATGCATATGTATCGGAGAAGGCGATAGCACCCCACTCAGTACTCTTGCCTGGAAAATCCCATGGACGGAGGTGCCTGGTGGGCTGCAGTCCATGGGATCGTGAAGAGTCAGACACAACTGAGCAACTTCACTTTCTCTTTTCACTTTCATGCATTGGAGAAGGAAATGGCAATCCACTCCAGTGTTCTTGCCTGGAGAATCCCAGGGACGGGGGAGCCTGGTGGGCTGCTGTCAATGGGGTCGCACAGAATCGGACACGACTGAAGCAACTCAGCAGCAGGATGCATATGTATAACTGAATCTCTTTTCTGTACACCCAAAACTAACACAATATTGTAAATCAACTATAGCCCAATATAAAATAAAAATTAAATTTATGGGGGTGGGGGGAACCTAAGCACAGAAAGGAGACAGAATGTCCTTGGGAAAGAGGTACAATTTTAAATAGGATGGTCAGCAAAGGTCTCACTGACTGATGCTGGAATGAAGATTTGAAAGAGGTGAGGGAGCAGGGCTCACAAGTGACCAGGAAGGGTTCTACAGGAAGGGGAACAGCACGTGCGAAAGCCCTGAGCCAGGAGGATGCCAGGCATACTTAAGTAAGAGCAAGAACGCTCACATGGTGGGGCAGAATGGCCAAGGCAAAGATGAGTAGGAAAGACGTCTACAAAAGGAGGAGGAGGGGTTCATGCCATGGAAGTCACTGAACACTTGGAAGGTTTAGTGGATTGAAGGTACCGATGGAGAATGATTTGTTGGAGTTTTACTACTAGAGTGAGTAAGTTGGAAAGTGGGTTGTTACTAGAAAATGGGGTACCTGAAATTGAGATTAGGGAGGGTGTTGTAATTGATAATGACAAGGTATGAACTTAGGAGTAAGGGCTGAGGTAAGGGGGAGAAAACAATTACTAGGATAAGGGACAGTGTGGTCTGGTCTAAGGATCTGATATTCAGAGCTGGTTGTCTTAAGGAGTAGGAAAAGGTCATCTGAAAACAGAAAGGAGGACTTAGGGGTACACTTCACCTGCTTCCAAGCCCAGGGGTGGATCAGGAAGAGAAAAGAACCATTTGAGAGGGATGCAGAGGAGGTAAGATTCTTAAAGACAGCAAGGTTTCATTAGAATAGAAACATGGAGGAATTGTTCAGAAAATGCAGGTATGAATTGTTCAGAAGATGCAAATGAATGACTCAGTTCCCAAGGACAGAGGCATCTGAGAGAAGATGGGTGTGGTCAGAATATGGGTTCACAGAGAAGCCGTGCGGAGATTAGAGTGAGAGGCATCGAGACCAAGCTGGTGAGGAAGAGCAGGACCCACCCTGCTCTTCAGGTCATGGTTGGCACAATGGGCGCTGGAGGCCAGGAGGGAGGGGCATCTTGCCAGAAGCAGTGTGCAGGGTCCCTTCTGGACCCTTGTCATAGCTTGCCTCCCGAGGAGCAAGCACCTTTTCCCTGCATGGCTGCAGTCACTGTCCCCAGCGATTTTGGAACCCAAGAAAATAATATCCGTCACTGCTGCCCCCTTTCCCCCTTCTGTTTCCCACGAAGTGATGGGACACTTCCTCCTTGGAAGGAAAGCTATGGCAAACATAGTGTATTAAAAAGCAGAGACATCATTTTGCCCGCAAAGGTCCAAATAGTCAAGGCTATGGTTTTTCAGTAGTCAAGTATAGATGCGAGAGTTGGACCATAAAGAAGGCTGAGCACCAAAGAATTGATGGTTTTGAACTGTGGTGCTGGAGAAGACTCTTGAGAGTCCCTTGGACTGCAAGGAGCTCAAACCAGTCAATCTGAAGGAAATCAACCCTGAATATTCATTGAAAGGTCTGTTGCTGAACCTCCAATACTTGGGCGACCTGATGCAAAGAACTGACTCATTGGAAAAGACCCTGATGCTGGGAAAGGTTGAAGGCAAAAGGAAAAGCAGATGACAGAGGATGAGATGGCTGGATGGCATCACCGACTCAATGGACAAGAGTTTGAGTAAACCCCGGGAGTTGGTGATGGACAGGGAGGCCTGGCATGCTGTGGTCCATGGGGTCACAGAATCAGACACTACTGAGCAACTGAACAACTGTACTGTTGACCAAGATGACTGAAGGGATAAGGAACTGCTGGGAGCCAGCATGAGGAGTCCCGCCTGTGGCAAAGGTCATGAGGTTAAGGGGCCCAACAGGCAAAGGTGAGTCGGGCCATAAGGGAGCCTCGCTGTATCTGCTCATGCATCTACCCCCAAAACCAGAGTCTGCCTGCTTAACTGTGTTATGCTTTCCACCTACTCTTCTGACATTAACAGGGGGCTGTCCCCCCACCACCTTTTTCTGGGAAAAGTTAATTTAGAGCTTTTAGATAATAAGTCTCCTGGGCATAATAAGAGTGTTTCAATCCAAAAACCGCTCTGATGGCTTTCTAGCCTGCCTGCTGGACTCTTACAGCTGCGCATGTGATTGTTTGTGGCCTCCTGACCGCGAGAGGCACAGGAGGCTTAAAACATCCTAGGAATGTAGGGGCTTCCAAGGAGTCAAAGCTATTTAGAATAGGACTGATTAAGGGTTTCTTTTGTTGAGCCAATACTTGCTGCCAAATTTTCATATATTTTATTTGTAGATATAGTTGGTATATAGAAAAAAACAAGTAGTAGCCCTGGCATTAGCAACATTAGATCTTTGAGTTAAGTACTTTCTTTGTTATAACCCACTGCACCTTTGTTCTACAGGAATGTAACTTTATTTAGTACTTTGAGGATAATGCAGATTAAAGAAAAAATACTTCAAGGGAAAAAGAGTTTTCTGGTTGATAGACATTTATCTAGGAAAAGAGCCATAAAAATGTTAACAGGCCCCCTGGCCAGAAGATGATGTAAAACCACCTAAGACCTTTTGTATACAGGAAGGTATGCAAAAAGAAAGTCTGGTCTCAATAAGGGTCAGGACTGCTGTCCCTGCATAACTCTGCATATTCCATTATTTCTTTACGTACAACTTGGGGTATATAAGCTGCTTTTGAAAATAAAGTTATGGGTCTGGCACCAATGCTTGGCTCCCCCATGTCATTCTTTTCTCTCTTTTCTGGCTGAATTCCCATCTGGAGCGTGGAGGCTCACTGTGTCTACTTATTTGCCCTGGCTTCTAAGACCCACGTGAGAGGGAGCCCAAGGCGGGGCACTCTCTGCTATTCAAGCGGGTGCTCGTGGCCTACGTAGACGGTGCAAACTCCTTGTCTCGGAGTTTTATTGGTTCTCCACGTAAACTAAGTTATTCAGCCTCTTTTCCCCACTAATTTTCCTATTACACTATTCTTTCCTAATCTCTCTTTATATTTCTAAATAAATAAGGCTCTTCTCGCCGACTCTGTCCCCACTTCGAATTCCCTGGATCCACCGGGGCTGGACCCCGGCAAGTAAGGAACGGTATGGGCGGGAGTCTGTCGGTGCCTCTGCAGGTCACCGAGGTCCCTGTGCATCATGCAGAGGATGTTTGTAGAGACCATCAAAGGGCCCTGTGCCTCCGAGCTGGAGGGCTCCTCTCCGAGCCCAGGCAGCAGCTGTCGCAGGTTGCAGGCAAGCAGGCATACCACACCACGCACAGGGTCCCGCGCTTTGCAGGCTGCACCGTATCCATGAGGTCCACAGGAGAAGACCCACTCCTACAGTGAGCTGCTGCGCGGCCACCTGGTCAAACGCTGTACCCATGCACCCGCAGGGACAGGCTCTTCATCAGCTGCTAGGACTTGAAGGAGCCCGGACTCCATGGCCCGGGAGCAAGGTTTCCTGCTGCCCCGCCCCCAGCGACCCCACAGCCTGAGACCAAGAAATAAACTGTGTGGAAACTGAGTGGGAGGGGGGGGAATAGGTAAAGTCTCACAAAAAGCCTGCCTCACCTTACTCCTTTCTTGTTTCAGCATCATGTACTGTCTCGTTTCTCATATTAGATCATAAACTGTTTCAGGTTACCAAGAAATTTTATTCACTTGACTTCACCTGTTGATTGCTAGTACTAAATGATTTGGGCTTCCCTGACAAGGCTATGGTTTTTCCTGTGGTCATGTATGGATGTGAGAGTTGGACTGTGAAGAAGGCTGAGCACTGAAGAATTGATGCTTTTGAACTGTGGTGTTGGAGAAAACTCTTGAGAGTCCCTTGGACTGCAAGGAGATCCAACCAGTCCATTCTGAAGGAGATCAGCCCTGGGATTTCTTTGGAAGGAATGATGCTAAAGCCGAAACTCCAGTACTTTGGCCACCTCATGGGAAGAGTTGACTCATTGGAAAAGACTGATGCTGGGAGGGATTGGGGGCAGGAGGAGAAGGGGATGACCGAAGATGAGATGGCTGGATGGCATCACGGACTCAATGGACATGAGTCTGAGTGAACTCCGGGAATTGGTGATGGACAGGGAGGCCTGGCATGCTGCGATTCATGGGGTCGCAAAGAGTTGGACACAACTGAGCGACTGAACTGAACTGAACTGACAGCTCAGTTGGTAAAATCCGCCTGCAATGCAGGAGTCCCCGGTTTGATTCCTGGGTTGGGAAGATCCCCTGGAGAAGGGAAAGGCTACCCACCCCAGTATTCTTGGGCTTCTTTGGTGGTTTAGCTGGTAAAGAATCTGCCTGCCCTGCGGGAGACCTGGCTTCAATCCCTGGGTTGAGAAAATCCCCTGGAGAAGAGAAAGGCTACCCACTCCAATATTCTGGACTTTCTAGACTGGAGAATTCTATGGACAGTATAGTTCATGGGATCCCAAAGAGTCAGACATGACTTAGCAAGTTTCACTAAACTATTCAATATTTATTCAAAAACAAACAAATACTTTTTACTGGCTGGAAGACGTGGCTGAAGACTAATCCTATCGCATTCGGTCTTCTCTCTGAGAACTCTCTGGATCTTCCCAACCCGAGATTCTTGTGTCCAGTCCTAGACGACCAAGCGCCGCTGTGAAACCTGGCTGTGAGTTTATGAAAAAATCAAAGATACTAGGGCTCTCATTTACCTATTGTAAGAGGTCACAATTCTGCTTATAATATTTGCTTCCTGATCATTTCCTTTTAGAGAGAAGAAGATCAATAGCCAAGACAAAGTATAATTCTTCAAGGACACTGCAACCTCTTGAGAGTATTCTGGAGAAGTTGGCCAAACAGCTGTGTGCTCAGTCACTCAGTCCTGTCCTGCTCTTTGCGGCCCCGTAGACTGTGGCCCACCAGGCTCCTCTGTCCATGGGATTCTCCAAGCAAGAATCCTGGAACAGGTTGCCATTTCCTCCCCCAAGGGGTCTGCTGGACCTTGGGACTGAACCTGCATCTCCTGCATTGGCAGGCAGATTCCTTCACCACTGAGCCACCTTGGAACGCTCAATGACAAATGTCGAGGGTGTTGGTCTTGCTACAAGGGTGACAGATGAGAGGCTTTGGCAGTGCTGGGACCCTATGCATTATCAGGCGTGAGTCAGCACTGGAGCCATGAAGGAACTGACATGGGGCTAATCAATAGACGATCCAGTGTGGAGGCAGGGCTGTGGCAGGAAAAGTGTAGAATTCAGAAACTGACCTAGAATCAGAACTTGGCAAGTGGGTAACCAAACAGCAGAGTCTTTGCCATAAGGCGACCACCACCTACTCCCTCATCAGGCCTTCACCAAGACCACTGTGGCCACAGCAACTCTGGCAATGGGGTCCCTCCTATCTGCCCTAATGTAGGCCCTTCCATTTTTCAAAAACCCGACTCGGATCACATCAGAGCTGCTAAGTCCATTCGGTGGCATCCCATTCCTTTTAGCCTAAGCAGGGGCGCCCTTGAATGCCCCCGGGGCCTGGACAGGATGCAAAGCCACCTGCCACCCTGTCTCCTCTCTCCCCTCTTCTCTCACACTCTCCCTCTCACACTTTGTATTCCAGCAAACTTAAATTCTTCCCATTCCCCAAACATTCAACCCCATAGTTGCTGTTGATACGACACCTTCATAAATGCTCTGAACGTTCGGCATCCAGTGAAGGCCAGGTCTCAACCTGAACGGGGTGCACATCCTGGGAAAGGTGCTCCTCGACAGCTAGATGGGTCAGGTCTCCCCCGACGGGGTTCGGCCACACTGATCTCATGTCTCTACAATTACTCACTCAATCTTTTCTCTCTCTTCCAGTCCATTATTTCCACGAAGGTGGCAACTTTGGCTACCAAGGTCACCACTGTTCCCCCAAGACCTTACCCCATGACTGCAACATGATAGAAGCAACTTAAAAAAAAAGTTAGATGAATATACTGTCCTGCCTAACACAACCAATAAAATATGAGTGCCATAATTCTCATGTGAGCACTCTAGTTAAGCTGAGAACCTTTCCCTTACTGTACCCTGAAAAATACCTTGAATATATCTAATATCTTTAAGTGATTACATCCCATAAAAGCATAAACCCCCCAAACTGTTTAATTCAGAAAAACACAGAATACAGGCTGATTAAAGCACTAACTTTATTTCTAACTTTTCGACCAATATCATTTGAAGAAAGAACAAAAATAAAAACAAGGTACTATTGTAACACATCAAGAAATGACTTTATCCAAATGGAAGATATACTTAACATCAATTCATATATTAGTAACTTACACACTTATTATCAAATATGACATAAAACCAAGAAATAGTCTCTCGAAATCTCAACCAAGCTTCTGGTTTACCATACGTGTCACTTCCATGACTAGCAACCACACATATAAAGAGACTAGGAGAAATCTTATTGGAGATGATTTTCCAGAAAATTTACACAATAAGGCAAAGTATGTTAAATAAGGCATGGGCAACAAGGGGGCCCTGAATTTACTCTGGAAAGGCTGCCTAAGGCACTACTGAAGTAGACAGCTGTAAATCCCTGATCTGACTTTAAATTTTTCTGATCTCAAAATTTTCATTTTCAAGCACAAGGTGACATGACCATGCTAATTGCTATTCTCTCAGTACAGGCAGACGTGAGAAATATCACATCCATCCAAGGCACTGTCACCCTCGTATATCTATGTGATGTATCTGTTTGTATGAGGTGTGAAAGTCAACCTGGCTATTTTTTCTTTAAATGCATTTTAAGGACTAATGGCACTTGAATGAATGGTGGCACTAAAGGGAAAAGGGCTATTTTAATATAAAACAATACTAAACCAGCCTGTGATGACGCAAAATGTTGAAGCTATAAGAATTTTATAAATGATAATTTAGAAATTATATATCCTTTTATTCAAAACTGCAAAAAGGTATCAGTTCCCCTAATCTACTGGAATCACAGGTCTTATGAATAATAGCACTTACTGATGAATCCAATAAAAAATGCATAATATAAAATTAATCTTCAAAAGGGAACAATTCTGGTTAAAATCAGAGTATAAAATTATGAAGACCAAATCAATGACAGTGGTGACTGGACACTGATTTGGCCGATGAAACGATGAATGCTTCTGACCAGCGGTCCCCAGGTGCCCTGTGCAGGCAGCCCCAGTGCCGCCAGGATGGGGTTCAGGTGAGCCCTGGACCCCGCCCCAGCGTCACACAAGAACCTCTACTTCTGTCTTGCAGTATACCAAGATCACATGCAAATCATTTCTTTTAAAGGCCATGTATGTTTAAAAAAGAAAATTCTGAAAACCAAAGCAAAATAGACATGCTGTTCCCCAGCACACAAAGAGAACTGAAAGCAGGACATCTTAGACACAAAGGCTGCAAACTCCTGAAGAATCAGCAGTTTATTCCTCTCCTGACTGCCATCGAGATGACTTGTCATCTCATGAGTCATACTATAGGGTAACAGACGACTAGTTAATAAGTACCTTCAGGTTAACAATGCACATCCAGAGGCCAGCTGGCTGAGTGGGAAAGTGTTAACCACTCGCCGGGGGCGGGCACCCAAGATGGTCAGCAGACGCCCTCTCAGCCTGACCTGGGCAATGAGCGGCTTCCGAGAAGCCAAAAGCTGTTCATGGCTGAGGGCTCGCTTCCTTCAAATATTTCAGGGGACAAAGGACCCGCGCAGCGGCGCATTTTCAGTAAGCCTGGAAGGCACGTCAGCACAGCACAGCATGCATCCACTTAGGGATCTGTGACCGACATGCAGTCCTCAGTAACCAGATGTTACTTCATGACCGCCAGCACACAGACATGCATAGTACCTGGCACACAGATCCTCAGTAAAACCTTAATCTATTCTGAAAAGGTAATGTTTGCTAAGGATTATATTCCAAAGTGTAAACATCAGGAAAAAAAAAATACTAAAAAAAAAAAAAAAAAGCATGGAAAGTCCACTCTATCCTATGCAGCAGTTGGATTTTTTTTTTTTTAAGTTACAATAGGTTTTTACTTAATACCATACATTCTGGGCTTAGGAAGCAGCATGTTATTAAAATGTAAAATAGGATTTTGATTAATAACCATTATCATGAGTTTTAAAAAATCAGAGTAAAAAATCACTTTAACAAAAAAAGGAGAAAATATCTAAGTGAATCTATATAAATGTAGAAATCAATGTATGCGACCTTTGCAAGGAAAATATAAAGCTTGCCTTTTTTAATAAGTAAAGTCTTTCATTAACTAACAGAAAGTGGAATTCCGAATTTCCCCTTATATGTTTGGTCCTTATAGTTTTCCTGGACAAACCCAGTCCTACCCATTTTAACAAACTCCAGTTGAAATCATCTAACAATGCTGAGTCTAAGACAAGCTATCATTAATGCACATACAGAATCCCAAGTGTCACGTACAATCAATGAAAAGGTCAAATCTGACCATGTTTACAGTATTAAATAGTGAAAATGAAAGATCTAGGAAGGCAAATAAAATGGCTTACAGGAAGCTCCTTTTACTTGTTGATTTTACAGCTTTAAGAACTGAATATGTATGTGTCTTCCTTTCTAATTTGGGACCTTTCATGAAGTCTTATGAAGATGCATTCTGTTTTGAACTGTGCATGTCTAAGTTGCAGCCAAACTCAAGCGCAAGTGAAGGTAGTTTTATCCCACAGAAAAGCACAAAATATCGTTCTAGATACAAATGCAGTATCATCTAATTTAAGAAACTCTGGTCATCTCGTGTGGACATCGGCTTCTAAGACATACATCGCCTAGAGCAAAGCGCAGCAACCTGCAAATCGCATCATTCCAACAATTTCCCATTCTTTCTATTGACAAACATTCAAAAATAGCATTTTCATCATATGAAAGTAAGCAACCACAAGAACGTGTCCTTTTCTCACACTGGTTTCTAATCCAAACGGCCTCACCACAATTACTGTAAATCACTGGCAATCACTGAGTTGATTGGGCAAAGACTAAGTTAGCACTTTCCTCCAAAAAAAGTATAAAAAGAATGCTTTAAATAGACATACTCCATAGAGCTAGGTTTGCATCGTAAATCGTAGGGTTTGTGAGAAGGGTGTAAAATGACAGATTCACGATTTGGGATGAAGAGAAATCTGTTGCTCCACACAGCGCAAAGAATTCTGCTCGGACGACCGGAGCTCCTCTCATTTCGTAGCCGGGTTCTTGGGAGGAAGGAGTTTGTATGTGTTGAAGTAGCCCACCACCTGCTGGGGGACCTCTGCCAAGACGCTCTGAGCAAGTGCTTCTTTTGGAGCCTGTGAACAGACAAAATCAAAGCAATTTTATTAGCAACCAAGTTTTTAACTGGGATTTTGATCAAAGACTAAGAATTCCTCACCCACCAGGAAAAAGCAGTTAATTTCCAATTTCTAGACTTGTATCTTGTCTCGAGAATAGGCCGCAAAAACACAACAAACCGTTACTCAGGAATGCTTTAGTATGCTCACGTTTAACAAGCCTTTTTTGGTGCCTGCATTTTGGCATTTAATGGTGTTGGTTCTTTTGCTTTTCAACTTTTAAATGTGGATCTTTCATTCTCTGGGTAGTCATTTTTTTTAACTTCTTAATTTGAAATAATTACAAACAGTGCAGAGAGGTCCCATGTACCCATTACCCAGTTTCCTCCAAAGGTAGCCTCTTATATAACTACAGTACAATAACAAAACTGGAACGGTTCCCAGAGCTTATTCAGATTTCACCAGTTTCACATGTGCTCATGTGTGTGTGTGTGCGTGCGCCTATGTGTATACAGTCACATGTGACTTTATCATGGGGGTATGTCTGTATAGGGAGAAGGCAAGGGACCCCACTCCAGTACTCTTGCCTGGAAAGTCCCATGGACAGAGGAGCCTGGTAGGCTGCAGTCCGTGGGGTCGCTAAGAGTCGGACACGACTTCACTTTCACTTTTCACTTTCCTGCACTGGAGAAAGAAATGGCAACCCACTCCAGTGTTCTTGCCTGGAGAATCCCAGGGATGGGGGAACCTGGTGGGCTGCAGTCCATGGGGTCGCTAAGAGTCGGACACGACTGAGTGACTTCACTTTCACTTTTCACTTTCCTGCACTGGAGAAAGGAATGGCAACCCACTCCAGCGTTCTTGCCTGGAGAATCCCAGGGACGGGGGAGCCTGGTGGGCTGCCGTCTATGGGGTCGCACAGAGTCGGACACGACTGAAGCGACTCAGCAGCAGCAGCATATCTGTATAACCACCATCACAATCAACATACAGAACAGTTTCACCATCACGAAGATCCCTAACACTGCCACCTTTTTTAATATACACCCACCTCATTCCCCTCCACCCACTCCCACTCATACGCTGGCTGGTGGGAATGTAAAGCTATGACGTAATTTTACATAATTATGTAAATGACACGATTTACATTATATGATATTTTTGTCATATTCAGATTTCACCAGTCTGTGTGTACACAGTTATATGTCATTTTATCATCAGGGTCTATCAGTATAACCACCATCACAATCAAGATAGAGAACAGCTTCATTATCACAAAGATCCCTGACATTGCCACCTTCTGCATACACACCCGCCTCGTTCCCCTCCATCCATTCCCATGCACACCACGGCTGGTGGGCGTGTGAAAGGACATAATTATGCCAGAAAAGTTTAGAAGTTTCTTTAATGACTAAAATGCAACAATCATACAACTCAGCAACTGAACTTATGGGTATTTATCCCAGAAAAATAAAAACTTATGCGCCCACAACAACCTGTACATGAATGTTTATAGCAGCTTTGTGTTTGACAGATGATGACTGGAAACAACTCAAGATGTCCTTTAATGGGTGAATGGTTAAACTGGTATACCCATACCACAGAGTACTACTCAGCAATAAAAAAGGAATATATTCAACAACTGCAAAGAGTCTTAAGAGAATTAAGCTGAGTGAAACAATGCCAATGTTGAGGTTATATACTATGTGATTTCATTTATATAACATTCTTGAAATGGCAAAAACATAGAAATAAAGCCAGACTGGTGGTTGCCAGGGGTTAAGGAGGGAGTGAAGGTGGCTGGGAAGTGGTGTGATTGTAAAAGGGCTACATGAGGAAGCCTGCTGTGATGGACCTTGATTGTATCAACGTCAATATCCTGGCTATGATTCTGGACCACAGTTTTACAAGATGCTACACTAGAGTAATCTGGGTAAAACAATCTCCTCAGAGGTTTTTCATCAAATCAACTTCTAGTTTGGTAAATTCATCATATACTTACATAGTTTTTCTCTTGTTACATTTGTAAAGATAAAATATATTTTAAAACAGCAGTCACAACAACATCATTTTAAATACTTTATCATAAGGACTATAAGAGGCACACAAGAATACAATCTGAAAAAAAAAAAAAGCCAAATCTAATCAAGGTTCTTCAAATGGAAAATTCACACACTCTACTAGGTCAGTGTTGAAGAATCTGCAGGAGACCTGGGTTTGATCCCTGGGTCAGGAAGATCCTCTGGAGGAGGAAAAGGCAACCCACTCCAGTCTTGTTGCCTGAAGAATCTCATGGACAGAAAAGCCTGGTGAGCTGCAGACCACGGGGCTGCCAAGAGTGAGACACAACTCAGCATATATGCATGGCGACTCCAGACATCTACTCTTAACTGCCCGGCTATGAACAGGCAGAGTCTCTGTTCAAAAGCCTTGGACCACGTGAGGGGCAGGGAGGCGTGGTACTCACGTTCTGGAACTGCCTGAAAGGCACAAACTGGACAATATCCCTGACGGCTACTTCGCCGGTTGGGGAGCGGAGGCTTCCGCCATCACCATCTAGGAACTCCATGGCGCCAAAGTCCGCGCCTCCAACCCCAACAATGATGATGGACATAGGCAGCTTGGCAGCGTTAACAATCGCCTGTCTGGTCTCATTGAGGTCTGTGATCACGCCATCGGTAATGATCAAGAGCACAAAATATTGCTGCCAAAAAAAGACAATAATGTCCGCTGAGCAAGCTGAGCTCCCCAAGAATAAAAGCAACCGTTAATGACATCTCCCGCCTGATGAGTCATTTCGTCGCTCATTTTCCTTGTCAGTCTCTACCCAGGATACCATCTATATGAAATCTTGTAAGATTCTCTGATGACAAGGAAATTAACAATAAAAAAACTGTAGGTTAATTAAAGGTGCAACAGACCACAGAAGAAGGTTGGCAAAAATGCACAGAAGCAAGATGAAAGCTAGCACAGAAACATTTTGATTGAACTGGAGGATTGCATATGTCAAAGTACCTGTCAAGGGAGCGACTGGCAACAACTACATTCTTAAAAGATCAAATATGGAAGTAGAATTGTTTATCAAGCTAAAATACACTTTTGAATAAATGGATATGGTTCAGGGAGGGGCAGAGGGGAATCTCTCTCTCAATCCTTCCATCTCTGCTAAATCATTTTAGAGAGTGATAAAATGTGACATAAAGTTGTGACTCCATCTTTTGGGTCATTTACGTCTGGAATGGAAAGAAGAATTATAATAGTAGCTATTATGTGCTGAGTGTTTATGGTTTATCTCCTCACACTCTTTCAATAACTGTATGAGGCAGTTATCCCTGCCTTATTTCTGAAGATACTGAAGCTGAATGAGGTTCGTTCTCCAGGGTCGAACAGGCATTTTGCAACAGCAACTGAAGTGGTAAGTTTCCTCAAGCCTTAACTTGCTAAATCTACTCAAAAAAAATTTTTTTTTCAGAACCTACCCAGGAAAATTATTTCAAAAGATAGAGAACAAACTCATTAAGTATAAAGGTTGTTTTGCTGTTCTCTTGTTTTTAATGCTCACCAATTTAACAGATGTTACTCCCAACCCAAGGAGGACACATCATTGCTTCATGCCCTGTGTTTGCCTCTCGACAGACCAAATAAACAGGAAGATGGCACTGGGAGCAACTACCAGCCCACGTCCTCCCTGCCCCCTGGCAACAGCACACTCACAGAAGCTGTCCGTTGCTGTGTGGCTGCAGCAGCAAACCTGGCCACGTGATTTATGATTGGAGAAAAATTAGTCGGTCCATAGAGTCTTATCTGAGGAAGGCAGGCCCGATATGCCTCTATAATGCCTTGGACTCCTAGATTTTAAAAAAAAAGCAGGATTAAAAATTCTCAAGCACAATTTATTTGTCTATTATTCACCATAGTGGCTGGTTTAATTTATATACTAACATACAGTGCTTTAAAGAGTCAAAAGTTCCATATTTAGGAGCTCTCTAAGGTATATATTACAAAGCTCCATAGCGATGCTCCATCACACACAGAAAAACCTATAAACTTTACTCTCCCCCAGTAGAAGGCATTTGCTTTCACCTCAGCCAAATTATTCATTAGTCTTCAGTAGGGTTGTTACACTGTTTAATTTTGATATGTTTTGAGAATGAGACTCTGATGGAAAAAGAACCATGCAAAAGATGCTGCAAAATACCACTGAGGCCAAGTTAAGAAATAGTAACTGATAAAAATGGGAACCTCTGCATATATGACCAGAGGTTCTAAAAAAATGTCAGATAGCTATAAACTTAATGCCAATTCTAGCCAAGGGTTTATTCGATAACTTACAGATTAAGCATGGTATAGTAGACTGTACTAATTGCAAGTATTCACTTCCGGGTTGTTTATCACATTTTGCTGCAGAAACACGAGCGTGTGTTTGTGGGCTGCAGCTTAGGCCTGCGACGTAGCTTCACCCAATGCAAGTGAACAGACACGACAGCCAAGTCTAAGCAGATGTTTCAAGAATCGCTGCCGGTTTTTGCCAGCTCTCTTGCTTCCCCCCCCCCACCCCCCACCCCCGACTCCCCCCCCCTCACCCCGCCCGCTATGGGAACAGTGTATTCCAGACTGCCTGAGGCCCAGAAGGAGAAGGAACAGGGGAGTGCAGCGGTCTAGCCAAGAGTCGAGTGATTTGTCAAGTGAGCGAGACAGATCACTGTCATTACAAATTACTGAGACTTGGAGACTGTTGATTCCTGCAGCACAGCTTATCAAGAGCTGAACAGCATCCCTGATTAAGGCACTGCTGAGCAATCTGCCCTTAATACACAACAGAGTGTCTGGGAGGTAGGTAAGGGCCTAGAAAGCCTACAGAAACTCCCCCACAGTCCTTTGCTGAGAGTATCAAGAAAATCTTAAAAGACTTTTTAACATCAACCAAAACAAGTGTCCTGTTTCTAAAATTTCCCATAGAACATAGATTAATAAAGAGGAGCAGCGTCTATGTTTGGTTTAAAGGCTTAACAAGATCAACTCTCTCCACTTAGAATTTGAGAGCCAATAAACTCCTTAGGCACTTTGAATTTAAGAATAAGTGGTCTTATGAACTACCTTTGAAAATGTAACTAATTCATACATAGAGATGATTTTATATGCATAAGGTGAGGCTGTAACTAGTGGTCAGTCAGTCCAGTAGTAACAAAAATAATATTAACATAAGCCAGCAGCAGGATCTTTCTGTAATGATATATGCTATAGAAAAATTGAACCCATAACCAAAGCAACAGTAATATTTTCTTCCATTTCCATCATCTAGCTTGCTTTTCAATAAGGTATACGAAGCTATTAAATGTTTTCATAAATATCAACAGCCTTCAGTTCCTCAACTAAAACTGAATTATGCTAGTATCTTTCCATTGCATTAAAGGAACAACTGAGACATGTTTTTTTATGGGCAACTAAATTCAGTGACTAAGTAAGAGAAGGGGATTAAACTTCCTTGTCTTAAAATAAAGTTGTATTGTTTTCTGTGTGACATTTCCTTTGTCTGAAACCAAAACGATTCTTTCTTTTGTCCAGACTAAACCGAAAGCAGAAAAGCTGCACTTCGTGACAGGCCACAGACGGGCTCTTTTTACTCAGAGCGGATGAACTTCTAAAACGAATCATCCCATGATCTGTCATCCATATTTACTTGCAAAACATAAAATCTAATTACAACAAATTCTAAAAACTGTTCCAATTTCATCATAAGCATGAAGCACATTTTTTAAAAAGAAAAAATTACTAAAAAAAAAAAAAAAGAAAGAATGGCTATTTATTGTGGGTATGAAGTGCCGATGCCCATTCTATGGGCTGACTTTGCACTCTTTTGACAGTGTCCTTTGATTTACAGAAGTTTTAAATTTTAATTAGTCTAATGTATCTATTTTTTCTTTTGTTGCCTGTGCTTTTGGTATCATATCCAATAAATCATTGCCAAATCCAAAAAAAAAGAAAAATATCCCCAGTTTCATATGGCTAGGGATATGAAAGGTCACAACCACAGCTGCTGAACGTGCATAAAGGGACACTGAATTAGTATGAGAAAAGAGTTTTGCAAAAAAGGAGAAAATCCTAATACAAACCACTCCCAACAAAATATTCATGCTCTTCTACTTTATGAATATCATTTAAGAAGAGGAGGGAAGGACATCCTCTTCTATTAGAAATCTATGTATCTTGCAACGGTTAAAGGACCCTTTGCAGAAAATTAGCATAGGGTCTACACTTTTATGCCTCTGCCCCTACCTCTTTCCCTCCTCCAAACTGTTCAGTTTTATCTTAATTTTGTGGGAGATTTGGCATTGCTCAATATGGTAAAATGGAGAAAGAAATGACAACCAACTCCAGTAGTCTTGCCTGGAAAATCCCAGGGATGGAGGAGCCTGGTTGGCTGCCATCTATGGGGTCGCACAGAGTCAGACATGACTGAAGCGACTTAGCAGCAGCAGCAGCAATATACTGAAAAGGAAGAGGCACTGGGATATTTGAGGGATAAACAGAAAAGTGGAATGACAGCAATATTTGTACCTGTTTTCTACACAAAGGAAAGCTACTCCTGGAGCTTAATTCTGTGTTTCTTTAGCCTACCTCCACCTCCTTACAGAACCTGTGTAACAAGTAATTAGATGCTGGACACTTTCTTCATAGAAAGTTAACTGTTAATCTGAGGAAAACACCTGCATATTAAATGATTCATTTTATTGAAGATTTATTTTTAAATCAACTTATATCTGAATATAAAATGATTACTCTTATTGACCTACCATCAAGACTGAGAAATCTTTTGTTCTATTAGACCTCTAGAGGTAGAAGAATTTAGCCTGCAGTCTTCATCATTATCATACTGATTTGCCTTCTTACCACATTAACCACCAACTTGGTGTAAAATTCTACTTTACATGATAGGAAATTCAATATGTCACAAAAAGAAACCTAGAAAGGAAATCTGAGTAGCTTTCAATCATAGAGAACAAACAACTGACAAAGACTGAGCAAGGCTTTCAGTTTAAAAATTCATGTTGATTTTTAACTTACCATTACAGTAGGGATTGGATGGATTAAAGTTTATTGGAAATTCATGAGAAACCTGTCAAAAGATGAAAGAAGGACTGATGAGGCTTGTTTTGCTTTGCTAGGAGGCAAACCTTCACAATGAGAGTTCCTCCTACCTGCCACTGAGGTGGGACCTGTGCTCCAAAGCCAAAAGCTGGAAACATCTTATCACTAAAATGAAAATTTGAAAAAAGCAAAAGGTCATTTGTATCTTTACTCATAATAAGACAACATGAGCTTACTTTTAAAATATCCAAAATCTTAGAAAAATATAAAAATAAAACAAAGGCTAGAACTAATGTTAATATTTGGAAGCTCTCATTCTAGACATTTTTCTGTGCATTGAAGGAATTTAAAGTCTTTCTATATGTATTTATTAATACGGACTTTATGACTCAGACAGTAAAGAATCTGCCTGCAATGCAGGAGACCTGGGTTCCATCACTGGGTTGGGAAGATCCTCTAGAGGAGGAAATGGTGATCCACTCCAGTACTCTTGCCTGGAAAATTCCATGGACAGAGGAGCCTGGCGGGCTACTGTCGATGGGGTGGCAAAGAGTCGGACACAACTGAGTAACTAACACTTAACCCACCTCTACTTATGTATCATTTATCATTTCACTAAATAAATATGTAAATAAATTAATAAAGCTTTAGAAAGCACAAGTTTTTCATTTGTCTACAAAAAATACTCATTTGGCAGCAAAACATGACCTCAACTGACAAGAGGTTATTTTTAGCCTGTATTTATACCACTTAATATGAATAAGATATCATACGTTTGGCCACAGAAATATGGTACAAATGCTATACATCATAAAACTCTCCATTTCTGCAGCAAAATGTATGAATATTTGGCCCAAGGGTTTAGAGATAATTTGGACAGAATATACAACATCATGAGAGTGGCTGCCAGGCGTTCCACTGTATGGAGATTCTACCCCAACAGACAGACACCAGCGGCTTGCCCTAGCAGAACCCTGTAATGATGATACTACCATTTCTTCTAGCGGGATTCCTTTTTATATTAATTCTCAATGGTTCTTTTTGTGCTGAGGATGGAGCCTGTGTCACTGATGGCACAATGTTTTTTCCCAGTTGACAGTCTGCCTTTAACTTTAAAAGAGCTTCCCTTTCCTAGTTATTAACGTTAATGACTGTGAACACCCAAAACTTCTTCCATGAGTGTTGCCTTCTCGGTCTTGCTTAAAGGCTGTCCTCACTGCAATATTATAGACAATTCACATATATGTTCTCTCAGAACTTCCAAGCCTTGATCTTGATATTAAACGTGTAATTCATCGGGAATGGCACGTGAAGCAGAAACTGCTCACGAGGATCCACCAGGTTCCACCTCTCCCCCTTTAGCCCTGGATCCCCTGGGCCCCTGGTGACATTCGCCCGACCCCAGCCTCTCTGGGCTGGCAGTGGTCAGGGGCGAGGTTCTGGCCGGATGTGTGAGAGGAGGGGTTTGCAGCCACTTCTGAATCGCACCCTCGGGGAAAGCACACGCCTCCTCAGTCCCTTTGTCCTCCTCCCACTGGCTGGAGAGGACGAGAACTCGGACCCAGGGCGGACGCTCTGGGGCATCACGGCCCTCTCCGCCCTGAATTGCTTATCTCTAGACATGCAAGAGGAACGAGATACAAATCTCTATTTTGTCAAAATCACGGAGTGCTGGGGTATCTATTTCAGCAGTTCTGTCCATAGTCTGTACAAGTATCCTAACATATACAAGCACAAGTCAGGGATTCAAATCCAGTTCATGTTAAGTTTGACAGTTGTTACAACCCCTTTCCCTCAAAATGCCATCTCTATCATATACTTAAATTCACAGACATTCTTGGGTCTGTGTTTCTGCTGGTCATGTAGTAGTCCCATACTCTTAATGTCTACTTCATATTGTACACACGAAACATTTATAGTGTTGCTGTGCTGTGCTTAGTCGCTCAGTCGTGTCTGACTCTTTGCAACCCCATGGACTGTAGTGCCAGGCTCCTCTGTCCATGGGATTCTCCAGGCCAGAATACTGGATTGGGTTGCCACGCCCTCCCTCCAGGGGATCTCCCCACCCAGGGATGGAACCCACATCTCCCGCATTGCAGGCGGATTCTTTACAGCTGAGCCACCAGAGAAGCCCAAAGTGAAAGTGTTAGTCACTCAATCACGTCTGACTCTGTGACCCCATGGACTGTAGTGCCAGGCTCCGCTGTCCATGGAATTCTCCAGGCAAGAGTACTAGAGTGAATAGCTATGGAGTAGGTAAGTAAAAGTGAAAGAGAAGTCGCTCAGTCATGTCCAGCTCTCTGCAACCCCATGGACTGGAGCCTACCAGGCTCCTCCGTCCATGGAATTTTCCAGGCAAGAGTACTAGAGTGGGGTGCCATACCCTTCTCCAGGGGATCTTCCTGACTCAGGGGTCAAACCTGGGTCTCCCATATTGTGGGCAGATTCTTTACCATTTGAACCACTAGGGAAATAAGTCATATATATATATATATATATATATATATATATATATATACACATATCAAGTTTTAATATCTGCAAGCACAAATTTCCCTTTTTTTTCCCCCTGAAAAACTTGGCTATTCTGAGTCATTTTACCCTCTAGAAAATTATAAGAATCATTTTGTCAAGGTTCCATTGGAATTTTGATTAAAACTGACTAATCCAGAGAGAAACATTATATTTTCATCATTGTGACATCTGCCTATTTAGAATCGTGACGTATCTTTCCTTCTTTGCCCCTGGGTATAATTCTGTAGTTTTCTCTCACTAAATATCCTAGACCTTTGCCTAAATTTATTCTCATTTTTTATTGTGTTATGAACTGTGATCTTTTATTCACTATAGTTTCTTCAATTGGTTTTTGCTGGTTCATGAAAAATTGCTGATTTTTTATTTTATGTTGTATGTCACCACCTTTTGAATTTTCACTACTTTCTAACATTTTTCCCTTGATTCTCTCAGGTTTGAATTCATTTCTCATTTATGTATGAAGCTGTCTTGGCTGGTGCCTTTGTGAGAAGAGCTCTTTGACCAGTTCCTGGTCTGACGAGGTTCTCTGCCTCTTTGAGCCAAGTTTGGTAATTTGTAGCTTTCTAAAAGAATCATCCTTCAACCTAGATTTTTTCACTGAAATAGTATAACATTTTACCAAACATTAACATACAATGTTTAATGATTTTTCTTCTGAATTTATGCTTATGATCTCTGTCTCATTACTAATATTCTACACGTTTTCTCTTTTTCTTGGGGATCAGTATCACCAAAGATTCTCTTAAATTTTGTTGAACTTGCAAAGAATCATCTTGTCATTTAATTTATTAACTTGGTGCATGTAAGTCATCACTTTGTGTGTTTGGAGGAAGCAGAGCACAGCAAGCAGAGCGGTGAGGACAAGTCTCCGGAGCCAGACAGCCCAGGTGCGGTTCTGTGTCTGCCGTTACCCGCTGAGGGACCCTGGACACGTGACTTTAGCCTTCCTGCCTCAGGCTTCTCATCCGTAAAATGAAGATGATGATACCACCTATCTCAGAACCAAGCATGAGGATTAGATGAATATCATATAGAAAGGATTTAAAATTTTCCTTGACATATAGCAGCTAACATGTATATGGAATCTCCTACTATTACTGTATGTGTATTTTTCTTTCTGTCCTTGAATTTTACTTTGTTGAAAAGCTAGTCCATTTATATTCAATTCTGTTTTAAAAATAAAAGTGTCAGAAATCTTCCTTTATAAAGATGCCTGGGTACTGCCTGGGTACCTCAGTTGGTAGAGTAATCAGACTTTTAACTGGAGGGCCTAGGTTCAAGTCCCTGGAGATGCTTGAAAAAAATGAAAGAAAAGGAGTTCCCTGGCGGTCCAGCATTTAGGACTTGATGCTTTCACTGCTGTGGGCTGGGGAACTAAGTTGCTGGAGACCATGTATAGTCTTCTCAACACCCTTTATTTCTAGACCGTCTGCTTTTACACTTTGATTTCCTCTTTGATCTAAGAACTATGTAAGAGTTTTTAAATTTTCATGTGGTAAGCTTTTTTTAGTTAACTTTTTCTTTTAACTTCCAGGAAGCACTCTGAAAAAGTAACCCTGTAAATTTACTACTTTTTTAATCTAAGTCCCATTACAACTGTGTTTCTTTGAAACTTTTATCATATTTCTAGCCATTTTTGATTGAAATACATTGATACTCTATTACTAACCATATCCATGCTTATATTTTCATTTTGGATTATATAACAAAGTATCTATAAAGTAATTTTTTAATTGCATTTAATGAGTTTTGTCTTAAATTCTATTAGGCTGGTATTGGAACTGCTACCCTTGCCTTAAATTTGTTTGTCTAAGAATTTCATCTAAATGGCATAATAGAGTAATGAAAAACTCCATCAATATGTTGGACTTTTATCATAAAATGATAGACAAAAACAAGTGAAAATGTATACTGTACCCTAACAGATACAGAACAAAAAATTAATAATGTGGATTTTTTCTATTGTTTAGTACACCTTCAGAAGGACCTACTCTAATCTATTCAAAATCTATCCATTGAGAATCAATTCAAAATATTTCATAGCAATTATATCAAGTTATCCTGTAGCGCTTGTTGAAAATCACCATTAAGAAACTAATTTGACAACAACTGCCTAGAAAATAGACATATTAAAAATTAGTGTCTATGAGTGTTTACAAAATGTGTCTTCTGGACTTCAACCACAGAAATAACTTATCCCTAATGAGAAAGCCCCAAGAAAATCAGATCAAAGGAACAAAAGCCTTGCCAACAGTCAGCTGTTAGAGAAGGACTCTACACATAATACGTTATAACTAATCACAGTCAGAGATTAGAGGTCAAAGGTAAACACTGACTGTTCACAAAGGGAAAAATAGAAAAGATAAGACGAGAAATTTTAAGGAGAAAGTTACTTCTCCCCAGCACCGTTATCCCATCAACTACATCAGAGGACCAGCAGAAGGCACAGACACTGCCATTTCTGGGGTGATGTGCACTGGAGTCGTACTCACGCATCGTAGTCTTGAATGACCAGCCCCACAGACCAGATTGCAGTCAAATACTCATTCACACCATTGGGGCTGATGTAGTGAAGGGAGTTGGGAGAACGCGGATCACCATTGGAGCCAGTGAAGTCCACTCCCACCTGCCAAATAACAATTGCGGTCCTTACTAAGGGGAAGGCAGGGGCATCCTCTCTTGATGCCCAGGAAACACACACTGACTGCTGACACAGAAACATTCATCCCTGAGCCCGCTGCTCGGATTTGCCAACAAGGCCGTGAGCCAACAGGTATTTTCATGACAATTAAACAATTACAGCCTCAGCCTGAAGCAACCTGCTATTCCTAATTTTCTAGATGTCTTAAATCATAGATTATTATATCTATGACTTTAGACATAGCGGACTTTTTGGTATGTTTGATTAATGTTTTTTGTTAATTAAATTACTGCAGGATAATCACTGATTGATACATACATGCTTTTTTGCAGGTGGAAAAAGTATTATCGACAAGGCCAAAAGCTTCTGGATGAACCTAGACAAACTCTCTGCAGAGACCATATTCAACAGATTGTGTACATTTCATCACAAAGTCAGTTTGGCAGTAAAAGAAAGAACACTGTAAAATAGAAGGAAAAAGCCACATACTACAGTCTACTGTGAAAAATCCAGCGTGTTACTCACAGTAAAATTCAGCTGGCAGCCTCCCATGATATAGTCGAGGAATGTACATTCCACTGTAATCTAGAAATAAATAGTAAACAAAATTAAAACTTTCCTACTTTTTTAAGAGAAGCAAAGAGCTCCCTGGCATTCATTTTTAATCATTTATAAACCGAACAGCACAAGATATAAATACATAGAACCCACCCCTACATTTGAATTTAAAGCAACCTACCCCTACATGTCATGAATCTGTAAGATTCAATATAACTATAGCATGTTAAGATTAGAATATCAATAGCCAAAGATGAAATGCACTGGTTTTCAGAAACTAGTAATGAGTTTAATATGTTGAGACTTTAATACGTTTAAAAACAAAAGCAAAAACTCCCACTCATTTAAGAAATCTCTTGGATTTTTCCCCTTCACTCATAACATCTCATCTTGAAATCATAACCAGGACTGATGCACTGAGTTAAGTCATTTCCACTGATGCACCAGAAAAACACCAATGGAGCCCGGTATTTCCTAAGATAATGGAAAACTTTAATTTGCCCTTTGTTAGAGAGCTGTCAAACCTTGGAAGCAAAGTTACTTGAAAGATTTCTCTACTATTTCCTATTTTCTTCTCTAAAGGGGCCCAGATGCTCATGTAATTTTCAACTGTTCAAAGTGCTTGTGTGATAGATACTATATTCACAGAAGGACTTAAAATGTGATCTCATTACACTATAAGCTGTCGAGCAACCGACCTCACACTGCTTCACACTGATAACCCCTGAATTCTTGTAGCTTTTCTTCTTTTGCCTCTTTTTTTCATTTATACATTCAAATTCAACCTACAGGAAGAAAAGACAAAATGTTCAATATTATTAGTGATATTAGAAAGTGCTCATGTAAATTTAAGTGAATGACTTTTTTCTCTTGGAATCAAACCATCTACTGATATAAGTCTGTTACAAAATACAACTGTGAAATGATTGCACACTATATTATATATATATGAAATATTTATCAGTCACATTTCCTAAAAGCACTTCTAAAACTTTGTACCTTTTAAAATAGTTTCTAAGTATAAATGTTTCCTTTGTAGATCATTTCCTTCTAAATGCTCCAAGTAATCATCTTTCTTCTTTATAACAAAAGAAACGAAATATTATTTTTAGCTGTCACCCACACAAAGCGCAAAAACACATTGCTTAGAAAATAAAAAAAAACAACCATCAGAAAAGAGAAATATATGAAGCCCAATTCCATGGTAAAATACGCAGCAAAGATCATCCCTTTCCACTGGGAATATGCACAGAAACAGATCTAATGTCTTCTTCCCACAAACAGACCATCTTCCCTTCCAACTCCTACCCACTATGCCTCTGGAGGCTTGGCTCAGGTCATCCTGCTCCGTAGCATCAGCCCCTGTTCTAGTCTCCTCTGACCGCCGTCTCTCTCATTAAGCTTCCACAGCTACATAAAACTTACATACCTGGCATTAATCTCAACTGTTTCATTTCATTAATTTTTTTCATAGCTAGGGTACAGTCACTTTCAAGTTATACCCTGAAATTCTCACTGTCTTGCCTAGTAATAAGAAACACTCAGTGAATACTGGATAAGTCACCTCTTCTGGTCAATAGAAAGCAACTTACATACTTTAGCCAGAGGCATTACTAATTTTCTAAGAATCAAACATTTAAAAATACCTTTGAAACAATGATACCAAATAAAATGATGTTAAAATAAAAAAATCTCTTGATGGTTCAGGATCCTGCCAGAGTTTCAGTCATTATCATACACACTAATTATTGAATACTAGAGATGCAGAAAGGCTATATTTCTTCACTTCATTTATCCACACTTCTACAGTATCCACCCAAGCAACAAGCACGTTCTAGGTACTGAACACAAAGTTGATAAGATAGAGTCCTGCCTTTGATGACTGAGTGGATAAACCTTGTCACTGCAACTTTTAATGAGTATTAAATCCACATTCTATCATGGGGGAGGAAAGGACCAAGTTAGCTGGATTTAGGAGAGTTCCACATGCTAAGACTGGCATCCTCTCCCCAACTGCATCAAAGGAGTGAGTTCCTAGACCCCGAACACTTTATTATTCCATCAATTATCTCATGTAATTCTGCCAACAACCTTGCAAGATAGGATTAATGCCCCCTTTTCGGAACTGAAGAGGCTTCCCTCATAGCTCGGTTGGTAAAACACCTGCCTGCAGTGCAGGAGACCCGGGTTCGATTCCTGGGTCAGGAAGATCCCCTGGAGAAGGGAAGGGCAACTTACTCCAGGATTCTTGCCTGGAACATTCCCTGGACAGAGGAGCCTGGCGAGTTACGATTCATGGGGTCGCAAGAGTCAGACACAACTTAGTGACTAAACCACCACCACCTACGTGCTCTGTAAAGTATTACGCGGTTAGTTTCTGGTTCATTCTCTTCTAAAAGCAGGTCATTTACTGGTTCTGCAAAATAACAACAAACTGAAACCAGAGAAACGACGATACACATCGCTCCTCATATTTAGTTCTTTTAGGAAGCTTGCTGTATAGAAATGTTCAGATTGTCACAGTTTTCCATTATTTCTGCCCTTAAAAATAAACATATATATCTTTCAGCAGAATATTTACAGCTGAATTTTACTGTTGTTTTAATTTAAACTGTTAATTCAACCTTTGCATTTGAACCATTAGGTGTGATTGGAAAAGCCCTTTTTACTTCACACAAGCACTTCTGCTACGCAAGGACCTGGGCTTTGTGACCAGGGGGTAAGGACAGGACTCTGTGCTCAGTCACTCAGTCGTGTCTGACTCGTTACAGCCCCATGGACTGTAGCCCACCAGGCCCCTCTGTCCATGGAATTCTCCAGACAAGAACACTGGAGTGGGTTGCCATTTCTTACTCCGGGGGATCTTCCTGACCCTGGGATCAAATCCACATCTTCTGCATTGGCAAGCGGATTCCTTACCACTGAGCCACGTGGCAAGCCCGTAGAGATAGGACTAGAGATCTCTGTATGACCTACTGAGAATTCTAGTTCCACTCTGTTAGCTCAAAGCTCATTTCTTCCAATTATGTCAATCAAAAAGCTATTAAGTTTTATTTATTCATTTAGTATTTAAGTTTTGATCTAAAACTATCAGTATCTTCTTTTGGGTCACTTCACTTACATAACTCGGTAAAAAAAAGACCTTCCATTCTGACCATAATCTCTTACCTTTTAAACTTCATGTTTGGATTTTCAAAAGCAAATGCTATATAAGAGCATATTCTAGGTAAGCTAAAAAGAGAGTTAACTTATTTCATTCAAACTAGAAAGTTAAGTAAGAGGGAAGCAGTTTATAAGTTTTATATAAAAAACACTCTGGAATAGTTTTTAGGCACTTTGCCATAGAGACAGGAAAGTTTCAGAAGCAATCTTAGAAATATGTGGGGATACTAACAAACTGAATGCAATTAAGGCAAACAAACGATCCTAACAAAATCAGTCCATTAGATGGCAACTTAATACTACATAATTTGAAGTAGTGAAACTATGCTTTTATCCTTCCTTTGGGCAAGGACACGTCAAAGAGGAACAGAAGGTAAAAGCCAATTTCTAAAGTATCCAAAAGGAGAATAAATGTCCACAATTTAAGCCTTGGTATTTGTCTCATGTAGATATTAATTATTGTGGCCAATGAAATGCCAAGATCTTTAAAACGAAGGCTTTTCAATCAAACCACATATATTTGTCCATAGTGAAAGGAAACCAAACTTCTAAACATAAATGTAAATTCACCCTAAGTAAGAATTTTGAATCATCTGACTACTTAAACAAAATTCACAGATTTCAGAATATTACATATTATAGAATAAAAGCAAGGAAAGCTATTTGCTATTTCAAGAGGAAAAAATGAAGCAATAAATACAGGGCCAAATATAAGGTATACGCAAATAACAAAGGTGCAACTTACAGGCGAGTTTCTGGAGGCTTCTTTCAGTTTTGTCATTGTGGTTTGAAACGTTCCAATGAGATCATGTGACCCATCATTGTCATAATCATAACACTCTACCTATAAGGAAGCATAATAAAGTATATAAAAATCAATATAACTTTGTTTAAAAGAATTGGTTGCAATAAATGGGACTTGCCAAGAAGTGCACTTTTAATTAAAATAAGTGAAAATGTTTAATACACAGTCCTACTTGGAGAAGCAGGAACTAACTTCCTAGAGGAATAATACTGAAACCCTTTCAAGCCCTGGCTATTCTTGGGATAAGATTCTAAGATAGATTGCAGGCACATGAAAAGCACAAATAATGTTGAAATTCCATGTTGAGCAGTTTCCAGTTCTCGTATATGCCCTTTACAAGTTCTAATAAAATCGAAATGGAATTAGACCTTCTCTCTCATCCACTTTTCACTTTGTTATTTTACAGTGGCTAAAAGCCATTATCTATCTGAAGGAAGAAAGGAAGTCAGTATTTTAGGCAGCTAAAAATCATATAATTAAATTCTAGATGATTTATAACTATGGAAAATGTATTTCATTAGCTGAAATCTGGTGAGGCTTGGCTTCTTTTAGGAGTTAGATTCAATGAAGTTGGATTTGCATCAGTCTGAGGATCACAACTCCCACAATGAAAAGGAAAATTCCAGGAAAACAGTATTTAGCCCACGGAGGAAGTGTCTACACTGGGTCATCACAATGCTGTTTCCATATAAGACAAGGCCAAGTCCAGTCTGAGCTATGGCTTCCATTAAATGTTCACTATTTCTTAAAACACATGGAATAGAGCTGAGAGTATCTGATTTCCATGTTGGCAGATGCTGTCAAAGTGTAAATATTCACAAGAATATCAGAATAATCATTGCAGTGAGAAAATTAACATGGTGTGAACTCTTAGCAAGCGGAAGTGTTCACTGTGATCATAAATAACTTAAGTTTTTACACTGCTTTATAATTACAAACATTTCTTCCTGCAAACATCCATTACATGCACTGCACACAGCATCTACTGAGGATGCCAGGCAGACAGAAGAATTTAACGGTCTTAGAAGAGGACCTATCTTGTGTGGTAACCGACAAAGTAAATCTGTGCCAAGGAAACTTTTGAATACTTCTAGAGCCTATGATTTAAGATAAAAGGCCTATAATTGAAAAGCAATTTGCATTTACCCTATGCTATAATCCTTTACCAAGTTATATTAATCATCAAGCTAAAACACTCAGGATTTATATATATTCACCAAGCAAAGTGATTTTTTTCCCTCAGTTCTATGAAAAGTGAGTTGAGTGCTTATCAAAACAGGAAGTCTTTCACTCCATATATTTTCATTATTTTTCAAGACTAAAAATCAAACAGTCAATAAATGAAAACAAGCTAGGTCTAGAATGGCAATTCTGAGTAACAGTAAGTGCTTTTATTTGTTTCCAGCACTTCAGTCAGTAACTCTTGATCTATATATCTGATACTCATTTTTATTTTTTCATACTCAATTTTTAAGCCAAAAGCCCTTTATCTGACAGAAAATGAATGACATCAATAATTTTATAGAGGAATTAAAATTAAAGTTAAAATAATATTTTAATAATTTCATTTTTAAGAGGTTTTTTTTTTAATTACAGAAAACAGAACATTGCATTTTAGATTTGCATTCAGGAAACTCCAATTTATACCTAAAGACAACAAGATCAGGTTTTGATAAGACCAAGATTTTATTTAAACAAAACTTACGGAAGAGCTAAAACAGTTCATGTTTAGACTGTCCAAAACTTCTGGGAATGCAAAAACATTTTAAAAATGTAATTCCTGATAACTCACTATAATAAACTTGTAAGAAAAGTTCACTGTTGTCCCATTAAAGACAAATGTTGGATGTTAAAGGAAAATGTGACGTTTATTATGCTGACATGTGAAGTTCAGATACAGTTGGAGGCAAAAGGTGTAACAATTTATGTCATTTAATTTCCCTTCTCAAAAATTCGAAAACCAGTACCATTAGCTGTTTTAAACAACAGCTTCAGTAGTCTGTGAACCTGAAATGTACACATATATACATATTGCATATGTATATATGCAAAAGACTGCACACATCACACAATACTACATTCACTAATGCATTCGCAGTTTAGACATGCATGGTTATTTTTCTTATTCACACAATCTTATGAAAATAATAATCCATGCTAGAATGGCAACACTGGGACATTCACACTGCAGCAAAGAAATTACCAATGATTCCGACTCTATTCTCTGCTCTATAACTTTTTACTACACCTCTAAGCAATTTCCAAACACCAAGAGAATCAGTGATGGATGCCTCTCTGATGACTGCAAAGAAATACAGAACTCAAGAAAGAAAGACAGAGATGGGGTAGCAAACCAATCGGCGTATAGTGAAAACAAGTGGAGAATCTTTTGAGAATGAAGACATTCATCAGAGAAAGCTCAAAAAATCAGTTTACTTACTATAACAAAATAGCCCTGTGAGCATGACACTGTGCACAAAAAAAAGAAGTTTAAGAAATATTGTTTCATTGTTAATATATTATTACAAACAATCAAACAGAGTTTAAGCATTTTTTCCCTAGCCTTTCTTACTTCTTAGATCTAATGAAGCCTTAACTTATTACTTTTAATGTGAAAAGCAAAAGGTCTAGATTTAATATAACAGTAAAAAGTGTCAACTACAGATTGGCCCGCTCCGTGGGGGCTTGCCATCACCTTTACAGGGATTAAATCAAGTGACGCAGCAGCTGCAGACCTTCAGTGGCCCCTGAAGGAGTTCAGGGTGGAGAGCAGAAGTGAGGCACTCTGCGTTCAGGGAAAAACTGGCAGGACAGGTCTTCAGACAGTTAAATATTCGCAGGAGCTGAGTTTATGAAGCCAATTCTTGCATTTCCGCATATCTAGAAAAGCACTAAAATCCTTCACGGTCACGATGGTTTCTCATGACCAGCAGAAGCTTCACAAGACTCGTAGAAACCTTTAGGGAAAACCTGTGCTTGGTTGCATGTATTCCCCCCTTTACCAAAATCACATGAACACTGACCTTTCCCCTGCCTCTCTGAAACAGTTTCTCAGAGCTCTCCGAGGTGCTGTCTCTGCAGCCCTCAGATTGTCCCCAATAAAACTTGACTCAAAACTCTCACGCTGTGCATTTTTTCTAGTTGACCAAAGTAATGTGCCAGGCTACTTTTCTATTTATTTTGTACCAAAATTTTCACTGCTGTTTGAAATATCACACAAATCATATTGATCTTTAAAGGTCTCTGAAAAATGAGGAAAAAATTTATGGATCTAAGAAATGAAAGGGTTTTCAATAATAATATCATCTCTGCTGTGTTTAACAGTTTATGAAACTTTTCACATACATTAATTTATTCCTGATTTTATTTTGCTATGTAGACATTATGTTCTCCATTATATAAGTAAGGAAGTTAAGTAAGGAAGTTGGAAAACCTGTTCAAGATCCCTTAGCGGGTTAAAGGTCTAAGTCAAGTCTTGGACTGTGGTTTGACTCAGATCCCTTCATCACCGTGCCTGCTTTCACTATACTAATTATCAAAAGAAAAAGAAAAAAACAAAAAACTCACCCCAGTTTGCTGACCTCTGCAACGCATGAAAAGGCTCCTATAGGGAATCTTACGTAAAGAAGTGACTAATATAAAAGTGTCTTTAAAATAATACATCTATATTGGCTATACGTGAAAACATTAAAAAAATTCTTAGCTATCTGCTGCAGCTCCCTGCGTCTACTTTGCCTTCCTTTAGAAACTCTAAAACTAAAGCCATCCAAATGTAATAAATTATACCTTCCTCTGAGCTCCGGGAGCTGGTGATGGACAGGGAGGCCTGGCATGCTGCAGTCCATGGGGTCGCAAAGAGTCAGACATGACTGAGTGACTGAACTGAACTGAAAATCAGTGACGGGAAATGTCACCACTACTGCGCTCTGCTCTGAAGGCAGAAGGAAGCTCTGGGTTCTCAGTTAAAGTAATACCTATTTTTATTGCAAGGGACACACCAAAGCCAAAGAGTGCAGTTAACTGTTTCTATTCACAGAGCAGAAGACTCTTATTAAAAAGTAGGGAAGACTTAAATATTTTATTTTAAAAAATGAAGAATAAAATAAAACCCACAATGTTTGATTAAGCATTCAACAGGTCAACAGATCACTAAAATGTCTCTGCTCCTTTAAACTGACTGCTTATCAGAAACATTTCTATTTTAGCATTCCTAAATATAAATAAAATTCAAACTTACATCACTTACTTTCTTTAAGTACTAGCCAATGAATTAATTTATAAAAGCAGTGAGTGTGTATGTGTGTACATAATATATATATAATTTCAAATTACCTTAATAGTTTTATCCATATCTCCATAGCACAGAGAGTTAAGAGAGATCTTAAAAGGCTTCCAAACAGGATTCAAGTTGTTTTTAACAACCTATTAAATAATAATAATAATAAAAACCAGTTAGAAAAACATTCCCTTCATCATTAATGTTCTGCTCTTGCCTTTCCCAGGTTCCTACCAAGTGCACCGTTCATTCTTCACCTCTTCACCCACCCAGCTTCGTCAGTGAAAATCTAGCTAGGACCGTATTATACACCTGTTATATGAAAAATGTGAGGGACTGGCTAGTCAAGGTACATTCTGAGAAAGAAAAAAAACTGGGAAATACATCCAACCATTACAAGATGCACTTAAAAATTTCAGAAGATTATTGGTTTTGTTGGAAACCAGAGTTTTCACTGCAGGACACAAGATTCAAATATGGAATAAGAAAGGTTGGGAAAGGATCTTGCTATGTTTGATAATGAGAAAAATGGTATAAATTTATGATTTTAGGTTTTTTTAATGTGTAATATATAAACATATATACACAAACGTATTTCTCATTTCCACTGAAAAGGTCTAGAAGTGCTCAGCAGTAATGAGCACTCATACCCTGCTGTGCAAATCCTACCCTCTTAAAGGAAAAATCGGGCTTCCTAAGACAAATAGCTCATTCCAGATGGGATAGGGTAAGTACAAGGTCAACTGACTACACAATTTCACATAAAATAAGTTAGTGCTTAAAGACTAATTTGTTGTTGTTTAGTCACTAAGTTGTGTCCAACTCTTTTGTGACCCCATGGACCATAGCCAGTCCACCTCTGTCTATGTGATTTCCCAGGCAATACAGGAGTGGGTTGCCATTTCCTTCTCCAGGGGATCTTCCCAACCCAGAGATCGAAGCCGGGTCTCCTGCGCTGGCAGGAGGGTTCTTTACCACTGAGTCACCTAGGGAACATAATAGCCAAATGCAAAACGTGAACCTGGAACGGACCCTGTATTAAACAATACAAAACACATAAAAAACGTGTTTGGGGAAATTGGGAGGATCTGAAGATGAATGGTATAGTAAATCATGTTACTAAATCAGTGCTAACTCTCTCAGTTATGGGGTGTAGAGAAACACCTTCGTTCTTGAGAAATACCTGTAGCAGTTAAAGGTGAAGAGCCACGATGTCTGTTGCTTACATTAGGATAGTCTGGCAAAAGGTCATGGACGTGGGCGTGAACAAGAGAGAGCACACACCTGTGTGCTGGTGTGACCATTTGGTAAATCTAGGTGAAGGATACACTGGCATACATTTCAGTGTCCTTTACAGGATTTTGGAAATAAGGCAGAGGGACTTCCCTGGGGCCCAGAGGTGAAGAACCCACCCGCCAGAGCGGGAGACACAGGTTCAGTTCCTGCAGCACCCCACAGGCCTTGGGGCAACTAAGCCCGTGAGTGCCGTGACCGCTGAACCGCACGCCTGGAGCCCTCAGCCCACAGGAGAAGCCAGCAGTATGAGAAGCCCGGGCACCACACGAGAGCAGAGCCCACTCCCTGCAACCGCGGAAAGCCCGGGGGCAGCAGCAAAGAGCCAGCTGAGCCAAAAGTAAGTAATTGAAAAAAACAACTAAGCAGAGCAGCACCTTCTCATTAAAAAAAAAAGAAACGAGCATGCTGGCCTTGTGTCTCTGGCAGTTATATACGTCTGAATTTAGATGAATAGTTTTATAAGTACATAAACTTTTAAAATTCAGATTACCACAATTCCAAAGGAAACTTCAACCCTACTTTTCAAACTCAGATATTCACCTCCGTTCGATGAACCATTAGCCAGTTTCCATCAGATGTCTGCTTGTGGAATTCTAGGTAAGGATCTGACTTTCCAAATAGATCCTACATTAAAATAAAAAGCAAAGCAATTATCCTCCTCCTAAAACATGCGAAACCACACTTTATACATGTTACATGTCTTTAGTACCTGAAGTTTAATTCTATAAACGTATAAACAGATAAACATATAAACAGACAGACATATAAACAGATAAACCTATATAGACAGAGATAGTACAATACAGCAATAAATACAAATCCCAATACATTCCTCACAAACATAAACCTGCTGAAGTCTACGAGGAGAACTTTTAAGGCATTCCTGATAAATGCTCACTATCCTTACACCCTTACATCTCAAAACACATGATGGCTTTAGAATACAGTGATCAACAGAACCCATTATCAACACAGGACACTTTTAGCTTATTTTCATTATTAGTATCATTCACTCATTCACACAGCACTAAGTAATTTTATCTAAATGATCCCGTACAGTAGTCGTACTAGCTCCATGAGAGGCAGGACAAACTGGATTCAGAGGAGTTAAAGACTTTGCCAAAATCACACAGCTAATGAATGGATGGATCTGAGCCTTGATTTCACGTCTTACCCTTCTATGTCCAATACCCGTTTGGCAATCCCACACGTTTCTTTGCACAAACGCAAGGGAGCACAGACAAGGAGACACGTGAAGTGCACAACAGAAGTGCTGGGAGGGCACAAGGTGTGCTCTATTTCCTCTGTGATTCACCAGGCACAGCTCTCCTGTGCAACGCGCGAGCACAGTGAGTGCCCAAACGTCTCCTTAGGGCCATCTTACCCACATATACACACAGATGCTCTTCCACAGGGACATAAAATTCTGTAAAGATGTACAAAGGTAAAACTCAGATAGTAAGATTGCGGATGACTTTACCTTCTCATTTTTATTTATCTTCATTTTGAAACTTCTATCTGCCTTAGCATATATTACTTATTATTTGTGAAAGTGAAAGGACATCTGTTAAGCCCACAGGAATGTATGCACATATGTTCCTAAACTGAAGATTTGTTTCAGTACTGAATTTACTTCAATATTAAATTAAGAACTAAGATATTATTTCCCTCCTCGGCATACTTTAATGTTAGGAAGGGAACACATCCCTCATAGTCAAAAATAAAAACACAAAGACTACACAGAACTTTTAAAAGTTAACCTTCTCTCTAAGAAGAATTTAAGCAATGTAATAAGCCTCTCTATGCTCTATTTTATAAAACTAGGAACAATATTATACCCAGAGAAGCTAACTTTCCCAAAAGCACATGAACATCCTCTGTCTCTTTTATCTTAGAGATAATCTTTTGAGGAAGGGAGAATATCATTACTACCACATTGAAGGTCAAAAAACAGACTGACTGACAGTTCATGAAGCTGTCAACAGAAGAGCTAAAATAAGAAGTAGAAGTCCCTGACTCTGACCTCCAGGATGAGTTAAGTCAAAAGAGCAAGGCAGAGAAATGCATGCGTGATATTAATATATCATGCTTCACTTAATCAAAGACTGGGGCTGGGCTAGGGTATGGAAATATAAATATATACACACACATAGGTGTGCACACTCATATCTACCTATCTGACATATACATCCATATCTACCTATCTGACATATACATCCATATCTACCTATCTGACATATACATCCATATCTACCTACCTGACATATACATCCATATCTACCTATATGACATATACATCCATATCTACCTATCTGACATATACATCCATATCTACCTATCTGACATATACATCCATATCTACCTACCTGACATATACATCCATATCTACCTATATGACATATACATCCATATCTACCTATCTGACATATACATCCATATCTACCTATCTGACATATACATCCATATCTACCTACCTGACATATACATCCATATCTACCTACCTGACATATACATCCATCTCTGCCTATCTGACATGTACATCCATATCTACCTATTTTACATTTATATAGACAAAGAGTGACACACAGAGACACACGTGTACACAGACACAAAAAAAACGCCTTAGTTTTTTGGAAAATGAAGGATTAAGCCATTAAATGTAAATTTTACAAATGAATAAAATACAGCAAGAGAAAAAACTGCAGCGTGGACAGGGAAAGAAGCTAAATTTCTTGAATATACCTTGTTTTCTGTTAGCTTTGGAACCATCTTATACATGATTATAAAGCAAAATTAAACCAAAAAAAATTTAAAGCAATCTCTAAATATCAAAAGCAAAATTTGATTATGTGTTATTGTTACAGCATAACCACTCAGAGAACAATTATTCCTTTAAAACCCAGGAATTAAATTCGTATAATTCAAGTGGAATATATAACCCTAAAGGCAAAAAAAACTTCAAAGAAAGCTCAAGCTATTGTCAGTAAAAATATTTTTGCTCTAACATGTATATTTGTATTTTTAAACTGTTAGATATTATATAGGGCAAAACATAAGCAGTTATGTTAGTTTCCTTATGAATCAACATTTGACATAAGTAAAAAGAGGTGCAACTACAGAATTAAAGAAATAACAGCCTTGTAATTTTACATTTGAATTGGAATTTGTTATACAAGTTTATGATTTAGTTTTCCTTAAAAAAGAAAAGACTTTCGTATAGCTATCTACTGAAAAGTCCTAGAAAGAATGAGCAACAGCAATCAATAAACATTAAGCACCCCTAGTACCACATCGTGGACTCACCATAGAAAGGCTCCCTTTAACCTGCCAATCTGGGGCAGAAATTAGATAAAATAAGCATGGAACATCTGTCATGCCACAAAGCAAGAAGCTAGCCAAAGACTTCTGAGACTGTGCCAAATGGCTCAGGAACAAACTTAAATAGGTTCCCTCCCATAGGTCAAACTTGGGATACTTTAAGCATCAATAAGATTAATAGAGTTCCTAGAAATACTAAAAAAAAAAAAAAAAAAAAAAAAATTTAAGTTCTTCTGTAAAAGTCAAGTTTACAGAAATTGATTCTTCTAAAAAATAGTAAATATAAAAAAAAATCAAACACTTCAGCTTGCCTTTTCTGGACAAACTATCTTGGAATAAATAAATGCCTAATGTGAAGAAAGATACTTCTCTCTAGAGAGGTATTCTCGGTAATAAAAGAAGCAGCAATGACAGCATGAGAATATCAATATTTTAAGGCCCTTAATCAGAGAAGGCAATGGCGCCCCACTCCAGTACTCTTGCCTGGAAAATCCCATGGACGGAGGAGCCTGGTAGGCTGCAGTCCATGGGGTCACTAAGAGTCGGATACGACTGAGCGACTTCACTTTCACTTTTCACTTTCGTGCACTGGAGAAGGAAATGGCAACCCACTCCAGTGTTCTTGCCTGGAGAATCCCAGGGACGGGGGAGCCTGGTGGGCTGCCGTCTATGGGGTTGTACAGAGTCGGACGTGACTGAAGTGACTTAGCAGCAGCAGCAGGAAGGCTCTTAATAAAATAGTATATCTAGGTAGTTATCATCAATGTTCACTAATACCCCAAAAAACAGAACTTGACAATGTGAGCCTCTTGATGGAATTAGTGTCACCACCTATGAAACTCATACCAATTCAAAATGCCACGAGATCATACCTCTAGATTCAATTTCAGCTGATAGAAATCAGGAAATAAAATATGGAGAAACAAACATATTACATGACATCACAGGGATTTAACTAGCGTATACTGTGTGTGAAAACTTCTATAGGACAAAGGAGTCAGTTTATTGAATAAATCCATGGATGGATGGATAGGACAGAGGGAGAGAGAGGAAACAAGAGAGCAATAGAGACAGAAGGGGAAGTAAAGGGAAGGGGAGAACATAAAGGTTAAAAAAATGTAAGAGACACATTAAGCAACTGTATTATTTTAAAAGTCTTTAGAGATACATCTACATTTACGGATGCAATGATACGCTGTCTGGGAGGAGAGAAAGTAGACAGGGTAGGGATGAGATAAAATTGGTCATGAGTTGTAACATTTTTAAAGATAGGTGGTGGGAACATGGAATTTTTTAGAAATACTATTCTATTTTTGTGTATGTTTACATTTTTCCAAAATATTTTTAAAAAAATTACTAGCTAGGTCTAAGGATATCTGGCTGGTCTAAGATATTTGCAAACTGCCTTGTAAGGTAGACGAAAATGATGAAGAATATTGATTGCATTATAGAATTACATACAAAAGTCACTCAAAGAATTATTCCAATCCAAGGTATACCCTACACTTAAGTGTTCTTATTAGTATTCATCCTAAATTTTGAATGCAGAGAGGAAAGTGAAAGTGAAAGTTGCTCAGTCGTGTCCAACTCTTTGCGACCCCGTGGACCATGCAGTCCATGGAATTCTCCAGGCCAGAATACCGGATTGAGTAGCCTTTCTCTTCTGCAAAAGAAAAGGCTTTGCTGAATTTTGATTCAATATCTGTGCTTCAGTCAGTCCAACTCTTTGCGACTCTATGGACTGAAGCCTGCCAGGCTCCTCTGTCCACGGGAATTCTCCAGGCAAGAATACTGGAGTGGACTGCCAAGCCCTCTTCCGAGGGAATCTTCCAGACCCAAGGATCGAACCCATGACTTCTTATATCTTCTGCACTGGCAGGCAGGTTCTTTACCACCAGCGCCACCTGAGAAGCCCCAAAGAGGAGAATCTAATCAATACAGCATGGAATTTTAGCTTTTTTCCTTAAGTAACTCAAATACACTCTAAAATATCTCTTACAATAATGTTAACGTTTGTACTAACTCTTCTTTTAAGCTATGCAAATTCTTTGGTTACATCCAGGGGAAAGAGGTAAAGAGAAATATCTTCTGCTTAAATACGCATCCATATAGAAAATAGAATTTGGAACTAATACTCCAACTGATGCTTAGATGATAGAGTTCATAATATTAATCGCATTATTATTTTCTCAAAAAGTAACCAATGTGAGGGGGGAAGAAAAGATGATATCCTTGTTGAAATCTGCATCACCCACCTACCTTATTATCCAGTTTTCTTGCTTCCATTTCAAACAAGACAATTCTGTTATCCTTTATTTCTTCAGCTGAAATCTATGAGTAGACAAGGTAAGTAAAAGAAAATGTTTTGGGGATTCTGATACAGTCACGAAGCACTGATTTAGTCTGTTACCTAATGGTATACAAAGTCTACACTAACTTTGTATAGTCTAAAATAAGTAACAAAATGGTACTGTTAAGAAAGATTTGTCATTATTTCCTTTATGCATGTGAAATAAATATATTTCCAAAATATGCCTAATTTACATTATGCAACTTTCTTTTTAATGTTGTTGCCGAAACTGGATCTTCCCTCTTCTGATGGAAAAAATCACAGATGCACAGCACTGGTGAGAGCTCTCCAGAGATGGAGAAGTATGGGTAAGTTATACCTAGAGAACATTACACATTCAAAATATCAGCTCCATATTTTTCATCCAAGGTAACTGAAAGACTTACTCTGCTCAAAAACAAATTCTAGGCTGTGATGGCCCCAAAAGCCATAAAGCTACCTACTTGTAATGATCTCTGTTCCCCACATAGAAGTCAACACCCCCAAAAGACTGGACATTCTTTGGCACCTAAACTAGAGCAAACAACTACTCAGAGAAATGTGTTTGACAGTTGCAATAATCCTGAAACACGACTCTCTCAGCCTCCCATTCCCAGGCAGAGCTAAAGCAAGACAGCTGTCTCTTCAGACAGCTGTGACTACCCGGACAGCAACTCTAGAACATTTAGAACATTTAAAAGCATGGCACTATATAATTTGAAATCTAAAATAAGATAATGCATATATTCACTTGCCCAGGTCCAGCAATCAGCAAGGAAAAATTTAGGTAAGAGGACGGATAGCAAAGTGCACACGCACACACACAAAAACACTGTTAAGAACTGAGCGGTTCAATGGCCATGTCATACTACAAGATCATTCAGGAATCAAAACCACTATGGAAAGTTTCTGTCACGCTGAGGGGCCTATGTTTGATTTGCTGAGGGCCAAATTGATCCATTCACATTATTAAGTAATTTCTTCCTACTCTGGGAATTGATGCTTCCATCAGGAAGAGGCAAGCATTACCACAGTGTGTGTGACTTTCTTTCAGGCACAGCACAGTTTCCATTTGCGATCACTCTAAGGCAAGTCAAGGGAGGGTGGAGGGCGACATTCAGGATCAAACGATAACGCCTACTGTAGAATCTCTGTCTGATATACACAGTCTCAGCTTGTCCACTTGTGCTAAATCTCAGGAGGCAAAAGACTTGTATTTTAAGGGATCTTATTTTACCGTAATGCTCCCTTTTCCTGCAGGTCTGCCATTTTTAAGCACCAGTGGTCGGGTTAGCTTCTTACTGGAAACAATCTGTTAAAACCGGAAAGTGATACAAAGAGCTATTTCACTTCAACATGTGAATGTTTAAACTAAACAGTTTTCAAAAGACGGTTGAGAATAAAGTATACAAAGTTATTAGAAATGGAAACATTAAGTTCATTCCTTCAAGATTTGGAGATTGCAAAATGCATCTGCACCCAAATGGAAAAAACTTCCAAGGAGCCAATCCTGGAGGATAAAATCTCCCCAAACCACTAGTTTCTTTATCAACCACTTCAAATTCTTCCTTGTAAAGAAAAAAAGAGGGCAAGATCCTCATCACATATACAAATCACTAAGCTGAAACAAAACCCCTATAGGTAACAAGGGTTACCTGTCAATTTTTCAACTGACACATAACTTCAATGTATAATCCTCATAAGATATCATTTTGATTAAAATAATACAGTTAGCACACATACTCTCACAGGTATGTTTCTCAAATTTGCTATAATTTTAGATATACTGTGATTTTTTTCCCAAAAAATAAGTACTTCTTTAATTTTCTTTTTGATACAAGCATCAAAGTTTTAGAAATCTGACCAGCTCCATGTTGTCCTTGAGACATAGGAAATACAATGATCTCCAAAAAATTCAAGACTAAAAGATAAACTCATAAAAGACAAATCTTAGATGTCACCCACTGAAAAAAAATAACTCCTCCCTCCGAAAATCCCATAAACACGATCACTGTCTCTCCTTAGATGTCAAACCGAGCTGGGAGCACAATGGTGAGCCCACAGACACACCCGTGCTCCGACCCAACCTGTGATATCCTAGAAAGACAGAAAATTAAGCGACTACAATAAAATATGGTAAACATTTAGGTAGAAGGAGTGGAGAAGACCACCAAGTGAGCACAGCACGGTGACCCAAACGACTCTGGGGTGTCAGAGAAGGCTTGCGAGGGGGAGTTGGGTTCATGCCCAAGGCAAAAGGAGGAGCAAGCCAGGAAAAGGGACTGTGCTGGGCTTATCAAGGGGTCAAGAGGCATCGGTCATGCAAGTTAGAACGTCAGAGAAGTTGCCGTTGCCTTGACAGCATTTACGACCTCAACGTAAGAACAACACTGTACTGAAATCTGTAAAGAGCAGACAAGCAGCTAGAGTAACGGTACTATTCATTGAAATGGCAAACGGAACATCTTTAACTCATGAGAACTAATACACACTTTGCAAAAGAGCCATGGTCCCTACCCTCATAAAAAGTAAGATAAATTCCATAATGTTTAAGGCAAACATAAGCTCAGTTGCTCAGTCATGTCCGACTCTTTGTGGCCCCATGGACTGTATCCCTCCAAGCTCCTCTGTCCATGGGATTTTCCAGGCAACAATACCGGAGCGGCTTGCCACTTCCTACTCCAGGGGATCTTCCCAAGCCAGGGATCAAACCCAAGTCTCCGCATTGGCAGGCAGATTCTTCACCACTAGTGCCACCTGGAAAGCCCAACAATTAAACTAAAGAGAATTTATCAAAAACACCTGATGCTTTGGCGCAACTGTAGAAAACACCTGTACCGTTCGTACTCACTTGTCCAAGGGTACATTCACATTCTCCTAAGAAGTCATCATCGCTCAGCTCGATAGTTTTGTTGTCGATGTCATAGATCCCAAATTTCAATTTCTGAACCACTTCAAAGTAGTAATCAATAATAAATGTCTTGGAGAATTTGGGGTTCAGGCAATTCTTAATCCTTTCTGTGCGCTCAACCTAAATTCAACCCACCAAAACAAAAAAAGTTTCTTCAGATCAAAGGTGTATTTGTTTATTATCTTTATATACTACATGTGTCTAAATATTGGCATGATAGCTAAAGGAAGCGTCTATAGGTATATGAAATATTTCACAATTAAGGACTAATTTGCCTGAAAAACTGCACTAACAGATGAGATGGTTTTATTTTTTAACTTTTTAAATAAACTCTTCATATTGTCAAAAAAGCAACTCAGGCGGCTTTTCAGCTGCAAGTATTTAATATTACCTCATACCACTGTTGACCGCTCGTATTCAAAAATAACACACATAGAGGGTCTGACTTTGACCCTATGTCTTTATCCAAAAGATTGTCACAGGAAATATTCAGCTCCACCTTTGTGACGCACTGGGCAGCCATCTCTTGAGCTGTGAGCAAAAGAAAGAACTGAGTAAGCCAGTGAAGCGGTGCCTTTAACAAGCGCACGCCTTCCTTGGGATTTCCCTCAAGGTTCAGCAGCTACGACTCTGTGCTCACTTCAAGCCCGGGTTTGATCCTGGTCAGGGAACTCAGACCCTGAAAGCTACGTGAAGCAGCCAAAAAAAGAACAAAGAAAAAGGCACACGCATTCTTAGTGAAACACCTTAATTCTTAGGACACACGGTCAGAACAGGAGAGCAGAGTGAGCTTGCTGGAGAAGACTTCGTGCACGTGTCTCCAGGGGACTCGGATGTCTCGTTACCCCATGCCAATCATGCTGCTTCCGCCAGATTATCTTGCTGGGATAAAACTCATTTTACAGTGTGACAATAAAATGCAGCTTTCAAGATGGCAAATAAGATAGATTAATCTTATCATTTCCCTGTACGTTTTACCCTTCAGAAAAAGTCCAAGTATAATCGCGACCTTTCACTTGAAGGCAAACATAGCCTTCTGCTACAAAACGAGACAGATTAAACCTCAACCTTAATTTTATCTTTATTTATTTGACAAAATACTGAGTGAGATACTTGCTGTTTTCAAGGAATTTTGGCTAAGACCCAGACCTGGGGAATAAAAGACCCTCACATACACCCCTCTGCCCCTCCCTGCACGTTTTCCAGCAGTGGTCCTCAAGCCTGGCTGCTCTTGGAATCACCCGGGGCGTTTTCAAAGCCCCTGAGGCTGGTGGCCCGCACAATGAGATGTGACCTAACTGGTTTAGGGTGCAGCCTGGGCGTTGCTCCTTGGATAATTTCCATGTGCAGACAAGGCTGACAAACTACCATCTACAGAACATGCTCAGCCGCTTCAGTCGTGTCTAGCTCTTCACGGCACTATGGACTGTAGCCCACCAGGCTTCCCTGTCCATGGGATTTTTCAGGCAAGGATACTGCAGAGGGTTGTCCCTCCTCCTCCAGGGGATCTTCCCGACCCAGGGATCGAACCAGTCTCCAGTGTCTCCTGCGCGACAGTGTGTGTCCGTCGCTCAGTCATGTGTCTGACTCTTGGCAACCCGTGCACTGTAGTCCGCCAAGCTTCTCCACCCGTAGGATTCTCCAGGCAAGGATACTAGGGGTGGCTTGCCATTTCCTTCTCTGGGAGATCTCCCCCAGCCAGCCATTGAACCCGGGTCTCCCGCATTGCGGGCAGACTCTTTACAGTTTGAGCCACCGGGGAAGGCTGGGTCATTACAGCCTGCCTGACAGGTGATTTCTTTACTGCTGAGCCACAGGGGAAGCTCGACCTACAGTGTGTCCAGCAAACGAGCATGGCTTCCCTTTCCTCAAGACCTGCTGATAAACGCTGGAGCTGGCCTCACGTTCACTCACCCTGCTTGCCCCAACTCCCTGTCAGGATACGGAGAGGACCCGGGAGCGGGCGGAGCGGTGGGCGCTGGCCCTGAGACGCAGGCGGGGTTGAGGGTGAGCCCTTTCTTCCCTGAACCAGGGGAAAGAAAGGGCCTGCAGGTATCAGAAAAGGAAGCGGGCATTGCACTCCCCAGCTGGAAGTCCACCTAGCTGGCAGTCTAAAGCAAACTGAAGCTTTCGGGTCCTGGCAGTAGAAAGGTACCCCATCCCTTAGAGCTGCTGGCAACGTCCTTAGAATGTGGAGTGGTTAGTGCCCTCTGATCTCCACTTTGAGCTGAAATTCTGAAAATACAGTAGAATAAATCTACTCATCATCTTGTTACAGTCAAACAATTTCTGGACTCTACAAAACGTGTGGTCAGGTCTGAAATAATAAGGACTACCATTAGAAGGGGCTTCCTAGGTGGCCCTAATGGTCAAGAATCCTCCTGCCAGTGCAAGAGACACAAGAGATGTGGGTTGGACCCCTGGGTCAGGAAGCTCCCCTGGAATAGGAAGTGGCACGCATGGGTGCTAAGCTGCCTCAGTCGTATCCAGCTCTTTGTGACCCTATGGACCGTAGCCCACAGGCCTCTTTTGTCCATGGAATTCTCCAGGCAAGAATCCTGGAGTCAGTCGCCCTGCCCTCCGCCAGGGGATTTTCCTGACCCGGGGACCAAACCCGCATCTCCTGCATGGTGGGTGGATTCTTTTACCGCTGAGCCGCTGGTGGAGCCCAGTGAAGATAATAATCCTTCCATGTAAAGTCAGTCTCATAGGAAAGAGACATCACATATCAGAAGAGCGTTTTTTTTTCCCCAACAGTGGTCACCCAAGAGATACAAAAACAACGTGGCAGGCACACCTGATTATTTAGCAGTATGAAACTGCTGACAGCTACACTACTGCCAGGACCCGAGTTTCCTCCATTAGCAGCGCTCCTCGCCCCGCCTGAAAATGACTCTAAATGCAGCACCATTTTTATCTAGAAAGCCATTATGACTGAATGGCAAATGGAAGAAATTACATAAACACACTGGTCTGAAACATTCTGAAGATTTAACATGAAGATGTTATTTTCATTTCCTTTCTAAGTAATTATCGAGCACAGAATAATTTTTATTCAATTATATCAAAATGTTCAGCTTTTTAAAGAGCAATAGGCATTCATTCATGATGGAAGAAAATGAAGCAACTGTTTTGTATCCTTTAGTATGGAAAATAGGAGACGTGGCTGGGACAAGCAGTTGGGCAGAGGAAGCCACGTACAACTAAAGAACAGGCCTACGTCTTTCACTCCTCAAAAGAGTAGGGTGACAGGGAAGATAGGAAGGGTCCCCAGGATCAGACAATGGCTTCTCTGATGGTACAGACCGCTTACTGGGGAGTCATCTGGTTTCTAAATGCAAATAACTCCTAGAAAGCATCACGGTCATTCTCCGAGTCACCCGAACTTTCCTGAATCAACACTATATAACACAGATCCGTCAAAGGAATTAAAAATTGAGGCCTAATATCTTAAGTAGGACCCGAGGTGTGAAATTTAAGGCATATGGTTTTCCCCATGCCCTCGCTGAAAATCCTTCAGTCTCGTCCGCTCCCACGTTTCCATCGTCCCTCAGCAGCAGAGGCCGCCTGCGATAGCCCCAAACCTCTCCCAGGTGGAGGCAAGAATCTTCCTTCACCCACAGTCACAACTTCAGGTATTCCGTAGCGCTCCTTTGCCTACTGTAATAGTCTCCTTAAAGTCTTCCCACCCATCTTCCCTCAACTCACATCACGATTTTATCAACTCTGATGCAAAATGAATAATAATAATAACCATCACTGGCTGTCCAGGGCGTACCCTAGTCCACTCAGCTCTGCCTGGAATTCACAGCTCTGTTTACAGCTGTTTCTGATGGTAGTGGGTTTGCAGCATGCTCAGCATATATTAGACACACTACAAAGTGTAGCGATTATTATTTTATTAAGTACTCAAGTATTTCAGTTGGTCATCTCAGCATTGGTGGCTTATTATTAAATAGTAAGACATAAAGCACCTTTTTCATCCTTGCTTATAAAGAACATCTTGGAATGATGACACGATAACCTCTGGAATTTACACAAAATGAATTTGCCAAAGGAGTCAGCCTTGACTACAGGCAAGTGCTGCTGCTGCTGCTAAGTTGCTTCAGTCATGTCCGACTCTGTGCGACCCCATAGACGGCAGCCCACCAGGCTCCACTGTCCCTGGGATTCTCCAGGCAAGAGCACTGGAGTGGGTTGCCATTTCCTTCTCCAATGCATGAAAGTGAAAAGTGAAAGTGAAGTCACTGAGTCGTGTCCGACTCTCAGCAACCCCATGGACTGCAGCCCACCAGGCTCTTCCATCCATGGGATTTTCCAGGCAAGAGTACTGGAGTGGGGTAAGTAGTGCTAATTTTCCCAGATCCTCTCGGTAGAGTTTATTCATCTGAGCGACTGCAACAGTTGCATGGGGCCCAGTGACACTAACATTATTTGCCCTAAAGCAATCAGGAGGGAAAAGTCGGTGCCCATCCTCCAGTGCCTTTAGTACACTTCAGTCTTTGGCTACAAAATGATGAGTGAGTGAAAGTAGCTGAGTCGGGTCCGACTCTTTGTGACCCCATGGACTGTAGCCCGCCAGGCTCCTCTGTCCATGGCATTCTCCAGGCAAGAATCCTGGAGTAGGTTTCCATTCCCTTCTCCAACAAAATGAGGAGTCTGGCAATATTAAAATGCCCACAAAGGTTTCTCCTGGTTCCAGCATCATGACTCACTAACTGATAGCCACAGCGTGTCCTGCACGACCTCCTCTGAAAGGGAACCAGGGCCACCCTGGGGCGGCTGGAAGGCGGCCCAGCAGCATCAGCAGTGCATGCCTAGACAAGGGCTCTCAGACTGCATGACTCCCAAAGGCAACAAGGATCCCCCTCCAAACAAAGTGGGAAAAGGGTCAGACGGCAGTAAATCCAGGAGCCGCCACCCTACCGGAAGCCCCAGGTCAAACCAACAGATGTATATTCTGAGGGTACTATATACCTGCTGCTGCTGCTGCTAAGTCGCTTCAGTCGTGTCCAACTCTGTGCAACCCCATAGACGGCAGCCCATGAGGCTCCCCCGTCCCTGGGATTCTCCAGGCAAGAACACTGGAGTGGGGTGCCATTTCCTTCTCCAACGCAGGAAAGTGAAAAGTGAAAGTGAAGTCGCTCAGTCGTGTTCGACTCTTTGTGACCCCATGGACTGCAGCCCACCAGGCTCCCCCGTCCCTGGGATTCTCCAGGCAAGAACGCTGGAGTGGGGTGCCATTGCCTTCTCCAACTATATACCAATCACAGCACTAAGGACAGGGGGCTGAGGGGAGGGGTGCTGCAACAATAGAAGATCTTGGAGCTCATGATGAGCACACTGGGCCACCCAGTCACTCAACACAGTATCTTCCATGTGCTGTGAATGCCGAGGAAGGAGGGACGCAAACAGAAGACAGCATAAACCCCTGGCTCTCTCTGTGTACAGAGATATCCAAACCGTGGCTCAGACAGAGCAACAGGACACCTCGGAGGTTTTTAATCCTCAAAACTGAGGATTAAAGCTATACTCCACTATAAAAGCATTTGCATTCCTACTGTCACTTGCTACTGGATTATTTTACCCCTTTAAGTAGAGACTGGGGGAGCGGAGAAGGGAAGCACAGAGGGAAAGGAAAAAGTTAACAATTCCATTCATCTGGATAATCTGCGGGTTTGCCTTTTGCAGTTTTCAAAGTGCTTCCAAATAGTATATTTTATTCTGTGCTCTCCAAAAAAAATCCTAGTGAATTGGCCAGGACAAGGAGCACTACTATATGGTAAGAGGTCTATAACCATAATAGTAAGCCTGCAAATAACTAGATTGCCTCTGAATATATTGATAATTTTTAGCACATTGTTACGTTTTCAAAACAATGCATAGTATCCATTTTAAAAAATGAATTTATCCAAAAAGGTTAATTACCCTAGATAAACAAGCTAATAAGTAGCAAGGCCAAAGAAAGCACTTAGATTATTCTCCCCTCTTGCCAGAATGCCCTGAGGGCACTAAAGCCTCTAATTAATCATTATTTAATACTGCAGCAATATTTTCTAATTAATTTCCTTACGACCTTTTAGTTAGTGCATCAAATTAATATTCAGCCCAGCACAATTAATGAATAGGACCGTACAAAATTAAAGATTAATATTTATACTATAACTATTACTGTATTCTGAAACAAATGTCAACAGAATAACAGTAACTTGCCAAAGACTGGGAAGAGCTGAAAGGTTTATATTTATATCGCAGCAGTTTCTCTTCAAGACAGCCCATGAGATTGTAAACTACTTCAGGCTAAGAAAGTATTTTCTCTGTAAAGTCCCCACACACGCAGATCTACACAGGGTCACGGGATCTCAGTGTTCTCAGAGGGCACTGCTGGACCAGCTTAAGGTGGCAAAACTATCCTCAGAACACACTGCATTTAACAGCCGAGACTCTGAGATCAAAAACCTCACAGTAAACAAAAGTCCACTGAGTTTGCCCAGTATTCAGAAGATAGGGATGCCCACAATTTTTGTTTTTTTATCCTTGCCGTGGGATACTACACATGGGGATAGGGAATGAAGTACAGATGCATAAAAACAGAGAGAAGGGCACGTGTTCTTTTCAGTGTGCAAAAGGAACCAGCAGGAGCTCACCGGGACAGACAGGAAGCAGTTCGGTGTCAGTCACACCACAGGAGGGCAAGTGCTGCAGTTTCTCTAGGCCTCGGGGTTCTTTCAGGAGGGGAAGCCAAGAGTGCAGTCAATTGCTTTAACTCCTAAGGCTTCTTCCCGTTAATGTTCTGTGATCCCAGTTTAATGACAGTGAATAAAGCACTTGTTTAGGAACTAGTACTGAAGGAGTACCAGCTTGCTGGTAGGAAGGTAAGTTATGACCAACCTAGATGGCATATTCAAAAGCAGAGACATTACCTTGCCAACAAAGGTCCGTCTAGTCAAGGCTATGGTTTCTCCAGTGGTCATGTATGGATGTGAGAATTGGACTGTGAAGAAAGCTGAGCGCCAATGAATTGATGTTTTTGAACTGTGGTGTTGGAGAAGACTCTTGAGAGTCCCTTGGATAGCAAGGAGATCCAACCAGTCCATCCTAAAGGAAATCAGTCCTGAATATTCATTAGAAGGACTGATGTTGAAGCTGAATTCCAATTCTTTCACCACCTGATTCAAAGAACTGAGTCACTGGAAAAGACCCTGATGCTGGGAAAGATTGAAGGTGGGAAGAGAAGGGGACGACAGAGGATGAGATGGTTGGATGGCATCACCGACTCAATGGACATGAGTTTGGGTAAACTCCGGGAGTTGGTGATGGACAGGGAGGCCGGGGGCGCTTGCAGAACATGGAGTCGCAAAGAGCTGGACACGACTGGGAGACTGAACTGAACTAAAAGTGTTCGTACTCCTTTAAAAATATTTTTTCTTAATTTTTTTTTAAGGGGAACAGAAAATTTTAAGAAACAAGAAGAGAAATAAAAGAAAAAAGATACAGGTTTCCAAACTGTGTTTCCCTCTATTGAAAAAGCTATATCTGAAAAAATATATATATTCAGATACTTTCCCACTGAAGGAGGCACCTTCACATAAAATTGTTATTCAATTCTCCATCCCAAGATGACTTGAAAAATAATCCACATCAACAAACAAAACAGAGGGCTCAGTCTATTAGGCATAGGCAGCATAGCAAGGAAGTGAATTTTATAACCGTCCACAGAATCTCACACTATTAACTCTCAGTTCATATCATGGCAGGAATGAAGGAATCAGCTTTTGGCCACTGTTTGTTTTTTTATTGAACTTCCAGATTCTTCAGTTATCCTGAATAAAATCTAAACCAACACTATTGCTGATACTTGGCCATGCAGAACTGGGGTCAGCAGAGGTTAATATGAAAGAGTTGTCACTTGACCCCTCTTTCTTTAAACTCAAGGAGTTAGTGCAGTTTTACCCTATCCTACCCACCACAAAGTGAGGAATCAATCAAGGCCCCTTCCTTGATTTCTCTAGGAAATTTCTGAGATACACTGGCCTGAGCTATCATTCAGTTTACTCACCATGTGCTTCAGGTTGTCCTGCTTTACTAATCCCCTGGTTGCTGTACATACATTTTAGAAATGTCACTGATTATTATACTTTCAAGCATAGCAAATGAACAGTTCACCATAAGTAGTGAGTGAAGTGTTAATAAGAGAAGTAATGATAACATCATATTGCCTCACCTTATGAAATATGCATCTTGGCAAAGTTAGCTACAGAGAATGCATACCTTTCCCTATCTCCAGTGGATCTTTCTGATAGTTCAGTTGGTAAAGAATCTGCCTGCAATGCAGGAGACCCCGGTTTGATTCCTGGGTTGGGGAGATCCCTTGGAGAAGGGATAGGCTACCCACTCCAGTATTCTTGGGCTTCCCTTGCGGCTCAGCTGGTAAAGAATCCGCCTGCAATGCAGGAGACCTGGGTTCGATCCCTGGGTTGGGAAGATCCCCTGGAGATGGGAAAGGCTACTCACTCCAGTATTCTGGCCTGAAGAATTCCACGGACTGTATAGTCCATGGGGTCGCAAAGAGTCAGACACAACTGAGCGACTTTCACTTTCACTTATACATACCTGACCTACTAAGTGAATCATCTGTTACCAAACCTGCTTTGATAAAAATTAGAGCTGCATCACCTAGCAGAAAATTCCAGGGTGCTCAACCGAAAATTTAAGGTTCCCTGGTGACTCCATTGTAAAGAGTTCGCCTGCCAATGCAGGAGACGTGGGTTTGATCCCTGGGTCGGGAAGATCCCCCAGAGAAGAAAATGACAACCCATTCCAATATTCTTACCTGGAGAATCCATGGACAGAGGAACCTGGTAGGCTACAGTCCAAGGGGTTGCAAAAGAGTCAGACATGACTTAGCGACTAAAAAGCAACAAAGACACAGTAAAGCTGCTGGCCAGATATTCAGCACTGGTTGGATGTTATATTAAGGCACAGCAACCTACTGGTGTTCTTTGGGGTTCTCACTTCCTTCCGAGCGTTTTAAGAACTGCCTACCTTCTCCAATCTACCAGAGGCTGGACCAGCCATCAGAAGGTCTCACTCACCCTCTGTATTACCCAATGATGCCCAATTCTGAAAGCGTGCTTTCTAAAACCTGGCTCCCTTATTTAGCTGGGCACATGTACTATTTAACTGGGCAAGACAGGCGTTTTCACATTTTAACACTTTCGATAATGAAAATTCTTTCCTTTTAGAGCTGCAACAACTACAGAGTGTAAAACCTTCCTTGGTCCTCAAGGTTTAAAAGTCTGTAATGCTGAGAAAGGGCCTGGAATGTTATACATTTCCTGATTTCAAGAATATCCGTTTTCTGCATGCTGAGTGCCCACATTTCATCGGTTTTAACTTCTGGCCAACCACTTTCTATTTCCCAATGATGAACAGTTTAATAGTTCATTCACTCCATACTCATTCAACAAATACAGAATGCCTGTGTGTTAGACACTATTCTAAGGGATTAGGCGACAACAATGAACAAAGCAGGCAAATATCCCTACTTTCATGTGATTACACTGTAGGGAGATATATAGTATGCTAGGTGACGGTAAGTGCCAAAGACAGAAATAAAGCACAGAAGGGGAGCAAGAAGTATTGCAGATGGGTGTAATATTCATATATTTTTATCAACTTATTTTGATAACATCATTGAAAAAAACTTTTTAAATTTTCCCTTCTTTTTAAAAAATACCTGACCGCTAAGCAGATTGTACACTGTATTTTTTGTTAAAGGTTTTTACGGAAGATGAAACCTTAAACTTGGAGTGTGGATGTTAGGTTATATCTAACAAGCAGTGCGTTATGAAAGCGTGTGATAAAGGTCTTGCTGGTGCAAGAACATGCTGGAGAGTTGGAGACGTGGATTACTTCCAACACGGCTCACTCGAGGGGTATTCTTTCCTTAGACCTGGAATGCAGAGTCTCTAAAGAAACACTTTGTTCTTATGAGGTCATTTACGTATTTGCTTTCTGTTGAAATAACTGAGACTGTTAAATCTGACCATTGTTTTTGCCTTATAGAGAGAGTGTCACATATATTTAGGTTGTGCATTTTTCCTGCTGTTGTTGTTTAGTTGCTAAGTCCTGTCCGACTCTTTGGTGACCTCATGGACTGTAGCCCGCCAGGCTCCTCTGTCCCGGGGATTGCTCAGGCGAGAATACTGGAGCGGGTTGCCATTCCTTTACCAGCGGATCTTCCCAATTCAGGGATCAAAGCTGCATCTCCTGCATTGCCAGGTGGATTTTTTTTTTACCACTGAGCCACCAGGGAAGCCCGCTTATTTTTTTTTTTAATATAAAATAAGTCAAATACCAAGAAAGGGGGGGAGGGAGGGAAGACAAGTTTCTCATTACAGTCTCAGATATCTATCTTAACACGTCCCATCTATCACCTGAGGATCTAGAGACACAGTAAACTAAATGCTCAGCATGTTGCAGTGGCCTGGTGACAACACATGTTGCAACCACACTCTTGCTTTGGTAATTTTCACGGGAACCAGACATAATACAGCGACTTGGTACATCCAAGTGTACCGTCCATTTCAAAACTGAAATACATCTGTTTCAAAATTGTTTGCTAAAATGAATATGTAGTAATTTCCTGCTATTTCCATGGGGAAACTGTGTTAGTATGCTAGCCATCTAATTTATATTGGTAAATTTGACTATCACATAGACTAATTTTAAGGTCATTTTAAAAATTATGACTGCATACTCATGAGCTGTTATATATTAAAAGAGTAAACAGTCTCTCCAAAAGAATCCCATTTTCTCCCCGTTTCAACTTCTAAATAGATTTAAACCAGAATAACTGGCTGAATTGTAGATATAATCTTACCTAAATATATATAGTGGTGATCATTTTGTAATGTAATGTATAAAAATATTGACTCACTGGTGCACCTGAAATTAACGTAGTACTGTAGATCAGTTATACTTCAACTAACTAAATAAAATGTATATATGTCTGCCTTTGATCATCATATTAGAAACTCAAATAATGTAGTGAAATTAAATCTATGATACTTTACTTTTAGGAGTCAATTTAAACCTTCTTCTCAGCCGATCTTTTACTAAATCTTCTACCAAATATTCTATTTAATTGTCTGGACTTTAACCAATTAGCAATCCTTATAACGTAAGAAAGAACAGGAAGGGAAAATATTGGTGGGAAGGAAGCTGGCCTATAGGGTGAAGGTAATAACGGGTAAATTAAAGGAATGGCCAGAGTAGGACTCTTCAACTTGTTGAATGCCACCAATGGAAGTAGTATTAATCCTTGCTGAGAGAGCTACCTGAAAGATCATGCTTTTGATGCACAAGAGCAGCCAATCACAAATCCTTGAAGGTCAAGTGTTATTGAATCAAATTTCACATCCTACATTAACTCTCTAAGTTTTGCTGACAGGCATATTTTCCAGTATAGTAAATCACTGGCTAAATAAAGTTTTGAAAAAAGAAACAGAAAAGTAAATTATAATAATAGTAGGAGAAAAAAGAAATCACAGGAATCACCGGAAACAAAAGAGGGCAAGTCAACTGTGTCTGAAGCCACGTGAGAACCGACAGGAGCTAGGTGGCGGTATGGACGGGGTGTCTGGACCCATGCTACAGAGGGAATGCTCAGGGCAATAGTGAGAGCCCTGTAAAGAGGCTGCACAAATTCGCAACACTTGGCTGCCTCCACTTTGAGTGAAAATGAAGATCATTGTCTATAAAGTGTCCACAGCTATAGGTAAAACTAGAAGAGGTGTCCAGCCATTTATCAACCCTTAAAAGGCAAAGCTGAGCACCAAGGAATTGACGCTTTTGAACTGCGGTATTGGAGAAGACTCTTGAGAGTCCCTTGGACTGCAAGGAGATCGAGCCAGTCCATCCTAAAGGAGATCAGTCCTGGGTGTTCTTTGGAAGGAATGATGCTAAAGCTGAAACTCCAATACTTTGGCCACCTGATATGAAGAGCTGACTCATTGGAAAAGACTTTGATGCTGGGAGGGATTGGGGGCAGGAGGAGAAAGGGACGACAGAGGATGAGATGACTGGATGGCATCACCGACTCGATGGACGTGAGTCTGGGTGAACTCTGGGAGTTGGTGATAGACAGGGAGGCCTGGCATGCTGCATTCATGGGGTCGCAGAGTCGGACACAACTGAGCGACTGAACTGAGCTGAACTGAACTGAACTGAAAAGGCAAAGAGGTGCTTTGTTTTCCCCAACCTGAAATCTCCTTTCTCCTTCCTTCAGGTGCTTGATCTGGGAGAAGAAATCCTGAAAGGTTGTGCCAGGCCCTGTGGAAATGCGTTCCCCCTCACAGGCGGGGAGCCTTAGCACAGTCCTGTCCCAGACACCTCTCAGAATGTTTTCAGCCCAGAGTGGGATGTGTTTTTCCAGTTCATCAGCTATAACGAACTGCCTTTTAAAAAATTCTCATGAAAGCAAAAGAGTGGCCCTCGGCACCACAGATTGCTCTATTGGAGTGCCTATAATTGCCACCACCCATGTCATCTGTCCTCAGTTTTCTGCTCTGACTCTCTCCTATCTCCTTCTACCTGTGCTCTAGGTCCGCACAAGCTGTGTCTGGCTCTGGCTGGCAGCGGTCAGAGGTGCAGTTTGCTGTCCCCAATTAATGACAACAGCAGGATATATGTTGCTATATATAGTTCACCACTATGTGCCAGACACTTGGCTAAGTGTGGTCCAAAAATGATCTTATTCAATCTTCATAACAACCCTATGACATAGGAGGTATTTTATCTCTATTTTACAAGTGCAGAAACAGGCCCTGAAAGGCTAAGCAACCCGCCCAAGGTCATACAGCTAACAAATCTCAAAGACTAGATCTCAAACCTCGGTATCTATCTTATCCCAAAGAGTAATAATATTCTTCGTTATTGTTTAGTTGCAAAGTCATGTCTGACTCTTTGCGACCCCATGGACTGTAGCCAGCCAGACTCCTCCGTCCATAGGATTTTTCCTGGCAAGAATACTGGAGTGGGTTGCCATTTCCTTTTCCAGGGGATCTTCCCAACCCAGGGATCAAACCCTCCTCTCCTGCATTAGCAGCTGGATTCTCTACCACTGAGTCATCAGGAAAGCCCCAATAATGTTTTTTAACATAAGGCCATAAAGCATGGGTGCAGAAATCATACAGATCTGAATTTCAGCTCTAATGCTACTACGACTTAACCCTTGTGCAATTTGGAAATTTATGCAATCTGAGTTTCCTCGAGTATGAAATGAAATAGCAATACCACTTAAGCTGATGATTGTGAGCACTAAATGAGCTAACATATAGGAAAGTTGTCTAGCAGGGTTTGTGCCATCCTGTAACCAGTACTCGGTACACTCAATGCCACTCTTCCTCCTACCTGATTAGCAGTTATAGAGGCAGCCACGAAAAGATAATACCGAGGATAAACAGAAAGTGTGGATCACCATCACAGGCAACGTCAGTGATAGGTTTGCTCGGTCTCCTAGAGGTTCTGGTAATGCAAAACAAAGCTTACCGCACTTCCTCCACGCCCTCGGTGGTAGTGAGCCCAAAACACTAAACCTTAGAAATTCGAAGCTGGAGCCGGAACTGAAGCCGCTAGGATACGCCTTCCCGCAGCCTCCTGCGTTACCCCCAGACGGAGTCACTTTTGTCCACCCCACGATCTGACAGCTCCCCTGGGGTCCCCCGCTACCGAGGCGCGCCCCGCTCCCCCCGGTACTAGCGAAACACAGAGCGGACCACGAGTCCGCGTCTCTCCCCGGGCCGCAAGCCCGCCACCCCGCCGGAGGAGGCTGGGGGGTCCCGGGCACCAGACGCCACGCGCAGGCGGCGCCTCGTAGCCCGGAGCTGAACCCGGAGCTCCGGCTCCCCCGGGAGACGTTGGGCAACTCTGGGCCTGGGCTGGTCGCCGATCGCGCGTCCAGCGGCTGCAGAGGCCCGATGCGCCCAGCCGAGTCCGGGCCGCGCGGAGCCCAGGATGCGCCCGCAGCGCGAGGGCGGCCCGGCCCAGTCGCGCGGATCCCGCGGGCTCGGCTCTCCCGACCTGGCCCCTTCTCCTCCCCAGGGGACCGCTGGGTTCGGATGCCCCGCCACGCCGGGCCCGAAGCAGAGGAGAGTCCTCACTTACGGCTCGGCCACAGGGATGGGAATCACTCCGTAAGGACCCGGCAGGCGGACACCGCACAGTCTCCCAGTCGCCTCGCGTCCAAGCAAACCCCGGGGATCGGCCGAAGGGCGGGGCGGGGCCGAGGGGCGGGGCGTGGCCGAGGGGCGGGCCAGGCCAGGGCTGGTGGGCGGGGCCCAGTAGAGGGGCGGGGAGAGGGCGGGGCTGGTTGGCGGGGCGGGGCTGAGGGGCGAGGAGAGGCTGGGGCCGGCCGAGGGACGAGGAGGGGATGAGGGAGGGACCGGACGAGGGGGAGGGCGAGGCCCGGTTGAGGGGCGGAGCGGGCGGGGCTGAGCCCGGCTCCGCCCACCTCGGCCACTCCTGCCCGAAACTCTGATTGGTTTCTTACTGAAAACCCCTAGTAGACTTCAGGCTTTTTAAGTAAGTTATCCGGTACACCGAAATAAATTCCTGAAAATATAAGAATTTACATTTGAGAAAATTTAGACTGCATTGTGAACCAGGAAAGAATCAGGTTCAGCATGAAAGTAGACAAGTGCTAACTCCTACCCTCTGTTACGTTGAGAAGACTCTTGAGAGTCCCTTGGACTGCAAGATCAAGCCAGTCAATCCTAAAGGAAATCAGTCCTGAATGTTCATTGGAAGGACTGATACTGAAGCTGAAACTCCAGTACTTTGGCCACCTGATATGAAGAACTGACTCATTGGAAAAGACCCTGATGCTGGGAAAGATTGAAGGCAGGAGGAGAAGGGGACGATAGGGAATAAGATGATTGGATAGCATCACTGACTCAATGGACATGAGTTGGGTGAACTCCAGGAGTTGGTGATGGACGGGGAGGCCTGGCATGCTGCAGTGCATGGGGTGTTGGGCACGACTGAGCGACTGAACTGAACTGAACCACTGTTAGAGTGCTTTCAGTGTGCGCACTGTCGGAATTATTTGATATTCTTAATTTCATTCAGTCCTCACAATTTTGTGACGTATTTAGTGCCATTATCCCCATTTTGCAAATGAGAAAAATACGACTAACTTGAGATTTGATAGCTAAGTAGTTGGCCTACTGCCGGAATTCACAGATTCAAAGTACTCTCTAAGCATCCCACCTAACTGTGACTTGCTGCCTGAGATAAAACAAATTATCAGTATTATGGAAAACATTGCTACATTTGACTACTTGAAATTTGAACTTCCACCCCAAAAAACGGGGCAAAGATCAATAGGCAAACATGAGAAAAAAATATTTGCCACAAACCTGACTTTCAAAGAAAGGGCTAGTATCTTAAGTATAAATTGCTTTCAAAAAAATAGAAAAATGGGCAAAGGATGATTTTTTTAATTACAGAAGATATGGGAAAGTAAATGAAGAAATACAGACTTCTAAACTAAGCTTTTCTTTTAATCCAAAAATATGCAAAGTATAATCATACCAAAGCAAGTGAAGATTCCTTCATTTATTTAACACCTCCTGGATCCTTGTTTCGTGCCAAGCATTGTTCTATAGAGATGTGATAAACTAGTGAAAAACAGAAGCTTCTATTCTAGAGGGAGAACAAATAATAAGTTATTAAAAAGAACAAAATGATTTCAGATAACCATAAGTGCTGTGAAAGAAAAATCGAAATGGAGTCAGTATTGCTAAAAGAGCGTCCTAAAATGGAGCCAGGAACCCTGGAGGGAGTGAGACAGGCACATCTCAGCTCAGGTGGTCTCTTAGGAGGAGCATCCAGGCCATCTGCCCAAAGGCCATGAGACTCAAGATATTTATCTGACCCTAGTAACAGCTCCCCATTAAGAACAAATATCTTCTTTTCTGCATCAGAAACAGCCATAATTCTCACCAGACAGCTTTAACAACCTCGTAGTATCTGCTTATAAAGCCCCTGACTCTTTCCAGAAGCACTCTTCTGGTTTTTACCCAAGTCCCTGTCTCCCAAATTGCAATTCCCAAGGCCCTTGAGTAAAGTTCATTGTTGCAACCTTGACGTGGATTATTGTTCACATTATTGTACTATGAGGAAAATAATACAGAGTAATGTGGTAGAAGCTATGGCAAACCTAGACAGTGTGTTGAAAAGCAGAGACATTACTCTGCTGACAAAGTTCTATACAGTCAAGGCTCTGGTCTTCCCAGTGGTCATGTACAGTTGTGAGAGCTGGACCATAAAGAAGACAGAAGGGCAAATAATGGATGCCTTTGAACTGTGATGCTGGAGAAGATTCATGCGAGTCCCTTGGACAGCAAGGTGATCAAACAAGTCATTCTTAAGGGAGATCAACCCTGAATAGTCACTGGAAGGACAGATCCTGAAGATGAAGCACTAGTATTTTGGTCACCTGATGTGAAGAGCCGTCTCATTGGAAAAGTCCCTGATGCTGGGAAGAAATTGAGGGCAGGAGGTAAAGAGGGCTTCAGAGGATGAGATGGCTGGATGGTATCACTGATGCAATGGACATGAACTTGCACAAACTCCAGGAGATGGTGAGAGACAAGGAGCCCTGGCGTGCTGCAGTCCATGGGGTCACAAAGATTCAGACACGACTGGGTGAATGAACAAGAACACAATGTGATAGAAAGGGACTTGAGGATAATGAGAGCCTATTCAGACAGGGAAGGCCTCGGTAAGGTTATGATATTTTATTTAAAGAGCCAGTCATGTAAAGAAGATCTGAAGGCAGAGGAAAGACAGCAGGGGACACAGGCAAGTCTAGACTTGGCAAACTGCAGGAACAGAAGCAATATCTTTGTGGTTGGAACATAGCAGGAATGAAAGAGAAGTATCTTATTTTGTTTTTACTAAAAGATTGGTAAAAACAACCTTTCTGTTTTGGTTTTTATTCTGTTTTAACAGTAAAGTGAAGGTCCTTGGGTACCTTAATTTTGTTGCAAGTTTCAAAATTTCCAGAATACATAATATCAATACCTAACTTTGATGACCTCTGTCTCCACTACCATTGGGAGCAGAGACAATGAAATAGTCTTGTACTTTCAGTATCCAATAAGCATTCTCTCATTTAAATGGACAGTGCCATTGCTGATTAACTTATTTATTCTTCTCAAACTATAGTCTTAATTCCATTCTACTTTTGTACTTATTTATGTGCTCACTTATTCAACATATATTGAATGATTATTATGTATCAGGCATAACAAGGTTCTAGAAACAAAGAACAAATAGCCATGGGACTAAACACCTGCTGGAGAATTAAAGGGATGAAAAGGGATGCTAAAATGAATGAGAAATACAAATATATATATATATATATTGGTGTTCTTCTGCTTCACTGGTTATTCCTTCTTATAGCCTTTGATTTTTGATCCTCCTATTCCCAGTTCTTACAGTGGAGTGCCCCAGGGTTTAGATCTTGACTTTTCTTTTTTCTATCTTCATCCATACCTTTAGCTATCTCATCTAGCCTTACAGCTTTGAAATTCATCTATATTCTTTCTAAAAATTATTTATTTATTATGTATTCTGTGTGCATGGGCTTTCTTTAGTTGCCGTGAGTGGGTGCAACTCTTCGTTGTAGAACGCGGGCTTCTCATTATGGTGACTTCTCTTGTTTCAGAACACAGGCTCTAGGGCACATGAACTTCAGTAGTTGTAGCACTCTGCTCAGTAGTTGAGACTTGCAGGATCTAGAATGAGTGTTTAGTAGTTGTGGCACATGAGCTTAGTTGCTCCAAGGCTTGTGGGATTGAACCCAAGTCCACTGCCTTGGCAGGCAGATTCTTAACCACTGGGCCACCAGGGAGGCCCCTCATCTATATTGTGAAGGTTACCAAACTTCCAAACTCTGGATTCCAGCTTTCTACTTTTGGGGTGTATTAGTTATCTACTACTCCATAACAGATTACACCAAATTTAGGGGCTTGCAATTAAGTAATCATTTATTATCCCGCTACTGGGCATATACCCTGAGAAAATCATAACTGAAAAAGATACATGTACTCCAGTGTTCACTGCAGCACTATTTATAATAGTCAGGACATGGAAGCAACCTAAAGGTACATCAATAGATAAATGCGTAAAGAAGATGTGGTATATACATACAATGGAATATTCAGCTCAGTTCAGTTCAGTTCAGTCGCTAAGTCGTGTCTGACTCTTTGAGAGCAGAATATTACTCAGCCATAAAAAGGAATGAAACTGGGTCATTAGTCATGATGTGGATGAACCCAAACTCTGTCATACAAAATGAAGTAAGTCAGAAAAGGAAAAACAATATACATGGAATCTAGAAAAACAGTGTTGATGACCCTATTTGCAGGGCAGGAATAGAGATGCAGACCTAGAACAAGGGCTTGTGGACACAACAGGGAAAGGGAGGGTAAAACGAATCGAGAGAGTAGCATTGACATACATACCCAATCGTGTAAAACGGACTGTTGGGCAGCACAGGGAGCTCAGCGCGGTGCTTTGTGATACCAGGAGGGGTGGGATGGGCAGGAAGGAGCGAGGAAGGTCTGAGCGGGAGAGGATATATGTATCCGTATAGCTGATTCCCCTTGTTGTACAGCACAAACTAACACAACATTGTAAAGCAATTATACTCCAATAAAAAATTAAATTCAATGAGATATGACTAAGGAAAGGAAAAAGTTATAACCCACCTAGACAGCATATTAAAAAGCAGAGACATTACTTTGCCAACAAAGGTCCATCTCATCAAAGCTATGGTTTTTCCAGTGGTCATGTGTGGATGTGAGAGTTGGACTATAAAGAAAGCTGAGTGTCAAAGAATTGATGCTTTTGAACTGTGGTGTGGGACTCTTGAGAGTCCCTTGGACTGCAAGGAGATCCAACCAGTCCATCCTAAAGGAGATCAGTCCTGGGTGTTTATTTGGTGGACTGATGTTGAAGCTGAAACTTCAATACTTTGGCCACCTGATATGAAGAACTGACTCACTGGAAAAGACCCTGATGCTGGGAAAGATTGAAGGCAGGAGGAGAAGGGGACGACAGAGGATGAGATGGTTGGATGGCATCACCGACTCAATGGACATGAGTTTGAGTGAACTCCGGGAGTTGGTGATGGACAGGAAGGCCTGGCATGCTGCAGTCCATGGGGTTGCAAAGAGTCAGACACTACTGAGAGACTGAACTGACTGACAACTAAAATAAAGTAGTCATTTATTATATAGATTCTGAGTCTCAGGAATTTCAGAGTGGCTTAGCTTTGTGGTTCTGGCTCATCATCTCTCATGAGAATTGCAGGCAGGTATTCTTCAGGGTTGCAGCCATCTTCTGGGGCTGGAGGATCCACTTCCAAGATGGCTTGCTTACATGTAACAGTGGTGCACTTTGCTGGTGGGAGACCTCAGTTCCTTTCCAACTGGCACCTCTCAACAGGGCTGCTTGAGTATCCTAAGGCTCCTGTGTTGCCCTGGAGCAAACAATCTAAAAGACCACAGCAGAAGCTTAATGAGACTTACAATTTAGCCTCAGGAGTCATATACAATCACTTTTGCCATATTCCAGTGGTCAAATAAACCAGTCTATATCTAATTTGAAAATTTAACTCAGATGACCATTATATCTACTACTGTGGGTAGGAATCCCTTAGAAGAAATGGAGTAGCCATCATGGTTAACAAAAGAGTCCGAAATGCAGTACTTGGATACAATCTCAAAAACTACAGAATGATCTCTGTTCATTCCCAAGGCAATCATTCAATATCACAGTAATCCAAGCCTACACCCCAACCAGTAATGCTGAAGAAGCTGAAGTTGAACGGTTCTATGAAGACCTACAAGATCTTTTAGAACTAACACCCAAAAAAGATGTCCTTTTCATTATAGGGGACTGGAATGCAAAAGTAGGAAGTCAAGAAACACCTGGAGTAACAGGCAAATTTGGCATTGGAGTATGTAATGAAGCAGGGCAAAGGCTAATAGAGTTTTGCCAAGAGAACACACTGGTCATAGCAAACACCCTCTTCCAACAACACAAGAGAAGACTCTACAGATTGACATCACCAGATGGTCAACACCGAAATCAGATTGATTATATTCTGCAGCCAAAGATGGAGAAAAGGAAAGATATAAGCATTTGAATGCAGAGTTCCAAAGAATAGCAAGGAGAGATAAGAAAGCCTTCTTCAGCGATCAGTGCAAAGAAATAGAGGAAAAGAACAGAATGGGAAAGACTAGAGATCTCTTCAGGAAAATTAAAGATACAAAAGGAACATTTCATGCAAAGATGGGCTCAATAAAGGACAGAAATGGTATGGACCTAACAGAAGCAGAAGATATTAAGAAGAGGTGGCAAGAATACACAGAAGAACTGTACAAAAAAGATCTTCACAACACAGATAATCACGATGCTGTGATCACTCACCTAGAGCCAGACATCTTTGAATGTGAAGTCAAGTGGGCCTTAGAAAGCATCACTATGAACAAAGCTAGTGGAGGTGACGGAATTTCAGTCGAGCTGTTTCAAATCCTGAAAGATGATGCTGTGAAAGTGCTATGCTGCACTCAATATGCCAGCAAATTTGGAAAACTCAGCAGTGGCCACAGGATTGGAAAAAGTCAGTTTTCATTCCAATCCCACAGAAAGGCAATGCCAAAGAATGCTCAAACTACAACGCAATTGCATTCATCTCACATGCTAGTAAAGTAATGCTCAAGATTCTCCAAGCCAGGCTTCAGCAATACGTGAACTGTGAACTTCCAGATGTTTAAGCTGGTTTTAGAAAAGGCAGAGGAACCACAGATCAAATTGCCAACATCCGCTGGATCATGGAAAAAGGAAGAGAGTTCCAGAAAAAACATCTATTTCTGCTTTATTGACTATTCCAAAGCCTTTGGCTGTATGGATCACAATAAACTGTGGAAAATTCTGAAAGAGATGGAAATACCAGACCACCTGACCTGCCTCTTGAGAAACCTGTATGCAGGTCAGGAAGCAACAGTTAGAACTGGACATGGAATAGACTGGTTCCAAATAGCAAAAAGAGTATATCAAAGCTGTATATTGTCACCCTGCTTATTTAACTTCTTTGCAGAGTACATCATGAGAAATGCTGGGCTGGAAGAAGCACAAGCTGGAATCAAGATTGCCGGGAGAAATATCAATAACCTCAGATATGCAGATGACACCACCTTTATGGCAAAATGTGAAGAGGAACTTAACATTAAAAAGCCTCCTGATGAAAGTGAAAGAGGAGAGTGAAAAAGTTGCCTTAAAGCTCAACATTCAGAAAACGAAGATCATGGCATCTGGTCCCATCACTTTATGGCGAATAGATGGGGAAACAGTGGAAACAGTGTCAGACTTTATTTTTTGGGGGGCCCCAAAATCACTTCAGATGGTGATTGCAGCCATGAAATTAAAAGATGCTTACTCCTTGGAGGGAAAGTTATGACCAACCTAGACAGCATAGTAAAAAACAGAGCTATTACTTGGCCAACAAAGGTCCATCTAGTCAAGGCTATGGTGTTTCCAGTGGTCATGTATGGATGTGAGATCTGGACTGTGAAGAAAGCTGAGTGCTGAAGAATTGAGTCCCTTGGACTGCAAGGAGATCCAACCAATCCATGCTAAAGGAGATCAGTCCTGGGTGTTCATTGGAAGGACTGATGTTGAAGCTGAAGCTCCAATCCTTTGGCCACCTGATGCAAAGAAACGACTCATTGGAAAAGACCCTGATGCTGGGAGGGATTAGGGGCAGGAGGAGAAGGGGATAATAGAGGATGTGATGGCTGGATGGCATCACCGACTCCATGGACATGAGTTTGAGTGAACTCTGGAAGTTGGTGGACAAGGAGGCCTGGCGTGCTGTGATTCATGGGGTCGGAAAGAGTCGGACATGACTGAGCGACTGAACTGAACTAACTATATCTAATTTGAGAGGGAATCCCACAAAGGAGTATATTCAGGAGGTAAGAACCATTGTGGGCCATCTTGAAGACTGGCTAACACATATGTCTAATAATCATTTCAAATCTTAATGTACAAATATACCCTCGATCTTCCTTCCCAAATCTGTATCTCCCAGAGTCTTCTCTATCTCAAGCAATGTCAAAGCGTCCTTCCAGCTGTTTGGGCCAAAACATTTGGAGAATCTTTGCCTTTCTCAGATCCCGCCTCATCTGGTCCAGGGTGTTGGCTAATTCCATCAACCCTGCCTTCAAATTATGTCTGGATTCTATTTTCCACCCTAGTCCAAGTCACCACAATTTCTTTCTAGATTACAGTATCATCCTAGTAACTGCTTCCTTACCAGCTCCCCGAGTCTGTTTTCAAAACTGTCATATGAATCTAATTAAAATGTAAATTAGACTGTGTAATGTGTGTGTGTGTATGTGTGTGTGTCCTCAGTCATGTCCAACTCTTTGCAACCCAATGAACTGTAGCCCACAAGGGGTCCTCTGTCCATGGAATTTTCCAGGCAATAATACTGGAGCAGGTTGCCATTTCCTACTCCAGGGGATCTTCCTGACCCAGGGATCAAACCTGGGTCTCCTGCATTGCAGGCACACTCTTTACCATCTGAGCCACCAGGGAAGCCCTTGTGTTCAGAGAAAATGTCTCTTCACTTCCAAATTCAGGCCTTTGCACTTTCATTCCCCCCCCCACATGATATGCTTTGCCCCAAATATCTTCAGTGACTCATTCCCCCTTCTCACTCAGTGATTTCTTCTGTGGCCACCCTATTTAAAACTGTAATGCCTACAAAGAAGTATACTCTATACCCCTTCCTGCTTATCTTTCTTTTCAGCATTTAGCACTGTCTCATATATTTGGAGAAGGCAATGGCCACCCACTCCAGTATTCTTGCCTGGAGAATCCCATGGTCAGAGGAGCCAGGTGGGCTATAGTCCATGGGGTTGCAAAGAGTCAGACACGACTGAGCGACTAACACACACATTATATATCTTTTATTATCTATCATATTGTTTATCTTGCTTACTATCTCTTCCCAGCTGAAATATATACTCCACTAAGAATTATTCATTCAGCCTAGAAGAATATCAGGCATACTATAGAAGAGCAAAATATATTTGTTTAATGAGTGAAGAAATTGTTCCAGGCCCAGTTATATGCAAAAATCTAACACATCATTGAGTTTACAGTATAATGAAGGCACATATTATTGAATCTTATCATTGCTATCTTGAAAATTTACTCCAGATTGACAAATAATCACAAACATATTTAAAAAATTATGAAATGTGTAAATGTGTTTAGAGTCATAAAGAAAATGAAAATATACTAAGGGGAATCAAGAAAATTTTCTCTGAGGAAGTAACATTTGGACTGAGAATTGAAAGATGAATAGGAATTACCTAGGTAAGGAATAGTGGAGTGTGATCAGGGGAAGGGGGAGGGTTACAAGGAAGTAAGTGGACTGGGAAGGAATCCTGACAGAAAAAAATATCACAGAGGGAAATCTGAGGCTCAAGGGAGGTAAGCAAAGATACTGTCCCTGGAGCCAAGATAGAAATATCCCAGACTTGAGGAGACTAAAGAAACAAATTAAATACAAGTAATCAGGATTTGATCTGAGTTGGGGAAAAATTGTTACTATGAAGGACAGCATTGGGACAGTAAGCAGATCTTGTATAGTAAACAATAATATTCTGTCTACTTTGATTTCCTGAATTTGATCATTGTACTGGGACTAAACTGCAATGCAGGAGACAGTGGTTTGATTCCTGGGTGGGGAAGATCTGCTGGAGAAGGGATAGATTACCCACTCCAGTATTATTGAGCTTCCCTGGTAGCTCAGATGGTAAAGAATCTGCCTGCAATGTGGGAGACCTGGGTTTGATCCCTGGGTTGAGAAGCTCCCCTGGAGAAGGGAAAGGCTACCCACTCAAGTATTCTGGCCTGGGAAATTCCATGGACTGTATAGTCCATGGGGTTGCAAAGAGTCGGAAACGACTGAGAGACCTTCACTTCACTTCACTAGGACTAAATAAGAGAATGTCCTTGTTTCTGGGTTTGAAGAGTCATGATATGTGTAATCTACTCTTTTTTTTTTTTTTGTAATCTACTCTTAACAAGTTCAATAATAGAAAATAACAGGAATATAATATGCATGTTATACATAAGATATTTAAACAAAGATAATGTAACAAAATGTTAATAATGGATGAATTTAGGTGAAGAAAATATGAGATTTCTTGCAACTTTTCTAATGATCTAGATTTTTTTTTCAAAATAAAAGATCTAATTAAAATTTTAACTCTGGTTTAAATATCAGAAAGTCAATCTCAGGATTATGATGGTATTCAGTGGTAAAAGCCTATTATTCAGCAATATTGAGAAAGCTACCAGTAGAAAACTTTTTTTTTTTAAGAAAGTAAATTGTGAAGAGGACCTGTATATCTTTTACAAAATACTTTAAAAATAAACACAATAGGGATGTCACTGATATAATCCTGAAGAAATGTGGTTGATCAAATGGTGGAAGGAGAAATTACATAGAAGAAGCTTTGAACTTGTTGTTAGAAAACATGAATTCAACTCTTCTAGCATTGTTTGCTAGTCTTTCCTGATGGCTCCATGATAAACAATCTGCCTGACAATGCAGGAGACACAGGAGATGGGAGTTAGATCCCTGGGTTGGGAAAATCCCCTAGAAGGGGGAAATGGCAACCCACTCCAGTATTCTTGCCTGAAAAATCTCATGGACAGGGGAGCCTGGTGGCTTACAGTCCATGGGGTTGCAAAGAGTTGGACAGGAATGAGCAACGACCAACCAATATTTACCAGCTATGTATCCTTGAATAATAAAACTCTTTAAGCTATAGCTCACCTGTTTATTAATTTTGGATACCACTTCACAAGGTAGTTGGGAAGATCAAATGAAATGAAAGTGAAGTCGCTCAGTCGTGTCCGACTCTTTGCGACCCCATGGACTGTAGACTACCAGGCTCCTCCGTCCATGGGATTCTCCAGGCAAGAGTACTGGAGTGGGTTGCCATTTCCTTCTCCAGGAGATCTTCCCAGCCCAGGGATCGAACCCGGGTCTCCCACACTCCAGGCAGACGCTTTACCATCTGAGCTACCAGGGAAGACTAATGAAATGAAAGTGTGTGTTAATTCACTACGTAGTATTAAGAGTACTATACAAGTGTAACCTTAATTTAAAAAAAGAAAACAACCTGTAACTATCTTCCCTTATTGCCCATAAAATTTTTTCATCAGTTCAGTTCAGTTCAGTCGCTATATATATGATCCATATACTAGGTTTTCAGCCTGTATTTTCTCTCACATCGACTCTGAGGTAGGTTCAAAACCTCTTCTTTCCCTCCAAAAGAATTGTGGTCCAGTGAGAAGCAAGGCCCACAGTACTGAATATTTTGAGGGAAGCCAGGGGTTTCATACCATACAATCCAAAGCATACAACGGCCATTAACCTTCTGCCCAAAGGCTTCCTCTCTCTAGTCCTTCTTACTGGATCAGTGTGGGCTGGACATTGTTTATTCGGCTAAGCCCCTTGTTAGGTGCAGATTGTGGACTCTTAGATGCAACATGTGGGATCAGTTCCCTGATCAGGGATGGAACCCAGGCCCCCTAAGTTGGAAGTATGGAGTCTTAGCCACTGGACCACCAGGGAAGTCCCTAGGCTGGTCATTCTTGGTCTCTGGCTTCTCTCTGACATCCTCCTCCTCCTTCATTCTTTCCTTTACATAGAACAGTTTAATCCTCCTAAGCACTGATTTCCTTAACGGACCCTCCAGTACCAGCATTCTCCCCACCTCTGGAAGCAGCAGAGATGTTTTTTTTAAAATCGTTTTTTATTTGCATACATAAACTATGGAATGCTGATCTGCCCTTGTGCCAAAGCCAAGACAGATTCCTAGGATGGGTAGAAGTCTGCAGCCAGAAAGGCACTATCTTCCGGGCCGCACCCCAGCGCGCTCACGGGCGAGAAACTACTACGTCCCACCCAATTGGGCATTTCCCGCCCGCGGGCGCAGTGCGCCGGAAGATGCCGCGCGGAACCGGAAGCAGGCGTGAAACCGGAAGCAGGCGTGAAACCGGAAGTGGGCAGGCGCGACTCCCTCTGGAGAGGCGAAACGCCTTTAGCTCCGCCTCGCTCCTTGCGGCGGAAGAGGTTAAAGGTCAGCCCTGCGAGTTATACAACATGGCGCTAGCCGCGCGCCCGTGGCGCCTTCTCCCTGTGGGATGTAGTGCGGCCCGGGGACTTCGACTTCCGGCAGGTGCTGCCGGCAGCCGGGGGCAGCGCATTCCTTGGCGACTCGGCGCCTCTGAGGTACCTTCGCCGCCCCAGCTCTCCCGCTTTCCTCCCCCAGCGACCGTTCTCCGGCGGCGCCTTCCTTCTTGAGGCCCGGGGCCCCCGCGTGGATCTCGGGGCCGTGCGCCTGGAGCACTCCCGTGGCCGTGAGGGATGTAGGTCCTCCCTTTTGGGCAAGCCTGCTTTCCTCGCTGAAAACCGGGGTCGGAGGAGGAGCGAGGGCCCGGGAGAACCTGCTCCTGCCTGTCTCCTGTGTGAATACCTGGGGGACAGTGGGGAGAAAGACCTTGACCGCCGTGAGATGCTTTTCCCTTTCAGTGATGGCCCGATACGGTGACGGCTCCTGAGGCTGTCAATCTGTCGGACCTGGGAAAGCTTGCGGTGTGATTCTGAAAATTACTGCGACTCAGACTTTTTTGCTATGTAGGTTTAAAAAATTATTTTCGAGTTTCTTGCTTCATCTGCATAATGTTAAGGAAGGATGTTGGGATGGATTGTCATCCCAGTTTTGGCATTTCTGTTAGACTGGTCTTGGTTTGTGTAATCTCTGAAACAGGGTGGAAGGGTGAGGTTGCGCTTTGGGTATGTATCGTTTGGAACTAGAGGCTTCATTATTTTAAATACACATTTTTGATTGCCTGGTATGTTCAGAGTTCTGAGGTGAGGGAGGGATGAATGACCGTAAGGATGGATCCCTTTCCTTGGAAGAGCTTATAGCCACATGGGTTGATGTTTCATGATGTGAACAGAGGAATGGGAGGAGTATTCAGTTCAGTCGCTCTGTCATGTCCTTCTCTTTGCGACCCAATGAACCACAGCATGCGAGGCCTCCCTGTCCATCACCAACTCCCAGAGTCCACCCAAATTCATATCTATTGAGTTGATGATGCCATCCAAACATCCCATCCTCCATTGTCCCCTTCTCCTGCCCTCAATCTTTCCCAGCATCAGGGTCTTTTCCAGTGAGTCAACTCTTCGCATCAGGTGGCTGAAGTATTGGAACTTCAGCTTCAACATCAGTCCTTCCAGTGAACACCCAGGACTGATCTCCTTTAGGATGGAATGGTTGGATCTCCTTGTAGTCCAAGTGTCTTCTCCAACACCATAGTTCAAAAGCAGCAATTCTTCCATGCTCAGCTTTCTTTATAGTCCAACTCTCACATCCATACATGACCACTGGAAAAACCATAGCCTTGACTAGACAGACCTTTGTTGACAAAGTAATGTCTCTGCTTTTTACTATGCTGTCTATGTTGGTCATAACTTTCCTTCCAAGGAGTAAGCGTCTTTTAATTTCATGGCTGCAGTCACCATCTGCAGTGATTTTGGAGCCCAGAAAAATTAACTCAGCCACTGTTTCCATGGTTTCCCCATCTATTTGCCATGAAGTGATGGGACCAGATGCCATGATCTTAGTTTTCTGAATGTTGAGCTTTAAACCAACTTTTCACTCTCCTCACTCTTCTCTTTCACTTTCATCAGGAGGAGTATTAAGTATGACATTAGCCTCAAGTTTCCAAATTAGAGCTTTGGTGAGTTAAAAATTCCATTTTAGTGAAATGATCATAGTATAGATAATAACAGCTAACATTTGTTGAACCATTACTATAGCCAGGCATTATGTGTTAAACATTACCTGATTTGTTTACTGAAATGTTTCCATGCACTTTATGAATTAAGAACGGCTATATCGTGTCTTTTTGATAATGGCCATTCTAACAGGTATGAGGTGAGATTTCATTATGGTCTTAATCTGCTTCCACCCGGTGATTAGTGATGTTGAATACCTTTTCATGTACCTATTGGCTGTCTGTAAATCTTTGGAAAAATGTCTCTTCAGATCCTCTGCTCATTTTTTTTTTAAATGGCTGATTTTTTATTTTGTTTCGCTGTTGCATTTTATCAGTTCTTAATATATTTTAGTTACTAACCCCCCATCAGATATATGATTTGCACATATTTTTTTCACTTTCACTAGGTTGCCGTTTCATTTTGTTCATTGCTTCCTTTGCTGTGCAGAAATTCTTTTAGTTTGATGAAATCCCACTTACTTTTTTTTTGCTTTTGTTGTCTTTGTTTTTGGTGTCATTCAGTCATAGCCAAAATCAGTGTCATGGAGCTTATCTTTATGTTTCTTTCTAGGAGTTTCAGGTCTTAACATGAAGTCTTTAATTCATTTTGAGCTCATTTCTGTGTATAGAGTAAGGAAGTGGTCCAGTTTCATTCTTTTGCATGTGGTTGTCCAGTTTTCCCAGCACCATGGAGACTGTCCTTTCCCCATTATATATCCTTGACAGTAATTAACTGGCAACGTAGGCATGGGGTTATTTCCAGGCTCTCAATTCTGTTTCATTGGTCTATGTGTCTGTTTTTTATGTGAATACCATACTAGTTTGATCACTAATTTAGTTTGAAATCAGGAAGCATGATGCCTTCGATTTGCTCTTTTTTTTCTCTAGATTGTTTTGGCTATTTGGGATTTTTTATAATTCATACAAATTTTAGGATTATTTGTTCTATTTCTGTGAAAAACACCATTGGAATTTTGATAGGGATTTTATTAAACCTGCAGATTGCTTTGGGTGGTATGGGCCTTTTAACGATATTAATTCCTCTAAGCCATGAACGTGGAATGTCTTTCCATTACACTCTCTCAAGTTTCTTTCATCAGTCTTATAGTTTTCAGTGTACAGGTCTTTCACCCGCTTGGTTAAATTTATTATTCCTAGATATTATTCTCTTTGCTGTAATCATAAATGGGATTGTTTTCTTAATTTCTCTTTTTGGTAGTTTGTTATTAGTATATAAAAACAGTATATTCTTGTATATTGATTTTGTATGCTACAACTTTACTGAATGTATATGTTATTTCTAATGGTCTTTTGATGGAGTCTTTAGGGTTTTCTGTGTGTACTATTATGTCATCTGCAGATACTGATAGTTTTATTTCTTTTTTTTTTTTCTTTCTTGCCTAATTGTTCTGGCTGAAATTTTCAATACTATACTGAATAAAAGTGGCAAGAGAGGGTATCCTTGTCTTGGTTCTCATGTTAGAGGAAAAACTTCTGACTTAACGATACACTGTAATGTTGACTATGAGCTTGTCATTTATGGCTTTTATTATGTTGAAGTACATTCCCTCTGTGCCCACATTATTCAGAATTTTATCTTAAGTAGACACTGTATTTTGTCAAATGCTTTTTCTGCGTCTATTGATGATCATACGGTTTTGGGCATTCATTTTGTTAATGTGGTATATCAGATTGATTTGCAGATGTTACCTTTCTTGTATCCTTAAAATAAATCCAACTTGATCTTGGCTTATGATTCTTTTAAGGTATTGTTGAATTTCATTTCCTAATTTTGTTGAAGATTCTTGCATCTATGTTCATCAGGAACATTGGCTTGTACTTTTTTGTTTTTTAATGTTCTTGTCTGTCTTTGGTATTATGGTAATGCTAGCCTCATAAAAAGAGTTTGGCAGTTTTTCCTTTTCAACTTTTGAAAGAATTTGAGAAGGATTGGTATTCATTCCTTAAATGATAGAATTCACCAGTGAATCCATCTAGTCCTAGGCTGTTTTTTGTTGAGAGGCTTTTGATTACTGACTCAATTGTCTTAAATAGTCTGTTCAAAAAAAATTTTTTTTATGATACAGTCTTGACAAGTTTGCTAGTAGGAATTGATCTATTTTTTGTAGATTCAAATTGTTGGTGTGTAATTTTTCATAGTAATCTCTTATGGCACTTTGTACTTCTGTTGTATTGGTGATCATCATCAGTTTGCATGGAATAACGCAACTTTTTTTTTTTTTAAACTTTTACAATGCTGTTTGTTTCACTTTGTGAGTCATAGGATTTTGTTAGAGCCCAGAGGGTTGGCCAGGCCTCCTTGAATTCAAGAATTCCAAGACCCACTCCCTTTCTTATCTAAAGTGCTGCCTAACTTACTGTGCTTGCAGGCAAGCATGGAATCGGAGCAGTGTCCAGGCAGGTCAGAAGCAGGTCAGAGGTCTGCTCTGCTGCTTCTGAAGCCAAAAATAAAAAATTCACAAGGTTTTTTTTAAAAAAATTCCTAACAATCTATTCATCCACTCTCTGTCTTTTGATTGGGGAATTTGGTCTATTTAATTTTAAACTAATTATTGATAGCTATGGCTCAGACGGGCTTCCCACGTGGCTCTAGTGGTAAAGGACCTGCCTGCCAGTGCAGGAGATGTTAGAGATATGGGTTCGATCCCTGGGTCAGGAAGATCCTCTGGAGGAGGGCATGGCAACCCACTCCAGTATTCTTGCTTGCAGAATCCTCATTGACCAAGGAGTCTGGCAGGCTGCAGTCCATACGGTCACACAGAGTTGGGCATGACTGAAGTGACTTAGCATTCATATGTGCATGGTTCAGACAGTAAAGAATCTGCCTGCAATGCACAAGACCTGGGTTTGATCTGTGTGTTGGGAGGATCCCCTGGAGAAGGAAATGGTAACCCACTCCAGAATGCTTGCCTGGAGAGTCCCATGGGCCGAATTCCAATAACATGGCTTGCTACAGTCTATGGGATTGTAAAGAATCAGATGTGACTTAGTGACTAACTCTTATTTATTGCCATTTTCTTAAATTTTTTTTAGTTGTTTGTAATTGCTTTGTTTCTTCTTCTTTTGTTGTCTTCCTTTGTGATTTATTTTTTGAAATAGAAGGCTTATATTCCTTTATCTTTCTCTTTGGTGTATCTCCTATAGGTTTTTGCTTTGTGGTTACCATAAAGCTTACATAAAACATTTTAGAGCTTTAACAGCCTATTTTAAGTTGATAGTAACTTAGGTTTGAATGGTTTCTAAAGCTGTAAGTTTTGGTGCTCCCTGCTCCCACGTTTTATGTTTTTGGTATCACAATATATTTTTTTTATCTTTTGTGTTTGTTAACAAATTATTGTACTTACTGTTACTACTTTTGTCTTTTAAATTTCATACTAGCTTTATAAGCAATTAACTCCCCATCTTTATAACATTAGAGTTTCCGAATTTTCGTCTATGTGAGATTTATACTTTCATGTGTTTTCTTGTTATTCGTCAGCACTTTTTCATTTCAAATTAAGTCCCTTTAAGGTTTCTTGTAAGACCATTCTAGTGATGATAAACTTCTTTAAGTTTTACTTGTCTGGAAAACTGAATCTCTGCCTCAATTCTAAAGGGCAACTTTCTAGGTAGAGTGTTCTTATTTGGCAGTTTTTCCCTTCAGCATTTTGAATATATTCTGTCTCTCTGTCTCCCTTTGGCCTGTAGAGTTTCTGCTGAAGTACCTGCTGGTAACTCTTGCGGGGCAGGGTCGGGGACTCCCTTGTGTGTAAAAGGTTGCTTTTCTCTTGCTGCTTTTTAGGCCTCCTGCTTGGTGCGTCACTTCCGTTTTCATGTGTCTTGGTGTGGGTCTCTTTGGATTCATCTTTTTTTTTTTTTTTAATTGCCTGGGTTTCCTGGATCTGGATACTTGTTTTTTTCTCTAGGTAAAAGAAGTTTTCAGCCACTATTCATTCAAATAAGTTTTATGTCCTCCTTCTCCTTCTGGGATACCTATAATACAGAGATGGGTCTGCTTGATGTTGTCCCTAAGTCCCTTAAGTTATCTTCACTCTTCTGTGTTCCTGTTTTCCCCTTTGTGCTTCTCTGATTAGATGAGTTCCATTGCACTGCCTTTGAGTTCGCTGATACCTTCTTCCATTCTTCCAGTCTACTGTTGAAACCCTCTGTTGTATTTTTCAGTTTAGTTATTATATTCTTCAGATCTCTGATTTCTGTTTGCTGCTTTCTTACATTTTCTTTTCCTTTGTTGAAATTCTGAAGTTGTTCATCTGTTTTTCCCCTGAGCTCAGTGAGCATCTTTGTGGCTTATTTTGTACACTGTCAGATAAATCCCTGTTTTCCATTTCATTAAGGTCTTTTTCTGAGGCCTTATGATTGGAGAGGATTACAGCTGGTCCTTATGTGTGTTTAATTAGCAACCTTCCCCTTAGGCCTAGCTTTGAGGATAAACTAATAGGCCTCTGTCATAGAAAGGCTGGAAGTGTGGTCTGTTTTCTCTGTACAGTAAATCCTCTACAAATGAGCGAACTCCATTCTGAGAGAACATTCATAAGTCCAGTTTGTTCCTAAGTCCAGCAAAGTTGGCCTAGGTATCTAACTAGCACAGTCTTGTACTGTGTTGGCTGTATAGTATTATCCTGTAATAGGTTTATAATACTTTTCACACAAATAATACATTTAAAAAGTTGTTAAAAATAAAACATCTGTAATCTTATGGTATTTTACTTTGAAAAGTACAGTAGTACAGTACCGAAGCTGACATATGGGGGCTGGCATTGAGTGAACAGGCAAGAAGAGTTCCTGACTGGAGGAAGGAGAAAAGGTGGACGATAGTAGAGCTAATAGGAGCAGAAAATATTAAGAAGAGGTGGCAAGAACACACAGAAGAACTGTACAAAAAAGCTCTTAATTACACAGACAACCACAGTGGTGTGATCACTCTCCTAGAGCCAAACGTCGTGGAGTGTGAAGTCAAGTGGGCCTTAAGAAGCATCGCTGTGAACAAAGCTAGTGAAGGTGGTGGATTTCCAGCTGAGCTATTTCAAATCCTAAAAGATGATGCTTTTAGAGTGCTTCACTCAATATGCCAGCAAATTTGGAAAAATCAGCAGTGGCCACAGGACTGGAAAAGGTCAGTTTTCATTCCAGTCCTAAAGAAGGGCAATGCCAAAAAATGTTCAAACTGCTGCATAAATGCACTCATTTCACGTGCTAGCAAGGTCATGCTCAAATCCGTCAAGCCAGGCTTCAACAGTATGTGAACCAAGAACTTCCAAATGTGCGGGCTAGATTTAGAAAAGGCAGAGGAATGAGAGATTGAATGGCCAACATTCGTTGAATCATAGAAAAAGCAGAGTTGCAGAGAGACATCTACTTCTGCTTCATTGACTACACTAAAGCCTTTGACTCTGTGGATCACATCAAACTGGAAAATTCTTAGAGAGATGGAAATAACAGACCACCTTATCTGCCTCCTAAGAAACTTGTGTGCAGGTCAAGAAGCAACAGTTAGAACCTGACATGGAACAACAGAATGGTTCCAAATTGGGAAAGGAGGTACATCAAGGCTGTATATTGTCACCCTGCTTAATTAACTCACATTCAGAGTACAACATGGGAAATGCTGGGATGGATGAAGCACAAGCTGGGATCAAGATTGCTGGGAGAAAATATCAATAACCTCAGCTATGCAGAGGATACCACCCTTATGGCAAAGCAAAGAGGAACTAAAGAGCCTCTTGATGGAGGTGAAAGAGGAGAGTGAAAAAGCTGGCTTAAGACTCAACATTAATAAAATGAAGATCACGGCATCTCGTCTGATCACTTCATGGCAAATAGATGGGAAAACAATGGAAACAGTGACAGACTTTGTTTCCCAGGGCTGCAAAATCCCCGCAGATGGTGACTGTAGCCATGAAATTAAAAGAGACTTGCTCCTCGGAAGAAAAGATGTGACAAACCCAGACAGCGTATGAAAAAGCAGAGACATTACTTTGCTGACAGAGGTCCATAAAATCAAAGCTATGGTTTTTCCAGTAGTCATGCATATGTGAGAGTTGGACCATAAAGAAGGCTGAGCGCCAAAGAATTAATGCTTTTGAACTGTGGTGTTGGAGAAGACTTTGAAAGTCCGTTGGACTGCAAGGAGTTCAAACCAGTCAATCGTAAAGGAAATTAATTCTGAATATTCATTGGAAGGAGTGCTGCTGAAGCTCCAGTACTTTGACCGCCTATGCAAAGAGCTGACTCATTAGAAAAGACCCTGATGCAGGAAAGATTGAAGGCAGGAGAAGGGGACGACAGAGGACGAGATGTTTGGATGCCATCACTGACTCAGTGGACATGAACTTGAGCATGCTCTGGGAGATGGTGGAGGACAGGAAAGCCTGGTGTGCTGCGGTCCTTGGGTTTGCGACTGAGTGACTGAACAGCCCAAGTAGAGCTGAAGGGTCATCAGCAAAGGGACAGAGGGCAAGTTGCAATATGACTCACACCTGATGTTGATGTTGCTGTTCTGGTTCCTTGCTGGATTCTATTCTACCCACCCTCTTGATAAAACGATCCAGTGCTGTCTGAGTAGTAGGTCTTTTTCTTCTTATCATAGATGACACGATAGCACTGGACTGCATTCTGATGGCTCTTGCAGCCTTTGTGTACCATTCTGCACTCAGGTCCGGTGCCTCAGAAACTAACAGTGCCTCCTCAAATAAAGAAAATGCCCTTGCCGTTTCCTGCGCCATGAATCTCTTTGGTTCTTTAGTTACTTCTTTCACTTGTCTTTCTTCATCCTTTCTCTGGGCCTCCAGTTCCATCAGATCGTCAATAGTAAGCTCCTCACGTTGCACAGCCATGAGTTCAGTTAAGAAATCCTTTTTGCAGATCTAGTTCCAGCTTCTTGCTGAGGGTCACTAAGTTGCTGAAGACCTCTTTGGACTCCTCATCCACTTTCTCAAATCCAAGAAAATCGTGAACAAACTGAGAAAATTGTGAACAGACTGTGTGCTTGTTTCAAGTCTCATTCATGGTGATGGCCATAACCTCACACCAAGCAAAGTCAATGTTTTTTAATGCCTTGTAAATGTTACAGTCCTTCCAAAATTGTTACAAGGTTGTTCCTGATTCGATAAAGTATGACATGAATAATATTTCTTGAAAGTCACTCTTAACATGAGTTAGATGAGCAATGAAGTATTTCGTGGCAGATGCAGTACATGGAATGAAAGTCGTCCATGAATAGGGTATGACATCGAGCGTTGTTGAGCGGCAAAAGCTTGTGGAATGGGGCATCCTTTTCCAAGCAGTATTTCTCTACCTCCAGGATAGAGTGGTGGAAAAACAAGTCCTGGAACATGGCCTGTGTAACCCAAGTTTTGGGGTTACTCTTCCACACAACAGGAAGAGAGCCCTTGGCTATGTTTTCAGTGGCTCTTGGGCTCTCTGAATGATAAACCAAGGAAGGCTTCAGCTTCATGTCACCTAAACATTGCCACTGCACAACAGAGTTAGCCTGTCCTTTGTTGCTATATATAGACTTCCCTGGTGGCTCAGACGGTAAAGCGTCCACCTACAATGCGCAAGACCTGGGTTCAATCCCTGGGTTGGGAAGATACTCTGGAGAAGGAAATGGCAACCCACTCCAGTACTCTTGCCTGGAAAGTCCCACAGATGGAAGAGCCTGGTAGGCTACAGTCCGTGGGGTCCCAAAGAGTCAGACACAACTGAGCAACTTCACCTTACCTTTGATGCTGTATAGCCTGACATCATTTTTTCTCCATACTGATATAACTTCAGTCTAGCATCCTCTCAAGTACAGGCTTGTCTCATCCTCGTTAAAAACCTGCTTGAGTAAATACGTACCTTCATCAATAATTTCTCAGAGCATTTCAGGAAATTCCTGGGCAGCTACTCTATCTGCACTCACTGCCTCACCACTTAATTTTACGTTGTGAAATTTGGCTCTAGCCTTGAACTGATGAAACCAGCCATGGCTGGCATTAAGAGATGCGTCCTCTGATTCTTCGCTGTGTTTCTGCTTCAAGTCTTCATAAAGGGTTTTAGCTTTCTCTTGCATCAGTGTTAAGCTTAGCGGGACTCAAGGCTGATGCTGATCCTGCATCCACAAACCAAGCAGTTTCTCCGTCTTCCCCATCACTCTCTGAGCTTCCCCATCACTCTCTGAGCTTCCCCATCACTCTCTGAGCTTCCCCATCACTCTCTGAGCTTCCCCATCACTCTCTGAGCTTCCCCATCACTCTCTGAGCTTCCCCATCACTCTCTGAGCTTCCCCATCACTCTCTGAGCTTCTTTGGTGTTGCTCTTGACATCATTGACAGCAGACCTCGTGTGTTCTCTGATCTTGTTCTTTAGAATCCTGCTGCTTTTTTAAAATCGTGTGGAATGATTCATGTTTTAAGAACAAGCAATGTCTCCTATCTTTTTGGCTTGCTCCCCTCTCAATTATTTTCACTTTTGTTTCTATCGTTACTGTTTCTTAGCAGTACCAGCTACTTGACTGCCACTTTTACACTTGCTTCCAAGCATCCTGGGCCTGAAATAAAGATACCGTACTACTGTGCTCGGTATAGTACTCGACAGTAAAATGCACAAAAGCACAGCCACTTACAGAGGATGCACGCAGGTGACAGTGTACTCTAGACATGTGAACTAACCTAGGTGATTAGGAGGAGAGTGCACGTTCACGTCTTTGAAAGTTTGCTCCTTGAAGGTTCACATATAGAGGACTTAACTGTGCTGTGCCCTGGGGGTTAGGGAGGCTAGCCACTGTAGAACTGTTTTTCTGTTTGTTACAGGTCTGTGAAACTCATGAACGTAAGCCTCATTGGCCATCAGAGTCAAGAGAACCAGGAGCGTCCCCTGGTGGGAGCTGCGCAGACTGGAGCACCAAGTGAAAGTGTCAGTCGCTCAGTCGGCCCGACTCTTTGTGACCCCAGGGACTGCAGCCCGCCAGACTCACCTGTGCATGGGGATTCTCCAGGCAGGAACACTGCAGTGGGTTGTCATTGCCTTCTCCAGGGGATCGTCCTGACCCAGGGATCGAACTTGGGTCCCCTGCACTGCAGGCAGATCCTTTACTGTCCGAGCCACCAGTGAAAGTGAAGTCGCTTAGTCGTGTCCAGCTCTTTGCGAACCCATACATTGTAGCCTACCAGGCTCCTCTGTCCATGGGATTTTCCAGGCAAGAGTACTGGAGTTGGGTGGCCATTGCCTTCTCCAGGGGATCTTTCTGACCCAGGGATTGAACCTGGGTCTCTCGTGTTGCAGGCAGAGGCTTTCTGTCTGAGCCTCCAGGGAGGCCCTTTCAGTATGCACAGGGACTTGGGGGAGATACTGGTTACCTGCAGCGTGGCCAAGGGAGAGTGTGGTGACATGCCTGGCCCCTGAGTTCTCTGAAGTGGTTACTCTAGGCCCCTAGACATGTGTTAAATTAGATGTCTGCTCCTCAGGCTGAAGTTTTAACGTAAGCCGATACGACTCTTCCACGGAAAGGCTGCCTGCCTCTGTGCTGGACTCAGGGGTAGGTGAGCTTGAGTGAGCCCTTAGGAGCCGCTTCTCAGTGCACTGAGTCTTCTGCGTGTCCTAGACCCGCGCTCCATTGCCTTTCTAAGCCAGGTACTTGGAGCGCTCACTTCTCAGGTATAGGTCTTTTAAGTTGGGGTGCCCATTGTGGGGTTCAAACCCTTCATTCCTCAGAGAGCAGCTCACGGTTGTGAGTTGCCTCCCTCCTCACCAAAACTGTGGTTTGTGGGAAAATTTTGTCTCAGTCTTTCCTACCTGTTTTGAAGTGGGTTTTTCTACCTTTGCCTGATAGGAAGGAGTCACTCAGCTAGTTTGGGCATTTCTTTCAGAGGAAGAAACCTTTCCTTTCTTTACTAACTGTAGCTATAGGTCTAGTGTGTCTGTGTGAGAGGTGTGTTTAGCATCCTCCTAGGTTGCCATCTTGAACTAGGACCCAGTGGGGACTATTTTCAAGGCTGCTTACCACAACTAAATTCTGAAAACCTTGTAGACCATGTTAAGTATTTATTTTATTCTAAAGGTTATAGGGAACTCTGAAAGACGTTTAAACAGAGAATTCATAAGCTCAGATTTGAATTAAAAAATAACTGTCCAGTGTCAAGAGTAGGTAGGCTAGCATGGATGCTGGAAATTAAATAAAAGATCCCCTCAGAGGATGAGTATGCTGTGGTGGTTTGAACTCCAGTGGTAGCCTTGGAATTGGAAATAAGTGGACGCCATAAAAGGATGTCAGTGATGTGAACTCTGTGTACCTGAAAGATAGCTTTGATGAGGGAGTTCAAAGGAAGAGGTCAAGGGTGATTCTCCGGGTTCTGTCTGCTCCAGTAGTGTGGATGGTGGTGCTGTTTCCTGGGACAGGACCAAAGGGAACAATTTAAATCCAGCGTTTAAGAGGAGGAGGAGGAGCTGACCAGAAGTTTGAAAAAAGCAGGAGATGAAGGTGAAACATTGTTTCCATCTAGTGATGAATCTGGAGTTTTTAATTCCTTCTGGCTTGAAAACAGGATAAGCAACAATGAAGAAAAGACATGTCTAAGAGATAGCTGGCTTCTTTTGTTCAACGTTTTTTTTCAACACATATTTTTCAGAATTCATTGTATGAAAGACATTGTGTTGAGTAATGCCTAATGTTCGAGGTGAAATGGCAAATTCTAGCTCAGACAGTCTCACAAGTTGTTAGCATCTCAGAGGTGTCACAAAGTTCTGATTCTTTCAGTTGACTATTTGAGTTCTAGAAACATGATTTTTGTTTACTTTCCCGGAAGTGAGCAGAGAGCTCATTCACCTTAACCAAACTGATGTCAAAGTTCCACTGGTCAGCTGTCATGTCATTAAGGTAGAATAAGGAATAGAAATGCCAGCTGCCCAACAGTGTTTTTTCTCCCCTCTAAGAAAGCCAGGATATTGTTTACTGAGCATCGTATCAGCAGGGGCGCCAGACACCCTACATATATGGTTTCCTCAAGCTGTACTAATCGGTGCAGTCTTTTCTTCTGCGTGATACACCTGCCAGAACAGTAGGTGAACCTGGGGGCTTACTGGAAATCTTAGTGTTTCTCCTCTCCTCCCTGTACCACCATCAGCAGGCACACGCCCACCCCATCTGCTGTGGTCCCGGCGCCTCTTGCTTCTCTTTGGTAACTGTGAGTAAACTCAGAACATTCAATGAAAGAATGTGACTGTGTCAAATTCGGTTTTACTGCTTTGCTGTTGGTTTGTTTGGAATCCAGTTGTATTTGGTATCTTGAATATTCAAGCTTAAGAAAGTAAATAAAGCACTCAGCAAACTGTAATATGTTGAATTCCTCATTCTTACCCTAGATACTTGTGAGAAGCTAAAATATGGTTCAGATTTGGGCTGTGAGGAAGTTTTGTTTGTTTTTTCAACTTGAGAAACTGTAAGCATGGAGTTGCCATTTCCCAAGAAGGGGAAAGCGAGGCTGGTGCTCGAGGCGCCTGCTAGGCTGTATGCGGCTGTAAACGTTTGGGCAGGTGCATGTATGATTCTGAAGTTAGGAGGAGACCTCTCGGCTTTATTAAATTTGCATATTTTTGGCATGTTGATGGCATTTAAAGCCATAAACCAAAATGATGTGAATAGAGGAGCGAAGCTCCGGGATTTAGCGCAGGACACACCTGGGCAGTGAGGTTTTGGAGATGAGGAACCAACAAAAGAGAAGGGGCACCTGTTGAACAGGAGTGAATTCAGGAGAGTAGTGTTCTTAGAGCCAAGCGGAGAGTGTCTCAAGGGTGAGAGAACACAGCAAGTACTGAAGAAAAGGGGGCTGGATGAATCAGACATAAGGGGGCCATCCCTGGTGGTCCAGGGGTTAGGGATCCGCCTCCCGGTGCCGAGGACATGGGTTCGATCCCTGGTTGGGGACTGAGATCCCACATACTGAAGGGCAGCTGAGCCTGTGAGCCACAGCTCGAGAGGAGACTGGCACCACAGCAGAAGGTGCCACGTGCTGCAGCTCAGACCCAGCGCAGCCAAGGAGAGTTTAGGAAAGAAACACACGTGAGGAAACTTGGGGTTGATAGATGTGCTCGTTATCTTGATTGTAGGGTGGTCTTACAGGTTTACATGTATCCGTCACATATGATGCATGTTACACAGACGCAGTTTTTATATCACTTATTTCTCAATAAGTGAAGTTGCTCAGTCATGTCTGACTCTTTGCGACCCCATGGACTGTCCATGGGATTTTCTGGGCAAGCATACTGGAGTCGGTTGTCGTTTCCTTCTCCAGGAGATCTTCCCGACTCAGGGACTGAACCCGGGTCTCCCACTACAATGCTTTACTGTCTGAGCCACCAGGGAAGTCCAATTTCTCAATAAAGCAACGTTTTAAAAGGAAGGAGTGAACAGCTGTCAAATGCTTTTGATAGATCAAGTAAGATGAGAATTTTCTAGGAAATAGCATCCTTGCTTGCCTTAACTAGAATACTAGTCAGTGGAGTTGTGGGCATAGAAGTGTGATTTGTGTGAGTTCAAGAGAGAATGGGAAGAGAGGAAATAGAGACAGAGCTCCAGACAACTTTTAAAAAGAGTTTTGCTGAAAAGAGAATTTGAAAAATGAGATTTCAGGGAGATGTGAAGTCCAAAGGAAGCTTTTTGTCTTGTTTTTAAGAAGGGAACAGTTACAGCTTACAAAGCTAGGATAGCTTCTTTTTATATAAATGGTAATAAATTGACAAAAAGGAAAAAATAGATGCTATGTGAAAGGAAAAGTGTCATGGGAAAAGAGAAGAATTTCTGTAGTGATATCCATATATTCCTTTGCCATTGGTCTTGACAATTCTGCCCATAATTATGACAGTGAATTTCTAAATCTGTTTGGATATGCTTTTATTTTATTCATTGTTTATTTTATTTATTTTTATTTTTTTTATTTTTTTTTTTTTTACAAATTGAAAGCAAGTCTATTGAGATAAATATTGGACATCAATTGTATGAATCTTTAAGGCATAACTGCAGACATTCTTCAGACATTCTTCAAATTCATAGAATGACAACAAAGTATGGCTACGTACAATCCATTCGGTTTTATAAACCACTCATGAGTAACCTCACAAGCCATTGAAAACCAGATGACACTTTCAAATAGCTTTGATCTACAAACAAGGCTGTAAGACAGAAAGTTAAAATCGAAATACATGAACTAAATCCTCAATAGATATGAAAACATGCCATGGTAGTGAAGTCAATTCACATTAGTTATTAGGGCTTTCATGCACAGACTCATCTCCGATCGATGTGATCTCAATTCATATTTGGCAAAAAATACGAAAGCTGATCTTAACAGTCATATTAGTTTTCTTTGTACCCCTAAAAAGAAAAATGAACATGAAAAACTAAATTAAACTTGGAGACTCACATTTCCCAATCGGTATACAAAGCAACAGCATGTCAAACTTTCTCATTCACATATGCATTTCAATGAAATTCGATGAAATACCCCTAAATAAACACATACTGCCATGCCCAATGTTTCACGAGGCAGAAAACACTCAATGAATGAAACGGAGAGGGTAACAGCCAGGAAGGCCAGGGGTCTCCAAAGGGAGGAAATGGGGTGCAAGTGTCAGACAGTTGTTATCTGTCACTTCCGAGGCAGGAGGAAACAAGCTGTTATCTTTTTTCCCCTTCTCGATACAAATTGAAAAAGAGGTTTTCCCTTACAATTCTGTCTTGCTATAATGACACCTGGTTCCACCTGAACTTCACTTTTCTCATACTTTGAGCTGACCAAGGCATTTTTCTTATGGAAAGGTTTGCCTTAAGCTATGTGAATGTACCATGCATTTACCCGAGACTCTGTGTTCAAGTAGGTTCTGCCTAAAGGCTCAGAACTGACTTGACAAACCAATATGCGTTACTCATACATGGTTCTCCTGATCTATGTGAATGAAGCTACCCATCTGCTCATATCAATCGTTTCATGGCCCAGGATGACTCACCTGGTGCCACGGTCATCTCCATATATCTTGTGGGTGAGGGGTCTGCTGCCATTCCTTTCTCTAATGAGTAGACTGCTAGTAGCTAGATAACATCCAGCCAAAGATGAGTAGGGGGCACTCTTTCTGCCCCCTTCTGATGTCTATGTCAGAAGCTTTCTCTCTTTTATACTTTAATAAAACGTTGGGACACAAAAGCTCTGAGTGATCAAGCCTCCTCACTGGCCCCGGGTTGAATTCTTCCTCTAAGGAGCCCAAGAATTCAAGCATCTTTCATGGTTAGACAACAACCTTTCCAAACAATGGTCTTTTCCAAAAAAATGATGATAAGTGATGAGTATGGATATGCCTACGAATGAAATGGGACCCATATGTCAAACCACATACAAATATATCTTCCCACAACATACATAGAACACAACCAGGCCTTCATATGCATCGATGCTCCAACTATCAAGTCATACAAACATGGATGTAAAATATCACAATACATTCCAAAGTTTAAAAGTGATGGATATTGACTTTCGCCCACTGGTGCTTCTTTTTATGTCATCTCCATTCTATTAGCTATGACAATGAATCATGTGCTGTGCTAAGTCACTTACATCGTGTCCAACTCTTTGGGATCATATGGACTAGGCCCCACCAGGCTCCTCTCTCCATGAGATTCTCTAGGCAAGGATACTGGAGTGGGTTGCCATGCTCTCCCTCAGGAGATCTTCCTGCCCCAGGGATCGAATCCATACCTCCCATGTCTCCTGCATGGGTATGTTCTGCATGTTCTTTACCACTAGAACCACCTGGGAAGCCCCAAGACACATGAACATCAGTGGATTGGCGGATCCACGGGGCATATACAGAACCATTCCTCCAACAAAACTGAAGAATGACTTTAAAATCGCAAACAAAACATGAGTATATGTGTTCACACACTTCATGGAGCAAGGGTTTCTTCGATCTGAAAACTGGCGTTGATGAAGGACTGTGTGAAGAATACTTCAAAGTCTATTTGGCAAACACAGCCTACGTTGGCTATATTTAGTCCTCAGATGAATGGAATGTCATGAGTACTGGGCGTTTCAAAGAAGCAGCCTGTGAAGCTGTGGACACTTATTGGGATGCGTGGTATACCACATTCACACGTTTCAGTAGCATTGGTGCAAAAACGATACACTTCTCAGGGGAAGCTTCTACATGGACTCTTGGGATCAGAGCTCTAACTCATACACACATACTTTTCCTTTGAAAACGATCCTGCATGATAAGCAAACAAAACACTGGATGAACACCTAGACGGTGAGCTCTGTACTAAATGATTTTAAAGCCAGTAGATGGAATGAGCTGATGAGGAAGCCTACAAACGAGTCATCTTCTTCAACTTGGTCAAACTGCTCATAGTCATACAAGTGAATGAAAAGTGGAGCCAGTTGTCATTCAATCCAGACGAAGTTCAAGGGAAGCTGCGATGCTCACTGCCCTTGAAGGAGTCCACGTGGAATGAAGAAGTACTGTGGGAAGTCTCTTAGTAACCACCATGTCTTGGGTCCTCTGGATGACCTACTGTGGTCCACAGCCCTGCGCTCTGCTCGCTGGATGCCAATCGACGGGGACCCAGGAGCCCACGAAACGAGCAGTCCCAGCTGCAATGGCGAGCCCTGAGAGCACAACTGGGGACCCCTGGCCCCGAGGCGCCGCCATGTTCACCCCGCCCCAGACCCTCATTGTTTATTTTAAAAGTTTATGGGTCACTTTTGAAGGTAGCTTTATTTTTTTATTTTTTATTTTTTTTAAATTTTAAAATCTTTAATTCTTACATGTTTGGGAACGCATGTAAGAATTAAAGATTTTAAAATTTAAAAAAAAAAAAAATGAAGGTAGCTTTATTTAAAGCCATGTATGTTATTTATATATAATTGCCGTGTTTAATATTCTTCATCTTGTCTATTCTTAAGGTTGATACTGATTATATACTGGTGTCTCTTATCTTGTTTCATGAAATTATAATATCCATGCTTCTTCAAATAGAATGTAGATCTTCCAATTTAGCATTTACCTGGATAACCGAGATTGTTACATCAAGCTACCATCGTTAGCTGCTAAGAATCTTTCCTTAACATGATATGCTCTCTCTATAAAGTAGCTATGTAAAATAGTTTTACAGAATAATTTGACAAAGTAAAAATTTTGTCAAAGTGAAATTATTTTTGTCAAAGTAAATTTTGCACTTCTAATACTCTTAGGATTGATTGCTTTGAGGGTGGGAAAAAAATTGATGTAATCTTTGCTTGTGGTAGCAGCTTCTTCAAATTTTCTTTTTCACAACCCTGATCATAATTCTTTCCATAGGTGATGGGAAACTCAGGAACTTGCAAAAGAAGTCTATTATTTTCTGCCCTGTCTTATTTGGGTTTTGAAACTTACCAAGTCATTTCCCAGGCTGTTTTGGTTCATGCTGCAGCCAAAGGTAAGCCTAAGCTAAACATCGGGAACACTTAAGAGTTATTTGTATTTGTTATATTTTGTTAATAACTTACTATGTTTGAATGTCAGTCTGATATATATATATATCATTAAGTAAATGAATACTAAGTATTATGTGTAATAGCTTCATACTTATTTCTACTATACTTCACATTTTGATTGTTCAGAATTTTTGATCTTTATAGGTGATTTCTATATCTGATTTCTTTTGCTTCTATGTAAAAGTGTTCTTGTGTCTTAGAATTATTGCCAACTGGCTTGAGAAGACTTACTCTATTTTGTCTTTTTTCTTTATAGTCTTCAAAATTGAAGAAGTCCTTGAACAAGCAGACTACTTATATGAAAGTGGAGAAACAGAAAAACTTTACCAGTTGCTAACCCAGTACAAGGAAAGGTGGGTTACGTATCATAGGCCAAGGTTTGCTGTTGACTGAAATTTTCTGTTATTTAATAATTAAAATATTCTTGGTGCTTGGAATTTTTATAGTTTTCAAAAGATTTTACTTCAAAGTAATATTTCTTAGAGTTTAATTAATAGTATTTTTTTTTCTTACGTTAAGTGACTCAAAAGTGCTACATATATTTCATTGACTTAGAAAAGGTGGTTCTACTTACTCATTCTAGGTAATGCTGACATTTTTTTCTTTCTGTTACTTTGCTTTGAATACAAAGTATTCATTGAATAGACATTTATTGTCTTCACCTATGTTGTATATTTGTCATTTCTTCTGAGTTAATTTCTTATTGCTGTAAGATTTGAATGAACTAGGATTTTTTTGTCACCTTTGAATAATACCTATGTATCCTTGTAAAGCACAGTCTCAGAAACTAAAAATACCTCCTGTTCCTATTTTTAATATTAGCATGCATGCTTAGTCCAGCACCTTAATGTGTACTCATTTTGTGGGGGAGAATGGAGATGGAATGAGGAGATTCAGCCCAATAAAATAAGTCAAATCAGGCTAAATGGCATTTCCAGATCATTGATCAACCTCATCTACTGAACTAAAAATATTGAGCCATTTTCAACCAACTTTCTTAGGTTTCCCCAAACCAGTTTTCCCCAGAAGACCCATCAATTTCACTTCCTAAATATCTGTGGGATCCAACTTTTCTTTTCCTTCGTCCCCTCAGTAACTTGAGGTGGTTGGCTTGGCATTTTATGGTCACTTCAGTGATCGCAACGTAAGCTAAAGGTGGTGGTGGTTCTGTGGCTCACTCATGTCCGACTGTTGCTGACCCCATGGACCGTGGCCCACCGGGCTCCTCTGTCCACGGGATTCTCCAGACAGGAGCACTGGAGGGGGTTGCCATTCCCTCCTCCAGGGGGTCTTCCTGACCCAGAGGTGGAACCCAGGTCTGCTGCACTGCAGGCGGTTCTTTACCACTCGGCCACCAGGGAGGCTGTCAGGAGGGTGTTCTGTATTCGCTGGATTATAGATTCGCTGTTGCTACTTACCCTCTTTTTAATGATTGTCTCTTTAGATTTTACTTTGATTTACATATTTAACTGTCTCTGGCTGAGCCGGGCCTTCATTGCTGCCTATGGGCTGTCTCTGGGCCTTCATCCCGGCATGCGGGCTGGCTCCAGGCCTTCATCCCTGCATGTGGGCTGGCTCCAGGCCTTCATCGCTGCCCGAGGGCTGGCTCCGGGCCTTCATCCCTGCCCGTGGGCTGGCTCCGGGCCTTCATCCCTGCCCGTGGGCTGGCTCCGGGCCTTCATCCCTGCATGTGGGCTGCCTCCAGGCCTTCATCCCTGCCCGTGGGCTGCCTCTGGTTGCTGAGAGCAGGGCTGCTCTCTGGTCGCTGTGCACAGGCTGCTCTCTGTGGTGCCTCCTCCTGCTGAGGAGCATGGCCTCCAGGTGTGTGCGCTCGCTGCTCCACGGTGTGTGGGATCTTCCTGAACCACTGATCAAATCCATGTGGCCTGCATCAGCAGGTGGATTCTTAGCCCCTGGACCACCAGGGCAGTCCCTACCTTTAGTTTCACTCAATTTTATGTGAATACTATTTTTGTTTTAAAATATAACTTAGTAGGTTGAAAGAGAAGCATTTAATAAAAGGAATTTTTATTAAAATGGCTTCCCAGGTGGCACAGTGGTAAAACATCCATCTGCTGATACAGGAGACACAAGAGACGTGGGTTCGATCCCTGGGCAGGAAGATCCCCTGGAGGAGGAAATGGCAACCCACTCCAGTGTTCTCGCCTGGAAAATTCCATGGAGAGGACCCTGGCAGACTATAGTTCATGGGAGTGCAAAGAGTTGGACATGACTGAGCAACTGAGCATGCACACACGATTTGTTCTGTTTATTAGACATTTCAATCTTTTGTAATTTTATTTAAACGGCAGTTCTTCAAGGAGTCCAGAGCCCTTGCTTTAAATATTCCATGCATCATGGTTTGGGTGACATATTCAAAGATAGGATTTATTTTGAGATTACATTATATTTAATCATCATTCATTAACAAGTATTTATCATATATATTTTTGTATGCCAGGTACTATATTTAGAGCTATGGATACAGCATTTTGTTTTATAGTACATAACCTTGTCTATAAATTAATATATTTTATAGTACTGTCTGAACCAGTTAGTGAGTTGTCTGAAGCACCGTGCCACTGAACTCAAATGTCAAGTTATATATTGAATTTTGTAGGGAAATTGTTTAGAGAATTCAAATATAAAGATATTTTCTAAGGAAATTAGTATTTTAGATATTACAGGTAACTTAATGTTTGTATATAATATTGGATATTTTGGAGGAAATTTTAGCACATATAGATTTGTGTGACAGAAAATAATAAATTTAACATCATGAATCGTGGATTTCGATATTATGTTGCTTGCTATATCCTCACTGACCTGAAAGACCATATGTATTCGTTAGTGATAGGACCTTTAACCATGAAAATGTGAGCTAAAATGGTTGTTGTTTTATATTCATTTCACATCAGTGAAGATGCAGAGTTACTGTGGCGTTTGGCACGGGCATCACGTGATGTAGCTCAGCTTCGTGGAACCTCGGAAGAGGAGAAAAAGTTCTTGGTATATGAAGCCCTAGAGTATGCAAAAAGGGCACTAGAGAAAAATGAATCCAGTTTTGCAGCCCATAAGGTGAGGTGCTTACAGTAATGAGACCGTTAGCATGTATTGAAATGGACATTGGTCTATACTTATCTGTTATATGTAACTTACATAGGAAAGAAATAGCTCTCTTTTAAAGAAGTAGGGAAGAAATTTATTTTTATAAACTTTTTTTCAAAAACAAGTAGTATTTTTTGTTGTGTTCTTGAACATCTACTCTAGCTTCATTAGTGTGCTTGATAAATTACTTATGTGAAGGCTTATTTTTAAACTGAAGCGTTAGTAGTTCCATCAGTTACCTCTGTCTCTAGTTCTAGTTGTAAAAACGTGGGACAATTTTCATTTTCCTCACATTTTATTTCTGTCTCATGTGGGGATAGGAGTATAGCAGCTGGACAGCAGAGACCTAGTGTAACTTTTTACATGTGACTCCACGAGCTTCTGGATTTCCTGACTGGTTTAGAATAATCTTTTCAATGGACACAGTGGGGAGGTCAAGGGACATTATTGATAAGCCCCCAAGTCATTGTGACAGCTGAATTCTGTCTTCACGCATTTGCAAATGCTCCCTTTAGGGGATGGTTCCATCTGCCCTGATTCCCACCACCGCCGTTTCTTGTTTATATTAAGAATAAAACATACAGACCCTTTAAATTTGTTGAGACTTGTTTTACGGCCCAGAATATGGTCCATATTTGTAAATGTTCTTTTTGCACATGAAGGTGTATTTGTTCAGCTGCTGTTGAGCGTATGTCATACATGTCATTCCGGTCAGGTTGTTTCACACATGGTAGTGGGTATGTGTTGATGCTGCTTCCTCTGTTCATCCCACTCTCTCCTTCCCACTCTGTCCATAAGTCCAGTCTCTACATCTGCATCTCCATTCCTTCCCTGCACATAGGTTCATCAATGCCAGTTTTCTAGATTCTGTATATATGGGTTAATACACTGTATTTGCTTTTCTCTTTTGGACTTACTGCGCTCTGTATAACAGGTTTCAGGTTCATCCACCTCACTAGAACTGACTCAAATTTGTTCTTTTTTGTGGTTGAGTAATATTCCATTGTATATCTGTACCATATATTTATCCATTCATCTGTCGATGGACATCTGGGTTGCTTCCATGTGCTAGCTGTTGTAAATAGTGCTACTGTGAACATTGGGATACATGTGTCTCTTTCAGTTATGGTTTCCTCAGGGTATATGCCCAGTAGTGGGATTGCTGGGTCATGCAGTCATTTTATTCCTAGTTTTCAAGAAAGCGCCATACTGTTCTCCATAGTGGCTGTTATCAATTTACATTTCCACCAACAGTGCAAGAGGGTTCCCCTTTCCCCACACCCTCTCCAGCATTTATTGTTTGTAGACTTTTTGACGATGGCCATTCTGACTGGTGTGAGGTGATACACCTCACTGTAGTTTTGATTTGCATTTCTCATCCTGAATCTGACTTTCCCCAGCACCTGGGTTTATGGAGCTTGGATATCTGGTTTCAGTTCTTAGAGAAGAAGCTCAGATTGTCTCAGTTTGGGTTTGTTGTCCAGCTGTGGGCATGAGGACAAAGTCACGATTGACAAATATGGCCGTTATTACTATAGCAATGTGGCTGCGAAATAAACAGTTCCCAGAAAATAGGCTGATAAAATGAAATGATAACTATTGAATTGCACATTTTTCTAAATTTATATTCATACTTAAGTATGAATCATTATATCCCCATTGTGTTGGTAACTTTCTCAGAGATCCACTAACCTCTGTCTTACATTATAGTTCTCTATAAACATGTCCTAACTTAAGTTCCTTAGGGCTGTGTCTACTTCTTCTTTGTATATTCTAGTATATTTACTACAGGTTTTGTGCTCATCTTTTTGTTAAATGAGAATAACTACTGAGGAATTGCAACCTGGTATTGAATGGGATATTATTGAATATTAGTATTCTTACACCTTTGTTTCTTCTGTTTTTAGTGGTATGCAATCTGTATTAGTGATGTTGGAGATTATGAAGGAATCAAGGCTAAAATTGCAAATGCCTACATTATCAAGGAGCATTTTGAGGTACTGATGGACTTGAAAAGTCATTAGTTTTCAGAATAGACTTCTGTTTCACCTATTTCTTGCTGTATAGCAAACTACCTAAAGCTTAGTGGCCTAAAACAATTACAGTTTATTTCTCAAAATTCTGTGGATTAACCGCGCACCGTGGTGCCTCCATTCTGCTCATTGTGGCTGAGGTCATTTAAAGGGCTCCCTTCGCCTGGACCCTCAGCTCGGATGGGAATGGACGAGATGCCCTCTCAGGGGTGGCGTTTCTCTCTACTTTTCTCCTCATCATTCAGTGTCGCACACTTCTGTGTTGCATAGTCACTGCTTCCAAGAGCGAGCGTGCCAGGGGAAAAGTTCCACTGCGCAGACTTTGATCAAGCATGTTTGCATCACACTTAGTAATACCCTGTCGACCTAAACAAGTCATCTGGCCAAGACCAGAGAACGTGAGAGGGGGTTAAACAAAGTCCTGAGCGCCAGGAGGTGTGGTCTCATCCAGCAGTCTAATACAAGGGACATACCACTTGCAAAGGTAATAGTACTGTATATGAGTATGATCTCTGTGTTTTAATATTTCCCCCAAAGTTCATTTACTTATTATAGTAAGCTCTTCCTTAAGTGCCAGAAATTCTCCAGGAATTTGTATATTTCATGTTGTGCTTACAGATTATTCTATTGTCCAAAAACAATCAACAAAAAAACTGCAGCTAAAAACCCAGTGTATTTATCTTTTGATATTATAGACCATCTCAAAAATACAAATTAAGAGAAAGTGATGAAACCAAACATATTTATCGTTACTGATTCAATTTCTAGTTATTGTAATGACTAGCAGAAAAGAGCATTGGACTAGGAGTCAGGAGACCTAGCTTCTTATTTGGGCATTGATAGTATATATATACATGTATATATATACACACACACACGTACACATATACATTGATATACATATGTATATATTTTAATTTAGTAATATAGATTTTTCACATTTTAAGACCTTTGAAATCAGATTGCATTATATATAATCAGCAGTGCTTTTTTCTTAGTGGTATATAAAATAATGATGTCATATCTTTTACGTTATCTTAGAGATTCAGTGAAATAGAATCTCAGTTGCATTAGATAAATCACTTAAATTATTTTGTGCCTTGGGGTGTAGAAATACCTGACAAATAACTTCCAAGTGAATAATGAAATACTGCATACAATAAATTAACATATACTTCAAAGAAACTGTGAAGACTATAGATTATTTAAAAGTAAGCAATGTTTTTAAGTTTTTAAGTGTGTATATTAACTATATTTTTTAAATGACAGTGTTTAGTATTTACATAAAGATCATTTAAACTAATTCTATTTCACATTCCATTATTATATCTAAAGCCATAAGGAATTACTATCTTTGTATTGTTTTTGAAGAAACTTAAACTTACGACAGAAAGAATTATAAAAGAAAAGGTTTGCTTAAGTATAGCTCCTCTGAATACATCCCCAAAGTAAATTAAACTGTACTACTCCAAGGCATCAGTTGTATATGATGAATTAACTTCTTTCCTTTGCATCAAAATGGACTAGCTCTGTACCATTCTTGGCAGAATGGAAAATGTATTAACTTGTATAATATTTTGTAGGGCTTAATTTTCTGGTGGAACTCTGATTTGGAAATGCTGCTTAGAATATGAGCTGTATATACTTTAAAATATATTCTGCTGTGTAAAGTACATCACTTTATTTATAGAAAAGTCAAAATTAGGTTAGTGCTGATTCCTACCCATATTATTGGTAACAAGATTCCGCCAAGTCATACGTGATTAGCCTTATTTAGCTATTCTTTCTCTCATTACTAACATTATGAGACTTACAAAAAAGTAAAAATAATGATGACTCTGATGATAGAAAATATTAGTGTTAAGCACCTTCTGTTAACTTTCTCATTTAATTTTTACCACAACCTTATAAGGCTTCCCTGGTGGCTCAGATGGTAAAACGTCTGCCTGCAGTGCAGGACACCAGGGTTCGATCCCTGGGTTGGGAAGATCCCCTGGAGAAGGAAATGGCAACCCACTCCAGTTCTCTTGCCTGGGAAAATTCCATGGACTGATGAGCCTGGTAGGCTACAGTCCATGGGGTTGCAAAGAGTCGGACACGACTGAGCAACTTCACTTTATAAGTTAAGTGTACTGCTTTCCTGATTCTGTACAAGAGCAAACTCAGGCTTGGAAAGAATATAAGAACTTGCTGGGGTCAGAAAGTTAGAGGTCACTGAGCTGTGATTTGAACCTATTTGGTCTGACTTCAGTTACTCTGGTAACCAGTACAGGTACTTAAAAATGTGTATTTCACACATTGTCAACTGAAAATGAAAATGTGTTTTTATAGAAAAGGGTAAGCTAGGAAGTCTTAAAAAGGGCTTTTAAAATAAAATATATTTAATAGGATTAACATTAATCTGTGAGATTTCCTTAGTGGTTTTCAACAAAATAATGAAAAATAGAGGAATAATTTTTTTAAAGTTGTTTCTGTAGTTTATGCTTTACATTAATTCATGTAGGACTTCCACATAGTAAATAGAAATTAGGGAGACTATCAGTATATTTTATATTGTACATAATTACTCTATTAATGAATTCTGTGAATAAGCAGTATTTATTCTTTTGTTAAATATAGATGGGGAAGTTAAACCAAATTGGCACATAGGAAGAGACTTTCTAAAATTATGTATTTTGTTGTTCTAACAAAGAATAATTTTACTTAACAGTCATATAGGACTTGCCACAAAGAACTATTATTTCGTTTTCCTTTAATCTTGAAGATGTAACTGAGAGTGATATATTGTTACTGTTTTCAAATTTGATTCATTTACAGATTTTGTTTTCTTTCCTCTTGCTACATCCTGCCATCAGTTTCTGAATCTTATAAAATAGTAACCTAAGTAATTAATAGTGTGCTGAAATAAATTTAAAGAGTCAAAAGGAAGAAAATTGGTGTTATCATAGAAAAATTGAAATTCTGGGTTGCAATTTTTTAAAAAAAAATCATAGGTTTTGTCAGCAAATATGGTAAAGTACTTATTGGTGTTTAGAAAACAAGTATGATTCATTTTCTCATTTCTTGTTAGAAAGCAATTGAACTGAACCCTAAAGACGCTACTTCAATTCACCTTATGGGTATTTGGTAAGAAAATTTCTTAATATTTCAGTGGTACTTACTATGATCTTATTTTGTAGTATATAAAAAAGTAAAATGTTTAAAATATTTGGGGGTCAAGAGTGTTTAATCCATTAGATTAACTTACAGTTGTACTGGTTATTTAGTGTTTAGTATTTAGAAAAATTTAGAAAATACTAAATTTGATTGTGACTTTGTTAAACACTGATTCAGACTATTTAGAAACAGGTACTAAGACTAAAAAGGCATTGAAACTTTTCATTGAACCTTACATTCCCTTTTTTGGGAAAGATTCTTCTCATTTACCAGACTAAATGGAATTGGATTAAGCTAACTATATAGTAAGAATAGGATGGCCTCAGAGGGTCTTTGTATCTTCAAAGTGTGTCAAATACAGTGTGATTCATCTGAGGAATTTTAGTATCTTTCCATTTTTATGTAATCTCTGTTCAAAGTGCATCCTTATTTTGCTGGTATGAGCATACACCAGTGTGTTAAATGCTTACTGGTTTGAGAGTCTTAGGTTTACCACCATTTTCTTTACGTGTGATCTACAGAGCTGAGTATTGTCTTCTATGAGGGGTGCAGTCGGAGAAGGAAACGGCAACCCACTCCAGTGTTCTTGCCTGGAGAATCCCAGGGACGGGGGAGCCTGGTGGGCTGCCGTCTACGGGGTTGCACAGAGTTGGACATGACTGAAGCGACTTAGCAGGAGCAGCAGCGTGAGCGGTGCAAAGTCCCGTATCAAACTCTCTTAAAGAGAAATAAATACCCTTTAAAAGAGAAGTAAGTACTGGATAAAGGACATGTTTAACAAAACACTGACTGAGTGAGAATTAACGTTAATTGAGGGGCAATAATTCAGATGCTGGTGACCAAATATGAATGAACTGCAGTTTCTTTCTCAAGGATTTCAGACGCTTATCAAAGATCGAACACTTTTTTCCTCCTTATTTCAGAAAGTTGTCGAGAGTTTTGATGTTACTTTTTTAAATTAACTTTTTAATATACCATGTTTTGTTATTTTTCTTGATTTTTTAAAAACTCCTCTGAGTTAGTTTTATGCAAAAAATTAGGGATAATGATTGTATCTCATTTTATTATTGTAAGGAGTAGATGAGAGAATCACTCAGCTCAGCACTTTGTACAAAGTGAGTACTCAGTGGTGAACAATACACTGTAGTATCATTACTATTATAAATATTGCTTTCTGTTTACACCTAGTCACAAAATACACCGTGATCGATGGAGCAATATCAGTCAGTCTGTAAATAACTCAGTATAAATATTAACCTATTGGATATTGCAAGAAGTATGAGCTGTTTAAATATACAGTAGAAGATTCCTTTCAGATATGTTACGATGCTTAGTGCTCTTTAAGAGAAAAAAGAAGGTGCAATTTGAATATATGTGTCATTTTCTTTCCCTATAGGTGTTACACATTTGCTGAAATGCCTTGGTATCAAAGAAGGATTGCTAAAGTGCTGTTTGCAACCCCGCCTAGCTCCACCTATGAGGAGGTAGTGTGAGGTCCTTTGTTGGTTAGTCTGGTTTCTTAACCGCTGGGCCGCTGCGGTGTCCGCTCATCCGGAGCCCTGAGCAGTGAGGGCCGCCGGCACGTTCTGACGGCCCCGTGCGGCTCTTATCACAGAGGCCTAATGCTTAGGATCCGTGATGGTGAGTGTTTCCCCATTAGGTGAATGGCTGATCATTCTGCTATATTGCAGCTAAAGAACTCCATGGCTAAAAGCTACCTTCATTTTCTGTTTGAAATCTGTAACATGAAAATTATAAAATAGAGCAGGAAACACGCAGTTGCTTCTCAGTATATTTTAGGGCCACATTCTAGGCTTCCCTGGAGGCCCCGACGGCAGACATTCTGTAAGGCAACAGGCGTCTGTCTGGGAATTAGAGCATGTTCGTATTGATAGATACAAGGCCATTTCAGGGCACGTATTTTGGGTTTACTGATCACAAAATTTTCAGGGTAAGGAAGGAGACGGTTAAGAAACGTTTTCCCATGAGCTTGTATCACAGTGTTTTCTGTGAAGCTGTAGTGTAGAATTTGACGTAGAGTTGTGAAATATTTATTTTTATTGAAAAGAATGCATTCTCACAAAAAACACAGAATCATCTCTACTCTAACAAATTAGTTATGTATCCAAAAGATCAAGTGTCAGTTAACGTGCTATGAAAAGTTTTAAGTGGGACTTAGCAGCGAATTTCAGGTGGACATGAACCTCTTATGTAGGGATGTCCATTACAAAGGACTCTTACAGATGCATTGGCCCAACCTGTGTATCACTGTAAACACAGCTTTTGATTTTATCTAGTTTTTATTCATAAAGCCACTGTTCTGACTGAAGAAGGAAAATGTCAGAATAATCTGAGTTGCACATGATAATGATCTTTCCTCTCTTCATGTGATGCTGGTTCCAGTCCTTTCTGAGTAACAGTCAAGTTATTACTAGAAATGGTCCACATGCTGTAATCTGTATTCTGATGAGTTAATAGTGTTGTGTTCAGTTTTGCTGTGTTAACTCTCACTGTTGGTGAATTGGCTGTTACTTAAGGGGATCATTATTTTAGGATGGTTTGATTTACTTCCTATATTTAATGTAGGAATAGATCTTTTGAACAATGCTTTTTCATTACTCTCTTTTAATCCTTCAATGTTATCTGGGCTTTTGTGTTTTTGACAGGCCCTGGGCTACTTTCACAGGGCAGAGCAAGGTAACCTTTTTTATTTCATATGACTGTATGAGTGTCAGACATGTAATAGTAATTTTTTAAACAAAATTATTTGTTCTGCTATACTTCATAAACTTCTTTTTGAGCTAGACACTGCCAGATAATTTTTCAACTATTTATTTGTTGATGGGTGCGGGGTCTTTGTTGCTTCTCTCTGGTTACAGCACGTGGGGGCTGCTCTGCTGTGGGCCTGGGCCTCTCGCTGTGGTGGCGTCTCGTGTGCCGCACGGGCTGCGTGGTCTCACGGCTTGTGGGGTCTTCCCGGACCGGGGTAGAAGGCATGTCCCCTGTATTCCCGTCCACTGTACCATGAGGGAAGTCCTCAAATAATTTTTAAAAGTCCTTATTTAGTAACGATCACCTGAGAAATAGACTTAGTGAATTCAGAGCTGCAGTTCTAACGGTCCTTCATTTGATGTAATTCAGCCTTCCTTTTTGGGAGGAGGCTTTGACAGATTAACTCTTTATTTAAGATCGCACAGCTAATCAGAAGCATGTGTTTATCTTCATTTAGAATTTTTATTTTTTAACACCGAAGTAGAATTGGCGTGTAACACTGTATTAGCTTCATGTGTACAGCATGGCTTGATATTCAGACATCACGAAACGATCACAAAAGCAAGTCTAGTCAACACCTGTCACCTTACAGAGTTACAGAAAAACACTTTTTAAAGATCAACTGTCTTAGCAAATTTCAGATGGCATTTAAATGAGGACTCTCTGCTCTAAACCAGCTCAGTCTTTGTTCTGTTGCAGATAGCCTTTTGTGGTGAAGAGTTTTCTGTTACTCTTACTTTGAACAAACAGCCAGCCTAGAAAACATCAGCATATGTTTATCCTTTCTAACGGCAGAAACTAGAGACGTCAGAGACAGAAGCCTAATGTCCAGATACTCCCACCCCCCCTGAAAAAAACATCGCCAATATATGTCTATAAAACTTAATGAGAAGAAGGTTAAAACAGTTTATACTAAATTTGAGAGCCTATCCATATGGACTTGTTCAAATGTTTTCATAATAGCAAAGCATTTTTGAACCACATTTCTTCTAAAGAATTTTGTCTGAATGTTAACTCTGTTATGTGTTAATTCTGATTTACTGTTAATGACCTTCCATTGATATCCTCTCATGATGGTAGTTTTACGTACCACGGGTATGATGTGGGAATGCATGTTTCTCAAAGAAACTTATAATTACAAAGTTAAAAAAGCACCTTAAGAGACTTAAACATTTGGGTTGCTGAGAAAAACACGGTCATACTTTTGTGGAGCCAAATGACCCTTGGCAATTCCATCATCCTCCAGGCTTCACTGTACAGTCCCCTCCTCTCAGGGGCCTTTGCTTACGGCTGATGTTTGGTTTAGAAGCTCCTCCCATGCTTTTAGTGCCCTTTATTTTCCCCTTCATGGCCCTATCAGTCCACAGTGTGACTGTTTCCCTGTCTGAAGCGAAATTCAGGGAGGACGGGACTGTCTTCTGCGCACGTGGTGCCCTCCTTGCTCAGCACAGAACGCTGGGCAGACTTGCCGAAGGGCAGCCTAAGCGGGGGCGGAGGGACGGAGTGCGTAACTCCGAGGGAGCCTTAGGCACATCAGCATGGCGGCTTACAAACATCTTCGGATTAAAGAAGTAAAACAAGTTTGGGTTAAGAAACAAATGTAGTTAATCATAAATCACATCCGGGAAAAATTATGCTTTAAATATAGAAGGGTCCCAGGTTGTTAGGAGGAAACTATAGAATTAATGCAGTAAGATGGTCCCGTGCTTTCCTTTATAGGCTTTTTGTTCACATTTTTGCTTCAGCCAAACGTATTCCACTTTGATGTTAAAATTCTGTTCGGCCCCCAAGTCAGCCCAGGTGTAACCTCTTGGCTGCTTTTTTTGGTTCCCATAGAACTTTAAAATTGGTACTCCAGTCAGAGCTGTCTTTTTATTCTATTACATTCAGATGTGCTCCTGCTTGTCACTGCTTTTCATTATAAATTCCCAAAGAGCAGAGACTTCATCTGTCCTTAGACATAGCCCACGGGCTTCCCTGGTGGCTCAGCAGTAAAGAATCTGCCTGGAATGCAGGAGACAGGGGTTCGATCCCTGGTTCACGAGGATCCCCTGGAGAAGGAAATGGCAGCCCACTGTAGTGTTCTCGCCTGGAGAATCCGTGGACAGAGAAGCCTGGTGGGCTGCAGTCCTTGGGGTCACAGAGTCAGACATGACTTGGCAACTACACCACCACCAAACATAGCCCACATGCAATAAAGGCTGATCAGATGTGTGTACACACACACACTCATCATGCCTTCATTTACTCAGGCAGCAAGTGCATACTGAGTGTAGTTCGAGGCACTGCTCTAGGCACTTAGGATCCAGGGCGCACAAGAGGGGGGCTTACTGTCTATCAGGACCCCCTCAGGGTTTCATCTATTAAATGGAGTACCAATTTTATAAAATTGCTGTGAAAATAAGAAGTATGTGTAATATAAATGGCTAGCACAAAGTAGACACTCAAAAATAGCATTTATCTCAAAATTTGTTGATAGGAGTAGTTGAGCAAAGAGAATCCTTATTAGCCTGGTATATTACAGTAAGTCCCTGAAGTTGGGAACCTGAAGAGACAGTTGTTAGTTCACGTGTCTGGTGCACACTGTCAGCGTGCGTGTCCCCTACAAGCATGTGTGCTTCCGTGTGCTGGGCAGTGCTGTGTAGGTGCAGGGTCTTCACTCAAGCCCAGAAGGTCCAGAAGCAGGTGTGAGCACAGCAGGGCTGTAGCTGGTATCTCCTGTGCTGACGACCCTTCAGCTCTGCCGTCTCCCCTCCTCCTCCTCCACAAAGTAACTCTTCCTGTCTGCCTGCTCAGTGCCAGCCCCTGGATGCCAGCTGGTGTACAGCACTGTAAAGTTCTTTTATTACTCTTTGGGTGAGAAGTATTCCAATACAATACTACATGGCCCACGGTGTTAGTTGGCTACCTAGGCTAACTTTGTTGGACTTAGGAACCAACTGGATGTACGAATGTGTGCGCTTTCAGAATGGGTCTTGTTCAAATGGAGGGGACCTACTGTATTGGCGTTTAGACCAGAAAATTTAAGCCTTTCAAAATAAGAGCAATACTGTTTCATCAGAGATAAAATGTAAATTCTTTTTCTTTCTTACATACAGTGGATCCAAACTTCTACAGCAAAAACTTGCTCCTTCTAGGAAAGACATATTTGAAGCTGCACAACAAAAAGCTCGCTGCTTTCTGGCTAACAAAGGCCAAGGACTACCCAGCGCACACAGAGGAGGATAAACAGGTAAAGCATCTCCGGTGAACAAGGCAGACAGGTTTCTACTGAGGCACGTGAAGGAAAGGTGAATCAAGAACTGCTTTAAAAATGTCATTGTCTAAACGCATATGATTAAACCATAGTGCTTATTTCAAATGTATATAGCAAATGTTTTTGGAGAAGGAAATGGCAACCCACTCCAGTATTCTTGCCTGGAAGATCCCACAGACAGAGGAGCCTGGCGGGCTACAGTCCATGGGGTTGCAAAGAGCTGGACACCACTGAACACACACGCATAGCAAATATTCAGTTACTATCAACAAACAGGTATGAATTACTCACTACAATACAGAATGGTTCCTGTGTGACAGGTCTGTATATAACAGACCAGACACGATTTCTAACCCAGAAGGCAGGGAATGTGTGCTGTGCGAGTTCTCCAAGAGTCTCATCTCGGAGTTCTCTAAGAAATTTTATCCTTTGTGTACTCGCCTGGTTTTTTTGAAACTCTTAGAAACTACTTTATAAACTTGCTTCAGAAGTTGATCTCTGTGCTGTATTGTTTATTTATCCTATGCATTCTTCCATTTTAGATACAGACAGAAGCTGCCCAGTTACTCACAGGTTTCAGTGACAAGAACTGAGAATTTTTCAATGAAGTATCTAAGGAGCATTGCCTTTTCATCAGATTTTAAAGATAATAAATACATTAACTATAGTTCTGTGGCTGTTCTTTTAACATTGTGACCATTTAACAGATAAATACAAAATTCTAGATTTCTTCACAAATAACAAGGCAAAAGAAATGATTCCCACAAGAGTGGTAGAGACGTCTCCATGGCTTAGAGGCGGAGATGACTGCACCGAGCTCCCAGCGATACAGCAGGGCGTGAGATTGCTAAGGGGGACTGCAGCACATCAGGATGGGGATCAAGAAGCGCTGGCTCAGGAGGGGTGCATTTTCAAGTTGGACTGAAGAGCTGAGCCCTTGCAGAGAAGCAAGTGACAGGAGCTCAGCGTGATGGGGGTTCTTGGGATAAGACAGTTAACTGATGTGTCTTGGAGCCAGCCTGCATAAGGAAAGAGCTCAGTCAGGAGAGGGCTGAAAATGGAGTGGTTTCTTTTTTAAAACGTGAGGTAGTCTTAAAAGTGGATTGATTTTGTCACTAGGCGAGCCCAAAGTCTATTCCCTAATGGGTGAAAGGAACGTGGAACTCAAGGAGAAATGGAAACGAGGGTGTTAAATAGGACAGTGATCCCTGGGGTGCCACCAGTGCAGACCCTAAATTCTGTGAGAAGTGGTGTCTTGAATGTCACTTAGAGATATCTGAGTGTATGTGTAGGTAGTTTTCTCAAAGGGAAAACATACAGTGTAGGTATGTACTCTTTGTGGTTATCATGTATATTTTCAAACAGAAGCAAACACTCAAAAGTACTGGACTGTGTATACCCATCTCTGATTCAACAGTTGCTAATCTTTTGCTGTGTTTTACTTATGTGTATTCATATATTTACAAGTATCTGTAAACTTTTGAAATAACAGACAACATATTTCATCCCTAAATATTTCAGTACTGTCTCAGAATAAAGACATCCTTCTAAACAAACACAAATTCATATTACAACTAGAAAGTTAATAACAATTCTTTAATATCCAGCCGTACTCAAATATCCTTAAATGTCCCAAAATGTCTTATACTTCTAGAAACCAAGATCCAAAGATCATATATTGCATTTAATTTTCCACCTTAAGTTTTTTAAAATCTAGAACAGTAACCCATCTGTTTCTCTCACAGCACTGACTTTTTAAAAAGGCCAGTCCAACTGTCTTTCAAACTGTCCCTCCTTCCAGAATGGCCTTACTGACCACCTTTAGAGAAGCACCGTCCCGTCTTATATGTGTACTAGATCTTCCTTGACATTTGTATTTATCCCGTTCTCTGATAGTTACTGCTTGTCTTCACTTTTGAGATGTTTCTTTTTCTTCAGTTTTTTTTTGTTTTCCCGTTAGTAGGCATTTCACATCTTCATGTTTTTTGGTCCAGTTCTGAATTTCTAATTTGGATTTTTTTCATGTCTGCAATTATTATTTAGATATAATTCAGACTAGTATATTGTGTTTAAGGATTTTACTTTTTTTTTTTTTTTTTTCCTGTTTAGCCCTCGTTTTCAGTTTTCTCTTTAGAGTGACTTTGGATGTCATTTTTTGGAGGTATGACATTTTTTGTATGTATTTAATGACCAGCAATGCCACTTTATCAAATGGGAGGTAAGGAGTTTGGATTAGTTCAGTAACACCCTCAGTAATTTACAAAATGAAATAGTTTTGTAAAATAAGATTTCTTTTAGTCATAAAGCCTTTTATGGAGGGGAGGATCTGTCTTTGATATTATGTAGAGCTATTTAAAATTTTTTCCTTTGCAGTAGATTCAAAAGAAGTTGCCCAAAAAGTACTACTCAGAGAGGTCCTGCGGACCCTCCCCTCAGCGTGCCTTGATGGTGACAGGTCACTGCAGTTCAGTATCCAAGCCAGGAGACTGCACAGTCCACAGACTGTGTTCAGGTGTTACCACTTTTAAGTCACCTCGCGTGTGTCATCCGTGCAGTTGTGTCACACGTAAATTTCTGTAACTGCCACAGTGAAGACAGAGAACTGTTCCATCACAAAAACTTAGTGCTGTCCCTCACAGTCATACACATTCCCTGCCACCATCCCTAATCCTGACAACTGCTAATAATTCTCTGTAGTTCTCCATAATCTTGTCATTTCAAAAACATATAAATGAATCATACAGAATGTGATCCTCTGAGATTGGCTTTCTTCATTCAGCATAACTCATTTGAGATCCATCTAAATTTAGTCAACAGTTCCTTTTTATTGTTGACTATTTTTCATTGTATGGGTGTGCCAGTTTATTTCAACTAGCCACCTTGGGGCATTTGGGTGGTTTCCCAACTTTGGCTGCTATGAACTTAAGGTATGACTTTTATCAGCATACCTTTCATCTCTGTGAGATAAACGTCCAGGAGTGTGGTTGCCGGGTCTTCTATAGAGCTGCTATGTTTCTTTCCCCCCCTTTACAAAGGAGGAGCTCCCCTGTCTCCAAGAAGTGGTACCTTCCTGAGATTCCGATTGTGCGCATTTTCAGCCTCTTTTGACTTCCCAGGAGTCTGACCTCCTAGGTCTCACACTGCTTCCTGGCATTTCTCCACTCTGGATGAGAACTGCTGCTTTCGGGAATGAGCCCTGGGGCCCCAGGATTCCCCTTCCTGGGCAGTGCCCACTTGACTCGGCTCTTGTGTTCCAGAGCGGACTGCTAGTTTGAGATGCCTATTTCCCCATGTACATGTCAGCAGAAGTTTGCCGTATTTTGTCTTCTAAGCATACCACAGACATGGGCTACGGGGGATCACAACTGCCCCTTCTTGTGCACCTGTTACTTTAAGGATGACAGCAGACATCTGACTTGGAAGGTGGCTGTCATCCTACTCTTGCTGCCAGAAATTTTCCTGAGTGGACTAGTTACAGATTTTGTAAAAATGATTTTTCTCAGACTCACTTTTTAAAATAAACATAATTACATCAAGGAAAAAAACAAAACACCCTGAGAATTAATGGAATTTTGAAGATTAAACATGTATTTACAGGAGTATCAGTAAATATTTTAAAATGCCGTTAACATCTGATTGTCCTTGGTCAAAGACTGGGGAGAGAAAATTCGGAATTTAGGAGATGCCACTGCTGTTCCAACTGTAGTGTATGTGCTGCGGAAGTGAGCACAGAAGGGGCCACTTTTGGACTATTACTCTGTTATTGGTTTGGGTTCCCCCTGCCTTTAAAAATTTTTTTTGTTACCTACTTCAGCCAGATAATATTTCTGGTTGATTCTGTAATGCCCATTGGAGGTTCAACCAAATATTCAGACTCGAAAAACCCGTGGTGACAGGCTTCATCCAGCACCAGTTCACTCAGATGGACAAAACCCAAGCTGGCCCAGGTGGTCGGTGTCAGGCTTCCTGACATTCGGATGACCTTGCAGCAGCGTCCGGAGCAGCGCATCCATGCAGCTCTGCAACGACCATCGCCCCGGGTCACAGCTCGGGAATCCCAAAGGGACAGGCCCTTAAGAGTTTTCCCATCCCGGGAAGTCTGCAGCTGTGGTTTCCTGTCAAGTATATGGAGTCTTCCCAGTCCGGACATAACATAACAGTCAGGGGTCCTTTTTATGAACAGAAAAGGTATTGCCTGACAGCACTGCTGGCGCACCGACCTACCTAGTTTTGAAAACTGGAAAAGCTAGGCGTCTGACCTGAGGCCCAAGGGCGGAAGTGCTGGTTAGCCCTTTTGCCCTGCAAGCACTGAACACACAAACCGCACTGGTGGCCTCTCTCCCTGGCAGGCAGGCAGCTGCTCTGATGGGTGGACTCATGCACTGATGCGCGGTGCTGGGGGTGAAGGGCGCTGGGACCGCCTCTGCACTCACTGCGGGGTTGTGGTTGGGCACCAGGGGCCTTGCACTCGACTTCTCTCTGCTCGGCCCAGCCCAGGACGGGCACTGCCAAGGGAGGGGAGGACACAGGTCTCAGGTTCCTCTCACGGCCAGAGTGCACGTACCAAGACAAGCCAGGATATCCTGCCTACAGGCCTGGATTTCTAGGAATAACACGACAGACAGAAGAGCCTGACGAGCTCTCCAGGATGCTGGTTTCCTCTCTGAAGCCCCCTGTGGACCTGGAGTGAGGAGGCAGGCACAGGCACCCTGAGAGCTTCGTGAGACCTGCCACGGCCATTCCCGCACGCTGGGCGACAGCCACCGCTGTCTCAGCAAAGCTCCTCAGCAGCACTGCCCTCGGCTAAGCCAAGCGGCCCTTTCGAAGACTGGGCACCCTCTCATGCACTCGTTCTCTTGTTTTCATTCTTTAGGCGTAAGAATAACTAGAAAGTCAGGAATGAGGATCTGGGAAAAGTATTCAACCAAGTGGATCACTGACTTTTATTTCATCTTTACTATGAATTCTGAATAAAAATGTAAAACAATCTAAATATGTAGGAAAAGTTTTGGCAAAGCAAAAAGTATTGTCTAGAGAAGTTGAATTGTATACTAGTATTATCTGTATGTACTTAGTGAAATGTTACTGGTAACATTCTAAGATGTCAGTTCCCATGGTTAAAAAAATTTTAAGTTTATGAAATTTATAGTATATACTGAAATAATGATACAAGTGGAAATTTAAATTTTTATATTAATAAGGAAGCCCCACTTGCTAAAGCAGCATTAATATCATTCGCATCAGATTGTTACACATTTTTGTAGATCAGTAAATGTCTTTGATAATGAAAAACAAAGTATTTACCTAGGACAAAAATAATAATTTATATAAAAAGGGGGGAAGACCAAAATATTTTTTATATGCTTATTCAGATACATAGAACTTTCATGAATTTAAGATATGAATGAATGAAGATATTCAAACTGTAATAGGAAATCATTAGACTTATTTGAATATTTAGATGCGTATGTAAGTCTTCAATCCATCTGATTTTATAAAACCAAAATTTCGAACACAAAAGCAGAAAAGTTCACATTACCTATTTATATGTTCCTAAGTATCAAATTATATCAATTTATTCTGTATTTAAAGAACATCATAGATATTAAAACTAAAGTATATTAGTGCCTGATTCTTTTTAATTCCACAAATACCTAGCATCCCAAAGTAACATGTAAACAAACCTCTATGCTGCTCAGTGAATTCTCCCCAATTTCCAGAATAAACTAAATGGTAGTAGATCTAGTATATGATTTACTCATAAGTTACGGTTTCATTAATGACCTTGACTGACTGTATTAGGGATGTAGCAAAGAGGGAAAATTTTCAACTACTATATTTATTTAAAATAAACTGACAGGTTCAAGCACCCATCTTAAGAAAAGCCAGCAGCACTTTTTTTTAACATATTCAAAGTAAGATTTTGGCCTAAGCCCTTAATACCTTCCTGAACAGCCATGCAGCTAAACACCCTCAAGAGATGTTACATCAGGGAAAAAACCACGGAGCAATTTGAACTTCTTCCCCTGGATAACAGAAACAAGGTAAAGCAAATCCAGACTATTTTCGGATGAGTGGCTGTCACGTTTAATACACCCTAAGCTCTATAAAACTAGAGCCATGATCATATATGCTTATATAGATATATACTTATTTTTAATAAAGTCTCTCGCTTGCTTCAAAATTTAAGGATGATTTTTTTTTTCCTGGTCATTTCAAGGGAACAATAAATAAAGTAGAAAAGGATGAGCTGTTTTGCATATTTCTGTGGAAGAACGGAAAACATTTATACTTTTGAGAGATTCAGAAAATTCACTGTACAGAATGAACAGCTTATATACACTATCTGTGCAACTTTTCTTGGCTGGGGTATTTAAATGCAAGAGCTCCTCCAAGACAAGAAGCCACATTCATTCTTGTCCAAATCCCTCTGTTTCTTCTATTGCAAAAAGAAGTTTCTCCTTTAGTTGTTCGTAACTCTTATATGGTGGTAGATCCAAGCGATTAAAACTGAACAAAAACAAAAACAAAATGTGTTTTCAATAAAATAAGCTCTGAAAATATTTCTAATACAATATATTTTAAAAATACATTTGAAAAACAACAGGAAGAATGTAGAAATTTTGTTGGAAGTATTTAACAGACAATTTACTGCTTACTATATTAATACTTACTGAACATAATATTAAATATACAAATTTTCTTATAGCAATTGACTCAATTTTAAGACCTATTCATAAAAATATTTTAATGTTTCCCAGAGAAAGTAACCGCTGGAATATTCTTCCTCTTTATAGTATCATGTTACATTGTTTCCAGAGTCCCCCTAACTTCTGGGTTAAGAGAGTCCATTTCTTTCACTGATTCACCTGTGAATTCACTCACTCATCAGTTACTTACTGAGAATCTTTTCTGTATCAGGTATTTCTCCCAGGAGCTAGTGATACAGAGATGAAAAACTAAGGTCCATGTTCTCACTGAACTTACATTCTAGGGTGGAGACTGTCTATCACCAAATACATACTTTTGTCTTTTCAAATGTCTTCCCTGGTAGCTCAGTTGGTAAAGAATCCGCCTGTAATGCAGGAGACCCCAGTTCTATTCCTGGGTCGGGAAGATCCCCTGGAGAAGGGAAAGGCCACCCACTCCAGTATTCTGGCCTGGAGACTTCCAAGGAGTGTATCCATGGGGCCGCAAAGAGTTGGACACAAGTGAGCGACTTTCACTTTCACTTGTCATATGTAGAACTTTCTCTAAAACAATATGCTTGCAGTCCTGCCAGACTCAAAGAGAATTCCCTGCTGGGATTAACTGATGAAATACAAAGAACATGGAAAGTGCTTAAATCATCAGTGTATTGTTTTACAATTTACAAAGCTGTAGACTAACATTTCATTTTTTTCAGATACATCACTGAGTATCTGGGTCAGGATTCAGGAGTTTCGGATTTCAGTCCCCACTCTATTAGGGTCTAGTGAGATAGCTCTGAGAAGTCAGCCGCTCTGTTATTGTCTCATGTGGAAGGCTTCTAGAGATGGTCCAGTTCCCTTCTACTACTCCTACCAGTCATCTGCCCTCGTCAGGAAACTACATCAGGAGAGAGCCTTTTGAAACAAGGCAGCCAATTAAAACTGTGTTCTTCTCAGACCACGTCTCTCTCTGAAAAGCTGTTCACAGCACCAAGCAAGGGAACCGTTCTCTTCCCGCCGGCCCCTCCCGCCGCCTCTGCCTATGCCTGAGGTGCAGTCTGACAGTGGACTGAGGCCAGGGGAGACTTCCCAACAGGGGTCCACACTAAGACAACCGATCCCCTGCCTGTGTCGACCGTCCTGTTCACCAGGTCGCCCCACCGTTTCCCCCGATCATCTCTGTTGCTGTCATATCCACCCGCATCTGCTTCCTCCTCCTCTGTTATCTGCACCATCAGAACTTCCGCCTACTGATCTGTGTACAGGTTTTTTTTTTCACTTTTTCACAACCTATCTAGCCTTCTATCACTTTCAGGGGTCCTTTATTAAAAAGACAGGCAAGTCTGTAAAGCCCCTTTGCTGCTGCTAATTCCTGTAGAGGGGGAGTGGGAGGGGAGGCCTGGGCCGCTTGGTGCGGCCCCACCGCTTATTCCGTGTTCTCCAGGCAGACCACATGCTCCTCTGTTCTACAGCCGTGCTCTTATTTACGGCTCTCTGATGTTCCGGAATACCCTTTCTGCCTATGAAATTACTATTAAGAATCAGTCCAAAAGCTACAAAACTTCCTCCAAGAATTCTCCTTGAACATGTTACACAGACTTCATAATTTCCCTCTCCATAAGGTCTTTTTATTTCTATATAGGATTTTCTCTGTACTATCACTGACTGGTTTCTTCCATTAGATTCTAAAGTTCACAAGGGCAGAGTCCCCTTTATTCTCCTGACACAGATCCATTTTGCGTACAGGAGACATTTAGTACATGTTGAGTTGAGCCATGTAAGAAAATGGGTATCTTTAAAGCATTCAAATACATGGCTCTAAGACATGAGCTATTCTGTTCTGTGCTGCTTTACAAAAAGACAAAAACACTAAAAATACTCATCTTCTGCTGAGTACCTACTATGTGAATATCAGAATACTGTTTTAGTTTAGCTTTATTAAACTAAACTAGATGTGGAGTAGGTATTGTTCGCTGCTTCTATTTTCTTATATGTAAAAAGGGGAGGGGAGAGAAGTACCCCATTAGCTCGCTTCACACGTACGTCGCCTGCTGTCCCTGCATCCAGAGAGCAGCCACCTCTCTAAGCAAAGCCCTGGGGACCGCAGCAGAGGGACCCCACCTGAGGGCCATCAGGACCGCCTCCCCACAGACGGCAGGCGCAGCAGCGCGCCCCTCAGTCACTGCCGGACACGCAAGTCTCTCTGCATCATCTTTTCACCTAAATCCTCACCCCAGTCCTGATCTGCTCTATTTCTCCTGATCTGAACAGTATCTCCACCTGTGCCCTCCATCTCACAGCGTGCCGGTCCATTCTTTTGAACTTCTATTACATGATTTGCAGGCTTCTATAGTCTTAACGGGCTTTCCTGGTGGCTCAGGTGGTAAAGAATCTGCCTGCAAATGCGGGAGAGCTAGGTTTGATCCCTGAGACAAAGAGTCGGGAAGATCCCCTGGAGACAGTCTAAACAGCTCCTCTCTTGCCTTAACTGAAACTCAGCTAGCCTGAACACAGTCCATTTCCTTTGCAGCCAGCCCACACGCTTTCGTCATCTGAGGCAAATGACCTGGCTACGAAGCCTGCTTTCGCACTCTTGCTATCACCTCCTTCCTGACCACGTTCCTCCGCTCACTGATACCTCTGGCCCCTGCTTCACAGTCCTCTCGTTCACTCAGGTGACAGGCAACACTACAGCCTCCCAGGTCTTGGCCGTTCTTCAGGGATCTGTTCCCCTACTTTAGTATCATACCTTGAACTTGGTCACCAGCAGCAAAGGGAATTATTCACTAAAACACTGATTATCGGTTTTCCCCAAATTACTTCAATCAAAATGCCAGCCTATTAACCCAATACTTTCTCACCATCCTACCTTGTCCACAGACTCTTCCAATCTTCACTTCTTAAGCAACAGCCCATCATTATAAGTATTAGGTTGGTGCAAAGGTAACTGCGGTTTCAGCACTGTTGGAATTGCCATTTGATACCGGAATACATTCTCAATAAATGCGGTTATGTTATACACCACTTTAACGCACATTTCTCACTTTATGTTCTTTTGCTAATGATTCAGTTCAGTTCAGTTGATCAGTCGTGTCCGACTCCTTGTGACTCCATGAACTGCAGCATGCCAGGCCTCCCTGTCCGTCACCAACTCCCTGAGTCAACCCAAACCCATGTCCATCGAGTCAGTGATGCCATCCAGCCATCTCATCCTCTATCGTCCCCTTCTCCTGCCCTCAATCTTTCTCAGCATCAGGTCTTTTCCAATGAGTCAGCTCTTCGTGTCAGGTGGCCAAAGTATTGGAGTTTCAGCTTCAACATCAGTCCTTCCAATGAACACCCAGGACTGATTTCCTTTAGGATGGACTGGTTGGACCTCTGCAGTCCATGGGACTCTAAAGAATCTTCTCTAATACCACAGTTCAAAAGCATCAATTCTTTGGTGCTCAGCTTTCTTTATGGTCCAACTCACATCCATACATGACCACTGGAAAAACCATAGCCTTGACTAAATGGACCTTTGTTGGCAAAGTAATGTCTCTGCTTTTGAATACGCTATCTAGGTTGTTCATAACTTTCCTTCCAAGGAGTAAGCGTCTTTTAATTTCATGGCTGCAGTCACCATCTACAGTGATTTTGGAGCCCCCAAAAATAAAGTCTGACACTGTTTCCCCATCTATTTCCCATGAAGTGATGGGATAAGATGCCATGATCTTAGTTTTCTGAATGTTGAGCTTTAAGCCAGCTTTTTCACTCTCCTCTTTCACTTTCACCAAGAGGCTCTTCAGTTCTTCACTTTCTGCCATAAGGGTGGTGTCATCTGCATATCTGAGATTATTGATATTTCTCCCAGCAATCTTGATTACAGCTTGTGCTTCCTCCAGCCCAGCGTTTCTCATGATGTACTCTGCATATAAGTTAAATAAGCAGGGTGATAATATACAGCCTTGACCTACTCCTTTTCCTATTTGGAACCAGTCTGTTGTTCCATGTCCAGTTCTAACTGTTGCTTCCTGACCTGCATACAGGCTTCTCAAGAGGCAGGTCAGGTGGTCTGGTATGCCCATCTCTTTCAGAAGTTTCCACAGTTTACTGTGATCCACACAGTCAAAGGCTTTAGCATAGTCAATAAAGCAGAAATAAATGTTTTTCTGGAACTCTTGCTTTTTCAACAATCCAGCGGATGTTGGCAATTTGATCTCTGGTTCTTCTGCCTTTTCTAAAACCAGCTTGAACATCTGGAAGTTCACAGTTCACGTATTGCTGAAGACTGGCTTGGAGAATTTTAAGCATTACTTTACTAGCATGTGAGATTAGTGCAATTGTGCGGTAGTCTGAGCATTCTTTGGCATTGCCTTTCTTTGGGATTGGAATGAAAACTGACCGTTTCCAGTCCTGTGGCCACGCTGTTTATTTTATATTTACTTTAGACTATGGAAAGGATGTTAGATGAGAAGCAAATTTGTGTGATTGTCTTATTTGATTTCAAAATGAGGCGTAAAGCAGCAGAGACAACTCGCTACATCAACAGCCCATCTGGCCCAGGAACTGCTAATGCACGTCCAGTGCAGTGGTGTTTCAAGAAGCTTTGCAAAGGAGATGAGAGCCTTGAAGATGAGTACCGTAGTGGCTGGCCATTGGAAGTTACAGTGACCAACTGAGAAGATCATCGAAGCTGATCCTCTTACCACTGCAGATGTGACTGAAGAACTCAGCGTTGACCATTCCACGGTCATTCCGCATTTGAAGCGAAGTGGAAAGGTGAAAAGGCTCTGTAAGTGGGTGCCTTATGAGCTGACTGAAAATGAAAAAAAACTGTTGTTCTGAAATGCCATCTTCTCTTATTCTAGGCAACACACCATTTCTCGACTGGATTGTAACATGTGATGAAAAGTGGATTTATATGACAACCAGCAACGACCAGCTCAGTGGGTGGACTGAGAAGAAGCTCCAAAGCACTTCTCAAAGCCAAACTTACACCAAAAAAGAGTCATGGTCAAATTAAAAAAAAAAAAAAAAGGTCACGGTCACTGTTTGGTGGTCTGCTGCCCGTCTGATCCATTACAACTTTCTGAATCGCGGCGAAACCATTACATCTGAGAGGTATGTTCAGCAAACTGATGAGAAGCACTGAAAACTGCAACATCTGCACGCAGCACTGGTCAACTGGAAGAGCCCAATTCTCCACGACACCCGACCACACGCTGCACAACCAGCACTTCAAAAGCTGAACGAATTGGGCTACCAAGCTTTGCCTCATCTACCATATGCACCTAACCTCTCGCCAACTGACTGCCACTTCTTCAAGCATCTCAACAACATTCTGCAGGGAAAATGCTTCCACAACCAGCAGGAGGCAGAAAATGCTTTCCTCAAGAGTTCGTCTAATCCCGAAGTATGGATTTTTACGTTACAGGAACAAACACACTTGTTTCTCACTGGCAAAAGTGTATTGACTGTAATGGTTCCTATTTTGATTAATAAAGATGTGTTTGAGCCTAGTTACAATGATTTAAAATTCATGGTCTAAAACTGCAATTACTTTTGCACCAACCTAATAATTTATAGAGGTCATGGTCCATCCTTATAATCACTACCATGCAAATACTTTAAAATCTTATCTCTCCTTTTTGAATTTACTCAAACTCTGAATGAATTCAGCCTTCTACTTTTTCATTCCTTGTACCTTATCAGTTGAAAATTACTGCAGGGGATATCTGACGACTTCACGTGAACTACTAGAACCGAGTGGGCAATCCAACACTACCCAGCATTCTCAGCTATGTTTCTCTAGAAACACTTGTCTCGCCCCTGACAACTCTCCCTTTCTTTCTCCTTCCAAGTCTTTCCCTTCTTCACTGTTAGCCAGTGGCTTCACCTTATAAATACTTGGAGGAAAAAAATCAACAGGTGATCAACTCTTTTTTCCTTCACAAAATCTAAAATCTATCTGTAGTTTAACTCAACTTTTTTTCCTCTTCTGTTACAACAAAGGAAATGTTCTCATTTTCATCAAAAGCGAATTCCTTAACTCACACTCAGAATCCCAATTCTTTCCATCTCCTTTTGTTATGAATTCTCTGTCCCCTGCCTCAACAATCTCTCCTGCATTGGACTCACCAATTTAATCTAACCTGGTGTTCCTTACAGTTTTTGGTGAATAGGATCCTTTCTCACGTCTAAAAATATTGAGAAATCCAAAGAGCTTTTTGTTTATGTGAATTATAGCTATTGATATTTACCATAAATTTTACAAATAATTTACTGTGAGAGTGAAAGCAAGTTATTTTTATGAAAAAAGTGACCGTTTTCAAAAAAGTAGTGAAAAAAGTGATCCTGTTTCATATTTTTGCAAATCATTTTAATGTCTGGTTTAATAGAAGACATCTGGATTCTAATACCTATGTGTTTATACTATGAAACTGCATTGTTTTAGATTCTATGAAGACTGTTCCCATACAGATATGCAATTAGAAAACAGAGATGTACTCGAGGTAATCTTTCCCCAGATAATTGTGGATATTATTCTTTGATAATATACTAAGTTTGACAAGGTTATACATAATATGGGTTTTGAAATCATATCACAGAACCCTTTGTATTCTGTTATATGAAATCTATTGGTTTATTTTGCACTTTGGATGTTTTTCTCATGCATGAGTTTATAACATCATGTATCAGTTATTTGGAAATATAGGTTCATCCAGTTATAACGAATTTTCAAATATTAGTCTTGGGAAGCTGCGAAGCTGAATATACAAGTTTTCCAAAATTCTGATTTTTGTACGAAACCTCAATGTTATCATCACCAACAAATGCTGTTAGTTGTTTTCCTTAAAATGATGAGCTTTTACTTAATTTTCAAGAAAACAGTTTGAATGAAACAGTCTGTTATGTTTTCAAGTAAACAGAGCATTTCACAAAAAAAGCAAGCTCTTCAGCTTTCAACTCGACAACTGTTTAAGAGCTTCTTCGCAAGACAAAACCCAGTGTTTTATGCAGACTTGCCATTTATTTTGTCATACAGAATATTAAAAAAAACCACACGTAGTTCAAGTGTCAAGATTTAATAAAGTTAATAGTTTTTACTACTTCATAATCAACAACTTTCAATAAGCCTGGCCTTTTCTTTTTTTTTTTTAAACTTCAAATGTGTGGTGTTGAAAAATGCAGAGACAGCAGTTTGGTGTCACTGCCTTGGCTTGTGCTAAGGCAACAGCTGTTGACCCACCATTACTTTGGTACCACAGTGCAAATGTCAGAACAATAAAAAGGCAAAAAGGGACAGTGTGAAAACTGGCTTTGACCTCCTGAAAGCCACACATACCTTCGGGCCATCTCCATCTTCTGTCTGGATGACTAACAGCTCTGACCCTCCTCTCACTCACCCAGTTCCCGCCCTCCCCGTGCTGCCAGAGTCCTTTTTTTCAGATCTCTTCCTCTGTAAGACTCCTCAATGGCTCCTAATTGTATTTAGAATCTAATTGCTCATCACAGTCTATTAACCTCTACATAATGTAGCCCCTGCCCACATTTCCAAATTCTTTTATCTTCCTCCTCAGAATCATTAAGTTCCATTCATACCAAGTCATTTTTTATTTCCGTAAAAAATGACTATACAAAGCATACACTCCCCATTTCTTCCCACAGCATGCTATTCATCAAACTCAACTTAAACATCACTGTTTTCAAGAAACTTCCCTGACCACCCAATCTGGTGGGGCTTCCCCTCCAGCTGGTCTCCGGGTTTAAAGGGCTCCTAGCATTGTGAAGAGGTGATGGCCTGTTGGTCTCTTGTGCCCGTCCCCAATGGAGCACAAACTTCATACAAGGCAGGGAGCACTTCAATCTTATTTTACACCTAGTGGTACTTTAAATATTTTTTGAATCAATTGATACATTTCTCGAGTATTTATATTAACCAGTCACTCTAAAGTGTTTAGTTATAGAGTGCTATATTAATCAGTAAAAACTGAAATTCTGACTACTTTAATGAATCAACAATTACACTCAGTCATTGTACTATTTCAGATTTTTGAACTTACCATGTGTGGCTTCTTGGTAGCCAGGTGTCTTTGCCAACTTTTTCAATGCAAAATTTTTGAGGCCCATTACTTCCTAAATCAGGAAAATATGACAAAATTCATTTGGTCCTTTAAACTTTTTAAGTTTTGACTTAAAAACTAGTCAAAACTAGTTTTGACAACTAGTCAAACAGGAACACGTCACAGAATCAACATGAATGATACAGAATTAACTACAATGTAAGTGGCTTCTGCCCAGAGAAGCTTCTTAATGCTGCAGAGATCCAGCAACAGGAATCACAAAGTGGAAAGATCAGTGTCTACAGAATTGTACTCCCTTCACAAAGCCTCTGAGAGCAGACTTTCATACCTATCTTACAAATGTACTTGATATTAATTATTAATTTGTCTTTCTTTCAGTAGATGCCCTACATAAAGCACAGAAGAACAATCCTTAGGCTTAAGTCTGCTGTGTGTCTAAAAGCATTATCACAAAATTATTTACAGAGAAAACTGCATTTACCCATGAGTTCAGCGAATCCTCCTAGAGGTAAACGGCAGGTTCCAGTGACAAACTGCAGTAGTCGCATTCTCACTTCATTGTCTGTCTCCTTCACAAACTGTGTAACAAAATCAAGTTTACTTTATGACCTGGTGAAAATTATTTGTACTAAAATTCTATTTCTAATTTTAAATTAACTTATAACTCTTATACTGATTTCAAAGCCCAAGTTCCTATTTTTAGGAGGAAAATGAAAACAGAGGACGCACCACATGCTTTTTGTGTATTTGGCCCTAACGACAATATTGTGAGACAGCCACTATCATTAGCATCCCCATGATACATATAAGAAGACAGTGGCCAGGCTTCCCTGGTGGCTCAGTGGCAAAGAGCCCATCTGCTGACGCAGGAAACACGGGTTCTATCCCTGATCCGGAAGATCCCACACACCACGGAGCAGCTAAGCCTGGGGGCCACAGCTGTTGAGCCTGTGCTCTAGAGACCAGGAGCCACACCTCTGGGCCCACAGGCCACGACTGCAGAAGCCCCTGCGCACCAGAGCCTGTGCTCTGCGACAGAGAGGACATCGCGACTGGGAGCCTGTGCCCCGCGACAGAGAGGGCATCGCGACTGGGAGCCTGTGCCCCGCGACAGAGAGGGCATCGCGACTGGGAGCCTGTGCCCCGCGACAGAGAGGGCATCGCGACTGGGAGCCTGTGCCCCGCGACAGAGAGGGCATCGCGACTGGGAGCCTGTGCACCACAGCCAGAGGGGAGCCCCTGCTCGCCGCAACTCGAGAAGAGCCCGTGTGTAGCCACAGAGACCCAGCACAGTCAAAAATAAACAAGTAATCAGAAAAAAAGAAAATGGAGGCCTGGAGAGGTGAAAGAATTTGTCCTTCTCAACCTGCTACTAAGTGGCGGAACTAACATTTGAACTGAGGTCTGACTGAGCTCTAAAGCTCTGTTATCCTGACCTGAGCTGACTACCCTGCAAGCTACTGACGGTGAACAAATCCTTCTCAACTGCCACTCTCAGCAGTTTCTGATATTTTCTTTCACTAAACACCACTTTCCCAACTGTGTTCTTCATACTTGAACCCAAAGTATGCATTCTTCTAAACATATATCTCTTCATGGACTATTTCTTTTCGAAGTAGACACAGACAGGTAATGTGAAATCCTGATCTGAATTGCTCTGAGTGTCTTACAACAGAAGGCAAGGAACTTAGGGGACAGTGTGACAGTAGAAATGTATCTTAAAAACAAGAGACTAAACTTTAGCTAATAAGACGACCAAATGTTGTGCTAAATACGAAAAATAATGTTTCTGCACAGAATTGCGCTGAGGCAACATGTTTCATCTAGACAGAAATGGAGGTGAACAGGGCTGGCAAAAATCTCACCACCTTCCCCAGAACAAACCCCATTTGAGAGTGAAGTTGCTTAGTCTTGTCTCAGTCTTTGCTGAAGAATCAAAGCTACTCCATTTTGTAAGGTTCAGGGAAAAGAGCCTTTGGAAATCCCCTGACCTCACCCCATCACCTGCGAACCAATCAGAACCCTTGGCCAGCCCAGGAAACTCGAATCAAGCCCGGGAAAGGAGAACCAATCAGAACTCAACACCTAACCCTTCACCAGAAGGTGACCAATCAGACCCAGAGACTCCCGTTTTTTGAATTTTTCGAGCGCTAATACCCTGTATAAGCAATGCAACCCAGAGCTCAGGGCTCCTCCCTATAGCTGCTTCGTCGGTATCAGTGGAAGCCCCAGCTCGAGCTTGGTAATAAAAACTCTCTTGCTTTTGCATCGGATATCGGCTCCCTGGTGGTCATTGGGAGATTTTGCGACTTGGGCATTATGTTTGGGGGCTCGTCCGGGATCTCCCACCGGCTCCACGGGAAGACCGATCCGGAGAGTCATCTGAAGCCAGTAAGCTTTTTTCTGTCTTTCTTTTCACTCCTGGTAGGGCCTGGTATCTGAGACCGGTATATGACTCAGGCGGACACGCCGGAGAGTCACCGGTGGGGGTCGTTGGGAGACGTCCCCGACCCCGGCGTAGGGGGACTGAGTGCCCCTTTCTCTGTAGACGATAGCGGGTCGCTCCTGCTGAACGGCCGGAGGCCGTCGTTGTTCAGTTTTACCTCCGGACTCCTGGAGGTGTATTTCTTCTGTCTCTCTTTCTGTTTGTGTGGCTGTTCGTATTGTCTGTGTTAATCTACCAACATCTGACTGATCCAGGGACGATGGGGCAACACCATTCTAGCCCCGCACCTCTATCCTTGGTTACTGATAATTTTAAGGAGGTCAAGATGCGCGCTCATGACCTCCGTGTAGAAATTAAAAGGAATAAATTAATCACTTTTTGCAGTGCAGAATGGCCGACCTTCCACATAGGCTGGCCCTCAGAAGGCACCTCTGACTTGGGAACTTTACACCGAGTCCGAGATATCACCTTCTGACCGTGGATCGGACACCCCTGACCAAGTTCCCTTTGTCAGCACATGTGTCTCCTCGGACAATTCATTTCCGAGTGTTAGACAAGAGCCCAGTTTCGGGTCCTGGAAGGGGTCCCTCTTCCTGCAACAAATGGCGACTCTGGCAGGGACTCTTCTTCGCTGAGACTGACATCCTGACCACTCGGGGTACTCAGGGGCCAGCTTGCCTGCCAATGGACCAGACCCAGCGGCTGCAACTGGGACCCTTTTGTCCCTGGTCTCCTCCTGATGCGGACAACTGGCCAGAGTGCCCCAACCGGTAAGGAACAAGAGACTTTATTGATCTCTCTCCCCTTCCCTCTCTGTCTCCTCTCCTTAACCCTTCCTATCCTTCCCTGTTTTTCTAGTCCCCCGGTCCTGGACGCAGGAATCTGGTCGAAGAGCCCTCAGCCTGAGCTGAGGATTGGAGACTGATCACCTCCTCTTAGCAGAGAACTCGAATTCTGGTTCTGATTTCTGGTAGGGCTGAGTTCCAGTCCTCCCTTCTCTGGAGGCCCAGGGAAAAGTCCCATAACGCCTGGGTATCTGTAGGTGGCAGGAGACGTCTGTAAGGCCACCCCTTTTGCCCCCCCTCTCCTGCCTCCTCTCCCTTCTTTTTCAACCTGGCTTCCTTTCCTCCCTTGAAATCTTTGATGTTGTACTTGGATCTGAAGTTCTGTGTCTCTATAGGAGGTTTTCTGAGAGACTGTATTTTTGTATTTAATGGCTTCTCTGGTGGAGCCGAGGTTAAAGCGTCTGCCTGCAATGTGGGAGACCTGGGTTCGATCCCTGGGTCGAGAAGATCCCCTGGAAAAGGAAATTTTGCTTTATCTGGCAACCAGGTGGTTTAGACCTGCCGCCATTTTGTTAAAACTTAATTTTCTTTCCCTGTGCCTTGAGACCAGGGCTCTCAGGAACACTTATCTAGACCATCTCTAACTCCTGACACTGAGGAAAAAAAAAAAAAACTTAAAGCTAGATCTTACACTGTGTCTGTCTAAATATGTCTTGGTAATATTTTTGTATATGATCTCTATTTATTTGGCTTAAAAAAGGTAAGCGCTTACAAATCAAGTAATTCTAAATTAAACAATAAATTCCAGGTTTATGTGAACTGGGAAATATTCAGTGTTAAATACCTGATATTAATGTTTGTTTGTTGACCTATTTAATATAGACATGTCTTAGAGTACTTAACGTTAAGTAAAATATTTTCATTGTACCTAGGTTTAATATGAGTTAAATATTATATCTGTTACAAGTTTGTCAACAAGAAAATTACCTCAAGTAAAAAAAAAAACTTCTAAAAATGTAAATGAGATATGAGCATTTAGATAAACTCTATTAAGAATAATTATGCTTTAGAAATGTCTGTCTGAAATAGTCTGTCCAAATTGGGGTAACTTAAATTGGGTTGTGCTAAACTAAGTGATGGAAGTTCACTGACTAGCTAGCTCATTTCCAAATAGAGTAAAATTTTGAAACATTTATTACTGAACATTAGTTTCCTCTTACAAAATAGCTAAAGAAATTTGGGACTGTTAATGACTAAAAATAAGCTGGCGCAAAAACTTGAATTTGGCTTTTCTCTCTGTTAAAAGGACACACTTTCTTCAGATGTTAAACTGCATTTGACAATAGATTTAAGTTCATTTGCTTCTTAAATGGTCTGTTCTGTATTTGCCTCTGAAATCCCATATTGTTACTTTGGCTGAGTGAATAGCTTTTGTTTCACAGTGACCATAGTCCCATCTGACTGAGTGCTCGAAACCTTTCTGATATTTGTTGACAAAACTTCCTAAATCATTCTATGAAGCACCTTTGGCTTCTAGCTAACTTTGGGGTGCTTCAGAGGGCCCCTGAAGCATCCCAAAGAGAGATATTAAACTGTGTTTATTTGGTTGGTTAATTACATTAAAAAAAAAAGATTATCAAATGAGTAATAAATCTGCTCATATTATAATGTAGGGTAAAGTTACTAATACAGATATCCTAAAAATTATATGAAGTTTTTAACATTCTGATATGTCCTGGTATTTTAATGGAAAACCTGATGACTTCACAAAAGTTAGCAAAAGGACTAAATGAACCAGTGAATATGCTTATAACTTTTATGATTTCTATCTGAAAAATTATGGAGTTGAATCTTATGTTTTCAGGGAGTAGGGGAAATCTTCCTCTCAAACTAATTATGACAATACTTTGGTAAAATTAAACGTTATAAACAAAACAATTATATTTTCTATCTGACTCCTCCAAAAATTAGAAGTTCTTAGGTTCCCAGTAAGTTTATCAAATGAGTTAGAAAGGTTTTCTCATGGATACAAAAATCTCAAGAAATTTTTGAGACCTTAAAAAGGGAAAAATTCACCTAGATTTGTTATGCAAAATCCGTGATAAGCCTTTGGTGTGAGTTTCCCAGCCCTGTTTTATTTTAAAAGTTCAATCTGAGACTCTATAAATGTCTCAGCAAAATAAAAAGCCTATAATCAATTATGGTTATAGAAATCATCAGACCAAAATCAGTGAGAACAGACCTATTTTGCAAACAAACTAGCCTTAATTTGGTTATATTTAATTAAAATAAGGGTAACTTAAAAAAAAAAAAGACATTTCAAAATGATAAATACCAGTTTGTTAATGGAGGTCTGCATCTAGTAAGACTCATCTCTTAGACAGTTCTTTGCTGTTATGTAATGTTAATGTAAAATTTAATTGAATTCTTGAAGAACACCCTAAGTTTGTTTCTGAAGCTTGTCTCAGTAATCTATCTTTGGATGAAGATCAGATGCCTCATGACCTGCAACCAGGACTGGAAAAAGACATAATTTAAGGGACTGTCATCTCCAACATGGATGGAAGGACTTTTTTTTATCAGGAGAAACTACACGACACCAGGATGAGAAGACGACGACATCAGAGGGAGACAGCTTCCCCGAGATGCGGGACCTGATTCGTATGATCATTTATGTTTACTTGACTTCTTAGACCTTTGCATATAAGTCAAATGCTTTTCTATCATAGGCCTAATCCTAGGCTAGTTTCAAAATCAATCCAATTGTTGGGCTTGTGGCCAATAACCTGTGTCTAGTTCTGGGTTACCTTGGTAAATTTCTCTATTACCAGACTCTAACTGATTGGCTGAGAAAATTTACTTAAAAAATTAAATCATACTAAAGATAATCAGTCTAGTGACACTTGAAAACTGGGCTCTGTGCCTTATAGATGGTGCCAACATGTAATTTCCCTGGAAGATAAAGATTCTACAGAGCAGACTAAGTCAGTGACCTGAGATAGACTGGGCTACATCTAACGGAAGTTCTTAACATAAGTCTTACTTGTGGCTTTACTAATACTGCTGGCTATGTTATTTGTATTTCACCTGTTTTACGAAATTGCTGTTTCTTACACTGTTTGTGTGTGAGGCCTCTAATAGAATAATATATAGTCCCGTATGAGATCAATGATGGTAACAGTGTAACTCTAGATATGGCAAGAAGCAACAAGAGGGAATATTCTCCTGGAACCAAAAAGCTAGTAAGACAGGTGGTCCAGAGAATTTTAGATACTGTTTCATGGCCTAGTCCAGTAACAGCACATTGAGTGGCCTGTTTACCTGAGAATGGACACTCTCAGCACCATGGGATAAAATGGTCATGAACTGCCCCCCTCATAATCATGATCAAGTTTATGAGCAAAAAGGGGCTCTGCCAACTGAAGACTGACACTCGCCATCTGCATCTACAAAGATTACACCATGGCCGCTGCAACTGCTGACTTTCAACGCCCCTGAAAAAGGAGTTCAGGGTAAAAATCAAGAATGAGGCACTCTGTGCTCTGGGAAAAACTGGCAGAACAGGCCTTCAGATAGTTAGATCTTTTCAGGAAAAGATTTTATGAGTCCCAATTCTTGCATCTTCTCATACCTAGAGAAACACTGACGTCATTAACAGTAAAATCTGCTTTGGCTATTAAGAAAAAGTTTACAATTAAAAGTCAAAATAGAGTAGCTATGGTTCAGGTATCCTGGGAAATAACTAGGTGATACTATGGGTGTAGTTTCAGATTAGAACTTGTATTGCTAAACACTTGAGTTTTCTGAGTTGTGTCAGGCTTGGATGCCACCATTTTCAAACCAATGTCTGCTGGAAGCTAGTAACCTTACTTTTTATAAAACTTGGCAACTGGCTACATGGCTACAAGTTTCCCTGAAGTGCCTGGTCCAGACTGGGTTTCAGACCTATTCTTCTAAAGAGAAATGAGATTAAGATTTTAATCATAAAAGACTCAGATCTAAAATTTGGAACTCAAAAATACTTCCAATTCAGTGTCTATACTCCAATCTGGGGCAGTCCTATGCCCCATTTTGACAGGAAGTTATCACAGTCATAGTTGCCTAGTTCCCTAAAATTAAAACTGAGCGGGACTCTGTGGGGCTCTGGAGTGCAGATCTGTTCTGTGTTCTCCCTTTCTTATCTGTAGGATATAGACTTTGTTCAGCCTCCTTGGCCTTCGCTGAATTCCAAAGCATGGCTTCAAACAATTGCTTATCAGGGAAGGGAAGGTCTACAAAAACAGAAACAATCAAAGGTTGGTACAGCCTCCAGACAGAGTCCTGGTTCCTACTCAAAGAAATATGCATAACAATGTCTTTGAGCCCCCATTCAGGTGGAAGATTGTAACTTCAGACTGAACACAAGATTCCTGGAGCACAGCTCTGTTGCCTCACCACCAACCCATCAGAAGGGGTCACAAAGCCTGCAACCCTCACCCCAAATGTTGCCTTCTGTTTCCGGGGACCAGAGATGACCATCCTGTTAGGTCTCCGTTTGGCCCTTGTCTATTTCATCTCTGAGAGGGGCCAACTACATTGCTGTTACTACAAGGGAAGAAGCTGGTTTCAGATGTGGAAAACCCCAACATAGATCAGGTAGAGAGAGACTTCTGCTCTATTAGGCAGGCCTACGCCCATGCACAGCAGGAAGAAGTTACAGAGAAAGAGACCTCCGCCCCAATTCCCAAAAAGTATCTTGAGTATGAAGTCTCTCAGAGGGCCTATGTGCTGCGTTAGGGGAAGAACGTTGTTTTTATGTGAATCACTCAGGGGTAGTCAAGGAGTCCCTGGCCAAGATAAGAAAAGGGCTGAGTCAAAAAAAAAAAGAGAAAAATGTCTCAAAATTGGTTTGAATCCTGGTTCTACTCATCCCCCTGGTTCACAACTCTCATATCCTCCTTGGTGGGGCCCCTGATTATCTTGTTACTGCTACTCACCCTCAGGCCATGCTTACTAAACTAACTAGTGGCCTTCATTAAAAACTGCATCAACACGGTGTAGCTCATGGTACTCAGATCCCAATATGCGGCCCTACCAACAGTCCCCTTAGCAGGAGACAATATAAAGCTGACCTCAGACCCATGATTGGGTCTGTCCTGGATCCTAGAGAAGGGAATGAAGAATCAAAGCTACTCCATTTTGTAAGGTTCCGGGAAAAGAGCCTTTGGAAATCCCCTGACCTCACCCCACCACCTGCGAACCAATCAGAACCCTTGGCCAGCCCAGGAAATTCGAATCAAGCCCGGGAAAGGAGAACCAATCAGAACTCAACACCTAACCCTTCACCAGAAGGTGACCAGTCAGACCCAGAGACTCCTGTTTTTTGAATTTTTCATGCGATAATACCCTATATAAGCAATGTAACCCAGAGCTCAGGGCTCCTCCCTATAGCTGCTGCGTCGGTATCGGTGGGAGCCCCAGCTCGAGCTTGGTAATAAAAACTCTCTTGCTTTTGCATTGGTATCGGCTCCCTGGTGGTCATTGGGAGATTTTGCGACTTGGGCATAACAGTTGCGACCCATGGGCCACAGCCCGCCAAGCTCCTCTGTCCACGGGATTTTCCAGGCAAGAATACTGGAGTGGACTGCCATTTCCTTCTCCAGGGAAATCCCATTTAGAGAACACAACTATTCATTTGGATTTACATAACCCAGCACTTAAGCTCCCCAGGTATACTGAAAGAAATGCCCAAAGGGAGTGTCAGGGAACAAAAGGAACAAGGAAGCTGGTAAAGAGCCAAAAGGGAAGATGAGAGACACCTGCACATACTCCTGTGGAAGTGCCCTCAGTTGGGTCCGACTCTGTGACCCCGTGGACTGTAGCCCACCAGGCTCCTCTGTCCATGGGATTTTCCAGGCAACAATACTGGAGTGGATTGCCATTTCCTTCTCCAGGGAATCTTCCCAACCCAGGGATCGAATCCAGGTCTCCTGCATTGTAGACAGATGCTTTACCGCCTGAGCCACCAGGGAGGTCTGCACATACTCTATATGGATGCAATTCTGATGTCTTAGGTTTGAAAACAGAGTTACTCCTACTTTTCCTTTACTTTTTGCAACAGATAACGTGTGCAGGTGGTGTGGACCTCAGGCAGCAGGAGGGCGCAGCGGGGAGCCCACGCGCACACCTCTGCCTCAGGGCGGCTCTCTGCCCAGCCGCCCGCCACCTTCTCAGAGGCTGTGTTCATACACTAGCAGATACTTCGTCTAGACAGGATAGATATTTTCCTTTAAGCCAAGTAATAGATACAACTTTCTTTTAACCTTAATACTGTATTGAAAACCATTATTCTCCAATATTTTTGTTAATTTGCATTAAGAAAAAGAATGACAAAAAGGTATGGAATTACAGAACGGATATATTACAATTTATTTACTCAGTTCCCCTGATGGACAAAGAGGGAAGGAGGGAGAGGGGGGGAGAGAGAAAGGAAAGGGAAGAAAAGTCATTCTTGAACATTATCCTCTAGATTGTTCTAATTTGCTGGTATATTATCACCTTTAGAGGAATTAAGTATTTTCATTGACTTTCTCATTAAAAACATATTCCTCTTTTACTTCCAAAATTGAGTAGAATTTATAGAATACTTTCACACTACTAGAAAAAAAAATGTTATACCTAAAACCATTACCATTAAACTATTATTTAAAGATGGTCATTTGTTCTTTCATTTATGAAATAAGAAATGGAAAATCCTTTAACAAGTATTATACTATCCACTTCTAATTTAAAATTCAAAGACTAAATACCATGTCCAAAAGCAGTCTCAACCTTAAAAATTAACTGTTTGCAAATTACCACTTCATCGAAAACATTTTCTTTCAGTATTTAGTGTCAAGAAGATAAAAGCAAATACCTGCCAAAACCAAATGATTTGCTTGCTGTTTCTGGTATAATGGCGATACACAGTGTTTCTCTGCCAATCTGCCAGGTCGACCTCCTGCATGCCACACAACATAACCTGGGGAACGAGCACGGTATCAGGTCAGAGCAAAGATTCAGTGAAGAGAGTAACTACAGGACTGAAATCTGCTAATGCCCAGCTATGCACATGCATCATTCTATCAAATGGCTATGTGTACATCAAATAACGACCACAGTAAAGCAAGTCTAACTAAACTGTGTGGCAATTTAACATGCAGAATTCTTCGGTTCTTATCTTATTCATGTTTACTGAACTTAAAAACATTCAAAAGCAACTATTCTTCAAGAAAAACATCAGCTATACAAAAACAATCACTTTTACTACATATATATCCCAAATCACATATATTACAAATAAGTTTTAAACATACATTTCTGGTTCTTCTTTTTTTTAATCTATGCCACCTTACCTATTTAAAATTAAAAGTATACTAACCTCCTGTTATTCATCTATCCAGGCTTTGAGAATAAAATCTTCTAGATATGTAAAATTTTCAAATAACTCTATTATATATGGGATGAAAACTATTTTGGGCATAATAACCTGTACTTTGTTTCTCGTATCAACTATGACCTATAATTTACACACAATAAAGCGTGCGTATTTTAAGTACAGAGTTACATGCATTTTGACAGCAGTATATACCTGTTAACCACTTCAGTGACCTCACCACAGGTTAGATTTCTCAACACAGCAGACAGACTACACTCAGCCGCTCTTTTCTGTTTTCTTTTCTCGCCAGTAGAATGTTTATGAGATTCATCCACACTGTGATGGCTGATGGCTACCAGTGGTTCTTTCACATTGCTGAGTGGTATTTCATTATGTAAATATATAACAATTTATTTACCCATACTCTTGTTGATGGACATTTAGGTTACTTCAAATTTTTTATTTTGATGAATAAAACTGTGATGAACATTTATGGAAAAGTTCTTCTGTTAACATATATATTTCATTTCCACATGTGTAAACACCTACTAGTGGAACCACTAGGGCATAAGGCTGAGGCATGTTTAACAGCGATAATTCATTTAGTTTGAATCTGTATTTCCCCAATGATTAGTGAGCATCTCCCCGTGTTTATATGCCATCAATAGAGCTTCTTTAATGAAGTGAGTCTTTGTCCACTTAAAAATTGTATTTTTATTGAAGTGACAGGTTTTTAATATAGTCTGGATATAACACCTTTGTCTCAAGAGTTTCTTTCAGCAGGTAGGTTGCCTTTTCATTTACTTGACAGTATCGTTTGAAGAGACGTTTTTAATTTTGATGAAGTCTAACATCCTTTTATGTTCTTCCTAAGACACTTCCGTCTAGACTCATATTTTTCTACTATGTTCTATTTTTAGTTTTTATATTTATGTTCATAATTTATTTCAAATTAATCTTTATGAGCTGACTTGGGGTCAAAATTAATTTTCTTCTATATGAATATCAAGTTAATCCAGAATCATTTGTTTAAGACTTTTCCCCTTTCCTCATCAAAATATATTAGTACTTTTGATGAAAATAAGTGACAATATATATGCGGATCTATTCTGGACTCTAATTAAAGTGTTCCACTGACCTGTTTATCCTCACACAAATATCACACTATCTTAATTACTATGGCTTATAAAAATCCTTGACATCAGGTAGTAAACACTGTGTAAGATTTGTTCTTTTTCAGAATTCTTTTGGCTAATCTAGAACCTGTGCGTTTCCTTGTAATTTTAGAAACTAGCCCAACAATTTCTACAGAAAATTCTACCAGGATGTTGATTGGATTGTGTTGTTTGGAGAAAACTGATATTTACAATACCGAATCTTCCAATACACATATGAATGAAATATGTCTCCACTTATTAAAATTTTAATTTTTCTCAGCAATGTTTCCAGTTTTTAGGATAGAGTTCTTACATGCCTTTGGCTAAATTTGTTCATTTTTTTGAATGCTTCAGTAAATGAAACTTTGAAGTTTCAATTTCTAAATGTTTGCTGCTAGCATGCAGAAGATACACAATTGATTTTTTAAATAACTGAGTTTGCATCCTACCATGAATTATTAACATTCATTATCATTTCTAGTTGTTTTTTGGTAGGTCCCTTAGGATTTTCTAAGTTGACAATCATGTTATCATCTGTGAATAAAGGCAGTTTTACTTCTTTCCAAACTTTATGCTTTTTGCTTCTACTCCTGCCTTATTGCACTGGCTTTGGAATCTGGCACAATGTAGAACACGAGTGGTGAGAGCGGACATCACTGAGTTCCCAATCTCAGTGAGAAATATCCGAGGTATCACTATTAGAATGGGGTTAGGATTTATTTTTTTGTTGATGCCCTTTATCAAACTGAGAAGGCTGCCTTCTATTCCTAGTGTGATGAAGAGTTTTTATACAGAATGACTGTTTTATCTTCTTACAAACAGATTTTAACCTGTAAAAAAGGGGCATGATTATGGATAACCATTCTTTTGGATAATGGTGTAAGTATTCTTTATTGTGGTATTATTCATGGTTAAAAGAGACAACGAATGGGAGTAGAAGAAGAAACAAGAGAAAGACAAGACAAAACAACACGAATTTCTATTTCCTCATAGCTCTGTACTGTGAGCTAAAAGCAAATCAGCAGGCAGTTAGGCCTTTAGTTTCCTTATCTGTGTTAGACAGTTATCATGCAGCCAGACTATTTCACAAGGTGTGCTGTGAGAAGGCTGCAAGCGCTGCCAAGGGTGATATAAAAGTGTGCACCTGTTAACATCTTTCTTTATCAGCTGTCTTAGTTTCCTCTAGGTTCTGATGTCAGGCTCTTGTCGTAACACCCCTCTCACTGGAGAGGTCCCTAAGACAGCAGTTCTTAACCAAGGGTACCAAGTATTTTACATGTATGCATTTTGAGGGTGCAAGATTATTTCATTTTCTTCAGATTCTTAATAGAGTTGGTGATTTAAAAAATGATTAAGACTACTCTAAAAAGTATCTTCCATTCTTCTACTGCACTTCTGCTAATCTGTGTAAGCAAGCTGTTAGGAAAGAGCCATTAACTAAGGTTTACACAGTCTGCCTGTAATTCAGGCTCTGAGTCCTGATTTTCATGTATTTCCCGTGTCAGAGTTTCTAGAAGGCTAAGTCCCACATAGGACTACTAGTGTATAAAACTTAAAAGCTAATTTTTTCATATGCACATTTTGATTACATGGACAAACCAAGTTTCTTAACAGAGGACGCAAGATGGCTAAAGTTAACATACTGCCCCCAAAAGGTGGCAGAGGGGAAATGCAACCGTTTTCCTAAATGGCCCTCCCTACCTTCTAATCTGCATGGGGGAGACTTGGAGAATTCACAATAACTAATCATCAGGGAAACATAAATCAAAACCACAGCGAGCTACCACCTCATACTATTATTACTGGAATTGTTACTATTAAAAACAAAAACAGAAAATTACAAGTATAGGCAAAGATGTGGAGAAGCTGGAAGGCTTATATACATTTGGTGGGAATGGAAAATGGTACAGCTGCTATGGAAAACAGTAGTGGTTCTTCAAGAAGTTAAATAGAGAATTACTACCTGATAGAGCAATACCACTCCTGAGTATTTACTCAAAAGAACTGAAAGCAGGGTCTCAAAGAGTATTCTGTACACTCACGTATATAGCAGCATTATTCACAATCACCAAAAGGTGGAATGAAGACACAGATTCAGTGACTGATGAATGGGTAAAGAAAATACACACATATATGTATTATGTATATTAGTTGGGACCTTCTTGATATATCAGTCAACTCTTTGTGACCCAATGGACTGCAGCACGCCAGGCTTCCCTGTCCTCCACCATCTCCCGGAACTTGCTCAAACTCATGTCCATTGAGTTGGTGATGCCATCCAACCATCTCATCCTCTGTTGTCCCCTTCTTCTCCTGTCTTCAATCTTTCCCAGCATCAGGATCTTTCCAATGAGTCAGCTCTTCGAATCAGGTGGCCAAAGTACTGCAGTTTCAACCTCAGCGTCAGTCCTTCCAATGAACACCCAGGACTGATCTCCTTTAGGATGGACTGGTTGGATCTCCTTGCAGTCCAAGGGACTTTCAAGAGTCTTCTCCAAAACCACAGTTCAAAAGCATCAATTCTTTGGTGCTCAGCTTTCTTTATAGTCCAACTCTCACATCCATACATGTCTACTGGAGAAACGATAAGCCTTGACTAGACGGACCTTTGTTGGCAAAGTAATGACTCTGCTTTTTAAAACGTTGTCTAAGTTGTCATAACTTTTCTTCCAAGGAGTAAGCGTCTTTTAATTTCATGGCTGCAGTCACCATCTGCAGTGATTCTGGAGCCCAAGAAAATAAAGTCTGTTACTGTTTTCATTGTTTCCCAATCTATTTGCCATGAAGTGATGGGACTGGATGCCATGATCTTAGTTTTTTGAACGGTGAGTTTTAAGCCACCTTTTTCACTCTCCTCTTTCAGCTTCATCAAGAGGATCTTTAGTTCTTTTCTGTTTTCTACCCTAAGGGTGTTGTCATCTGCATATCTGAGGTTATTGATATTTCTCCTGGCAATGTTGATCCCAGCTTGCACTTCATCCAGTCTGGCACTTCAATAATGTACTCTGCATAAAAGTTAAATAAACACAGTGACAATATACAGCCTTGATATACTCCTTTCCCAATCTGGAACCAATCCATTGTTTCATGTCCGGTTCTAACTGTTGCTTCTTGATCTGCATAGAAGCAACAGGTTTCTCAGGAGGCAAGTAAGGCGGTCTGGTATTCCCATCTCCTTAAGAATTTTCCACAGTTGTGGTCTACACAGTTCAAGCCTTTACCCTAGTCAGTGAAGCAGATGTTTTTCTGGAACTCTCTTGATTTTTCGATGATCAAATTGGGTGTTGGCAATTTGATCTCTGGTTCCTCTGCCTTTTCTAAATCCAGCTTGAACATCTGGAAGTTTATGGTTCATGTACTTTTGAAGCCTAGCTTGGAGAATTTTGAGCATTACTTTGCTAGCGTGTGAAATGAGTATGCAGTAGTTTGAACATTCTTTGGCATTGACCTTCTTTGAGATTGGAATGAAAACTCAATCCATTTTCCAGTCCTGTGGCCACAGCTGAATTTTCCAAATTTGTTGGCATACTGAGTGTAGCACTTTCACAGCATCATCTTCTAAGATTTGAAATAGCTCGGCTGGAATCCCATCACCTCCACTAGTTTTGTTGGTGGTGATGCTTCCTAAGGCCCACTTGACTTCGCACTTCCTGATGTCTTGCTCTAGATGAGTGATCACACCATTGTGCTTATTTGGGTCATTAAAATCTTTTTTGTATAGTTCTTCTATGTATTCTTGTCACCTCTTCTTAATAATTTCTGCTTCTGTTAGGTCCATACTGTTTCTGTCCTTTACTGTGCCCAACCTTGCATGAAATGTTCTCTTGGTATCTCTAATTTTTTTGAAGAGATCTCTAGTCTTTCCCATTCTATTGTTTTTCTCTGTTTCTTTGCATTGTTCACTTAGGAAGGCTTTCTTATCTCCCCTTGCTATTCTTTGGACGTCTGCATTCAGATGGGTATATCTTTCATTTTCTCCTTCGCTTTTCACTTCTCTTTTTTTCTCAGCTATTTGTAAGGCCTCCTGAGACAACCATTTTGCCTTTTTGCATTTCTTTTTCTTGGGGATGGTTTTGATCACTGCCTCCTGTACAGTGATATGAACTTCTGCCCCTAGTTCTTCAGGCACTCTGCCTATTAGATCTAATGCCTTGAATCTATTTGTCACTTCCACTGTATAATCATAAGAGATTTGATTTAGGTCATACCTGAATGGTCTAGTGGTTTTCCCTACTTTCTTCAATTTAAGTCTGAATTTGGCAATAAGGAGTTCATGATCTGAGCCACAGTCAGCTCCCAGTCTTGTTTTTGCTGACTGTATAGAGCTTCTCCATCTTCAGCTGTAAAGAATATAATCAATCGGATTTTGGTATTGACCATCTGGTGATGTCCATGTGTAGAGTCATCTCTCGTGTTGTTGGAAAGAGGGTATTTGCTATGACCAGTGTGTTCTCTTGGCAGAACTCTCTAAGGTTTTGCCCTGCTTCATTTTGTACTCCAAAGTCAAACTTATCTGTTATTTCAGGTGTATCTTGACTTCCTACTTTTGCATTCCAGTCCCTTGTGATGGAAAGGACATCTTTTTTCGGTGTCAGTCCTAGAAGGTATTGTAGGTCTTCACTGAACCTGTGAACTTCAGCTTTTCTTTGGCACTAGTGGTTGGAGCATAGACTTGAATTACTGTGATACTGAATCGTTTGCCTTGGAAATGAACAGAGACCAGTCTGTCGTTTTTGAGATCCAGTGTGTCGTTTTTGAGATTGCACCCAGGTACTACATTTTGGACTCCTTTGTTGACTATGATGGCTACTCCATTTCTTCTAAGGGATTCTTGCCCACAGTAGTAGATATAATGGTCATCTGAATTAAATTTGCCCAATATGGTCCATTTTAGTTCACTGATTCCTAAAATGTCGATGTTCACTCTTGCCATCTCCTGTTTGACTACTTCCGATTTACCTTGATTCATGGACCTAACATTCCAGGTTCCTATGCACTGCTGTTCTTTACAGCATCAGACTTTACTTTCACCACCAGACACATCCAGAGCTGGACGTTGCTTCTGCTGTGGCTCAGCCTCTTTCTTCCTTCTGGAGCTATTTCTCCACTCTTCTCCAGTAGTACACTGGGCACCTCCCGACCTGGGGAGCTCACTTTCCAGTGTCGCGTGTTTTTGCCTTTTCTCACTGTTCACCATATGCCTGTTGCTGCTGTTCAGTTGCGTCTGACTCTGCCATCCCATGGTCCGCAGCCTACCAGGCTCCTCTGTCCATGGGATTCTCCAGACGAGTATACTGGAGTGGGCTGCCATTTCCTCCTCCAGGATATATATGTTACTTACATACATAGAGTAAATACTGAAAATATATACATATATGTTATATATGTATACCTGTGTATTATATATATTCAGTATTAAAAAGCAAAAAATTTTTACACATGCTACAATATGGATGAACCATGAATACATTATTGTAACTGAAATAAGGCAGTCACAATACGACAAATATTGTATGATTTCCCCTTCTTGAGTTCCCCCAATTATTAATAAGTTTGCACTTTTCAGGAGCCCTAAGAGTTGGCACGATTGATGATTTTGCGCTATGACAGCATCATATTTGAGAGAACTTAAGACCCTTACTCAGTGCTGGAGTTTTATACCCCCTAAACATTTCGATGAATCAGAGCAGATTGAAGATGGTGCCATATGTTTTTAAAGCTTGCGGACATTCTATTATAGAAGCATAACAACAGACCCTCCTCCCATTAACTTTCCCTATAATAGCATAATAAAAGATCCTAACCTCCAATTCTTTTTCATCAAAGTACTGCAGCCACTGAAGGGGAACAACCTCATTAAAGCCATCAAGGAAAGCTTTGGTCTGTTCTTGTACTCCTCGAGAAAAACGCCACTCAGTCATTAAACTGAAAATAAAGATGGTATTTAAAAAGATGGTACTTTCTATGTAAGGTAAAAGGGTTTAAAACACAGAGTACTTCTTAACCATCATTAAGAGAGAAAGTGAAGAAAATCAGGAAGCTGTACGGAGTGTAGAATTCAAGTGAGCACAGTTTCAAACTGGAAGTTGCGGTGAGCACTATTGAAAGAATAAGTTAAAAAGGGAAAGTGAAATGGAATAAGAATGAGTATTACATTGCTAGTCAGGTGCGGCTCCAGACTTGGTTTTGCTACTATCTACAGAGGGCCTCCATCTCCTCATCTAGAAATGAAGAAGTGCATGGGCTTTGGAAAGCCCTTCTTTGGCACCAATGTTCTCTGATTTTTGATCCAGACAAGGTACCATGCAATACAGCAAGTGGCAGCAGGAAAGTGGAGGTCATCATATACACTTTTTTTTCATGAATGTTAGTACTGTTGGGAAGAACTTAAATAAATGTATGTCAGAGGCAAGGGAAGTGGGTTTTTTAAAAAATTATATTTGAATTTTTGAGTGCTTTTGCAACATGTTTATAAATTAAGAGGAATATTGAGTAGAGAAAAAATAATTGAAAAGGATCACTGAAAGAGGGAATGAATGCGGAACATTCCCCGAGGAGCAAACAAGGCGTAAAGACAAGGGTATAGAAAGACAGTTCTAAGACGCTCTGGCAGCTGTAGAAAGTAGGGACAATCACCTTACCCAATATATTCATCTTTGTTTTCCTCTGTCACTAGGATATTGGAACCTCCCAACTTCAGGTCATGTGACGTAACCTTTCCCAAAATCTCCATGTCAACAGAAAAGTACATTTCTAAGCCACATTCTTCAATGTTGTTGTCTCTGGGTGATAGAGAGATACAACCACTAATTAACAAAATATGTAAAACTGGTTTTAAGAAAATACCGTATTGAAAGATAAATCTTCAAACCTTATCCAGATAAGGGAATTATAAAATTCAGTATCAATCGATTCCAAATCCTTAATAGTCAGTTTTTTACTTAGCATACGCTTGTAGAAGGGTAACGAGAAACCAGTATCAATAAACTTCCCATGAAAGAGTGCCTGCCAAGAAAAAACAAAAAATTCAAAAAATTTACAAAGTAGCAATTTTCCTATTCAGGGCACAATGATAACAGAGGTATCATAAGGCTTTGCAGGCAAAAAAGTACTTAATGATTAATCAGTATAAATCATGAAAACTAAAAGACTGGAATCATGAAAACTAAAAAATAAAATATTCTATAAGATGCTAAGTATGAAAAACAAATTTAGAGTGAAAACAGTATCTCTTTAACTGAGGTCAAACACTTAGCTATATGATGCCCTGTCAATAACTTTAAAGAGGATGATAATGGAGCCTTATCAAACTCCTACTTTTAAACCTGTTTCATGAATTACATTAACCCCACTAGACACAGAAAAGAAGGCGTTTTGGGGGTCCCTGTGCACCTGGGAAGACCCCTCCCCAACTCCGTTCTCATCCCAGTTGCTGAGAGAGCTTCAGGACTGGCCCTGTCTCGCCTCCACAACGGCCAATGCAGACAGCCCCAGACCTGCAGCTCTCTCACTCTCACCACCATCCGCCTGTCTACTGTGAAACCGGATTCCGTGTCTCACATCTCACCTAACTTTCAAAACCATCCTACTATGTTTCGTCCTCTTCAAGCTCATGGTCTATCATTAGCAAAATCCCCCCCATTCTCAATTTATCCTTTGAAGATCCTTTCGCATCTTGTTCTAACAAAAATCTGGCATTTTTCTGAGGATCCTGTTTCCTTTCAAATCCTCTCAGGGAGCTGGCTGTCTCTCTCCTATCCCCGTGTCACCAAGTCTGGGAGTGGGTGTGTATTGCTTCTCATCACTAATTTCACCTCCCTTACCTGCCCCAGCGTGCAAGACCATGCCAGCCCTCTACGTTCATGGCTCACCACCCACTACTTCCTCACTGCAGTCATCCTTAGATCTTCCGGTTCCCCCCTTTACTCATTCAGTCCCACGCTTTTTCAAAAAGACCGTCATCATTTTTAAGATTCCATGATCTGCACTGATGGTTCTTTTACTACCCTCGCACATTTTAATCCTTTCTGTGATCTTAGTCTCTAACTTAGTTGAATGTTCTCAACACCATACCCTTGACACTGTTATTAGCACTGACTGCAATTCCTTCATAAACTGAATTCCAAAGAGCTCCTGACATGCCAGCTCACCACCCTCAGCAGTAAACACCAGCAAGTTTTGACTCCACTGGGATCTAAAAAAATCCAGGGAACTTGTTAGCTTGTTACTGTCACTCAGCCCGCTTATGAAGTTATTTCTCCCCTTACTCAGTTTTTCTTGAAAATTTTGGCCACACCACACAGTATGTGGGATCTTAGTTCCCCCAACCAGGGATGGCGCCCACACCCTCTGCAGTGGAAAGCTCAGGAGTCTTAGTTCCTCGGCCACCAGGGAAGTCCTCCCCTTACTCGGTTTAGATTCCATCGTCTGTCACTAAAGTTACTCCCTTGGACCTTCAGAGCACAATCACCTTAACCACTTGGCCAACCCTCCCATGTACCTTCAAACCTCGTCTCCTCACTCTACACTAATGAACGTGGTCTCCATCTCGCCGAGGAAACAGCCACCATGAGAGAACTTCTTTGCTTCCCCCACACCTGCTCACTAGTATTAGGCTGGTGCAAAACGAACTGCAGTTTTTGCAATGTTGAAATTTGCCACTTGATGTTGGAATACATTCTAAATAAATGTAGTTGTATTATACATCCTTTTAATGCACATTTCTCGCTTTATAGTTTTCTTTTTTGCTAATGACTATTACTTGCTGTTTATTGTATACTTATTTTGGACTATAGAAATGATGCTAGACAAAAAGCAAATTGAGTGATTTTTTTTTTTTAATTCAAGTTCAAAATGGGTCGTAAAGCAGCACAGACACCTCACAACAACAATGCACTTTGGCCTGGAACTGCTAACAAACGCACAGCGCAGTGGTTGTTCAAAAAGTTTTAAAAAGGAGACGACAGCCTCGAAGTTGAGAAATGTAGTGGCTGGCCATCAGAAGTTGACAATGACCAGCTGAGAAGATCATCAAAGACAATCCTCTTACTACACAAGAAGCTGCCGAAGAACTCAAAGCTCATCATTCTATAGTCGTTGGGCATTTGAAGCAAATGAGAAAGGTGAAGAAGCTCGATAAGTGGGTGTCTCATAAGCTGGCTGAAAATTTAAAAAATCTTCAGTTTGAAGTGTCTTCTTCTCTTATTCTGTGCAACAACAGTGAACCATTTCTCAACCAGATGGTGATGTGTGAAGAAAAGTGGATTTTATGACAACTGGTGATGACCAGCTCAGTGGATGGACCGAGAAGAAGCTCCAAAGCGCTTCCTACAGCCAATCTTGCATCAAAAAGAGGTACTGGTCACTGTTTGGTGGTCTGCTGCCAGTCGGATGTACTATGGCTTTCTGAATCCCTGCAAAACCATTACAGCTGAGACGTTTGCTGAACAAATCGATGAGATGCGCTGAAAACTGCAATGTCTGCAGCCAACATTGGTCAACAGAAAAGGGCCCAATTCTTCTCCATGACAACATCTGATGACATCTGACTGCAAATTGCACAACCAATGCTTCAAAAGTTGAACGAATTGGGCCGTGGAGTTTTGCCTCATCCACTATATTCACCTGACCTCTCACCAACCGACCACCACTTCTTCAAGCATCTTGACAGCTTTTTGCAGGGAGAACGCTTCCACAACCAGCAGGAGGCAGAAGATGCTTTCCAAGAGTTCGTGGAATTCTGAAGCACGGATTTTTATGCTACAGGAATAAACAAACTTATTTCTCATTGGCAAAAATGTGTTGATTGTAATGGTTTCTATTCTGATTAATAAAGACGTGTTTAAGTCTAGTTATAATGAATTAAAATTTACTGTCTGAAACCATAATTACATTTGCACAAACCTAACAGCATCTGAATCTATGTACTCCTACTGTGGAGAAGCTATGACTCCTCTGTGCACTGGACACATCTCCCCCTTGCTCTCCTATTCAAGGTCACTGCTCCCAAATCCCCATCTCTCTGACCTCATCAAATTCCTTCTTCTCTTACTGATCATTGGCAGCGTATAAATGTTTTATTCTCCTCTCATTCTTGGTTCCATATATACTTCATGGTACTGCCCAGATATCTCTTTAATCCTTTACTGAAAGTTTCTTTAAGAGATTTTGTGTGTGTGTGCTTAGCTGCTCAGTAGTGTACGACTCTTTGCAACCTCAAGGACTGGGGCCCTCCAGGCTCCTCTGTCCATGGGATTCTCCAGGCAAGAATACTGGAGTAGGTTGCCATGCCCTCCTCCAGGGGATCTTCCCAACCCAGGGCTCCCACCCTGAAGGTGGCTTCTTTACCAGTTGAGCCACCAGGGAGGCTCTTTTAAGAGATTCATCAGTTCAGCTGCTCAGTCGTATCTGACTCTTTGCAACCCCATGAACCACAGCACACCAGGCCTCCCTGTCCATCACCAACTCTCGGAGTTTACCCAAACTCATGTCCATCGAGTCGGTGATGCCATCCAACCATCTCATCCTCTGTCATCTCCTTCTCCTCCTTCCCTCAATCTTTCCCAGCATCAGGGTCTTTTCAAATGAGTCAGTTCTTTACATCAGGTGGCCAAAGTATTGGAGTTTCAGCTTCAACATCAGTTCTTCCAATGAACACCCAGGACTGATCTCCTTTAGGATGGACTGGTTGGATCTTGCAGTACAAGGGACTCTCAAGAGTCTTCTCCAGCACCACAGTTTAAAAGCATCAATTCTTCGGCACTCAGCTTTCTTTATAGTCCAATTCTCACTTCCACACATGACCACTGGAAAAACCACCGCCTTGACTAGACGGACCTCTGTTGGCAAAGTAATGTCTCTGCTTTTCAATATGCTGTCTAGGTTGGTCATAACTTTCCTTCCAAGGAGTAAGCGTCTTTTAATTTCATGGCTGAAATCACCATCTGCAGTGATTCTGGAGCCCAGAAAAATAGTCAGCCACTGTTTCCCCATCTATTTCCCATGAAGTGATGGGACCAGATGCCATGATCGTGGTTTTCTGTATGCTGAGCTTTAAGCCAACTTTTTCACTCTCTTCTTTCACGTTCATCAAGAGGGTCTTTAGTTCTTCTTCACTTTCTGCCCTGAGGGTAGTGTCATCTGGATATCTGAGGTTATTGATATTTCTCCTGGAAATCGATTCCAGCTTGTGCTTTCTCCAGCCCAGCGTTTCTCATGATGTACTCTGCATATAAGTTAAATAAGCAGGGTGACAGTATACAGCCTTGACGTGCTCCTTTTCCTATTTAAGAGATTAGTTGTATTTATTTCTCCTTCCAGTCTCCCTTGAGGCTCCTCCCATCCACCTTTCCTCTCCACTGCACATGAATATCATTCACCTGGCCAAATCAAACAGTTACTTATTGAACCTCATCTTGATCAGCCAGCAGCATTCGACACAGCTGATCACTTATTTCTTGACACACACTTCCTTCCTCCTTAGTCTTCTGGAAACCATTTGTATTTATTCTCCTATCTCCTCCTCAGCCTAGGCTCTTTTACCGGTTCCTTCTTATCTCCCCAACTTATAAGCGTCCTTAAACAACTTCTCTGTCCACACTGATTCTTTAAATGGTTACACCGTCTTACTGAGATATCCTCTCATTGCCAGACTTGTGTATCCAACTATCTATTCTACATCCCCACTTGAAAGTTGGCAAGAATCTTAAACCAAATCCCAATTCTGGAGTCCCTCCCCCCACAAATTTCCTCTATGTCACAACCCTGTCATCCTGGGAAATGGCAGCTGCAACCAGATACACAGATCTTACAGTCTGGTGCAACACCTGACTCGCACACCTTGCACCTGAACAGGCAGAAGACCTGACTCGCACATCTTGCCCCTAAACGGGCAGAAGACCTGATTGCCTCTAAGTACGATACATCCAGAACCCACAGCACGCCTCACCACCTCCACGGCTATAGCTCGAGTCCGAGCCTGAGGACTCAAGTACCATCTCTCAGCTGAGCTGTTGCGAGTGGTCTTCCTGCTTCTCCTCTTGCTTTCCTTTGCCCTCAATTACAGTCTCTTCTACAAGGCAGCAAACTGAGCTTAATCAAATCCATGGTCATATTATGTTCCTTAGATCATACTACTCCCTGCTCAAAACCCTTAGCTGAATTTCTGAATGATCCCACAAACTGCCTATGTCTCATCTCCTACCACGTTCCCTCTATGGGCCAGCTATGACATTTTCATTCAAAAACGTACTTCCACCCAAGATCGTTTTTTTGGGTTGTTCCCTGTGCCTCGAATGTTGTTCTCCAAAATATTTGCATGATTCAATCCCTTGCTTTCTTATTTCTGTTCAAGTGTTACCCATCAGACAGGCCTCCTTTACTCATATTAAATAACAGAGCAACACTTCCTTTCCCTCAGTATATATTCATTATTTGTCTCCCTCTAACAATATTTATATCCCTAAGAACAAGGACTGTGTCTTATCATGGTTTCATCCCGTTCATACTATGATGCCATAGCAGGCAATGAATATTTGCTGAATAAATGGACAGATAATAAAGTGCAAATAAAAATATAAACACAAACACTTCTCAAGAAGTTTATGGTCCTACAAGACCTTCTGCAAAGCTACGAAAATTCCAAAAGTATCAATCAAGTTCAATGATTATATATACAACTCAGATTTTCCTCTTATTGAAAAGTGGTCATACTACAATTAGGATTAAATGAAAGGACTTCTAAAGACCAACTGGCTGTATCAATAATCCTATATTCACAATCTTCACACAGGAACTTATTTTGATACTCTCTAGGCAAACATCCTTGGTAACCAAATTGTGAATACATATAACCAAGGATGCTATGTATCAGTTACAAAAAAAAATCTTCTCTAAAATACTTCTGGAATAAGCAAAATTCAAATAAATAAATAAGTAGGTAATGGAAAGCCAAGACTCACCATAGCAATAAAGCGACCAATGAAACAAAAGTATGAAAGATGGTCTGGATTAATAGTTGATGCTGGATTTATCTGTAGACAGTAGTTGTTCTTGCCAGCATACTCAAATAAGCAATACATGGGGTTCAAAACTTCATGTGAAAGCAAGAAAAACCATTCTCTAAAAGAAGATAAGTCAATATTATTTTAGCAACCAGATATAAATTTAAAAACAGACATTAAATAAATTCATACATAACATCCCATCTCTACTCAACAGTCTTCAACAACTCTACTGCCCAATTCCTAAGCCGCCCATTCTAAATTACCTGCCAGTTCCTGCACTGCCAAACTATAAACTAGGCATTTCTCACATATCGTGTGCTTCTTCCTATGCCATATTTTTATGTACGAATCCTGAACTTCAACTCAAGACTATGGGGATCCCACTTTCAAGTTCAGCTGATATCTACTTCAGCAATTTTTGGAGGCATTTTTCAGTGTATTTCAGTGTCTCAGTCACTGAACAATCCCACAATATTATTCATTTTTCTGCATTTGACTGGCCCACAAGACCACTATATCCACCAGACTGTAAGGAACTCAAAAACAAAAGCCATGTGTCTATCTTTTGTACCTTTAACTCTTATAGGCACCTGACAACCTATACACACTAGATTTATAAGGAAGACTTAATTTATTTATTTATGGCTGCGCTAGGTCTTCATTGCTACGTGCAGGCCGTCTCCAGCTGTGGTGACTGGGCTACTCTTGGTTGTGGTGCTCAGGCTTCTCACTGGAGGAGCTTCTCTCATCACAGAGCAGGATTCTAGGGCAGGCAGGCATCAGGAGCTGTGCTCTGGGCTCTAGAGCACAGGCTCAGTGGCTGGGGCACACGGGCTAGCTGTCTTGCAGCAAGCGGGATCTTCCCAGACCAGGGATCGAAGCCATGTCCCCTGCACTGGCAGGTGGGTTCTCTAGCACTGAGCCACCAGGGGAGCCCTGAACAGGCTTCAGTGAGCATTTGCTGGCGATACTGAGGGGACACAGCATGGCCGCTATGAACAGTTTTAACTGTCTTTTTCAGGCAATGGATTAAAGATGGAACTAAAAATTTTAAAGATGAAATCTTTAAATGGGGTAGGCATTATCTAACTTATTACCATGTAGTTTGTCTCATTTTAAAAAGTCCAATACAGAAAACCTGACTAGGTAAAAGATTAATAATTTATATTATAAAAGAAACAATATGCAAAGCCTGTCTTCCATAGCAATTTCTTCTAATACAGGGTTCCAAACTCAAATACCTACAGATATTAGTGAGTGAGTACAAGGGGCTTCCTTCTCTGCATGGGCTCACAGTCTTCTACTCAGTCACAAACCCCCATTCCTCATTGTATCCCGGATAAAAGTTACCACTGGTCTAGGAAGAATTACTTCTAGGCATATAATCATAGTCCTTAGACAACTTGGCTATGGTGGGCAGGAAGTGAAAAAGAATGTATGATACCCGACAGGGAAAGCAGCTACTCTGATTCAGCAATTGATGCCACGTGAGAAGATGTGGCAATTGCTTTTAAAGAGAGGCCAGAAATCTTGATTCATAGGAGTAATCTAGTGATTTCTTTAATGTTGTCAAATAATATAAAAAAATTTAAAATCACAATGGGGGCCATCACTATACAAGCTAGGTCTGGCCTGGCAGCCCGTTCAGAAACGCTTTTCTGAAACTTTAAAATATAATCTTGGAAACTTAATGAAGGGTAGAGAAGGGAGTCTAAATCAACTGAGAAATGTTAAAATCGATTTATAAAAGGAAATTCAGTCCCCAAATAGTAGCTGAACCAAGTTGACTTCCCACTGTGGTGAGGCTGAAGTAACACATGTCCCCAGGAAGAGAAACTGAACAGATCTAGTGGGCTGCCGTCTATGGGGTCATACAGAGTTGGACACGACTGAAGTGACTTAGCAGCAGCAGCAGCAGTGAGAATGTGTTTAGACACAAAAACTAGAAATAAAACTCCCAGATGTTGCAGATGACCTTCAGCAATCAGCCCAGAGAAAACTGGGTATACTGAAAGTAAGAATGACTACAGCATGGCATCTAACCCATGCTCCAATAGTAAGAAAAGAGAAGGAGAAACTCTAAGCAACAAGAGGTAGAAGAGTTCCTGTTAACATATTCTTCCATATCTCTCAAATAAATTAAAGAGTTACAAGAGGTTGAAAAAATTAATAGACAACGAATGAGTTAGCAGAGTCTAGAGAGGAAAACAGTAAAACCAGCACCGATGAAAAGTCACATTAGAAGCAGCAGCACACGGGGCAGTACTGCCAACAGAGCCGTGAGCACAGGCGTGAGAAGAATCAGAACACTGGGAAAGCACAGAACACTGGGAAAGCACAGAACACTGGGAAGCACGGACGGGAGCGCCCTGAGGAGAGATGGCAGACAGTGAGGCTGAGAGGGGGTCCACATACCCATGACTGAGGTTCCTGAAGAAAAACGGAACAAATGGAACAGAAAAAAGATTCAAAGACCTAATAGAAGAAAATTTCCCTTAAATTAAGGAAGATCTTAATAAGCGCCCCCAAAAAGACAAAAAACAATCAACAATGAAATTAATGAACTTCAAAGAAAAGACCTGTGTGGGTACCCAGAGGAAAAAAGCTTCCTACAAGGGGCTGGCCTCCTATTTGATAGTGTTTACATTCAATTAGAAGACAGTGAAGCAATGTCTACCGAGTACTGGAGAAACAAGTGTTGTGTGAGAAATTCATATCTAGTAAAGTTCTTGTTTAAAAACAAAAGCAGCAGAAAACATATTCTCAAACATGTAAAACTAGAGGGATATATCACCCTTGTGAACTGATTAAACCAAAACCAATACATGAATTAAAATAAATAATTTGGGAATAAGAAAAACATAGTGTGCAGTAACTAATTATGTACATTATATGCATTAAAACCATAAAAATATAAAACAAAACCCAAACAGTTGAGGTACAAAATGGTTAAGAATATGAATATTATATAGTCAGATACTGTAAAAATAATACCATATTTCATTTCTAAGATGTGCCTTTTTAATGTCTGAACATTTTTGAAATTGAGACAATCACAATAGATGTGATATGAATATTCATGGTGAAAGGCAATTTTCTCTTCCAAAAAAACTTACTGTTTTAGATGAGAAAACACACTCACACAACCAGCTCTGCTAGTCCACCAGCTCTAGTTTTCTACCTGTTTAAGTCAGCTGTACTAAAACTGTGATTATGTAACTCTGAACACCCATGAAGTACCAGTTCAAAAAGAGAGTTGTTTCTAAGAAAAGCAAATTTAATTCTTTGTAAATATTTAATGAGAATGCTTTGACTAAAAAATAAACTGCAGTCAAATTAGCTCTGGGCAAAGCAATTAAGGAAAAAAAATTAAATAAAAAGGATCTCCTGTTCTTACTGCTTCATAAGTGTCTGTTAAAGAAATATTTAGTAAATGTGGAAAACTATTTAGTCAAAAGGACTCAGACAGGATTAAAAACACAAACATCAAACCAACATAAATTGTTATAATAGCAAAAAACAAGAAACAACCTTATTCATGCTGATTCATCAACTATACTATGTCCAAACAAGGGAAGATTATGCAACCATGAGTATAAGGTCTATATCTGATATGGAAAGATATCCATGATATACAAAATAACAAAATCAAGCTGCTATATTTTGCAAATTGTATGATCAATTCTGTTTTTAAAAAATCAGCAAATATGTATATTCAAATTTATATACAACTGACCCTTGAACAACATGCTTTTGAACTCTGCAAGTCCCCTTATACGTGGATTTTTTTCAGTAAATATAGTACCTGTATTTTCATTTTACAAATATCTTAAAATCAATTAAGTGCAGCAAAAGTCAATTAGAGATCACAATGTGTGGAACTGAAAGAACTAGGGATTTGAATCCAGATTTTATCCAAACTGCTTTAGCTTCCTGTTCTTTGGTAAGTCAATCATCAATTCCTTTGTTTTGTGTTGTTTTTAATGGAAATAAAGTTGGTTTACAATATTGTGTTAGTTTTAAGGCATATAGTAAAGAGTTTCTGGAGAAGGCAATGGCACCCCACTCCAGTACTCTTGCCTGGAAAATCCCATGGACGGGGGAGCCTGGTAGGCTGCAGTTCATGGGGTCGCGAACAGTCGGACACAACTGAGCGACTTCACTTTCACTTTTCACTTTCATGCATTGGAGAAAGAAATGGCAACCCACTCCAGTGTTCTTGCCTAGAGAATCCCAGGGACGGGGGAGCCTGATGGGCTGCCATCTCTGGGGTCACACAGAGTCGGACACAACTGAACTGACTTAGCAGTAAAGTGTTTCAGTTAAAATTTTCAGATTATATTCCATTATAGGTTTGTAAATGATATTGAATATAATTCCATGCTATACAGTAAATCTTTGTAGCTTATCTATTTTATGTATAGTAGCTTGTATTGATTAATCCCATACTCTTTTGTTTTTGAAACAGAAGTAGCAGTACACAGATTTTTGACAACACAGGATTCAGCACCCCTAACCCCCATGTTTTTAAGGGTCAACTGAATATGCAGAGAAAATATACAGGATAAGCAACATAATAATAATAATGGTTACTCCTAGATTTATGTGAATATTTCAATTTTTGTTTTTAAAAATAATTCTAGATTGCTGTTGAAAAAAATGTTATCTTTTCACGAATATATCTACAGCGGAGATACACTTATTTCAAAGCAGATATGTCTTTTATTTTACCTTGCTAGGCCACCATAATCAAGTCCTTCTTCTCCTCTAAATATTACATATAATCGCCTCCTCAAGTCATAGGGTTTTAATGCCATAATCTAATTAAAAACAAAAACATGGATGCTTAAACGTTCATATGTAATACAAGTTTCCTCCAAAAGTTTTGATTAAATTTCATCTGTTTTCAAAGTTACACATTTTGTTATCTTATACAACAATGCTTTTAATTCAAAGAGATCAACTGGCTTATTCCACAAACTAGCAAAGATGCATCTTACTCTACTAAGCTTTCTCTGATTAACTTTCATAAATCTCTTTCCCTTCTTCTGGTATTAAACGGTAGTTCTACTTTGGGTTAGTAGCAAGAGAGGAACAGCTTAAAACAGAATGTTTTTCAAGTTAGAAAATATTCCCTTCTCTGTCACTCTCCAAATTTTACTGAAATCTTATAAAAGGTGACTTGCAAATTTTTTTGATGAGCAACACTTAATGAGAAGTAGAATTTATTGCTTACACCACACATTCCATTTCTCAGTAGGAAAGGAACTCAGCTATTGTGAAGATTTATAAGATGATGAATTTTAGCATAAAAAGGTTTATCTTAAAACTGTATCTATACTAGATATTTTATAAGCCTTAAAGGCTCACACTAAGGTTACTAGTAAGTAAGCTTTACTTCCAGATAAAAGGGAATTATATCCAAAAGCCAAGACTGGCCTGGGTGAGGCAACAGCTCACTAGCTGGCCTCTACTTTACAGCCAGTCATGGGCTCACAGGGCACGATTCTCCCCAAGCCAGAGGACAAAGCCAAGTAAAATCTACCATGAATTCAGATGTGTATGTCTTAAAACAAAGTTTACACAGAGCTTGGAACAAGATAACAATTTATTAAATCAAACAGAAAAAGTTTTGCTGGTAACAGCTGTATTAAGTAACTTGTCCAAACTGCAACAAGTGACTAAACTGAAGCTAGGATTTGAACATCACTGACTTAAGAATTGTTATTCCATTTTGGCTTCTATACATAAAAGTCCCTGTGTTCCTGAACACACAGAGAATTTTAATTCATCACTGTAATACTTCAGGAGAGGACTGGGAAGAAAAATTCTCAACCTCGTCAGAAAAAAAGAACTGACAATATTTTGGTTTTTAATCTTTATTCTACAGATAATTCAGCAAAGGTATTACATGCATTTGTTCATGCCACCAAATGTCTATTAATACCTGCTATGTGCAAAGCACTGTTTCTAGGTACTATGCAAAGCAGCAGTAAACAAACAGCTGGGCTCTCCTGGAGTTTCGTTCTGGTAAGGGAGGTAACTGTGTTAGGTGGTGGTGATGTAGTTGCTCAGTTGTGTCCAACTCTGTGACTCCGTGGACTGCAGTACGCCAGGCTCCATGGGGTTCTCCAGGCAAGACTACTGTAGTGGGCTGCCAGTTCCTTCTCCGCAGGTGGTGAGAAGTGTTACAAACAGGAATGAAGTACCTTGACTGGCTACAATGGGACTGTGAGGGAGGTGAGCAGAGAACTGCCACTTAAATGAGTGCTTGGACAAGGTCCGAGTTCATGACGTTTAACAGAAACCAGGAGGACGTAAGAATTAACACTACGGTATGAAAGAAATATTTAAATGGAATACAGTACCTATACCAATCTAATCTTAATTTAGTCTCATATCACGACTTTTTTGAGTTAATAAAGTCGTAGTAAAAAAAAAGTCTTAGTAAAAAAGGACTTCCCTGGTGGCTCAGATGGTAAAGGGTCTGTCTACAATGTGAGAGACCTGGGTTCAACCCCTGGGTTGGAAAGATTCCCTGGAGAAGGAAATGGCAATCCACTCTAGTACTCTTGCCCTTGAAAATTCCATGGACGGAGGAGCTTGGTGCAGGCTACTATCCATGGGGTTGCAAAGAGCTGGGAACGACTGAGCGACTTCACTTTCACTTTAGTAAAAAAGTAAATAGGTGTCAAAATATGTCAACTTGTTCCAGAGCTCTTTATGCTTTATTTTAGTAATCTAATTCATGGTAGAACGGTTTTGTTTCTCAGCCTGGGTACCTGTGCCTGCAAAATGGGAGATAATGACAGGAGCTACCTCAAAGGGATTTTGTGATGAATTAAATGAAATGATAAATGGAAGGTGCCAGTGCTAAGCATATGACAATCACTCAATACATGATGGATTTTATTATTATAAGGGACACTCAGTAAGTGGTAGTCATTGTCACAGTTGTGTTCTAAATGGCTGAAAATTTCTAAACCTTAATTCCCTTTAGATATAACCAATATAATGACTCAAGTTGTACGATTTCCCTCAGTATCCAAGGTGCGTTGGTTCTAAGGACAGCTCCACAGATACCAAAATATGGGGGTGCTCAACTTATGTGCATCACCCCATATAATTTCAAATCATCTCTAAATTACTTATAATACTTAATACAATATAAATACCACATACACACAAGCATACCTCGGAGATATTACAGGTATGGTTCTAGAGTACCGCAATAAAGAGAATATCACAATAAATCAAGTTACACTAATTTTCTGGTTTCCCAGTACATATAAAAGTCATGTTTACATTGTACTATAGTCTATTAAGGGGGCAATAGCATTATGTCTAAAAAGACAATGTACAGACCTTAATTTAAAAAATACTCTATTAAAAAAAAAATGCTAACCGTGATCTGAGCAAGTTGAATCTTTTTGGAACAGTAAATAAAACATAACTGTTCACAGACTGCCTTAACAAGTTAATAATAATGAAAAGTTTGCAGTATTTCAAGAATGATGAAAATGTGACAGAGACACTACCAAGTGAGCACATGCTGTTGGAAAAATGGTGCTGTGAGACTCGCTCAACACAAGACTGTCATAAACCTTTAATCTGTAAAAACCACAGTATCTGCAAAGCAGAAATAAAGCAAGGCACAATAAAACAATCTGTTAGTGGCAGCAAATTCAAATTTCACCTTTTAAAACTTTCTAGAAATCTCCCTCCACCCCACCGCAGAATATTTTCTATCCACAGTTGGTTGGATCCATGGATGGTATTATATCTGTGGATACAGAGGGCTGACTGTACAATTTTACTCTGGTACATCTTTCTTACCTGTTGGAAGGAATCTTCAAACAACGTCTGCCGGGACACATTGATCTTTACGTGACTGGGTAGAGCATTAGACTGAAAACAAAAATAATATTGTAATGTCATGTAAGTTACAGTACATGTGCCCTGAAACAAGAAAACTAAATGATTATGAACAGAAGGTTTATTTACCACCGCAGTACCTGGCACAAATAACGGAAGTGAGCGAGTTTCCACCTGAAGCTGCGTTCATAGGCAATCTGTGGACCACCTTTAGTTCTAAAGAAAAACAAAAACAAGCCATATATTAATAAATGACAAAGCTGGATGTTCAGTATTCAGTATGAAACTGGAGTGTACCAATGTCCTACAAATGACAGAAAAGTTACTCTGTAACATCTGCTGGGAGAGAAGTGAAGGTAATATTTAGGGGCCAACAGAGACTTGAGCAAGGAGGACACACAATATACACACACAAAGACGGGCATGATGTGTATGGGTGGGTCTTTTGTAAAGCAGTTAGTTAATGTACTTAAAGGATACAACACACAAACAAAGAAGCTAGTTAATGTGCTAGAAACATATAATAACAAACAAAAAACTGTATATAAGCAAAAATATCTTTGGGAAAAAAATGAAAGCATTTATAGAAAAACAAAAAACAGATTTTGTCATTAGCATAACAAACTAAAAGGTAATAGTAAAAAGTATTTTTAAGAGGCGGAAATTCCCACAAAACAGAGTGAAGCAGGAACAATATTCAATATGTGAGTAACTTTCCAAATAAATAAAAAATGTACAAAACAGTGAAAATATGTGATAGAATTTAAACATATACATATATTATACATAGTTATAATTAGCATAATGGGGAAAATTTCCTCATATCTGGAAAACAAATATTAAAAGCCAGTGGTATTTCAGACAAAAAAAACATAAAACATAAATTGTACTGTTCTTTCAGTCCCATGTAATTATTCTTGTTGGTCTTGATCGCTTGTTAGCAGTTTATGAAGCTATCAGGTTTTCCATTAGAATTCTGTAATTTCTTACTCAGTTAACTGGTATGATCTAAAAGTTATCAGAAACCTATATTTGTAAAAAAGTCCTCTCTATGAATCTTCTGAAGATCTTCATATTTGTAAAAGCATCAGAGTAATAGATGTGTCAGAGAATTGAAACAGCATGATTAAAGAACCAACTGCAATGCAACTGACAAAGAAATCTGGCTATTTATGCAACACATAACATCATAAGATAATAATCAAAATTACAACGCAACACTATCTCAGGATATACCCAATATGGGGAATGTCATATAGTTTCTGGAACACTCCCATTAATTAGCATTTAGCTGTAGGATCTAGGAAGCTTCATCATTTCATTTGACAGTGCTTCCCATGTAATTCAACACAGCAAATAAGCAAATTATCAATAGTTTAGCCTCTCTTTGAAAAGCTTTAGAGAACTTATGTAAGCAACTAAAATTTAGCTAGAGATTAAAAGAATCCCTTTAGCACATTAAAGCTATCTTTCTTTGTGGGGGAGGGGTGTGGAATATAAATCCACACAAAGATACTTTTGCCTGGCAAAAAATGACAGAAAAATTTTAAATTAAAATTAAAACATAATAAAGTAAAATAGGCAACAAAGACCTACTATATATATAGCACAGGGAACTCTACTTAATACTCTGTAATAGCCTATATGGGAAAGGAATTGGAAAAAGAATAGATATGCGTATGCATGCATGTGAGGAAGCAATAGTTAGAACTCGACATGGAACAACAGACGTTCCAAATAGGGAAAGGGGAACATCAAGGCTGTTTATTGTCACCCTGCTTATTTAACTTATATGCAGAGTATATCATGAGAAACACTGGGCTGGACAAAGCAGAAGCTGGAATCAAGATTGGCAGGAGAAATGCCAATAACCTCAGATATGCAGATGACACCACCCTTATGGCAGAAAGTGAAGAAGAACTAAAGAGCCTCTTGATGACAGTGAAAGAGGAGAGTGAAAAAGTTGGCTTGAAGCTCAACATTCAGAAAACTAAGATCATGGCATCTGGTCCCATCACTTCATGGCAAATAGATGGGGAAACAGTGGCAGACTTTTTTTTTGGGGGGGGGGGCTCGAAAATAACCGCAGATGATGATTACAGCCATGAAATTAAATGATGCTTACTCCTTGGAAGAAAAGTTATGACCAACCTAGATAGCATATTGAAAAGCAGAGACAATTACTTTGCCAATAAAGGTCCGTCTAGTCAAGGCTATGGTTTTTCTAGTAGTCATGTATGGATGTTAGAGTTGGACTATAAAGAAAGCTGAGCACCAAAGAATTGATGCTTTTGAACTGTGGTGTTGGAGAGGACTCTTGAGAGTCCCTTGGACTGCAAGGAGATCCAACCAGTCCATATTGAAGGAGATCAGTCCTGAATATTCATTGGAAGGACTGATATTGAAACTGAAACTCCAATCCTTTGGCCACCTGATGTGAAGAACTGACTCACTGGAAAAGACCCTGAAGCTGGGAAAGACTGAAGAGGAGAAGAGGACAACAGAAGATGAGATGGTGGGATGGCATCACCGACTCGATGGACTTGAGTTTGAGTGAACTCCGGGAGTTGGTGATGGACAGGGAGGCCTGGCGTGCTGCGATTCATGGGGTTGCAGGGAGTCGGACACGACTGAGCAACTGAGCTGACATGTGCTCGGTCATGTCCGACTCTGCAACCCCGTGGACTGTAGCCCGCCAGGCTTCTCTGTCCACGGAATTTCCCAGGCAAGAATGCTGGAGTGGGTATGTATAACTAAATCACCTTGCTGTATACCTGAAACTAACACAATATTGTAAATTAAATATACTCCAATATAAAATGAAATTTGTTAAAAATTTTAAAGATATTAAAAAAATAAATAAAAAAGAAATAAAAAAATAATAATAAATTTTAAAAAACGGACAGATTTTCAAACAACCCAGCACTTCTACTAGAGTGTTGCAGGTAAAAAAAATACATGTTTCAAAGGCTTACTTCTCACTAACATAATGAGATTTACATTTTTATTAGAAAATAAAAACTGACACTAGAATTTGTAGGAATGTAGACGGGGAAGGGGGCAATAGGCATAATACCTATAATATAAAAAAAATATAAAGCTGAATTGTGTCATAACACCAGGATTGGCACCAGGCCTTGTTGTGGATGGTATATATTGCTTTTTCTACACTTTTTCCAGGGTTATACTTTCTATCCCATTTTAGATTTTAACCATGTATTAGAGTGCAAATATTAAATGGTATGTTATATTGAAAAGTTAGTTAAATATGAAAATTTATGACTATTAAAAAAAAAAAACTTCTTGCTAACCCTTAAATCCAAGGAGGGGAGGACAAGAGGCTCTAGGTAGAAGAGACAGGAAAGGATATTCTATCACATGTTAAAGTTAATCTGAAATCAAAACAAATACTGCTGGAGAGAGAAAGCAAAGCAAAACTGAGCTCCTAGAAAGCGATGTCCAAGTCACGCAGCCCAGCAGGTCAGTGAGGGAAAAAGCAAGGTAGGCAGCATTTAGGGGAAGTTCTATTCACACTGAGAGCACCTGGGTCTTCTGCCCACTGAGTGACAGCCTATGAGATGGGTATAAAGAACTTTTACATTCCTAGGGAACATTTTGGAATGGATGGAAAATGTTCTCTTCTGTTGTCAGGTTCAACTGAATTCATTCAACAAATACTTACAAAATGCACAGTATGTACCCTGGCACTATTCTAGATAGTGAGAGTATTACTGGCTAATAAAACAAACTGAAAAACAATACCTCTTTTTGTGTAGTCTATGTACTAGTGAAGAGAACAGACGAGAAACCATGAATAAGTAAACCATACATTTAGTGTTAGAAGAGCATGAGTGTTTCACCATTCCCGCTCCTAAAAAAGGGAAAAAAAAGATGAAAAAAGGACAAGGAGTGAAGCGGGGAGAAGAATTTTTCAACTGTGAACAGAATAAACAGAGTAGGATTCATAAACAAAATAGTGTCTGAGCAGAAAACATGGAGGGCGTAAGTCATACAGGTACTGTTGGGGGAAGGCGCATGCCAACCAGAGGAAATCAGAGCCCAGATGAGGAAGCCTCAAATGTCTGAGATACAGCTAAGTCGCTAGGGAAGCTGAGGCAGAGCGAATGAGGAGAAATGTCGGACGTGAGGCTGACAAGGTTACAGGGGTCAGATGCTCCAAGGGCTTAGAGGCCACGGTCAAGTGCTCTGCTTTTTTATTCAGATTAAGATGGAAACCACAGAAGGGTTTTGTGGAGTAACTTCTTACTTAAAAGAAAAATAAAAAAGTAAAAAGACTTGTATGGAGGACCGTGTTACATGAAGCATAGGTAGAAAGCAGAGTGATACTCAGAGAAGCACTCCGGGTGAGAGACCACGGTAGCTTGGACCAAAGTGACGGCAGTGGATATGGTGAGACACAGCTGGTCCTGAATACATTCTGAAGCTGAGGTAACTGGAACTCTTGATGGACTGTATGTGACGTGACAGAGTAGTCAAGGACAATTCCAAGATTTCTGGCTCAAACATACCTAAGAGTGGAGGTCCCTTCAATTGAGATGGGAAATATCCCAGGTAGAATAAGTCTGACTGATGGTAGTTATCCGGAAGAAGTTAAGAATAGCTATCAAGTAAGTAGCAGCAAAATTACAAGTGAAACACTAGAGAAAACATTTGTGAGCTGGCTAAGATTCACCAAGAGAATGAGTATAGACAGCAGAGAAAAGAGATCTGAGGAGGCACTTTGGGTACGTCAATGTTAACAGGCTGACGGGAAAGGCGGGTCCCCCGTCACCCAAAAAAAGGAAGAGGAAGAAGACCAGACAGGCAGAAGGAAATCAGGAAGCAGAGTCCCTGCACTACTTCTCAGGAGAGGGAAACTTCCTTCAAATACTCCTGAGTGTGTCAAATTAGACAGAGCTGTAAACAGGGACTAACCAATTAGAGGACACTAGTCCCCTTAGCAAGGTCAGTTAGGGTCAGTGAAACTTTCTTGGTGGTGGTTTGAGAGAGGCACTAGAAACAGCAATTACACAGGCAAGTCGTTCAGGTAGTTTTCTTGTAGAGGGAAGCAATACAAATGAATTCTCCATTAAATGGACTTACAAGGTGATGAGTCATGGCTTTCCACTTGCCCATTTCTAATTTCAGAGAAGTAACACCTGATGGGAATGATACAGCACAGAGACGGACAGTATGAACATCACTGCTGGAGTAGCTAATCGGAAGAGAGGGGGAAGATCTGGAGCACCAGCAGAGGGATTGGCCTTTGATAGGAACAATGGCAATTTAACTTCAGGATGAAGAGGGAAGACAGATGCTGACTGGTAGAGAGATGTAACGGTAGGAATTCGTGAAAGACTTTAATGGCTGCTTCTGTTTTCTTAGTAATGTAAAGACATCACATCTAAGAAAATGGATGAAGGAGAGACCTTTCAAATACTTAATTAAGCTATTTTTACCAGGAAAACCGTGTTGACCATCTCAGTCCCTGATGCTGCAGAGGCAAGATGTGCCTGTTAAGAGCACACACTCCGTGGACAGACTGCCTTGGTCTGAAACCACTTTCATCACTTGCTGCGTGACTCTGCATAAGTCTGTTTTGCTCCCTAGGCCTCAGTTTCCACACTTGGAAAGTAAGGGTATCAACCTCAAGGAGCTGTTGGAAGATAAATGCTAATTTATATAAAGTGCTTAGAAGAATCCCTGGCACACAGTCATCACTAGATAAATATTTACTATTGTTCTTCTTAAGGAATTATGTGCCACAAATCCACTCTAAATTATATACAGTAGAGCAAAACAAATATATTAGATTATTACTTGTGTAGATTTTCTTGATACATAATGTAAAATCTGCTTGAGGCTAAATTAGAAGTCAAACTTTATGTTCTCATTAAACAGCATCTCAGAACTTCACTTACACAGATGACTTTCCATTGCGAGGATCTTTGAATGTTGTTGTTCTTGTATTATGATCAACAAAGTACCTCACACCTTCCCGGGTATACCTAATTTCCCAACCTTCTGGCAGGGGTTCTTCATTCTGCAAACTAAAAGATAAAGTCACAGTCACACAAGGTGAACATTTTCGAGGTGCTAAAAACGTCCGAGCTGAGGTTCACTTGATTCCATCTCCCGACACGAAAGCTCACTTAAGTAAGGCTGCAGGATACACATACCCTTGAGTTCTGGGGTCCTCCCACTGGGTTGTTTTTGTGTTATGATTCACGAAGTAAACTCTGTCTGTTGAATCCACTCTTTTTTCTAAAAAATAGAGTGAGCATGGTGTTTAATAACTATTTGCTATATATACATTTCAATATTTTTATCAACAACACATTAGCTTACCCCAGCCTGGTGGCAAAGGCCCGTATGGGTCATTTTCTGCTGCTAACATTGAAGCCTGATTGGAGAAAAGGATTAGGAGGAGAAGTTAAAAGAACAGGTTTTTAATATAAAAGCATTAACTAAGCACTTGGCTGAATCACAATTTAAGAGTCATTTTCTAAAAAATATGATAAAGAAATGTGAATATAGTAATTTCAAGGCACAGAATTCTAAAAGTATCTTGAGTTAAGAGGAGTTAAATAAGTGATAAATTATTAGTTTTTCTACAATGATTTAGAAATAATGTATCAACATTAGCACTTTAATCTCTTAGCCTTTCTGTGACAGTCCATAAGAATGAAATGACATGAGAGAATAACATATAGAAAATAGTAGTGTTTAAATGAGGTAACATTATTTGCTGAAAAACAGAATAATTACCACAGTTCTCTTTAAAACAAATGTCTACTAACATAATATTAAACTCCAGTATTATCTTTGTAAAAATAAACTTTTACCTTTGTATTAATGTATTTTATATATTCAAACATACATAAAAACATATTAATGCTCTCATATTATGACAACTCAGAAATATATTCAAAAGAAAATAAACATTTTTACCATCAGTTTTTAAAGAAAGACAAATAAAAACTTATTACCTGAAAAATCATTTCTTAATGACACAATATATACATCTTGATAAATATTTTATAACTTCATAACAGATACTATGAATTGTACTCAGTATCATTTAGACAACTAAATCTCAACCTCAGGATGTTCTTTCTGTTTGTGCAGAAGAGCACACTTCTGATGCACACCATTCCCTAATTCTGCCCTGTTTCCCCAAAGTTTTCCATAGATACAGAAAAGTCCAGCCAAAACAAACGCACACACGTAATTTGTTTAGTACATACAGCTAAACGGTGGGACATCCCCACAGACTTCTGCACACGCTACTCAGGAACCAAGAACTGACCACACGAGATGCTGGGCAGGTTGGCCGGCCCACTCTCTGATGGTCAGACAACCAGGAGAGTGGACCAACCTGCAAATAAGAGCAACAAACCTTGCTACTTAACCTCCCAAAAACACAGAGCTGAATGAGCCTGCCGAAGGCAGGATTCTGAACAGCTGTTTTCTTTGTTTATCTTTTCTAATTTCTTTCCACATTTTGGGGTTTCAAGCTGCCCCAAAACACTACCTAGAGATGCCCAGTACTTGAGATTTATACGTTCTACTTCTTGAGATCAAATCTATTTAAACAGAAGTCCTCCCATCCCCCACACTCCCATGGATGCTTGCTTATGGCAGTAAATCACCAATTGATCAAATTTTCAGACAGCATTAAATTTTTTTGGACAAAACTACCTCTAATCCCAGGAATACATATTTAGTGGGCCAAAACAGATGAAAGCATCTCTACAAAGCTGGGATGGAACCAGGATAGCTGGGAAATGGCAAGACTGGCCTTAAGTAAAGTCACGAGGCAATCAGCTTTGTTTAAAGCAAACAAAATGATTATAACCAAAAGTAGAAGACTGGGAACTGGCCAAGACAAATTATATTATTAAGAAATTGCATTTATGAGACTACCTCTTAATAAGGACAAAAGTATGAGTGTATAGCTATGTAAACTAGGATTAAAAAAAAACTTAAAGTGCTTATGCATATCAGAAATGTGAATTATTTATTAAAGATCAACTAAAAAAGATCTTACAATCTATAACATTTAAGAAAAGTCACCAAGGGAGAAAAGGCAAGACGTCTGGAAGAAAAAGATGCATTAAGGCCTATAACTTCCTAATTACCGAGTAGAGGTATCGCTGGTTGAACTGCTGCATAGCTCCCTGCAGCTGGCTCCGCTGGGACTGCCACTGCTCAAAGTTCCGGACTGACTCCATGGTGGGCCGCTGCCAGGTTGTCGTCCTGGTGTTATGGTCCACGTAATACACTCTGCCTCGATCATCAACTCTTCTTTCCCAACTACCAAAGATAAACAAAGCAGCAGTGAAAATGAAAATAAACAATCATCTCTTTAGATAAGAAACTGGGAAGTAGTTAAGTAATACGTTGCCTAAATAATTTAAAAATCAAGTCCAAGAGATGATGAGTTTAAAAGAAAGTAAACATTGATATTCTTCAGAAAACTTACGGACATGTAACTTGCTATCTATTTATCTCAATTACCTTCCCATTCTTCCCATACATGATTTCTAAGGACTGTCTAAAAAAGAGGTCATAGACTGAACAGTATCAATGTGGCTACTCTCCCTCTTTCTTTGATAAACATTTACTGAGTGCTAATTGTATACCAAGCAATCTGCCTCTATCACCCTTGCCCACGTAAAGGGTTTTAACTCAACTTTTACAGCTTTTTAATCCACCTTTTGCAGCTACACTGCTGCTGAACTAACGTGCAGATGTAGTCACGCCATTGCACCTATCACCGTTTGCTGGCGTGGCTAAACGATGAGCCCAGTCACCATCTCAGCCTCACCGCCCTTCCCCACCCTCACCCTCACTTCCCCTTCTTTCAAGGGACCCATCCGAGGGGCCAAATCAACTCCTGGTGGGCCCCAAATGTGTCAGACGTCTCATTCCGTCATGCCTTTGTTTCAGTCCTCTCTCAGAACGGAATACCCTTCTCCACCAGCCAGAAGACGCCCTGTTCTCCTGAACCCAGACCCTCCAGGGTTCCATTCACCTCCAGTCAATCTGTATTATTAATTCATAGGCTTTCAATATACTTTCAGCAACCAGTTTCACAAGATAACACACTTGTTGCCTTTAATTTTCTGGACTTTGAATATGTTTATATTGGCGAGCTCTGAGTTGCATCTGGAAGGACTGTTAGTAAATAACAGCCTAACAGCACAAGCTTCATTTAGTATGTAATAGGAATGCCTCTTCATTTAAAATGCTCTATTAACTTCAGCCATAATTAATATAATTTTACTTGTAATAATCTTTTAGATAATAATTTTGAACAACACTAGGATCTCTTACGTAAATATCACGCAACAGCATAGTTTAGATCCCTGTCTATGAAGAAACACACACACAAACTGCCCTAAACATGACTCTCATTTCTCAAAAAATAGCAAGAACTGACACTGGGTCAGAAGTCTGCAACTCCCCTCAGTAAACTCTTGCCAGAGTTCGACATCTCCTAATCTTTTGAGGAAGCCCTTCAGACTGACTGTAAACGAGACACAGGGTAACAAATCTCATCTACTGAATGTTTACTATTCACAAAAGCAAATCAAGGAAAAGTAACATGCAGTAGCAAAGAACCATTTTATATTGCATTAACTAAGCTTTTAAAATTCCACGTATGAAACACAGCTGAAGCCGGAGAAGACGCTACCTTACCCTGGAGGCAGAGGCTGCGGCCTCTCCCACGTGGTCGTCCGGGTGTTATGATCCACATAGTAGGTTCTACCGTGAGGATCTCTTCTCTGTTCCCACCTTTAATAAAAATACAGAAATAAAAGAACAAGCTAAAGACTATCTGAAGAACGATCCCTTTTTTTTTTATGATTCCTTTTTATAAGCCAAAAAATTACACGTATGTTTTAAGGAGTCATGTATACACACAAAATGAAGTTGTTTCTTTTGGGCTTTGTAAATGCTTAATTATTCCCTTTTCATTAGCAGTGCTGGAAACTTCCCAGCTTCCCAGTGGGCGCTAGTGCTAAGAAACCTACCTGCCAATGCAGGAGACATAAGAGATGCGGGTTCAATCCCTGGGTGGGGAAGATCCCCTGGAGAAGGGCACGGCAACCCACTCCAGTATCCTTGCCTGGAGAATCCCATGGATAGGGGAGCCTGGCGGCTTACAGTCCATTAGGTCGCACAGAATTGGACATGACTGAAGCGACTTACCACACAGCATGCACTGGTAACTCAGTAAGTACATTTAGCAGAGGAAGACAGAATAACACCCAAAGTTTTTTAAAGTGACTAATTCACGGAATTCCAAATCATCACAAAACAGAAATTTAATCAAGAGCTGAGGAACTGTCACCCTAATACCATGCCCAAAGGACAAAATGCCAATGAAGTAATATCCGTTTTTGGCAACTGAAGAAAACACACATCTAGAAGATTTCAGCAGCAACTGCATTAAAGTGTGTAGTGAGACAGCTCCATGGACGCCCCTTCTTCCATCTGCATACAGGTCTTCCTTCTGTGCACAGCCACCCCTCTTCTGTCTTCGGTGCGCCTCTGAGTTTAAGGACATCCTCGCTTGTCTTCATCTGCTCCATCTCAGACACACTCCTCCTCTTCCTCTCCCCACCCTCAGTCTTTCCTCTCCACCCTCTCCTTGGAATGGCACAGAAGAGAACCTTCAAACGTTAAAAACAGAAACTTCCTATTTCTGAGTTTAACATTCTTGTTCTCAGCTGAAAGTAGAACAAATGAGAAATATTTTCCTTTCTCAAACACGAGGATTCAATTTAATCTGACTTCTTTTTAATTAGAGAAAAGTGAAACTGAAAGTTGCTCAGTCATGGCCAAATCTTTCCGACCCCAGGGACTATTGCCTGCCAGGCTTCTCCATCCCTGGGAAAGTGTACTGGACTGGTTGCCATTTCCTTCTCCAGGGGATCTTCCCGACACAAGGGTCAAACCCTGGTCTCCTGTATTGCAAGGAGTGTAATGTAAGAGGAGTGTAATGTACATAATCAAGCACACCATCCATAAAATGGGCTATGAAGCCATTTCTAATGTGATCCTAAGTTAGCTGGAAATATTCTAATTTAATATTCAATATTCAGTAAGCACTTAGGTTCCAACTCTAATTCTAGCCACTAGTTCTCAATTTTTCCATATCGCTTCCAGATTTCAGGGTTTTCCTCCAAAGAGAATTTATCTTACTCAAACTAAATTGCTTGCTACACACATCATATGAAGACCCCCTTTTGGATATCATCTTTGTAATTTTCTACATTCCATTCATTAGATCAAGTGAAGGTAGCCTTTTTCTGTGAAGTACTCGATATAAATATTTTAGACTTTGTGGGCCAAAAGGCAAAGTCAGGACTATTATGTAGGTACTAACACAGTAAGAGCAAAAACTCCTGTCATGCCCCACCGCGTCTTCCTGAGGTAGGTCACCCCGGCTGTGGATGTGCCATGTTCCCAGCTGCGCTCTGCTGACAACATTCTTGCAACAAAGAGCTCCTGGCCTGCAGGGGAGGAGCCTGGTCAATTCCACCACCCGCCCCAGTGACCAGAGTCTCAGGGTGCTTCTCCTTCTCCCCCAGCAGCTGATCCATGGGGAGGTAACTTGCTACAATGTCACTCCCAGAGTGAGAGTTCACCTTCTGGGGCAGGACCATTGCCAAGAACAAGCCCCCATGCGTGTGGGGTGACCAGAGCTAATGTCGGGCAGCAGGGAGGAGAGAAGGTGCTGGGGGGGGAGGAAGGCGGTACTAGGGTAGGGGGCTTGCCTCAGGCCTGGCCGGGGACTCAGTGACAGCCAGCTAGAGCTGAGCCCGTATGTCCTACAGCAGTGATGGGCCGGAACTGGTCAGAAACTAGAGCATCCCTGCAGTGGAAATTCCTGAGAACCTTTCAAACAGGTCCAAGTTACCAGGCTGAGTGATGGGACTTCCCAACAGAATTCTTCAATTTCAAAGGGATAAGTGCTAATTTTAACTGGTACATGTCACCTTCAACCATAACACTCTCCTGTCCCTAGTAGTCAGATATGGCTTCCCTATTTCATATACACACATTCCTAAAACTTACTGCTGAAAAAGATCTTATTTAAAAAAAAGAAAGAAATAATAAATGTGGGAGAATTTTGTTAAATGTATTACAGTAAAAATGACAGAATGTAGTTACTGACTGGATGATGACTGGGCTCTCACAAACCACGGTCAACAGCTGCCCCTCTCCACTGCTGCTTGGCCTGCTAACCTCTCTCCTGCCCACCCTTCAGGTCACTCTCATTTTTTAAACCAAAAAACTCCTCCTCAATATTGGGTCTTTTCTTGCTTGCTTCTACCAAACATTCCTCTTTCCCTGTGTGTTCACAGGGAAAAACCTGCTTCCACTAGTTCTCACTCTTCTGAAGAGTTTTCTATCACATTTCCACCCTTCCACTCACTCCATCACACAGCAGTCGGAATACAGCTCTCCTTCCCAGAAATCATCCTGTCAAAGGTCAACAATAAATAATCTCTTTGTTGCTAAAGTCAAAGGTGCCTTTCAGTTCTTATCTTACTTGAATTTTCAGTAGGTTTTGACCTTGTTAACAACTGCCTCCTAAGCATTTGTAAGCCACAGCCTTTGCCCAATTGCTCACTCACTCAAAATCACTGCATCAAGCACTAGTTCACGTACGTTTACTGGTGCCTGCTATACGGCAAGTGTCGTCTTAGGCACAAGAGATACAGAAATGGGCCACATAAAAGAGAACACTGATAAACACATAAATATATGTCACATAGTGATTTAAGTGTTGAAAAATAATACAAATAACATTATGCTGATAAGGACCCTACTCAAAAGAGTTTATACTGATTCCATTTATGTTAAGTTCCACCAACTTAACATAATTAATCTATAATCTACTGTCGAAAAACACTTGCAGGGAGGTACAGTGCTGCCTCCCTAAAAGCAGGAGCGGGGGTTGACGGAAAGGGGCTTGACAGAACTTTCTAAAGTGATGATAACACTCTAATCTTGATAAAGGTTTGGGTTATTTCCACCCGTCGAAACTCATCAATGACATACCTAAGACTTACACATTTCTATGTAAACTTTACCTAAAAATCTGTAAACAAATACTGAGCTCTAGTGAATGACATGCAAGCTGAAGTTTTGAGGGGCAAAATGTACAACTACAACTTACTGAATTAGACTTAAACATTAGACAAATGGAGAGGTGCAGAGAAACGTGATAAAGCGAAGAGAGTAACATGTCAGCTACAGAACCTGGTGATAGACAGATACACACGTGTTCACTGTAAAATTCTTTATATTTTCCTGCATGTTTCTAAATTTTCTTAACAGAAGGGTGGAAAAATATAAGGCAAGGGTTGGGGATAGGGATAGGGGGGCCTGATTTAGCCAGAGGGAATCAGGAAAGGCCTCTGGAATAAGGTAACATTTGGGCAGAGACATGCACATATCTGAGGTATAACATTCCACTCAGAAGTGACAGCAAATGCAAAGGGCTTTATGTCAGACCACACTTGGCATAACCCTCCAGGCTAGAACAGGCTACATTGAGAACACTCGTAATTCTGGGCACCAATGAAATAAGTCACCAAAGAGATAAAATACAGGAACTAAGAAATATTTCTGAGGAAAGAGGGGAGATGACGTAGATTTGAAAATTGCTAATATGGTTACAGACTGCCGAAGCAAGAAGAACCAACCCTGACCCCACTCTTGCATTTCACCTCCCACAGCTAATTCCCACAACCCATCGTTAACATCAGCCCAGAAGACTAGCATCCACCTTGGGGCAGTCTATTTTAATTTCTCACTCGGGTTAGTTGCTTCTAACCTTTTAGGCAACAGCTCAGAGAATAAGAATACATCTTACATAAATGTATCTGTTTGTCCTAGGCTGCTATTCACCTACAGATTTTACACACACAAAAACACACCGGAAAAACAAACTGTCAGGAAAAATGCTTACTTAACACACTCCAGGTTTCCAATCTGGTCAATACTGATTTACTTTATTATGCCTTCAAGTGCTGGTCACAGTCTATTAACAGGCTGCAACTTGTGATTTGAAAATCACTCATCTAGATTCCTCACTCATGTCAATTCCTACAAATTCTCTTCACGCAGTTCACATACAGTGGCTACAAGCACACGGAAGCATTTACCTGGCCCCACAGAATTAAGTTTATGTACTTATCATTTTAAACAGGAATGTGCCCACTTTTCTCATTTATAAAAGCCTGGCCTGTTTTCTTCTGCTTTGTCTCCTTAACTCCTCATCTGCCTATACCACTTCTAGAATAATCTTAAAACGCAAATATGACTGTTCCACTCCCCTGCTTAAAATTCCTGTATGTTTATCCATGGTTTCCGGGGGCCGGGGTGGGGGAGGGGCGGGACTCCAAAGCTTCAGCAGGTACACAAAACTCTTCAGAGAGCTGTTTATTCTTCTGTATTACACAGCTTGCTTCCTCGAATGCTCAACTCAAGCTGTAACAAAATACCGCTTCCTGAGGTCAGCTTCTTAATTTGTGGGTGTCAGAGAGCTGAACATGCAGTTAGCTGCCCTGAAAATGAAACCTTTCACCACACCCGCCTTCTCTGCTGCTTTGCTAACACCTACTCCTCTTTTAGAAACCGCTGAAGGGTCATCTCTTCCAGAAAGTATTCTTTGATCTCAGTATCACAGGGTATCCTATTAACCCCCCTCTACACATGTTCCCCTCCACAGCACCCTAAACTTGGACCTCTAGCTTAGCTTTAATTAAATTGTACAGTCAATGACTATTTACTTATCTTTATCTCCCGTCAGATCAGAGGTTCCTGACAGTATGGAAAGCTTCTTACATATCAATGTCATAAGGGCAGACACGTGAGACTTTGATAAATGACTAATGATAAGTAGTCAAAGAGAAGACAAAGGAACAATGAGAAATTTTTGAGAGGAAGGAAAGATACTTCATGGCCAAAAATGCTTGCAGGAAACAGTGGAGATTTCCAGTAAGTGGATAAAAATAAGCTCAGAGAAAGGTCTGGCTTGGACCTGTAAATTTAACAGTTAAAACGATGGGAGAGTGTAAGACTCAAGAGAAACACCCATTCAGGAGCAGACTAAAGCCTGAAACCACAAGGAGGCAACAGGCAAAGTCCTATAATCCAGTAAAGGGCACTAAGAAAAACACAGCTCAGAAAGTCAGAAAGGGTACCGACACAGCAGCTGTGGCGGGAGAATGAGGGCACCGAGGCAGAGACCGCGAGAGGCGCCGTTTTCACAGCTGCGAGAGGAGACAGTCCTAACCCCTGTAGGAGGTAGGACTGTATACACTGTCGTGGATACAGGACACTGCATCCACCAGGGGTCCCCAACTCTAGGGCCATGGACTGGTCTCAGTCCCTGGCCTGTCAGGAACTGGGACGTGCAGCAGACGGGGGTGGCAGCAAGTGGCGATGGAGAGGACGGACCTTCATCTGTATTCACGGCTGCTCCCCACAGCTCACGTTACCCCCTGCAATCTGCCTCCTGTCAGATCAGCAGCAGCACTCAAGGAGGAGCTCGAAACATATTAAGTGAATATGGGAGAGATGACCAAATGGAATACACAGAATGTTCTTTAAAGAAAATCATAGGAAGCTGAATTATTAGCATGGAAAATTAAAAGATGAAGAATTATTCCCTGGTAGCTCAGCTGGTAAACAGTCTAACTGCAATGCAGGAGACCCCGGTTCAATTCCTGGGTCGGGAAAATCTGCTGGAGAAGGGATAGGCTACCCACTCCAGTATTCTTGGGCTTCCCTGGTGGCTCAGCTGGTAAAGAATCTGCCTGCAATGTCGGAGACCTGCGTTCGATCTCTGGGTTGGGAAGATCCCCTGGAAAAGGGAAAGGCTACCCACTCCAGTATTCTGGCCTGAAGAATTTCATGGACTGTATAGTCCATGAGGTGGCAGAGAATCGGACACAACTGAGTGACTTTCACTTTCAGTGAAAACCTGAGTTTGTAACAGTGCTTCTCAGCAGGCTTACTGGATCCCTCACAGTATTGAGTATAAACTGAGAAAAAAAAAGATGGCTACTTGCTTCAAGCTTAGCCTAGGGAGGCAACAGTAAAAAAAGCTAGAGAACTGAGACTATTACAGAGTGTGTCAGGGTCACTCTTTTCTAAAAGTAAGCCAAGAATCAAATCGACAGTCGTGCAAATTAATATAAGGTTTTTTCCTCTTCCTGTCATGTAGCACATGCTTTAACTATAACTAGCAATTGTTCTTAGTTTTAAAAAAATACTTGGTTTGTAGCAAATACACTGTATGAATTAGATTCTAACTTAGATTTCAAATAACTGAAAGGAAAAATTTCATATACATATTCAACACTCAGGTTATTATTAAAAAGTTGCTATCTAAGTCACACATCTTTTAAAAAAATAAATAACATACCCTGATGGCAGCGTTTCTGTGTTGGCACCTCCAGACTGCTGCCGGACAGGTTCCATACATCCGTCAGGCTGTCTTAATTTGGCTGCTTCAAAAGCAGAGCTACTTGCAGAATTGGAGGTGGAAGGATCTAATGTACTTCGAGCTTCAGATCCAAAGGCTGCACTGTTAGAGACAATACATTCATTGTTTTCCGAGGAGGTCAGTGTTTCTTGAACTGGAGGGTCTTCAACAGGAGTACTAGTGCAATTTGAAGACAAGGCGGGTTCTCCAGATCCTATTGCAGTACCCGTGCTGGAAGCGTTTTCAGTCGGTGCAGATGAGGGTGAGTCTCCATTAACTGAGAAGGGAAAATCAGTAAGATGATCTGTCAAGAAACGACCAAGCGCCCAACTAACTCATCAACTGTATTTATTCAGAGCCTAATTCACACCAAGCAGTGTATTAGGTACTGATGGAAATAAGACAGATAATACTTTTTGTGGCTCATATTTTTGAGATGAATGTTAAAGAACTCATTTTATACTTGCTGGAGAAATAACCCAGCATTGAGATCCATTGACATAATTTTAAAAATTTTCATTTTAAATGTAATCGATCCATTTCAACTACATGTCATTGTAAGAGAAAGTCAAATTAAAACTGGGAAGGGAATAGATTATTGAAGAAAACCTATTAGAAAATTGCACAGCAAAGTTCTAATTGAGACAGAGGAAGGAGACATAATTAAGAGTGATGAAACGGTCAGGCAGATTTTTAAAGAAAGAGATGTAAACAGTGGGAAGAAGAGAAATGAGTACTATTAAAAGGAATCAAACTGTAGGAGCAAAACAGAACCAATCAAGTTCTGTACCAACTACAGGGGAGAGCAACTTTGGAAGAAAAATATCAGTAACAAAATATAAGAAATAAAAATGTACAGTGCTACCTGTGCTCAACACTTAGAAAACCTGAAGAAAAGAGAATGTGCACAGAGTGAATTCTGGTCTCTTATATGATATTCAGAATTCATGGAATATATGATGTCCAAAAGTGAACTTTTTCATTTAACTTTCAATCTTGATCAATGTAGAAATTGATTTCCAAAAAAAGAAAAGATTAGCAACAGTCTTTGGAAAGCAAAATAACGCTAAATGGAAAAAGTGGAATATTTCAGACAAGATAATCCGGCCCAGTAAGAAAGAATCATAAACCCTTATGATACTAAAACACATGCTAACAAAGTGTTAAAAACAGAAGAGGAAAATTAATTATTAAACAGCAGCTCTTAGCTGTTCAAGGCAAACCCTTCTCTCTGACAACAATTCAGCTCCTCCAAGTGCTCTCAGCTCTTCTCTCCATCTGCACCACTGGCCCCCTCACTGTTCTCGCTCGCTGCAACAGCATCCTAACTGGTCTGCCCACTTCCTCTCTGGTCCAACTCCAACCCATTCTCCAAACAGCAGCCAAAGCAATCTCTAAGAAGCATACAAAAGATCGTTTCACTCCCTAATTAAACACACCTATTGCACCCAGAGTAAATTCCAAGTTCTTTACCATGGCTCATGAGAAACACTCCACATAGTCGGCCCCACAGCTCCACTGACTTCTCATGGTGGTCTCCCTTCTGCCCCGTGAGCAGAGCGAACTCCCTCCCCTCAAGGACGTGCGCTGGCTGCTGCGCTGGCCTCAGAACAGCTCCTGCTTCTTATCACGCAGCGTGCAGGCTCAACCACTCCTTCAGAAAGGCAGCGCTCAGGCACCTTATTTAATTCTGCACCTGCCCCACCCTCAGCCCACGCTGCCTACTAGACTGTTTTGCTTCTCATGTTCTGAAACAGTTTGTTTTTATTTCTTTTTCCATTAGTTCAAAATGCAACACTTTGTCCAACTTGTTCCACTTTTGTATTCTCAACAGTTACAATGCACCTGGCATATGAAAACAATAAATGTTCAGTTCAAGAACAAATCACAGAAGCAGCAGTAAACATATCTCTCTCAAAACTAGGCAGAAAAAAAGAACGTTAGTAGAAACATTAAGTACATGAAGGATTGAATGACACAGTCAATATACCCGTCCTAAATTACAGCATCAGAGAAGCAGTTCTGAGTTTTCATTACATACATATTCCATCCAAACAATCTAGGAATTTTAAGGAAAAAAAATGACACGTAAAGGACCAAAGAAAAATTCCAATTTTACAATCAGGAGGTGATACTATGATTATAATTCAAGAAAATTAGAAACAAAAAAATATATATAACTTACTGAAATGTTTACTGAAAGTCTGGCAGATTCTGTAAAACATTTGTTAAGGATTATCTTATTTAATTCCCACAGAACAATGCTATGAGGAAGATACTACCCATTTTACTAATAAGAAAATTGATGCTTACGTGTCCATAAAAATGATAGTTCTCCCCCACCTGCAATCAGTTTAGCTTAGAAGATTTTTTTATAAAACCTTAAATAATTATTAAGTTAAAGAAAAATAATAGTTATGAAATCACAAACTTTAAGGAAATTAATGGCATGGAAATACTTGTATGAAATATTTGACATGGCAAAGAGGTATCCAAGGGTATATGAAAGAATAGCAATAAGTGAGCTTAGCTTTCAATTCCAGACCCGGGGGAAAATGGGAGAAGGAAACGAATTATAAGAAAAATATAATAGATCAGAATTTCCTAACCTGATTAGAATCTGTTGGATATTGTAGAAAGTATAGCTCTCACTTTCCATTCTAGAATTACTGAATCTCTTAGGGACTCTCTGGGATCTGTATTTTTAGCAAATGCTTCAGATGAATTCTTAGAAGTAAGGTTGGAAAAACCATGAAATAGTGCCTTAGCAAATTTTATAAAGAAAAATATAGTTTGAGTAGCATTTGGAATACCATGTACACTTTCATATCAGTAAGTCTAAAATATATTAACTAAACTAACTCAAGAGAAAGAAAAATTGATCAATCAGAGTAGAAATGTAAAAGGGGATAAAAGATCGAACAGTGTCCCTCCAAAAGTCAACACACTCAGTTTTTCAGCCTTCAAGGAACAGATTACCCCCGTGTTCTCTGAAATGTTACAGTACATTGGTGGCAAAAAAGAAAAAGGAGTTTCTTAATTTATTCTCCAAGAGTAATATAACCCTAAAACTGAAACTGAATAAATTAAACAATGGGTCAATATTAGGAAATTGTTAGGAAACCATATTTAACAGGTTAAGAGTTAAAAGCTACATGTTTATTTTCAATACAAATCAAAAAAGATTCAAAAAATATTGATAAAACTGTTGATAAGAGGAATCTAGGAAAATTCAAAAATAATCTAATTATCTTCCAGAAACCAACAGTAAGCATGATATATTAATGGTAAAACATTAGAAGAACTTCCTATCAAGATGAGGAACAAATTTTAAAACCAGAACAAAACAAGGAAGATCACAATTACCACTCCATTTCAATACCATGGGTTATGTATGAAAATGCATTAAGACAAGAGAGAAGTGAAAAATACCAAATATAAAATGGTAAAACTCATTGAGAGAGATGAGTATTTATTTATATCACAAGAGAATCAATTGAAAATAAAATTAGAACCAATTATTAATTTGACCAAAACATTTCAGCACCATGATCAGATAGATTCAAGTTCAACATCAAGATTACACTCAAGACCTATCTGAAGAAAAAGAAAAAACGTTTCTTAAAGGTATTTTAAAGCATAGACTGGAGACAGAATTCTCTCTAAATGAGAAGATTCAGTGTTGCTTCAAAATTTAAAAAGTAAACTATCCTCAAAACGCAAAAATTCTCATTCACTGGTAGTGGAAACGCAAAAGACACAACCATTTTGGGTGTCAGTTTGCCACTGGCAGTTTCTTACAAAAGTAATAATACTCTTATCGTAAGATCCCGAAGTCACAGTCTTCAACTAAGCTCAGTTGAAAACTTAGGTCCATATCAAAACCTGCACGTGAATATTTACACCCGCTTTATTCATAATTGTGAAAAACTATAAACCACCACAATGCTTGGTTGTGGACAAAGCATAGGTGAACAGATAGACAAACAATGGTACATCCATACAATGGAATATTATTCAGCAACAAACATAAATGAGATGTCATGCCACGAAAATACATAGAAAAGCCTTAAACTCATCAGGTCAGTTCAGTCACTCAGTCATGTCCGACTCTTTGCAATCCCATGGACCACAGCACGCCAGGCTTCCCTGTCCATCACCAACTCCTGGAGTTTACTCAAACTCATGTCCATTGAGTCAGTGATGCCATCCAACCATCCCATCCTCTGTCATCCCCTTCTCCTCCTGCCTTCAATCTTTCCCAACATCAGAGTCTTTTCTAATGAGTCAGCTCTTCGCATCAGGTGGCCAAAGTATTGGAGTTTCAGCTTCAACATCAGTCCTTCCAATGAACACACAGGACTGATCTCCTTTAGGATGGACTGGTTGAATCTCCCTGCAGTCCAAGGGACTCTCAAGAGTCTTCTCCAACACCACAGTTCAAAAGCATCAATTCTTTGGCACTCAGCTTAAATTCATATTTCTAAGTAAAAGAAGCCAGTCTGAAATAGCTACATATGACACTGTGAAAAAGGCCAAACCAGAGAGACAGTAAAGGATCCGTGGCTGCTAGGAGTGTGGAAAAGGAGATGAACGAGTGGAGCACAGCGACTGTTCAGAGTGAAGTAATTCTGAATGATACTGTGATGGTCAGCACATGGCAATATGCATTTCTCAAATCTCACTGAACCCAGGCAATACCAAGAGTGAACCTGAACATAAACTGTGGGCTTCCATTAATCATAGTGCACTTATACCGCTTCATTAATTATATTAATAACAAATATGCCACAGTAATGCAAGATGTTAATAGCAGGGCAGGTTCTCAGTGGGGTACTGGGAGCATGCATTTGATTAGAGGGATGACTATTCATATATATCAATGGTTCTCAACAGAACATCCACTGAAGACACTTAGCAATGTCTGAAGACATGTCTGGTTGTTACAACTAGGGGAATGGGTGGGTGTTACTGGCGTCTAGTGGGTTCAGGCCAGGAAGGCTGCTATGATCCTAAAATGCACAGGGACAGCGTCCCACAACTGAGAATTATCTAGCCCAAAATGTCAAGAGTGCCAAAGCTGAGAAACTCTGATTAATGCATATGTAACCAGCAACCAGGTAGTGTTCAGTCTATTGTAGCTGCAAAATAAATACCTCTTAACAAATGATACAAGGATGACTGAACGGATAAACTTAACAATAAAGACGATAAGAAACAAGGAGGCAGGCAGGCAGGGAGGGATCATAGGTTCCTTCCTCAGGAAAGAACAGAAAAATTGTATGGAGGCAAACAATTAAAATCCCATGTTACAGCAATGACAGCAGAAGCTTATGCAAAGCATTTCCTTCTCTACAGGTGTAAGATCACAGCCTCTGACCTGGCTTCTCAATGAGTGTATCACAAGCCTGACTCCACGCAATTATGACTTTTGATTTAGGAGACAGATCTCCCTCACTTCAGGTTTTATTTCTGAAAATTAATCTCCCATGGACTTGATGGTATGTACATCTCATAGCACCGTGCATCTGTCCTCTAATTGAAGCAGGAAAAGGAGGAAATATTGAAGTACCCAGTATCATTTCTGCCCCTTTTAAAAAGTATGACATGAAAAACTGATTATATATATATATATATATATACATACACACACACTATATATATACACTAAATTTCTTTACAATTCACACCTGAAAGTGGCTATGGCTTTAAAGGAGGTGGAGCACTAGGGAGCCTTTGGCGATGATGCAGTTTCGTGTCTTGATTGCAGTGCTAGTTACATGAAGCCACATGACAAGCTGCACGCGCGCACACGCACACACACATACTCTCTCTCTCTCTCTCTGCGCAGGTATAACGAGTGAAATGGGGGCTGCGTCAATGTCAGTTCCCTCATTTTCATACAGTACTGTAGTTATACAAGACATTAACATTCAGGGAGGTCAATGAAGGGAACACGGGACCTCCCTGTACATTTCCTGGTAACTTTTCGTGAATCTGTATTTCAAAATAAACAATTAAAAGCAAAAGTCTAATAAATTTGTGAAATAGGTTAGTTCTGCCTTACCATACTGAGCTCTATTTTATTAGTAAAGCAATAATTATACATTAGAAAAAGTCATTTCTTCTAGAAGCTAAGGGCAAGGGGGGAAAGTAGAGAAGAAAATCCTATTTTTCTTAACTACTACTATCCTAGAAACATGGTAGATGTTTTAAATTTATCTCATTTAACCTTTGAAACAATCCTGTAAGGTATTACTAAGTATTTGTTTCATTTTATAAGTGGAGACCCTAAATTTTTAGAATGCTAAATTTGTCCAAGGTCACATGCTTATATGCTGAGTACATCATGTGAAATGCCTGGTTGGATGAGTCATAAGCTGGAATCAAGATTGTTGGAAGAAGTATCAACAACTTCAGACATGCAGATGATACCACCCTCATGGCAGAAAGAGAAGAGGAACTAAAGAGACTCTTCAAGAAGGTGAAAGAGGAGAGTGGAAAAGCTGGTTTAAAACTCAATATTCAAAAAACTAAGATCGTGGCATTGGGTCCCATCACTTTATGGCAAATAGGTGGGGAAAAAAATGAAAACAGTGATGGACTTTCTCTTCTTGGGCTCCAAAAACACTGCAGACAATGACTACAGCCATGAAATTAAAAGATACTTACTCCTTGGAAAAAAAGCTATGACAACGCTAGACAGTGTATTAAAAAGCAAAGACATTACTTTGCTGACAAAGGTCCATTTAGTAGTAGTTATGTATGGATGTGAGAGTTGGACCATAAAGATGGCTGAGTGCCAAAGAATTTGATGCTTCCAACTGAGAATCTCTTAGACAGCAAGGAGATCAAACCAGTCAATCTTAAAGGAAATCAGTCCTGAATATTCACTGGAAGGACTGACGATGATTCTGAAGCTCCAATACTCTGGCCACCTGATGTAAAGAGCCAACTCGGAAAAGACCTGATGCTAGGAACGACTGAAGGCAGGAGGAGAAGGGGACGACAGAGGATGAGACGGTTGGATGGCATCACCGATTCAATGGACGTGATTTTGAGCAAGCTTCAGGAGATAGTGAAGGACAGGGAAGCCTGGCATGCTGCAGTCCATGGGGTTGCAAAGAGTCCGACATGACTGAACAACTGAATGAAAACCCACAGTTAAAGTGTTCAACAACAGAGCTAGGATTGGAACGCAGTCCTGTTAGAAACCAAATCTAATCTTTTCAATCATGACTGCCTCCCACTTTAGCTTAAAATAAGTATCAGTATTTACCAACTAAACTTAGCAAACGGATCTTAAGACTCAAAAGAACAGGTAGGGGTTAGGGAAAATGCTCTCCCCTCCAAAGCCCTCATGTACAATACCGTCTTTGGTGAAAGAAATCATTTATCTGCAGTTCCAGGCCCATAACCCCTCATCTGAAACTCTTAGGGCCAAGTGTGTTTCAGAATTCATAACTTTGGAATGTAAAAGGTAGTATGGCACATATATTATCTATTACACTAATATCAAGTCAGATTGGGGGCTAGACACTGTAGTTAAACACAGTATCATTTCTGGAGTGAAACAGAAGGATATTCATACTAAGCAGAAAAAATTATAAATACCTTCAAGTTAGTCCTAGTCATTCTGCCATCAAGTGAGTTTACCAAAAAACTTTTGGTTTTAAGGATTTTAGGATTTTGGAATCACAGGTAATGGATTAAAAACATGTAATATGTTACACACAAAATATGCACACTCCACTCCATCACCACTCTAACAATGAAAACTGACTTTTAAAGTTCTTGATTACAGAAAAAAGAATCCTATTTTTACACCAACACCTTAAAGAAGACTACCCCTTGAAAAATATACCTGAATTCATCTTCCTACTGAGGGATGCCAGATTATACAGAAGACACTGCTAAAGTGGTTTCTACCAACAGAGTAGGTTCCAGAAGCCTTTCTAAACCAGCCAATGGAATGAGGGCAGTTGGATTGTTTTGTCATGTGTCAAAGAACATGCAAACACAATCACTAAGTTGACTGGGGGAATATTATTCGAAGTTTATCAAAGGTATAACCAAAGATGAACAACCCAACATTAAGACACTATAGATATCACACACATCTAAATGAACAGGAGAGCAGGGAGAAGAGGACCACAGAGGTGGGTGTCAGGGACAGCTCCTCTACCAGCTGGGATCTCTGGGCCTCAGTTCCTTCAGGAGAAAAACACCAGTGCCTGTTTTCAGAGAGTTATCCTGAGAGCTGTATTGATCAGTGGGTATATGGTGTTTGGAACATGTGTAGAACAGATATTAGCTGTTATTCTGATCGTCTTAGGCTTCCTTGCAATTACAGAGAATGTCATGGGAATTATTTACAATGGCACCTTCAATTCTAGTCCCTTGTGTGTGTTTTACTTTCGTCTTAAAATTTCAGGCAAGGATAAGAGAAGAATGTGAAGGCAAATCTGTTCCCAACGGAAGCAGTCTATAAAGTATAAAATTAGAAGCAGAATATAAACTGGAGATTCTACAATGAGGGGGAACTCAGCAAGTTCTCTCTTTTGCAACAACATCTGAATAAGCCCACAAGCCCAAACATGCAGCTATCTAGTGGTCAATAGATACTTTGGCCAATCTATTCTAACAGCTAAATATTTTAGGAAGAAGAGCTAAATCTCCAAATTCCATACACTTTTAACTGGAAGGTGATAACAAGAATGAAATAGAATGACTGTAAAAGCCTTTCTAAAATGAGCATTCAAAATTCTTATAGTTCTCATGAAAAAGGAATAGACTCAATAATTGGTCCTGATGTCTAATTACTTACAGAAATAACGGAATTGGATCTACTGCTCTAATGAATCTAATGATAATCCCATATAACAAATCAAGTCTGGTCACATAAGGGTATTTTTATTTTTACAACCTCTTCAGCACATTCTCAAGAAGTTACAATGTTTACAATCTAAATTTCTTTATGGGTGGATACCCAGTTTGTGTGTCATTTTTGGTATGGGTAAATATAGGTATATCTGATAATCTACAAATCTATAGGTCAAATGCACTGGATTTATGTTTTATTATTAAGAACTCTAGTACTAATATAAACCATTTTTCTACGGGTGATTATGTATAAACCATATACATGGGTGGTCCTTCCCAAACTTATTTTCCCAGACTATTTTTTAAAACTATAAATTTAACTGAGGATCCATAATATAAGCAGAGTTCTATGAAACTTACTACTGTATGTACTCTCTTGGAATTAGCAAGGATGCTGATATTATGATGCTTTTTCAAACCGATCCATAAAAGATGGAACATCAGGCATAAAAGCTGGTGTTCATATTTTTTGTTTTGGGACGGGCTTTTTGGCTGCACCTTGAGGCTTGTGGGATCTTAGTCCCCCAAACAATTAAACCTCAGCCTGGCCCCAGGAGTGAACGTGCCAAATCCTAACCACTGGACCACAAAGGAATTCTCAATGCGAATCGTTTTAACTGGTCTGTTCTTAATTTGTTCCTTTATCCCTTTGCTAATAAATCTGAGACAAACGTTCTTACTAGAAAGCATACCAGAATCAGAAAACAAATAAATGATCCTGTTCACTCATTTCAGCCTGGTCATCTGTGTTTATTTTCTCTCATTTTCCAGACACCTTAAATTAACAATGAAAGTGTCAACTTATTATGAGGACTTAGGATGTTTAAGCCTATCTTTTTTATAAAAAAAAAGAGGAGCATTAATAAATTACATTTTCAGAAAACCATAGTGTCAGTTCCCACATTTACAAAAACTCACAACATGCACAGTAAATATTTCCCCAACCTTCAGTATAAATACATAACAGTATTCTCTATAAACCCATCCCCATCTATTTTCATATAATTACTTCTTTACATGTTTATACTTTTGAATAATCCCAAAAATAGATGAGGGAAAGAATACAGGCTCTGGGATCAAAAGACAGGATGCCAACTCTAGCCTCAGGACACACACTAGTAATCTTAAGAAGTCTTAAGATGTTTGCGTTTCAAGGAATTCATCTGAAAGAGTTAATTTATAAAGATCAAACAAAAAATGATGCATGAATATTACAGCTGAATCCACTGAAAAACAGGATTACAGAAAAAATTCTTCCATAGACAGTCCTTCTATAATAGTAGAACACTTCCCCTTAGAAAATACAAAACCTTCAGAGCGCTGTATCACCTCACAATACATTTTTTTACTAAGTTACATGCCAAGAAGTATCTGTCTGGCAAAAGAGAACCATTTAACCAAAATGGTTAAAGGAATCATTCATCACTAACAAATCAATAAATTCCCTAAAGTGCTTTTAGAAATACATTCTACATTATAAATAGTAATTTTTTTGTAGCATAAACCCTAAGATTGACTATCACGCAAGTACTTGTACTTGCTTACTGAAATGTGCTATTATAATGTAATTTTGGAATATCTTCCTAAATAGTCTAGGAAAATTCAAATTATGAAAAAAAAATTCAGGTGGTATAATCTTCAAATTCCTTTTACAAAACTGAAGATTAAGAAAGATTGTACAATAAGAAAAGTGTATGTACAGATAGGTAAAATTTAGTTTTCATTTGAATAATATGTCGTAAGTACCCATGCTTACCAGTGTCATTGGCAGGCTCAGATGTGAGTGGTTTTGGAGCTGGTGTGTTTTTGGGTCTGGCAGCAACCTGAGATGGAGATGGTGTGCTGTCCCCGTTAATTACAGATGAACAGCACGAGTTTTGTACTACAGTGTTTGTAGGTACATGATTATCTATCCCGTTAGTATCTTCAGCAGCCAACCTTCAAAAAAACAAACAAAAAAGATATCTTACTTCAATGAATTAAAAACAATCACATAACTTTTCATCAGAAATTTTGTAAGAACATTTACGAAGCTCTTAACACTGAAGCAAAATGATAGGTATAAAGAGTAATGAACAAGAGATATCTTGATTACTTTTTTAAAACATTTTTTTACATTTTACATTTTATTACATACTTAAAGTTTACATTACTTTCAGTTCTAAGTGTAACCACACAGTAAACATATATTGAGATATATAATCATACTGTCAAAAGTACCTCAAAGCAGTGATCAAATTGTGTATTTTAAATATTTAAGTCTAAGAATATTAGATTTATTTTTTAAATGTCTGGAAATATTTTCAAAAAGGTCATGAAATTTATAAAAATCAATTCCAAACTGTTGAGTACTGAGAAGACCAAAAACGTCTTACGATACTGATCACAAGCTATTACCAGCACTAAAATAATGAGTATGTGATGATCACAGAAAGCTGAATATTATATTCCAGAGTTAGAAGAATTTACAGTGTATTCATTACTGCAAATAAATAAATATGTCTACAATTACAAAATCAAGCATTTTAAATCTTATAGGCAGGGAGTTAGGCAGTATCATGTAAGTAATCAGGAGAACTTTCCCAAATACACTGGTAAACCTATATGTCTTCTCCACAGAGCAGCCTTAATTTTTTTTCTTAATTTTAAAAAATAAATAAATCAGAGCACATCTCAGTCCTGCCCCACCTCATCTATCTCTCTGATCTATTTCTCTCCAAGCTATTCCTTGCCTACCTTGCAACAGATATATTAAATTAGTATATCAATTTTGTATGAAAATCATGCCGAAGAGTCTTTAAATGTTTATTACAAACTTTAGATACAGGGAGTAAAATTATAATGACTTACAAGATTATCAAAAAAAGGTTAAACATATTCTAGAGTTAGAAGAATCTACAGAGCAAAAGGGCTTCTCCAATGGCTCAGTGGTAAAGAATCTGCCTGCAGTGCAGGAGATGTAACAGACATGGTTTTGATCCCTGGGTTGGCAAGATTCCCTGGAGGAAGAAACGGCAACCCACTCCAGTACCCGTGTCTGAAAAATCCCAGGGGCAGGGGAATCTGGTGGGCTACAGTTCACAGGGTCGCAAAGAGTCAGACAGGACTGAGCACACACAAGCACGCACGCGGAACAAAAATCAACTAGAAAGAATCAGTGTCCTTGTTTTACTTGCTATTTCCTCTGCCTGGAATGCTCTTCCCTCAAATCTCTGCATGGATGGCGCATTTTTGGCCTTTTAATTATAGTTTGAATGGCACTTCCACAGAGATGATTCCGCGACATTTCTCTTTATAAAGGGTTCCTTTACATTCCTGTCACCCTGTCCTGTGTTTCGATGACTTCATAGTTCTTATCACTATGTCCAATTAGCTAATTTCTTCCCTCACGTGTCTACTATCTACCTCTATCCTGCCAGAATGAAGATTCCACAGGAACAGGACTAGTATTCTTAGTGCTTGGACTAGTGCCTGGCACCAAACACGCACTCAGCAAGTACCTGGACGAACTAACAACACTTTCCCTTGTCACCTACATATTTAGAATGAGATGTGTTCAGGAATTTTGGGCAGGTAAAGCTTTGGAAGGGCTGCCCAGGTGGCACAGGTGGTAAAGAACCCACCTGCCCATGCAAGAGACCTAAGAGACGTGGGTTCGACCCCTGGGTCGGGAAGATCTCCTGGAAAGAGGGCACGGTGACCCACTCCAGTATTCTTGCCTAGAGAATCCCCATGGACAAAGGAGGCTGGCAGGCTACAGTCCATAGGGTCACACAGAGTCAGACACGACTCAACCAACTTAGCAGGCACACAAAGCTTTGAAATTTCTCTCAAGTTAATCTGATTTGTACACTCTTCCCTAAGACACTCAGCAAGGATCAGTGACCTGGGAGACAGAGTAAAACACTGCAACTTAAGTTTTCCTGGTGCTGTAGAACTAATCTTTGATTCAAAATGTAGTTACATAATAAATAACATTAGTCTTTAGGTTGGTAGTGATTCAGGCTCCTTTAACCATCTAAAATTTCATTGCAAAAGTTATAATTTTTGATACATATATATATATGTATATATATGCACACACACATACGCACTAGAGCATTTAAATCTACCTAATTGCTGTATCCTTTCAGTTTGATTCCCGGGTCGGGAAGGCCCGCTTGAGAAGGCATAGGCTACCCACTCCAGTATTCTTGGGCTTCCCTTGTGGCTCAGCTGGTAAAGAATCCACCTGCAATGTGGGAGACCTGAGTTCCATCCTTGGGTTGGGAAGATCCCCTGGAGCAAGGAAAAGGCTACCCACTCCAGTACTGTGGCCTAGAGAATTCCATGGGGCCACAAAGAGTTGCACATGACTGAATGACTTTTCACTTTTCAGTTTTGAATTTTCTCAATGTGAATAGTCATGTGGATATAAATAAATACATTTATTTAAGCCAAATATATATTCAGACGACATGCTGATCTGTTCAAGGGCTCTGTGAAGATCATTTAATAGCAATTTAGTAGCAATATTAGTAACTGTAGATTAATGAAAGTCACACTTTGTCATATAACAGCATGATTTTTCAAATGTATTTCACAGCAATGTACTTTCACATGTTCATTCCATTATAATTGATCTATTACATGCTTTTATTCTAATTCAAATTATTTCAAACAGAAAGTCTCTATTAGTTGTCATCAAATGTGAATCTATGGGAGTTGCTGAGATGGCAGGATGACCTCTAAGGAGAGACCACAATCGGTGCAATATCTATCTTCTAGCAGTTACAGGAAGCTGCCAACTCAGACAGCAGTGAGATAACCACTTTTCCACATCACTTGACTCTATTTACCGATAAAATATGCCTAAATACAGATTTTTAAGAGCCATTTCCAATTTTTAAAAAAAGAATGAAGTTCTGACACTTCCTACAGCATGGATGAATCATATGCTAAGTAAAAGTCAGTGACAGAAGGTCATACATTATACGACACTGTTTACAGAAATGGCCAGAAGAGGCAAACCCACTGAGACAGAAGGTGAGTGGCTGGCAGGAGCTGGGAAAAAAGAGGCGCGGAGAGAGAATGCCCCAGGGTACAGTGTTTTTTTGAGGGTGAAGAGAATGCTCTGAAATGAGACACTGGTGACGGTTACCCAAATCTGCTAACCTAAAAAACTACTAAGATATACACTTTGTTCCAATAATATATCTCATTACAGCTGTTTTTTTTTTTTAAATCACTTTGATAAGAATTCAACCAAATAATACGTTTAGATATAAGCTTTTAAAGTCTATGGCAAACTCTAAACGAAGGTTAGAAACTTCATATACGGGAAATGTGGTGTTACTTTGCCACAAACACCAAAACAAAACATGCTACCTGGTGGTTGTCCTTGCTGAAGGCTCTCTGTCTTCATGTAAGGCGTCACCATTTTGCTGTACTTCTACTGAATGGCAAAAGAGAGAGACACTAGGTTTTTTACATACTTCTTGATTTTTTTTCCCTTCAAATTTTAAAAACCCAAAGTTAGCTTACTGGCTGGAGATGAGCTGCTGTTTGTTATATTTTCTTGCTCAATCACCAGTCCATCAAGCACAACTGTTAATTCACCAGTTTGCACGACACCATTCTTGGTTTCCAAGGAAAGTTTTAATTGTTCTTTGACTTTTTCCACTAAGGGAGGGGGGAAAAGAAAAACTAATTTAAAAGCTTTTGTTATGTACAAAAACATGTTTCAGAAATCAAAACTATATATAAAAAATGACTCATTTAGTGCTTGATGGCTACGGGTGAAAGGAATTATTTGTGTTTTTATCTGTAGGCCCTTCTATACCACACCAAGATCACTTCCTTTCACACCTAGATGAGTAACTCCTTTCCTTTCACCACATACTTTTGGAATCATCTCTAATTGTCCCTTTACACAGTATAACGTTCAGAGAAAAGACAAACCTCTCTAGATAAGAAGCACAATAATGTCCCAAACTTGCTCTATGGCCCACAGTACAAGGTAAGACTTGTGGTTAAGGCAAAATTTCTGCAGGAGACACAAGAGGATTCCTTAATTCAGTTCAGGGACTTCTAGCTGTACTTTAAGTAGTCAAATTACTTAAAGCCTCAGTTTCCTCATCACAAAATGGAGATCATTTTGTGATGATCAAACTAGGAACTGTCATATGGTTCAAATGCAAAGTCACAGAGAAAATTCCACATCTGACACACAGTACGTGCTTAATAAATGGCAATAGTTTACTATTTCTTTTTCATATAAGGCCAAATATTGATTCTTTATTATCGGGATATCTAATTCTTACTAAATGCAAAGTTATTTTGCTTTAACTTCTATCTCACAGAATATATATCAAAAGTATTAGTGACTCCTTTATTATGCAAAGCAAGTCCAGTTACTTCAATCTGACCTTCATTTTTAAAATCCAAACATATTTTTTACTAGATTATATCCTTGACTTTGGTTCCTCCTATATTTAAGAAGATTTTTTTCCCATTTACCAAATATCTAGCACAAATACTTTAATTACCCAAGACAAGACAAACAAAAATCTGGAACCTCTAATCATTACACAGGAATTCTTTGCAAAAAAGTTAAGGACCATGTAATAAACAAAGCCTTGTAGAAGACCTACCCCAACCATTTTTACCCCCATAAACCACAATTCCATTTCAAATCACAAAATCAACATTAATAAAACAGAAAAATAGAGGAAATTTTAAAGTACCAAAGAAAAAACCCAAGCCTGTAAAAGCATGAAATTTAGTTGTATCTAGATTCTAGCAAACTATATCTGAAGAAAGTTATTGACCACCATCCTATTTCATTCATCTGCAATTTGGGGGCTTAGCTCTCATTCCTAAAATATTTAGCTAAGGAGATTCTTAATGGCCTTTCACTGCATAATGGCCTATGTGTGAAAAGAATCTAGAAAAGAGTGGATATGTGTATATGTATTCACTTTGCTGTATTCTAAAACTAACACAGCACTATAAATCAACTATACTTAAGTAACATTTTTGTTAAAAAGCATTTTGAAATCCCTTTAAAGTGAGTCTCTTGATGGAAAATACTTTTTTTTAAATTTTATTTTTTATTGAAGGATAATTGCTTTATAGAATTTTGCTTTCTGTCAAACCTCAACATGAATCAGCCACAGGTATACATATATCCCCTCCCTTTTGAACCTCCCTCCCATGTCCCTCCCCATCCCACCCTCTTGGTTGATCCAAAGCCCCTGAGTTCCCTGAGCCATACAGCAAATTCCCGTTGGCTATCTATTTTACATACGGTAATGTAAGTTTCCATGTTACTCTTTCCATACATCTCACCCTCTCCTCCCCTCGTCCATGTCCATAAGTCTATTCTCTATGTCTGTTTCTCCACTGTTGCCCTGTAAATAAATTCTTCAGTATCATTTTTCTAGATTCTGTATATAGGCATTAGAATACGATATTTATCTTTCTTTTTCTGACTTACTTCACTCTGTATAATAGATTCTAGGTTCATCCACCTCATTAGAACTGATTCAAATGCATTCCTTTTTATGGCTGAGTAATACGTCATTGTGTATGTGTACCACAACTTCTTTATTCATTCATCTGTCGATGGACATCTAGATTGCTTCCATGTTCTAGCTGGTGTAAATTGCGCTGCAATGAACAATGGGATACATGTGTCTCTTTCAATTTTGGTTTCCTCAGGGTATATGCCTAGGAGTGGGATCACTGGGTCATTCGGTGATTTTATTCCTAGTTTTCAAGAAAGCTCCATGCTGTTCTTCATAGTGGCTGTATCAATTTACATTCCCACCAACAGTGCAAGAGTGTTCCCTTTTCTCCGCACCCTCTCCAGAATTTATTGTTTGTAGACTTTTTGATGATGGTCATTCTGATCGGTGTGAGGTGATAACTCACTGTAGTTTTGATTTGCATTTCTCTAGTAATGAGCGATGTTGAGCATCTTTTCATGTTTGTTAGCCATCTACATGTCTTCTTTGGAGAAATGTCTGTTTAGGTCTTTTTCGCACTTTTTGTTTGGGTTGATTTTTTTTCTGGTATTGAGTTGTATGAGCTGCTTGTATATTTTGGAAATTAATCCTGTCAGTTGTTTCACTGGCCATTATTTTCTCCCATTCTGAGGGTTGTCTTTTCACCTTGCTTATAGTTTTCTTTGCTGTGCAAAAGCTTTTACATTTAATCAGGTCCCACTTGTTTACTTTTGTTTTTATTTCCGTTACTCTAGGAAGTGGATCATAAAGGATCTTGCTTTGATTTACATCATTGAGTATTCTGCCTATGTTTTCCTCCAAGAATTTTATAGTTTCTGGTCTTACATTTAGGTCTTTAATCCATTCTCAGTTTATCTTTGTACATGGTGTTAGGAAGTACTCTAATTTCATTTCTTTACATGTAGCTGTCCAGTTTCCCCAGCACCATTTATTGAAAAGGCCATCTTTGCCCCACTGTATATTCTTTCCTCCTTTGTCAAAAATAAGGTAGCCATAGGTGCATGGGTTTATTTCTGGGCTTTCTATCTTGTTCCATTGGTCTATATTTCTGTTTTGTGCCAGTACCATACTGTCTTGATGACTGTAGCTTTATAGTAGAATCTGAAGTCAGGAAGGTTGATTCCTCCAGCTCCATTCTTCTTTCTCAAGACTGCTTTGGCTATTCAGGGTCTTACTGTATTTCCGTATGAATTGTGAAATTTTTTGTTCTAGTTCTTGGGAAAATGCCATTGGTAATTTGATAGAGATCATATCGAATCTGTAGATTGCATTTGGTAGTACAGTATTTTCATATTGATTCTTCCTACCCAGGAACATGGAAAATCTCCCCATTTGTTTATGTCATCTTTGACTTTGTTCATTAGTGTCTTATAACTTTTTGTGTACAGTTCTTTTGTCTCCTTAGGTAAGTTTATTCCTAGATATTTAATTCTTTTTGTTGCAATGGTGAATGGGATTGATTCCTTAATTTCTCTTTCTGATTTTTCAGAAATGCAAGTGATTTCTGTGCATTGATTTTTCTATTCTGCAACTTTCCTAAAGTCACTGATTAGCTCTAGTAATTTTCTAATACTATCTTTAGGGTTTTCTATGAAGAGCATCATGTCATCTGCAAACAGTGAGAGCTTTATTTCTTCTTTTCTGATCTGGATTCCTTTTGTTTCTGTTTCTTCTCGGACAGCTCTAGGTAGGACTTCCAGAACTATGTTGAATAATAATGACAAAAGTGGACACCCTTGTCTTGTTCCTGATCTTAGGGGGGAAATGCTTTCAGTTTTTCACCACTGAGAATAATGCTTGCTATAGGCTTATCATATATGGCCTTTACTGTGTTGAGGTAGATTCCTTCTATGCCCATTTTTCAAAAAAGTTTTCATCATAAATGGATGCTGAATTTTGTCACAGGCTTTTTCTGCATCTATTGAGATTATCATATGGTTTTTATCTTTCAATTTGTTAATATGGTGTATCACACTGATTGATTTGTGTATATTGAAGAATCCTTGCATCCCTGGAATAAACCCAACTTGATTATTGTGTAATGAGCTATTTGATGTATTGCTGAATTCTGTTTGCTAAAATTTTGCTGATGATTTTTGCATCTATGTTCGTCAGTAATACTGCCTTAGTTTCCTTTTTTGTGTTGTCTTTGTCTGGTTTTGGTATCAGGGTGATGGTGGCCTCATAAAGTAAGTTTGGAAGTGTTCCTTCCTCTGCAATTTTCTGAAAGACTTTTAGAAGGATAGGAATTAGCTCTTCTTTAAATCTTTGATAGAATTCTCCTGTGAAGCCATCTGGTCCTGGGCTTTTGCTTTCTGGGGATATTTTTGATCACAGCTTCAATTACAGTGCTTGCAATTGGGTTGTTAATTTCTATTTCTTCCTGGAAGACTGAACTTTCCTAAGACTCTATCCATTTCTTCCAGGTTATCTCTTTTTTGCCATAGAGCTGTTCATAATAGTCTCTTAAAATCCTTTTTATTTCTTCATTGTCTAGTGTAACCTCTCCTTTTTCATTTCTAATTTTGTTGATTTGATTCTTTTCTCTTTTTTTCTTGATGAGTCTGGCTAAAGGTTTGTGACTTTTGTTTATCTTCTCAAGGAAACAGCTTTAAGTTTTATTAATCTTTACTACTGCTTCTTTCATTACTTTTCCATTTATTTCTGCTCGGATCTTTATGATTTATTTCCACCTACTAATTCTGGGGTTTTTTGTTCTTCTTTTTCCAGTTATTTTAGGTGTTAAGTTAGGCTGTCTATGCGATGTTTTCCTTGTTTCTTGAGGTAGGATTGTATTGCTATAAACTTCCCTCTTAGAACTGCTTTTGCTGCATCCCATAGGTTTTGAGTTGTCATGTTCTCATTGTTTTGTTTCTGGAAATTTATTGATTTCCCTTTTGATTTCTTCAGTAATCTGTTGGTTATTTAGAAACGTGTTGTTTAATCTCCATGTGTTTGTGTTTCTTACAGTTTTCTTGTAACTGATATCTAGTCTCAACGGAGAAGGCGATGGCACCCCACTCCAATACTCTTGCCTGGAAAATCCCATGGACAGAGGAGCCTGGTAGGCTGCGGTCCATGGGGTCGCGAAGAGTCAGACACTACTGAGTGACTTCCCTTTCACTTTTCACTTTCCTGCATTGGAGAAGGAAATGGCAACCCACTGCAGTATTCTTGCCTGGAGAATCCCAGGGACGGGGGAGCCTGGTGGGCTGCCGTCTATGGGGTCACACAGAGTCGGACACGACTGAAGTGACTTAGCAGCAGCAGCAGTCTCATAGCACTGTTGGAGAAGATGCTTGAAACAATTTCAAATTTCTTAAACTTACTGAGGTCTGATTTGTGACCCAAGATGTGGTCCATCTGGGAGAATGTTTGATGTGCACTTGAGAATAAGGTGTATTCTTCTGCATTTGGATGGAATGTCCTGCAGATATCAATGAGATCCATCTCATCTAATGTATCATTTAAGACCAGTGTTTCCTTATTAATTTTTTGTTTTGATGATCTGTCCATTGGTGTGAGTGGGGTGTTAAAATCTCCTACTATTACTGTGTTAGTGTCAATTTCTCCTTTTATGTCTGTTAGTGTTTTTCTTATGTATTGAGGTGCTCCCATGTTGGGTGCATAGATGTTTACAACTGTTATGTCTTCCTCTTGGATTGATCCTTTGATCATTATGCAGTGTCCTTCCTTATCTCTTATAATCTTCATTTCAAGGTCTATTTTGTCTGATATGAGGATTGCTACTCCACCTTTCTTTTGCTTCCCATTTGCATGGAATATATTTTTCCATCCTCTCACTTTCAGTCTATACATGTCTTTAGGTCTGATGAGGGTTTATTGTAGACAGCATATATACAGGTCTTGATTTTGTATCCATTCAGCCAGTCTTTTGGTTGGAGCATTTAATCCATTTACATTTAAAGTAATTATTGATATATATGTTCCTATTGCCATTTTCTTAATTGTTTGGGGTTGATTTTGTAGATCTTTTTTCTTCTCTTGTATTTCTTGACTATATAAGCCCCTTAACATTTGTTGTAAAGCTCGGTTGGTGGTACTGAATTCTATTAACTTTTGCTTGTCTGAAAAGTTTCTGCTTTGTATTTATTTCTCCATGAATTTTGAATGAGATCCTTGCCAGCTACAGTAATCTTGGTTGTAGATTTTTCCCTTTCAGTACTTTAAATATATCCTGACATTCCCTTCTGGCCTGCAAAGTTTCTGCTGAAAGATCAGCTGTTAAGTGTATGTGTTTTCCCTTGTATGTTACTTGTTGCTTCTCCCTTGCTGCTTTCAATATTCTTTGTGTTCAGTCTTTGTCAGTTTGATTAGTATGTGTCTTGGCATGTTTCCCCTTGGGTTTATCCTGTATGGCACTCTGCACCTCTTGAACTTGACTGACTATATTTCCTTTTCCACGCTGGGAAACTTTTCAACTGTAATCTCTTCAAAAATTTTTCTCTTATCCTTTCTTTTTCTCTTCTTCTTCTGGGACCCCTATTATTCGAATATTGGTGTGTTTCATACTGTCCCAGAGGTCTCTGTCCCAGACTATCCTCAGTTCTTTTCATTCTTTTCACTTCATTCTGCTCTTCAAAAGTTATTTCCACCATTTTATCTTCCAGCTGACTGATTCATTCTTCTGCTTCAGATATTCTGCTATTGATTCCTGGTGGCTCAGAGGATAAAGCATCTGCCTGCAACACAGGAGACCCGGGTTTGATCCCTGGGTTGAGAAGATCCCCTGGAGAAGGAAATAGCAACCCGCTCCAGTATTCTTGTCTGGAGAATTCCATGGACAGAGGAGCCTGGTGGGCTGCAGTCCACGGGGTCACAAAGAGTCGGACACAACTAAGCTACTTTACTCACTCAGAGTATTTTTAATTTCAGTAATTGTGCTGTTCCTCTCTGTATGTTTATTCTTTAATTTTTCTAGGTCTCTGTTAATTGATTCTTGCATTTTCTCCATTTTGTTTTCAAGGTTTTTGATGATCTTTATTATTGTTATTCTGAATTCTTTTTCAGGTAGTTTGTCTATTTCCTCTTCATTTATTTGGACTTCTGTGTTTCTAGTTTGTTCCTTTATTTGCATAGTATTTCTCTGCCTTTTCATTATTTTTTTTTAACTTACTGTGTTTGAGGGTCCTTTTTCCCAGGCTTCAAGGAAAGCTGAATTCTTTCCTTGAAGAAGGTTGAATTCTTTCTTCCTTTTGGTTTCTGCCCTCCTAAGTTTAGTCCAGTGATTTGTGTAAGCTTCCTATAGGGTGAGATTTGTGCTGAGTTTTTGTTTGTTTTCCCTCTGATGGGCAAGGCTGGGTGAGGTGGTAATCCTGTCTGCTGATGATTGGGTTTGAATTTTAGTTTTTTTGTTGTCTAGATGAGGCGTCCTGCACAGGGTGCTACTGGGGCTTGGGAGACACTCGGTTTTGTATTCAAGTGGTTCTGTTTGTGTGAGTTCTATTTGATACTCCCTAGGGATTACTTTGGAAGGAATGATGCTAAAGCTGAAGCTCCAGTACTTTGGCCACCTCATGTGAAGAGTTGACTCATTGGAAAAGACTCTGATGCTGGGAGGGATTGGGGTAGGAGGAGAAAGGGACGACAGAGGATGAGATGGCTGGATGGCATCACTGACTCGATGGACGTGAGTCTGAGTGAACTCCGGGAGTTGGTGATGGACAGGGAGGCCTGACACGCTACGATTCATGGGCTCGCAAAGAGTCAGATACAACTGAGGGACTGAACTGAACTGAACTGAACTGAGGGTTAGTTCTTGTTTTCCTCCTTTTGCATTCCAGTCCCCTGTAATTAAAAGGACACCTTTTTTGGGTGTTAGTTCTAAACGGTCTTGGAGGTCTTCATAGAATCATTCAACTTCAGGTTCTTCAGCATTACTGGTTGGTGCATAGGCGTGGATAACTGTGATATTGAATGGTTTGCCTTGGAAATGAACAGTGATCATTCTGTCGTTTTTGAGATTGCATCCAAGTACTGTATTTCGGACTCTTTTGTTGACCATGATGGCTACTCCATTTCTTCTAAGGGATTCCTGCCGACAGTAGTAGATATAGAGGAAAACAAGAGAATTGGAAAGACTATAGAAATCTCTTCAAGAAAATTAGAGATACCAAGGGAACATTTCATGCAAAGATGGGCTCGATAAAGGGCAGAAAAGGTATGGACCTAATAGAAGCAGAGGATATTAAGAAGAGGTGGCAAGAATACACAGAAGAACTGTACAAAAAAGATCTTCATAATCAAGATAATCACGATGGTGTGATCACTCACCTAGAGCCAGACATCTTGGAATGTGAAGTCAAGTGGGGCTTAGAAAGCATCACTACAAACAAAGCTAGTGGAGGTGATGGAATTCCAGTTGAGCCATTTCAAATCCTGGAAGATGATGTTGTGAAAATGCTGCACTCAATATGCCAGCAAATGTGGAAAACTCAGCAGTGGCCACAGGACTGGAAAAGGTCATTTTCATTCCAGTCCCAAAGAAAGGCAACGCAAAAGAATGCTCAAACTACCACACAATTGCACTCATCTCACACACTAGTAAAGTAATGCTCAAGATTCTCCAAGCCAGGCTTAAGCAATACGTGAACCATGAACTTCCAGATGTTCAAGCTGGTTTTAGAAAAGGCAGAGGAACCAGAAAGGCAGAGGAACCAGAGATCAAATGGCCAACATCCGCTGGATCATGGAAAAAGCAAGGGAGTTCCAGAAAAACATCTATTTCTGCTTTATTGACTATGCCAAAGCCTTTGACTATGTGGATCACAATAAACTGTGGAAAATTCTGAAAGAGATGGGAATATCAGACCACCTGACCTGCCTCTTGAGAAACCTATATGCAGGTCAGGAAGCAACAGTTAGAACTGGACATGGAACAGACTGGTTCCAAAAAGGAAAAGGAGTACCTCAAGGCTATATATTGTCAGCCTGCTTATTTGACTTCTATGTAGAGTACATCATGAGAAATGCTGAGCTGGAAGCAGCACAAGCTGGAATCAAGTTTGCCAGGAGAAATATCAATAACCTCAGATATGCAGATGACACCATCCTTATGGCAGAAAGTGAAGAACTCAAAAGCCTCTTGATGAAAGTGAAAGAGGAGAGTGAAAAAGTTGGCTTAAAGCTCAACATTCAGAAAACTAAGATCATGGCATCTGGACCCATCACTTCTTGGGAAATAGATGGGGAAACAGTGGAAACAGTGTCAGACTTTATTTTGGGGGGCTCCAAAATCACTGCAGATGGTGATTGAAGCCATGAAATTAAAAGATGCTTACACCTTGGAAGAAAACTTATGACCAACCTAGATAGCATAGTCAATAGCAGAGACATTACTTTGCCAACAAAGGTCCATCTAGTCAAGGCTATGATTTTTCCAGTGGTCATGTATGAATGTGAGAGTTGGACTGTGACGAAAGCTGAGCACCGAAGAATTGATTCTTTTGAACTGTGGTGCTGGAGAAGATTCTTGAGAGTCCCTTGGACTGCAAGGAGATCCAACCAGTCCATCCTAAAGGTGATCAGTCCTGGGTGTTCACTGGAAGGACTGATGCTAAAGCTGAAACTCCAATACTTTGGCCACCTGATGCGAAGAGCAACTCACTGGAAAAGACTCTGATGCCGGGAGGGATTGAGGGCAGGAGGAGAAGGGGACAACAGAGGATGAGATGGCTGGATGGCATCACCGACTTGATGGACATGAGTTTTCGTCAACTCTGGGAGTTGGTGATGGACAGGGAGGCGTAGCATGCTGTGATTCATGGGGTCGCAAAGAGTCGGACACGACTGAGCAACTGAACTGAACTGAACTGAACTGAACTGAACTGAGGGTTAGTTCTCTGGTAGTCTAGGGTCTTGGAGTCAGTCCTCCTACTCCAAAGGCTCAGGCCTGATCTCTGGTCAGGAATGAAGATTCCACAAGTGGTCTGTTATGACATTAAATGAGATTCAAACAAACATCAAAAAATGAGAAACCAAAAGTGAACACCAGACAAACAGCTGTTACAAAATCAGGCAAATAATATTTAAAATAATGGAATATACATATACACCCACGACCAAAGTCAAAACAGTCCAGCAAAAATAAAGTACAGCAGACTGACCTAGCAAACAAAGGAAATCAAAAATATATTTATCAGGTAAGAACAAAACTAACTAAAGCACAAACTGGAAAACAAAACTAATGCAAGGTGTCAAGTGGGGAATAAAGCAAAGAAAACAAAACTAACAAATATGTTGAGAGGAAAGAAAAGAAAGAATAGGTATGCAAATTTGAAGAGCTAGATAAAGATTTATATATATTAAAGATTAACTGCAAGGGGAAAAGAACAATAGGAAAGGCAAACAAAGGAATAAGTATAGAAAAAATGTAACAGATTTAAAATTTTTTGTTAATTAACATTATAAAAAAAATGGAAGAAAAAAGGAAAACTCCACAGAACTTCAAGAAAGCCCAACATAAAGCCAGAGATTTATAGCAATAAAAAATGTGGCTGAATATACACATATATATATACTCCCATAAGCAAAAAACAGTCCAACAAAATTAAAGTACAATAGATTGACCCAGCGAACAAAGGAAACCAAAAATTATATCTACCAGAACAAAATTAACTAAAGCACAAGCTGGAAAACAAAACTAAAGCAAGGTGCCTATTGGGGAATAAAGCAATGAAAACAAAACAAACATGTTGAGAGGAAAGGGGAGAAAGAAAAGAAAGAATAGAAATGCAAAGTTAGATACAGGTAGATAGATATATATGTTAAAGATTAACTGCAAGTGGAAAAGAACAGTAGGGAAAGCAAACAAAGGAATAAATGTAGAAGAAATTATAACAGGTTTAAAAAATTAAAATTAAAAAAAGAGAAAGGAAGATTTTTTTCAAAAAAGGAAAACTCCACAGAGCTGCAAAAGCCCAACATAGAAACAGAGATTTGTAACACCAATAAAAAATGTGACTGAGGAAAAAAAAAAGTTCAAAAGCTTAGCTGGATTTCATATTGCCAGTAAAGTCGAGGGGGGATAAAAGGAAAACAGAGGGGGGATAAAAGGAAAAGAAAAGAAAAGAAAAAAAGCAACCAAAGAATGTACAGAACAAGTCAAAACATAAGAATAATAAATGTTTTTCTTGAGTCACTGCTGTCACCCCTTTCTCTCGCTGGGAGTCACAGTCCACCTCACCTGCCTGGGATGCCCTCCAACACTGTGCTGGTCTCTGGACCTGCTGTGGGGGCAGCCCAGATTCTAATCTGGTCCTACTCCCCTGTGTTCTTGCCTCCAATGTCCACAGCTATCAGAACTAGCGCGTTTTCTTTCATGGGGGCTCTCAATTTTCTTTTATATATTCCATAGACACAGAGTGTGCCTAGTTGATCATGCGGATTTAATCCGCAGCTTGTACAGTTGGTGGGAAGGTTTGGGGCCATGTTCCTTACCTACACTACCCCTGGGTTTCAACTGTAGTTTTATTTCCACCTTTTATTTTTTTATGTGGGTCGTCCACTGGGGTTTGCTCCTGAGGCTGCCCTGGTGGACTTGGGTCTGCACCAGTGAGGGCCAGGTGTGGAGGTGATGCAGCTGCTTGGGTCACAGGGGTTCTCGCAGCATCAGGTACTCGGGGGAGTTGGCGGTTAGGGCAGAAGGAAATACAGCGTTCTAGAAAGATATGGCAACCAGCATTGGCCAATACACTCCAGTGTTCTTGCCTGGAGAACCCCCTCTGACAGAGAAGCTTGGCAGGCTACAGTCCACAGGATCACAAAGAGTTGAAAACAACCGAAGCGACTCCGCATGCACAGATCCAAGACTTTTTTGCCTGTGGTAGCTCTGCCCCAGTGAAGGCTGAGCATGAAGGTGGTGCAGCTGCTGTGGCTGCGGGGACCCTGGTGGTGCCAAGTGTGCAGGGACTCGGACTGTCTCCATCGCAGGAGTTATGGCCATGCTGCTGCTAAGTCCCTTCAGTCGTGTCCGACTCTGTGCGACCCCATAGACGGCAGCCCACCAGGCTCCCCCATTCCTGGGATTCTCCAGGCAAGAACACTGGAGTGGGTTGCCAGTTCCTTCTCCAATACATGAAACTGAAAAGTGAAAGTGAAGTCGCTCAGTCATGTCCGACTCCTCGTGACCCCATGGGCTGCAGCCCACCAGGTTCCTCCGTCCAAGGGATTTTCCAGGCAAGAATACTGGAGCGCGGTGCCATTGCCTTCTCCAAGTTATGGCCCTACCAGAGCCTTTTTTCGAACCTCTTGCAGCTGGTGATCAGGCGTTTCTGGGTCCTCTTTCTTCATAGCTCTGCCCGTTCAGGCACTTAGAGGGTCCCTCGCCTGGGGTCCTTCTCTGTTCAGTAAGTCAGGCACTAAAGGGGCACTCTGGGTGGGGTCCTACTCTGTAGTTCAGCACCTCAGGCATTTGATGGGCCAGCCTCTCTATTGTTCAGCTGCTGATGCTGGCTGTGGGGAGAGAGAGGCTATAGTGATGGCTCCACCCCCTATGTGTGACTCAGCAGTATCACCTTGCTTCTGTGGCTGCCCAGCTTTCCTCCACAGGCATTTCCCACAACGATCTCCTTCCTCACATCCCCTCGATCTGTCTCTCCACAGTCAACAGCAGCCCTCACTCTGGGATTGCTCCACAATCCCTAAACTCCAGCTCCCAGCCACTGTGCCGTCTAGGGGACCCTCATCCCTGGCCAGGGTATGTATGGCTGTGGCAAGGACTGTCTGATTCTCATTCCATTTAGGCTGCCACAGATCAGCTGTGTCACTCTCAGCCTTAAATGTTTCTCCTCTGACTCAGACAATTGCCCCCATGTGGGGATCGGACCCCTGTTTCAGTTCCCCAACCCACTGAGGGCAGGTCCAGTCCTACTAACACTCCTGTTTTGTCCCCCTAGTTCCTTCATCCTAACGAGTTTTGCATGGGTCTATATATCCTTTTCCACTGCTCAGGTCCTCCTGTTGGCTCTCAGCCGGTGTTCTGCATGCACTTGCGTTGGAAGGTGTATTTCTGATGTATCCGTGGAGACAGATGTGCTCCACGTCCACCTGCTCCTCCATTATCTTGTTCTCCTTCTCTCATCTTTTTTTTTTTTTTAATGTAAATGTTTGGGTTCTCATCCTTGAAAGATTTCCTGGGTATGCCCACTTAGTATCGATAATATCTCTCAACTCTTTGAAGATATTTTTCTACTGTCTTATCCTACTACTCTTAATTATGTTAAGTCTGACTTATAAATCTTCACAAATGACCTATTTTGCTCCACAGATGGGTTTGGTCTTTCAGTTCAGTTCGGTTGCTCAGTCGTGTCCAACTCTGCGACCCCCATGAATCACAGCACGCCAGGCCTCCCTGTCCATTGGTGTCAGGTATTCCACTTTGATGAAAGCATGACTTCCTCTTTATCAGCTTGCTCTTAATATCATGAATCATGGATTTATTTTTCATCAGTGTTCAAAAACCCTACAGCCATTATCTCTTAAAATATCTCCTCTACTCCACCCTCTAATCCAGGGCTCCAAAGAAAGGCAATGCAAAAGAATGCTCAAACTACCACACAACTGCACTCATCGCACGTGCTAGCAAAGTAATGCTCAAAATTCTCCAAGCCAGGCTTCAGCAATACGTGAACCATGAACTCCCTGATGTTCAAGCTGGTTTTAGAAAAGGCAGAGGAACCAGAGATCAAATTGCCAACATCCGCCTGATCATGCAAAAAGCAAGAGAGTTCCAGAAAAACATCTATTTCTGCTTTATTGACTATGCCAAAGCCTTTGACTGTGTGGATCACAAGAAACTGTGGAAAATTCTGAAAGAGATGGGAATACCAGACCACCTGACCTGCCTCTTGAGAAATCTGTATGCAGGTCAGGAAGCAACAGTTAGAACTGGACATGGAACAACAGACTGGTTCCAAACAGGAAAAGGAGTACGTCAAGGCTGTATATTGTCACCCTGCTTATTTAACTTCTATGCAGAGTTAATGAGAAATGCTGGACTGGAAGAAACACAAGTTGGAATCAAGACTGCCAGGAGAAATATCAATAACCTCAGATATGCAGACGACACCACCCTTATGGCAGAAAGTGAAGAGGAACTAAAAGGCCTCTTGATGAAAGTGAAAGAGGAGAGTGAAAAAGTTGGCTTAAAGCTCAACATTCAGAAAACAAAGATCATGGCATCTAGTCCCATCACTTCATGGGAAATAGATGGGGGAACAGTAGAAACAGTGTCAGACTTTATTTTTTTGGGCTCCAAAATCACTGCAGATGGTGACTGAAGCCATGAAATTAAAAGATGCTTACTCCTTGTAAGAAAAGTGATGACCAACTTAGATAGTATATTCAAAAGCAGAGACATTACTTTGCTGGCTATGGTTTTTCCTGTGGTCATGTATGGATGTGAGAGTTGGACTGTGAAGAAGGCTGAGCGCCGAAGAATTGATGCTTTTGAAGTGTGGTGTTGGAGAAGACTCTTGAGGGTCCCTTGGACTGCAAGGAGATTCAACCAGTCCATTCTGAAGGAGATCAGCCCTGGGATTTCTTTGGAAGGAATGATGCTAAAGCTGAAGCTCCAGTACTTTGGCCACCTCATGCGAAGAGTTGACTCACTGGAAAAGACTCTGATGCTGGGAGGGATTGGGGGCAGGAGGAGAAGGGGACGACCGAGGATGGGATGGCTGGATGGCATCACAGACTCGATGGACGTGAGTCTGAGTGAACTCCGGGAGATGGTGATGGACAGGGAGGCGTGGCATGCTGCGATTCATGGGGTCGCAAAGAGTCGGACACGACTGAGTGACTGAACTGAACTGAACTGAATCCAGGGCTCAGGAAACTATACACCACAGGCCAAATCTGGCCCATTACCTGCTTTTGTAAATGAGGTTTTATCTTAACACAGCCATGTTCATTCATATACATATTTTCGATGGCTGCTTTCTGACTACAATGGAAGAGCTAAATAGATGCAACAGAGATTATATAACCTGCAAAGACTAAATATTTACCATCTGGTCCTTTATAGAGAAAATGTTTGCCAACCTCTGCTTATGGGTGACTTTTTGTAATTTGTAATCTTTGATGGTGAGTTCATTTTCTGATCTTAATGTAAGGGTAACCTGTGGGCTTTAGTACAGGCAGAGTCTGTTTCTTAACTGTGTCAGTGGTGTGAAGATACTCTACTACAGGAGACTAAGCTCAGCTCCCCATTAGGCTGTGAGTCAAAACTGCTCAGCATCATACACTAATATAACTCTAGCTTATAAGTTTTCTTTGCCTTTTTTTTTTTTTCAAAGAAGGGCCTTGCAGACCACCCTTGCCTCTTTGCAAAACTCATCAAGGCCATAGAAAGCTGCCCTATTCAGGACCTAATTGTTCTGCGGTGGGAGGTTCTTTATAACATCAAGCCTTTCACAATTCTAAACATGGAAGACTGGGATATAACATTTACGAGTCATTAAGTTGAGAACTCTCACATAAATAATTTTATGTGTGTGGGGGGGTGGAATATGAGGATATTATTCCATTATTGTATAAACAAACCAACTCTGACATATTTGTTCATTCAGTATGTGAATGCATGGTGTGTGTCAGATACTGCACTCTGGGAAAGCAAGATAAACCTGGATTAGCCTAAAGTAGGCCTCTTTCCTACCATCACTTCACTTATTTCCTTCAATAGATTTACCACCAGAATTGGGAGTGGGAGTCCACCTCCCCAACTGAAGTGAAGTCTCCAAGAGAGCAGAGATCTAATTCAGTGGTGTGTCCTCAATATTTGACAAAAGGCAGGTGCTTAATAAAGTTTAAAATCAACTACTGAGATAGGGCTGCCCTCAGGAAACCTGCAAGGCAGTAGCTGGTTTTCCTCCTGCCTCCTAGACACTCTTAGTCTCATTCACCGATTGGCTGCGCTAGTCCTCACTGCTGCACTCGGGCTTTCTGGTCATGGCGAGCAGGGACCACCCTTCCTTGTGGTGCGTGGACTTCCCCTTTGACGGAGCACCGGCTCCAGGCCCTCAGGCTTTAGCAGCTGCAGCACGCAGGCTCGGTGGTTGAGGCATGTGGACTCCAGGGTGCACAGGCTTCAGGAGCTATGGCACGAGGGCTGTTGCAGGGGCTCAGCTGCTCCACGGCACGTGGGATCTTCCCAGACCACGGATGGAACCCGTGTCTCCTGCGATGGCAGGTGGATTCCCATACGCTGAAGCGCCAGGAAGTCCTCTTCCTTAGTTTTGACTGGGCAAAAGAACAGTCTTTCACCATGGGCTTGTCAAAAACATATACTCTTTCTCTACCACAGAAAACAAGAGATCTTCAAAAATCCCGGTCTTCATGGCATTTTATAGAATTAGACGGGAGCTCACAGTTACATTCTAAAGCTGTTTTTTAAAAGTGCTTGCATATAGTACTATCTATTGCAAAGGAACAAATTATCGTAAAATTCAGTCACTTAAAATAACAACAGCCACTTAATCTTGTTCATAGTTTCTGTGGGCCAGGAGTTTGGGAGGGGTGGGAAACTCTGCCTAACAGGTGACTCATGTACAGAGCTGACAAGCTGGCATTGATGAAGCCACCTCAGTTTCCTCTCCACCTGGGCCCCTCCACGGACTTGTCGACAGTCTTCACAATGGTGACTTGTTTCCTGGAATGAGCCATGTAAGAGACCAGGGCAAAAGCTGAAATCTCTTCACTCATCAAGTCTTGGAGGTCACAGACCATTACTTCTGCATATTCTATTTTTCACATAGACCATCTACGTTTCAGTGTGGGAGGGGACTACAGAAATGCGTGAAATAGAAGACAGGGATATATAAGGGCCACTCTGGGAGGTGGATAAATAGGATAACAGGATACAAATAAACAGGATAACAGGATTTTAGCAAAGAACGAGTACATTAGGTTACAAAAGCTTGTAAGGAACACTCTCAAGAATAACCATCACATCATACTATAAGCTAGTGTGCTAGGTTCCCATCTCCTATTACATAACAAAATAAATTTCAGAATTTATGAAAAAAAATTAAAGTAAAAATAAAGCTACAATGTGGAAGAAAATGGATAATTATTAAATGTAAGTACTGGAAGGGATTTCTTGAGCTCAGTAATAATAGAAAATGAATAAACTTTAATGACTGAAATAATATTAAACTTCTATAAATAAAAACTGGGAACAAAAATAAGGAGGTAAATGATTAGCTGGAAGAAAAAAAGAGCTTTCACAAATTGGTGAGGAATAAAAGGAACAAACCAGCCAAAAAAAAAAAAAAAAAAGTAAGAAAATGACAATCACAAATTATGAAATATGACTGATCAATAAACATCTGACTTAATTAAAAGTTAAAGAAATGTTCTGGTAAGAAAGATATTCATCTTTTTTATCTATTAGTATAGCAAATATTTCCAAATGGGCACTCTCATATGCTACATTTTATGTACAAATTCTTTTAAGTTTTAAGGAAAGCAACTAAACAGCCATGCATAGCTAAGAGGCTTAATACTATTTTCCCTTCCACCAAGTAATTTCAATCCTAAAAATCTTTCTTAAGACTAGAAACACACGTATCACCAGCAATAAACATATTGTTTGTTCAAATCCTGGCTTAAAATATCTTAGGTTGTTCTGATATTAAGTGAATTTTAAAAGGAGAACTTAAGATTCAGTTAACTAAATGCTAGTTAACTAAAATAACTAGCATTAACCAAGTAAATTAGGCTAAAAACAAAATATTTTAATAAATTTGACTATGCTCTGTCTTCTACAATAAATGACACATTCTTCTGCTTTGTTTCTCTGTCATTCAATGTAAAGAGATAATATTCACTGTAAATCATTTTGGACATATTCAATCTGAAGTGATCTTAATGGATTTCAAAATACTTTTGTTGATAAAAGCTAATAACACAATGAAAAACAAAAAACAGTGTAATTCCAGTGTTTAAAAGGCAGCTATCTGACTCCTCTCTGGAGTGTTTCAAGTGGCTCTGACAGTTTCAAAACTGAAATATAAAATGAAATTCTGTATTCAGTCCAACCTTGGAATTAGCTACACTACTCTTACACTGTTCACCCATGAATATAATGACAAGGATTTACTCCTTGCCCAAATTCAAGTAAGGCTCCTCTGAGCTGTCTTCTCGACTAAGCCTCGACCTTGGCTATAAAAACACAAGCACAAAAGATTTTATCCACCCTACTCTTCCCCAAATGAAAACACTTTAACAAACAGTAACACAGTTTTAACAATTCAAGGAGACTCTAGATTCTAGCCTGCCTTGAAAGAATCCACTGTCTGTTTCAGGCAACACCTGTGACAGGACACCCTTTTCAAGAGGTTTGACTAGAAAGGGCTTACAATGGTGGAGCCTTCCTTTGTCCCTGTAAGATGTGTGTGTGTCCACTATTCAGAAGTCTTTCTCAAGAGTCAGAAAGCTATTCCTCCAAAATGTAATCATCAGGAAGGATGGGGTCTCAGGCTTTGTGGGAGAATAAAATTCTATGCAATTGGGAAAGCTGGCCTAATTACATTTACACTGATCAATTCTTTGTAATTTCTCACTTCCCTGACTGCACTTAGTTTCCACTCACCCCTCTTTCTACTCCCCTATTCTCCCTCTGAAATGCCCAATTACCTCTATATAAATTGAAGATTTGTATCAGGGGCTTCTCTGATAGCTCAGTTGATAAAGAATCTGCCTGCAAAGCAGGGGACCCTGGTTTGATTCCTGGGTCAGGAAGATCCACTGGAAAAGGGATAGGCTACCCACTCCAGTGTTCTTGGGCTTCCCTGGTGGCTCACCGGTAAAGAATCCACCTGTAATGCGGGAGACCTGGGTTCAACCCCTGGGTTAGAAAGATCCACTGGCGAAGAGAACAGCTACCCACTCCAATATTCTGGCCTGGAGAATCTACCTGCCAACACAGGAGATGTGGGTTTGATCCCTTGGTCGGGAGGATCCCCTGCAAAAGGAAATGGCAACCCACTCCAGGATTCCTGCCAAGGAAATACCATGCACAGAGGAGCCTGGGGGGGCTACAGTCCACGGGGTCACAGAGGGCTGGACACGACTTGGCAACTAAACAGCAGCATGGTTGACTATCAGTTCATATTACACCATGAAGGCTGAAGAAGTAAATATCTTCAAAAACAGATAAAAAAAAAAAACTATTCAAATGAATTAATCCTTGGCTCTATCCCAAATATATCAGGAGAGCAGATATATAAAAACATGAACTTATGAGAAGAAAATGTCAAGGCCCTGAGTATAGGAAGAAATTAGCCTCATAAATCTGAAGAGGGACAATGTTCAAGTGCTAAACCAAGAGGCTGAATCAAAGGCAACCAAGGATTTTATCAACTATGAATATGTCTATTACTTCTATTTAAAATTAAGCAGCGAAGAATAAGAAAATCTGCGATTATTTCTGTTCTTGACCAATTCACTTGTGCTTAGTTGCTCAATCATGTCTGACTCTTTGTGACCCCATAGACATAGCCCGTGAGGTTCATCTGTCCATGGAATTCTCCAGGCAGGAAAGCTGAAGTGGGTAGCCTTTCCCTTCTCCAGGGGATCTTCCCAACCCAGGAAGTGAACCCATGTCTCTCACATTGCAGGCAGATTCTTTACCGTCTGAGCCACCATGGAAGCCCCAAGCAATTAACTTAGGTTAATTTATTTAATCAACAAAATGATTGACTGGGATTAATGGTCACAGGTTTCTCTTGCATTTAAGGCACTATGATTCGATAACATTTTTAATTTTTGAAGTTAATTTACTAGTTTACTTCCCTTTTTGTTATAAGCTAAGTTGTGTCCCCCTCCTCCAACCCCCACCCATTCATATGTTTAAGCCGTAACCTCTGGTACCTCAGAAGGTGACTTTTTTATATGGCAGATCTCTAAAAAGGTAATTAAGTTAAAATGAGATCATCAGGGTAGTCCTAATACAATGCGACTGCTGTCCTTTCAAGGAAAGGAAACTGGACACAGATATACCTGGCGTGCTGCAGCCCATGGGGTCACAAAGAGCTGGACACAACTGAGCAACTGAACTGAACCGAACTGATGCACATACATAACGAAAATCGCGTACAGATTTAAGGGAAAGATGGCTAGCCACAAGCCAAGAAAAGAGTCTTCTGAAATAACCGACCCTTTAAACCTCTTGATCTCAGGCTTCTATCCTCCAGAACTGTGAGAGAGTACATTTCTTTTGTTTAGGCTACCCAGTCAGTGGTGTTTTGGTATGGCAGTCCTGGAAAACTAATATACCTTTCAATTTTCAAAATAAATTCAAAAAAAAAAAAAACAAACACTGACTGCCTAGGATATACAGGATGTTCCTACTATAATTTCTTAGACCTCTGACTTCAAGACATATAAGAATGTTTATAAAATTTTGATTTTCCTCTGAGAACATTCTGCCTAATTAAGTCATAAGAGATAATTTTAAGTATATACAGTTTATAAGAGTTTCATTTCCAAGCATATAGACATTACAACCTTCCCACAAAATCACTTTGGCAGATAAACATTGTAATCTTTGTACAGAACATAATTATAATCTTTATAGGAAGGTTCAGTACGGCCTAATGTAACAGATTTGGAAACAATGTAAATGGCAACAGTAGGAACATGGTTTAAAAATCATGGTTTGTGGTAAAATATTATGAAACTACTAAAATTAGCTTTCAAAGAATACCACTGAATTACACAGAGAAATGCACACGATATAACATTGAGAGTTATGCAGAATATGAAGCTGAATATCATCCCAATTATTATACATGTACACATATAGACAAAATTCACCAAAATATTAGCACTCATTATCTTTAGGCTGTGAGATTATGAGAAAAAAATCACTGTACTAGAAAAGAGGTCCCATGTAAAAGCTTAATGCAGAGTAGAAACAGCATATAAATAAGTGAAACCAAATAGTCAATTCTGAAATAACATAGTTAAACTGAGAGGCGTTACATATTTATACCAATAATGCCACGAAGCTGGGGGAAAAGTACAAATCCAGCCACCATCAGACCAAGCAATGTACGTTTGCATACAAGACCTACTACTTATTTCTGTCACAAAGATGAAGTGAATGACCAAAAGCCATAACATAACAGAGAATTAAACTTCCAATGCCTTTTTTTTAAATTACTATACATAAACATTGGGACTTCCCAGGTGGTGCTGGTGGTAAAGAATCCGCCTGCCAATGCAGGAGATGGGGGTTCAATCCCTGGGTCAGGGAGATCCCTTGGAGGAAGGCATGGCAACCCACTCCAGTATTCTTGCCTGGAGAATCCCATGGACAGAGGAGCCTGATGGGCTACAGTCCATGGGGGTCACAAAGAGTCAGACATGACTGAAGTGACTTAGCAAGCACTCATACATAAAAATTAGTGTGGCTTTTACATTTTCTTGACTCATAACTCCTTATGTCCAAAAACTATATAAAAAACAGATTTTTCAGTTAATATGAATTTTTTGTTAAAAACAGATTTTTTTTTAAAAAATTGACATTTTAAAAATAAGCATTTTAGCACATTTGTTAGGAATAAGAAAATTTCTAAGGAAATAAGATGACGAACATAAAGATTTACAGTTGTATTTGAGTGAACTATCAGAAACTGCCTAAACATCAAATAATAAGAAATCAGTTAAATCATCCAGTTTTTAATACTCTTTGGATCACACAATATTTTGAGAATTTCATAAAAGCAATTTCTCAGAATTAGAAGTAACAAGTATTTGTAGACCAAAATTTTTGTATACCATGATAGAAAGTTTACAATACTTAAACTACTTTTAAGAATTCTTATGCTAGAAAAATTTTATGTAATAGAAACATAATGTTCATATTATATTCTTAAATGAAAAAGAAGAGGATAAACCAATAAATACAAAGGAGAAACAAAATGTGTCTATAGTTATCTCTGGATAGTAAAAATTACAGGTAATTTTTATATTCCTCTGTGATTTTCTATAGACTCCATATTTTCAAAACATGAACTAGATAATGAAAAAAGAAAATTAAAGACTCAGAATCTATTTTGTACAAACAAAATTGTTATTAGCTAAGAAACAAAGAATAGGCTCAGATAATGATTATTGTTTTCAAGTCTTTGAATATAAAATAAATCACTGATGATCACTGATAAAAGGGTATATTCACAGATGTCTGGGGTTATTTTGTATAAATTTCTTGGATAGAGAAATGCCAGTGTACATATTTCATATAATGTTATAAACTTTTAAAAAGTCACAGGCAATAAATGAATCTCTCCTATTATAAATATAAAACTTTTTTTTTGGCTTTTAGACTTCAAGATATTTTAAGAATGTCTAAAATAAAGTTAAAAAAATACAAAGATTAGAACAAAAAACTTACATTTTCTATTGTGTATTAACAGAGCTTGTTTCAAATCTACTGTTGCTCTTCCTAATAAAGCATCTGCTTTTAGAGTATGATGACTCCAAACTCGAAATTCCAATGTAGTCTGTGGGGTCACATTTCTGTAAGGGTAAAATTGTTACAAAAATACAGGAGAATACATTTACTTCAATAACTTTGAAAAAGTCACAAATTCAGCTTATTTAAGGAAAAACACTACATGAAACAGTAAACTAGCTGAATTATAAATAAAAACATTTATTTTCAAGTACATTAGGAATTCAATAACTAAACAATTTCTGTAATTGACAAACCAAAACACCAACAATACATCAAAAGTCTCATTAAGACTTCACAATAACATTACTTCTACCTGAACAAATATCTAAAGATTTAAGATAGCTAAATGCATTAGTTATAATACTTTTACTATATACAAATTTGTAACACTGTATTTTAGAAATGCCAAGTGGTTTTCTGCTCTATTTATTTTTACAAGAGAAAATATGATTATATGGAAAAAGTCTGTAAAGCACAAGCAAGGATTATTATGCTTCATTTCAGAAGAGAATAAAATTAACCAAAACTTTTTTCACATTTAAAATTGTCTAGTCACACTAAAATATAGAATTCCTTGCTCTGAAGTTATCTTACCAAAATAACAACAGCAAATCACCAAAAAAACATTCCCACCACCAGAAAAACATTCCCCAAACGACACTCTATTGAAACTTTTGCATTCTTTACACCAGATACTTACACAGTTAGCTGTTCGTCCCATTTTGGATTAGAAGAACTACTGGATTTTGCTGTTTTCTTACTTTCTCCATCTGCAGCTACTTCTGTATATATTGCTGTTCCAAACCAGTTCTTTTTTCTTTTTAGTTTGGCACTAGAAACTAACAAGAAACACAATAACCACTAGTGAATATATTTAGCCACAAAGTGTGGGTGTGCTAAGTCGCTTCAGTTGTGTCCGACTCTAGGGACTTCCAAAGTGGCGCTAGTGGTAAAGAATCTGCCTGCCAATGCAGGAGACTTGAGTTCGATCCCTGGGTTGGGAAGATCCCCTGGAGAAGGGCATGGCAACCCACTTCAGTATTCCTGCCTGGAGAATTCCACGGACAGAGCAGCCTGGCGGGCTACAGCCCATGGGGTCACAAGGAGTCAGACAGGATTGAAGCGACTTAGCACACAAAATAGTATAAATCAATACGAATGGAATCGTGCTTCTTGAGCAACTCAGACTCTTTTTGCTGGCAAGATGAAGAAACAATACAAAAGGGCTACTGTCAACGCCCGAGAACATTTGGCTTTAAGTAGTTTTACTGAAATATATTCACATAGCATATAATTCATCCATTTAAACCGCACAATAGTTTTCATCATAGTCACAGGAGTTGTGCAACCATCATCACAAGCAATTTAAAATATATTTATTACCCCAAAAAGAAACCTCATACCATTAAGCAGTCACCCTTCTATTCCATCCCACCTCCTCCTCCCCACCAGCCCTAGGCAACGACTCATCTACTCTCTGTCTCTATAGATTTGCCTGTTCTAAACATTTCAAATAGTGGATTTAGATTCACATAACATGGTCTTTTGTGACTGGCTTCTTTCACTTAGCATTCTTTCTAACTTCATCCAGGTTGTAGCATACATGAGTATTTTCATTGATTTTATTTACACATAATGTCTCACTGTATAGGCATACCACTTTTTATTTATACATTCAGCAGCTGATAGACATTTGGGTTGTTTTCACTTTTTGGCTATAAACATTCACTTAGAAGGCTTTGTGTAGACGTCTGTTTTCATTTCTCTTACCTAGGAGTGGAATGGCTGGGGCTTCTCAGGTGGCTTTAGTGATGAAGAACCTGCCTGGCAATGCAGCAGACTAAAAGACACATGTTTGATCCCTGAGGGAGGAAGATCCCCTGGAGAAGGGCAACCCACTCCAGTATTCTTGCTGGAGAATCCCATGGCCAGAGGAGCCTGGCGGGCTACAATCCATAGGCCTGCACAGAGTCAGACATGACTGAAGCGACTTAGCATGCACACACACACGGTAATTCTGTTGAATAATGGCTAGACTATTTTCCACAGTGGCTGTACCATTTTAAATACCCAGCTGCAGTGTATAAGAGTTCTGATTTCTCCACATCTTTGCTAATTCTAAGCTGCCTCCAGCATTAAGAGAAAGGTAAGTGTCTTCAGATTCAATGTATCTATTAACCTCTCTGTGAGGTAGTATTCATAACTTACCCATCTGAAATTACACAAACACTGCCAATTTTTAAAAAAATGCTTTTCCTAGGAAGTTGGTTTCAAAAAAAGGAGGTTATCTGCCTTTTCAAAGAAAAATTCTGAACTCAAAATGTCACTACAGAAGTTAATCATACCTCTTTACAGAAAGTGAATTTGAAAGTGAATTTATCTGACTTGGAGGAAGACTTGTTTAATTTAGGCTAAACATCTGATTTTTAAATAACTTTTAAAACTACTAATTCAAATGGGGAATACATAATTTCAGAGCAAAGTAATGACTACCAAGTAGTAATAAGAACTTATCAAGATCATTTCTATAGTCAATCACCTATGAACACTGTGAGTCTGAGATAAGAAGGGAAAGCCATCTGCATGTTATACGTGTATCACATGTTAAACTGTGAACATAAACATGCTGATGCAAGCTTACACTCTACGGTGAGGAACAGTAGTGTAAACAAGTAGTCACAGAAATAAGATGTGAAAAAAGCCATAGCAGAAGTAGACTATCTGAAATACAGCAGTCCTCAGTTCACAACTGAAGAACAGACAGAGATTCAAAGGCAGCACTATACTTATATACCAGGAAGTGTTTAATGTTACGTCTGAAGTGTTATTATTAGGGTGATGGCAAAACTCATTTTCATCCTTCTCTGTTTCAAACTGCTCTAAACTCTGTATCACTAACGTGATACAGAAGGAATAGATCTCCCCCTAAACATCCCCCAACCAAAGTTATTCACTCCAAATGAATCCTCAGTATACGCTGGACTTATCTGTGTACTGGAAGAAGGGAAAGGCAGTATTGGATGGTGTTAACAGCATAAGACATCTTTTCAACAAATGGTGCACAAACAACTGGACATCCACATGCAAATAAATAAATGTAAACAGAGATCTTATATCCTTAATAGAAATTAACTGAAAATATATTACAGACTTAAAGGCAAAACATAAAACTCATAGAAGATAACACAGGAAAAACTTTAGGTGACTTTACGTATGGTGATAGATGTCTTTTTAGTTATGACACCAAAGGTATGATCCTTGAAAGATATAACGTACAACTAGCACTTAATTAAAATTCAAAACTGCACTGTGAATGACAGTCAAGAGAATGAAAAGGCAAGTCATAGTTCAGTTCAGTCGCTCAGTCGTGTCCAACTCTTTGCGACCCCATGAATCGCAGCACGCCAGGGCTCCCTGTCCATCTCAGACTCACGTGATGCCATCCAGCCATCTCATCCTCTGTCCTCCCCTTCTCCTCTGCCCCCAATCCCTCCCAGCATCAGAGTCTTTTCCAATGAGTCAACTCTTCGCATGAGGTGGCCAAAGTACTGGAGCTTTAGCTTTAGCATCATTCCTTCCAAAGAAATCCCAGGGCTGATCTCCTTCAGAATGGACTGATTGGATCTCCTTGCAGTCCAAGGGACTCTCAAGAGTCTTCTCCAACACCACACTTCAAAAGCATCAATTCTTCGGCGCTCAGCCTTCTTCACAGTCCAACTCTCACATCCATACATGACCACAGGAAAAACCATAACCTTGACTAGATGGACCTTAGTTGGCAAAGTAATGTCTCTGCTTTTGAATATGCTATCTAGGTTGGTCATAACTTTTCTTCCAAGGAGTAAGCGTCTTAATTTCATGGCTGCAATCACCATCTGCAGTGATTTTGGAGCCCCAAAAAATATAGTCTGACACTGTTTCCACTGTTTCCCCATATATTTCCCATGAAGTGATGGGACCGGATGGCACGATCTTCGTTTTCTGAATGTTGAGCTTTAAGCCAACTTTTTCACTCCCTTCTTTTACTTTCATCAAGAGGCTTTTTAGCTCCTCTTCACTTTCTGCCATAAGGGTGGTGTCATCTGCGCATCTGAGGTTATTGATATTTCTCCTGGCAGTCTTGATTCCAGCTTGTGCTTCCAGCCCAGCGTTTCTCATTAACTCTGCATAGAAGTTAAATAAGCAGGGTGACAATATACAGCCTTGACGTACTCCTTTTCCTATTTGGAACAAGTCTGTTGTTCCATGTCCAGTTCTAAGTGTTGGTTCCTGACCTGCATACAGATTTCTCAAGAGGCAGGTCAGGTGGTCTGGTATTCCCATCTCTTTCAAAATTTTCCACAGTTTCTTGTGATCCACACAGTCAAAGGCTTTGGCATAGTCAATAAAGCAGAAGTAGATGTTTTTCTGGAACTCTCTTGCTTTTTGCATGATCCAGCAGATGTTGGCAATTTGATCTCTGGTTCTTCTGCCCTTTCTAAAACCAGCTTGAACATCAGGGAGTTCACGGTTCACGTATTGCTGAAGCCTGGCTTGGAGAATCTTGAGCATTACTTTACTAGCATGTGAGATGAGTGCAATTGTGCGGTAGTTTGAGCATTCTTTGGCATTGCCTTTCTTTGGGATTGGAATAAAAACTGACCTTTTCCAGTCCTATGGCCACTGCTGAGTTTTCCACAGCAAGCCACAGACAGGGAGAAAATACCTGCAAAAGACATATCTGATGAAGAACTATTGTCTAAAATACACAACAAACTCTTCAGAGTCAACAATAACAAAACAAACAACCCAATGGACCAAGGACCTTAACAGACACCTCACCAAAGATACATGGATAACAAGTAAGCATCTGAAAAGCTCAACAACACATGTCATCAGGGAAGCATAAATTAAAAGAACAGTAAGATATCACTACACACCTACTGTTGTTCAATTGCTAAGTCGTGTCCCACTCTTTTGCCACCCCACTAACTGCAGCCCATCAGGCTCCTCCTGTCCACAGGATTTCTCAGGCAAGATACATTGGAGCAGGTTGCCATTTCCTGTTCCACGGGATCTTCCCAACCCAGGGATCGAACCCACGTCTCCTGCATTGACAGGTGGGTTCTTTACCACTGAGCCACCAGTGAAGCTCACATACCTAATAGACTGGCCAAAATTCGGGACACCAACCACAACAAATGCTGGGGGAATATGGAGCCACAGAAACTCTCATTCATGGCTGGTGGAAATGCAAAATGGTCCAACCACTTTGGAAGACAGTTTTATGGTTTCTTACAATCTAAACATAGGCTTACCATGTGATCCAGTAATTGCACTCTTTGGTATTTACTGAAAAGAGCTGAAAACTTATGTCCACACAAAGCCTTCAAGTGGATATTTATCACAGCTTTATTTATACAACTGTCAAAATGTCTAAGTAACCAAGATGTAGTAGATGCATGGATAAACAACTTGTGTGTGTATGTTCAGTTGCTTAGTTCAGTTCAGTTCAGCAGCTCAGTCTTGTCCAACTCTTTGCAACCCCAGGGACTGCAGCATGCCAGGCTTCCCTGTCCATCATCAACTCCCAGAGCTTACTCAAACTCATGTCCACTGAGTTGGTGATGTCATCCAACTATCTCTCCTCTGTCATCCCCTTCTCTCCCACCTTCAATCTTTCCCAACATTATGGTCTTTTCTAATGAGTCAGTTCTTCACATCAGGTGGTCAAAGGATTGGAGCTTCAGCATTAGTCCTTCCAATGAATATTCAGGACTGATTTCCTTTAGGATTGACTGCTTTCATCTTGTAGTCCAAGGGACTCTCAAGAGTCTTCTCCAACACCACAGTTCAAAAGCATCAGTTCTTCGGTGCTCAGCTCTCTTTATGGTCCAACTCTCACATCCATACATGACTACTAGAAAAACCACAGCTTTGACTAAATGGACTTTTGTCAGCAAAGTTATGTCTCTGCTTTTTAATACACTGTCTAGGTTTGTCATAGTTTCTCTTCCAAGGAGCAAGTGTCTTTTAATTTCATGGCTGCAGTCACCATCTCCAGTGATTTTGGAGCCCAAGAAAATAAAGTCTCTCACTGTTTCTATGGTCTCCCTGTCTATTTGAGATGAAGTGATGAAACCAGATGCCATGATTTTAGTTTTCTGAATCCTGAGCTTTAAGGCAGCTTTTTCACTCTCCTCTTCCACCTTCATCAAGAGGCTCTTTAGTTCTTCTTTGCTTTCTGCCATAAGGGTGGTGTCATCTGCACATCTGAGGTTACTGATATTTCTCCTGGCAATCTTGATTCCAGCTTGGACTTCATCCAGCCCAGCATTTCACATGATGTACTCTGCAAATAAGTTAAATAAGCATGGTGACAATATACAGCCTTGACGTACTCCTTTCCCGATTTGCAAACAGTCTGTTGTTCCATGTCTGGTTCTAACTGTTGCTTCTTGACCAGCATACAGATTTCTCAGAAGGTAGATGAGGCAGTCTGGTATTCCCAACTCTTTCAGAATTTTCCACAGTTTGTTGTGATCCACACAATCAAAGGCTTAACTGTATTAACTGATACTCAAAATGATAAATACTGTGGAGGCACTATTTTGGCTACTTACACTTCTTTGGTCCATATCTATTTTCCAATTGGGTCTCTAGGCTTTCGAGTGATTCTATTTATTAGCTACCTGATAACTTTTCTCTAAGGTCCCTTCTGGCCCAAATCAGCTAGACCAGGTCTTTGTTACTTCAGTTAAGTACTCATACAGTAGATAAAGACCAGGAAGAAAATTACATCTCAGATATGGTGGCCACAGGTGCTGCACGAGTTAACACTGAAAACCAAGGATACAGCTCTAAGCTTAGCAGAGCAAAAGCATAAGTATCAGGAATTACACTTAGATGGAATACACATCAGAATCATCAGGGAAGTGCTTGAAAATATGTAAGTTCACAGTTCACAGAAAACTAAATACAAATATCCCTGAAATATGCCTCAACCTCACTCATGAAACAAATGATATATAAAATGACACTTCAGATATTACTTCTTACCTAAGTGTCATCATGCCTGATAGTGTATCTTGATGAGGCTATAGGAAAACAGGCACTCTCATAGACACCTGGTGGGAACACAGAAATAGTACAGATCCTATGGAAAGGAACTTCACAACAGTTGACCTCTGAACAACAGTGGTTTGAATCGTGTGGATACACTTCTACACAGATTTTTTTAAGATAAGGACATACTACAGTACTATACCATCAGGAGCTGGCTGTATCCATGGATATGGAACCATGGATATTGAGGGCTGATTGTAAAGTTATGCATAGATTTTTCAAATGCACAGGACTCGGTACCATAATCTCTGTGGTTCAGGGGTCAACTGTGATTGATAATATCACACATGCTTACTATTTGATCAAGCAATCTCATTCTAGAATTCTATCCTAATGACACATGAAGCCCTTTATTGTAGCACTATTTGCAATATCAAAAAATGGAACTCAGTGTCCATCAATAGGGCACTAGCTGAATTAACTCTGGTACATCCAGTCAACAGAGTACTGGGCAGCGATAAAAAGGTGTATGGAATACTCTGCTATGGACAATACCCTAGGATATAACTGTTAAATGAAGAAAAGCAAGGTGCAGGAGCTAGATGCTAAGAAGTAGGAAGATTGAAAGGAGAGATATGCATGCATATAATGTGTATACCTGCTTATATTTTCAAAAAGAAGCAATAGATGGATAAAACAACACTAATAAAAATGTTTCCAAAGGTGGAAGGGAAAGAAGGGGAAGGAATGGACAGAGTACCCAGACTTATCCAAATATCATTCTGAATTAACAATTTTGACTCTGCTACTGCTAAGTCACTTCAGTCGTGTCCGACTCTGTGCGACCCCATAGATGGCAGCCCACCAGGCTCCCTTGTCCCTGGGATTCTCCAGGCAAAAACACTGGAGTGGGTTGCCATTTCCTTCTCCAATGCATGAAAGTGAAAAGTGAAAGTGAAGTCGCTCAGTCGTGTCAGACTCTTAACGACCCCATGGACTGCAGCCTACCAGGCTCCTCTGTCCATGGGGTTTTCCAGGAAAGAGTACTGGAGTGGGGTGCCATTGCCTTCTCCAATTTTGACTCTAGAACTGTATAAATGCCTTATATGGTGATAAAATAAAATTAAATAAAAAATAAATAACTGAAAGCAATGAATCTGACTAACCCAGTTGGTGGCATAACCAAATGTAAAAAAAATTCTGACTATACATACGAAGGAGGGACGCTCACAGGGAAATCTTAAAACTGCAATGAGAGGGCCTGTTATTTTCAGTAACTTTAACACTGTAAGACTTCTGTGTGTGTGTGTTAGGATAAAACAGATATACCTGTGCTGATATTATTTAGAATTAAAATTCTGAAGTTAAGAGAAAACAGAAATATAAAGTAAAAAGAAGTAAAAATAACTTTTTTCTTCTTTTATTGGAAAATAGTTGTTTACAGACTACAGCTATTCTTTAGAATTAGCCTTATCAGCATGAACTCGGGATTTGCTTTTTGCTTTCTAAGACAATAAACATCTTCTAGCTCTGTTCACTGAAAACTCCTATTAACAGTTGACCTGATAGTTATGAGTACCATGGGAATTACAGTATATCTCCTTCTTATCCGAAACACAACCTGCCCCTCCTAAGGTAAATATTATTTCTAATGTTCTAAGCACAGAGCCACATACAAACATCCCTCCTTTTTCATATCCATATGGCTATATGCACTATTTCACACTTTGCTCTTTCACTTAAAAATATTATCTTAGAACTTGGCTCTTACTGGTACACATATTCATCTCATTCATTCAATGAAACATGTAATTCATTGTTTATCTAGAATTCTGCCAATCTTTTGGTATTAAAGATTATTTTTCTGTTACTCCTACTAATTTATCTTGCAGATATTTATATATAAACTATCTACATACATTATATGTGGACATTATTTATATGCATATATGAATAATATAAATACCTGAAAGATAAATTTATACAAGTAAAATTTCTGGTTTAAGGACTATTCTTTGAATCATTACTCCAGTTAGCTAGAGTAAATGATCTGAACCAAGGCTCTTCCATGCTTGTACATATGCTGTTCCTTCTCCCTCCCATACTTTTGGCTGCCAATCTGCAGTGAACTCTAATCCTTCCTACAAGAGCTGAAGTGTCACCCTCTGTGACTCCTTCTCTCACCCTGCTTTCACAGACCTACAGGCCCTCTCCAGGGCCAAGCAGAGCTGTGACACTTTCCTCTAAGTTCTCACTGCATCCAGTTAACAGTCACTCTGCATGGTGACTGTCCATGCGAAACAGACCTGCTTGACATTTTACAGTAAGTCCCTGGAGTACTAGGGCCTTGTGTTTTCATATATGGAATTCCACTTAACAACTATTTGCCCATGACTGAATGAATGGCTTAAACGCATGGAAAAGGGCTTTTAGCATCTTTCTCCATTCTAATAATCTTTTAAGCACCAGTTCATTTCAATGGGGCTTATTCTAATACCCAAATTCTTCCACCACCAAAACGAATAGAGCTCCTCTGCATCCAGTACAGGTTCAGTAAATACTCACGGAATAAATATTTTCATAGAGTTTCTATCTTTGAGGCCTATTGCAACAAATACACCATGGCATAAATCTAAAAGAAAAGATACTTATGAAATAAGTCTGCTATATTAGGTATTAAAAAGAAAGTTTCATCAGAGAACTATTAGTTTAAATTACTGTGAAAACAACTTACCAGTTACCTGTAACTGCAACCTTCCACTGTGGTTATTACTAGTATCAGACCTTGGCGAAGCAGTGGCCATGTCCCAAAATTCAGCTTAAATCTACAAAAAAGTTAATTTATTCATATATTAGACTAGAGATTATAATTTTCAATACAATTAACACCTTGTCCCCAGTAAATCTTGCATGTTTCTTTCTATAGATAATTTTTCCAAGTTCTATTTCACTGCCCCACCCTATTTTTACTTTTTAAATAAACACAAAGCTGAGCTACTTCAGCTTTAACCTGAATGGCAACTATTTTAAGGCTAAACTTCTATTCACCTTTAACCTACTAAGATAAAGATGAACATTAAGGGCAAGATTGAAAAAGTAATATAAATATGTTTCTTACCCTCATGGACTTTATTATTATGATTATTAAGCATAATTTAACTTATATGCAAAGTACATCATGAGAAACACTGGACTGGAAGAAACACAAGCTGGAATCAAGATTGCCAGGAGAAATATCAATAACCTCAGATATGCAGATGACACCACCCTTATGGCAGAAAGTGAAGAGGAACTCAAAAGCCTCTTGATGAAAGTGAAAGAGGAGAGTGAAAAAGTTGGCTTAAAGCTCAACATTCAGAAAACGAAGATCATGGCATCCGGTCCCATCACTTCATGGAAAATAGATGGGGAAACAGTGGAAACAGTGTCAGACTTTATTTTGGGGGGCTCTAAAATCACTGCAGATGGTGATTGTAGCCATGAAATTAAAAGACGCTTACTCCTTGGAAGAAAAGTTATGACCAACCTAGATAGCATATTCAAAAGCAGAGACATTACTTTGCTGACTAAGGTCCGTCTAGTCAAGGCTAGGGTTTTTCCAGTAGTCATGTATGGATGTGAGAGTTGGACTGTGAAGAAGGCTGAGCGCCGAAGAATTGATGCTTTTGAAGTGTGGTGTTGGAGAAGACTCTTGAGAGTCCCTTGGACTGCAAGGAGATCCAATCAGTCGATTCTGAAGGAGATCAGCCCTGGGATTTCTTTGGAAGGATGATGCTAAAGCTGAAACTCTAGTACTTTGGCCACTTCATGCGAAGAGTTGACTCACTGGAAAAGACTCTGATGCTGGGAGAGATTGGGGACAGGAGGAGAAGGGGATGACCGAGGATGAGATGGCTGGATGGCATCACTGATTCGATGGGCATGAATCTGAGTGAATTCCAGGAGTTGGTGATGGACAGGGAGGCCTGGCGTGCTGCAACTCATGGGGTCGCAAAGAGTCGGACATGACTAAGTGACTGAACTGAACTGACCAAACATAAAAAATAATAAAAATTATTAAACATAAATTTTTAAAAGTTAGTTTTAGCAATAAAAGGCACGTTGGTCAAACAAAGAGACCATGAAAATGGCACTGCATATCTGAAAAAGAACCATTTCGAATTTGCTTAAACTCTTCATTTTAGAATAGTTTCAGATTTACAGAAAAGTTGTAAAGAAAATAGCATTCTCATATATCCTATACCCAGTGTCATCTACTATTGATTTCTTATATTAGGATGCTATATTTGTCCCATATCAATATATTATTATTAATTAGAGCCTATAGTTTATTCAGATTAGATAGCACTTAAGAGAGAATCACCAAACTTGAATATAAACTTTAAAAATTCATTTAGAAGTAATGCTGAGATAAATAGCTTGAAAAATCAAACAGAAACTAAAAGACATGAAAAGATAAAATGTGACCTGACATATATTTCTGCTCATAATTTCAGAAAATGAAGAAAGAGGAGATCGTACTAGCAGAGAAAATGACTTAGTTTTCTAGAACCGTGAAATACACTTGTTCACAATTCTAAGAAACACTGCATGAAATAGTTGGGGTAAACATGAAGACACTCACGTTTGAACACACAGAGACACACAGCAGTCACGCTGCATAGCACCGAAACACAGGGCATGAAGACATTCACGTTTGGACACCCAGGGACACGCAGCAGTCATGCTGCACAGCACCAAAACACAGTGCAAGCTAAAAGCAGCCAGAGAGAAGAGTGATGACACTCAGAAGAGAGTCAGGTGACAGCAGGATTCTCAGCAAGTAGCGACAGAAACACGGAGAAAGCGTCTATCTGCGGAAACTGAGAAAATGGATTTAAGCACCATAACTCTCTTTGGAACACAGAAGGTATCAAGCCTGTGCCAGAGTTTACCAACAGCAGGCCTTTACTTCGACAAAATCTGAAAGACACGTTTCCAAAACAGAATAAAATTACACAGGAGGATGCTCTGAGATGCAGGAAGGGAAAGATGAGTAAAGAAACTGGTCAGCATACAAGTAAATCTAGATAAACACTGCCAATAAAATAACAACAGTGACATCTTATTATGGTATGTAAATAAAACCAGAATAAACCATTAAAATACAGAACCAAGGAGAGAGGCACCAAGTGGAGGGGCTGGGCAGGGAGCAAGAAGACAGGGGCTGACGAGGTCAACTCTCTCCATTGTCCGGCAGAGGGCCTGTGCTCTGGCTTAACTTTGGACTACATAGCATTCCCAGCAGGATTTCAAGGGTAACCAAAGAAGAACAGAAATAAGGAGTGTAATTTCCAAACCAGTAGAGTAGAAGAGAATACAATTTAAAAAAAAATTCAATTCCCAAAAAAACGGCTAGAAAAGGAAAGGAAAAAAAAAAATCATAAACAACCAGCATTATCAGAAAGCATAAAGTAAGAGAGTGCAAATATAGAAATAATCACAGTAACAACAAATACAAGAGTAAGATGAGAGACGCCTACAAAATAAAGATGCTGACAAGCATGGAAGCAAAACTATGGAAAAGGACATAAATACGAACAAAAGGAAAGCTGGGCTTAGTCATAGTAGCAGAAAAAGAGCGTTATCAGGGAAAACAAAGAAAATGATACAAGAGTCAATCTAAGTAAGCAGACAGAGAACTCCAAATTTGCATGCTTTAAAAAAAAAAAAAAAAAGCTTAGCTTTGGTTCCTTCTCCCAGCCCAACAAAGTGATCTCAGCCAAAAAGAATGGCAAGTCCCTGACAGACTTCGGGGTTGAGGAATGGTAATAGCATGGTAGAAGCACCATCTATGACCCCAAAACAGACGACTGAGGCTGTTTCAACCATTTGACACAGTTACGATGATAGCACGTCACAGCACCTGAGACTGACTTCCATCCTGCCCACTGCTCCACAGGCTGCTGGGAACAGGGCCACTTCCCCATCTGCCACCCTACGTTGTCTTTCTAGGGAGCCCAACTTGTAAGAAGCAGAAGTCTCCATTCAGGAGTTCTTTAGAGTTATCAGCACTGAGCATTTACCGTGAGAACCCAGTAATGCAGGAAGGTGGAAAGGTTTTCATTATGCTCAGTTTGAGAACCTGGAGTTCCTGTTCAGCCTAGAGCCTCAGTAAAGAATCTCTAGACAGCAGAATTCCAGGGAGCCCTGCTAATCAAGGACAGGACAGGGACAAGGATGGTGGTTCTTTTCACTGAAAAAGAAATCACAATTTTCACAAAACAGATACGGACCGGAGAAGCTGTCCTGCACAGACAGCCTGGATTCGCCTATTCACCTAGAAGAGGTGAAGAGAACTTTGAAGGCAAACATCGTGATTGCTATGGAGGCCACGACTGCCGTCATGACTAAGGCAGCAGAGGCTGTAACAGAGGCCATGACTTCAGGATAAACAGTGGAAAAAGGCAAGCTGCAGCGGGCACTAGAGGGACAATGACTGTGAAGCTCCATAGATAGGACGTTCAGTGGTAGAGCACCAAAGACAACTGCTCTCAAGATATTATAGGTATGACGACAGAGGACCCTTCCAGAGACCCAAACTGCATTTAAAGCCTCAGGGTACTCCTAACGAAGATGTTTCCTCTGCTGGTACCTCCTTATCTGGCTTTCAGGCAGCTTCTATCTTTGAGGCAGCAAAGCTCAGCCTGATGCCCCAGTTGTGAGAGGACAAGGAGAAGAGCAGCTACAGAAGGAATGGGAGAAAGGGCAGCATCGGCTTGCTGTCCAGTCGCTCAGTCGTGTCCGACTCTCTGTGACCCCATGGACTGCAGCACGCCAGGCTTCTCTGTCCTTCACCCTCTCCCGGAGCTTACACAAACTCATGTCCATCAAGTCGGTGATGCCATCCAACCATCTCATCCTCTGTCGTCCCCTTCTCCTCCTGCCCTCGATCTTTCCCAGCATCAGGGTCTTTTCCAATGAGTCAGCTCTTTGCATCAGGTGGCTAAAGTACTGGAGCTTTAGCTTCAGCATCAGTCCTTCCAATGAACACTCAGGACGGATTTTCTTTAGGATGGACTGGTTTGATCTCCAACTAGAGTGACAGCCTCGAAGGGACACCAAAACTGGCAAAGTAAATAATTTCAAGAACAGTGATGGTTGCGAACAGGAAGTAAGTCACCTTGGACTGGGACCTTGCCGCATCCATCAGAAGTCAGATCAGGGTGTGTGAAGGAGAGAGTGAGACCTCTCTGGAAAAAAGATGAAATACTCAGTAAAAGCAAAAGACTGTCACTCTCCAACTTCTAAGCCTCCCAGACCTGATGAGCTACCAGACGAAATGCTGGCAACTCCATCGAGAGAATGCTTAGGTGAAGTGAAGTGCTAATCCTCTGTTGATCTCAGTTCAAACACACAGCAGCAGTCCCCTACAAGTGATGGGGAGATGCCACTCCAGTTCAACCATCTCAGCAAGGATCAACGTGGAAAGATGAAAATAGGGCAGATGTGGTGAGCACCCCAAAAGGTCGAAAGTGGGAGCACCAGCATGAACCAAGAGATGAAGTAGTAAGGACGAATGGAAGAAGTCCGAGAGGAGACAGAACAAAAAGGATCAAGAGCTCTAACCTGCATCTGAGAACCCAAAGGAACCTGAAGAACGTAGCTTCTAAGTTCAGTACCGTGAGTACACTGCTCTCCCAGTTGACAGTGAAAATTAAAGAGAATTCTACACCCCGTGCTTTCTCCTAGCTTCTCTCTAGCCTGAAACATTTCTAAGCAAATCAAATCTCCATCCAGACCAGGCAAAAAAGAAAAAAAAAATCACAATCTCCCAGGAGGAGAAAAGCCTGTAAAGACTGTAGAACTACAGGAAGAAACTGACCACTGATTTGGGTGATTTCAACACACACTAATTTTCTATAGATCAAGTGAATCAAAAAATACCTAAAAACAAAATGATGAACAAGAATTTAATGAACAGAACCTAAGTGTTAGAAAACAAACATTCTTCTCAAGGATACATGGGACATATAGAAAAACAGTACGTACGTTGGGAGGTAACTGTCATTAAATTTCAGAGAATACGTATGATTTTCTTCCTGGGTGCTGATAAAAATGCAGTTAAGTTAAAAATCAATAATGAAAGATTAATTTTTAAAATACAAATATAAAATAATAACACTTCTAAATATTGCATGAGTCGTCAGAAACGGTAATGGAAATTTTTCAAAAAATACTAAAAACTGGACTCCCCGGGAAGAGGGGTTTGTGAGTCCACCTGCCAATGCAGAGGACACAGGTGAGGTCCCCAGTCTGGAAAGACTCCACACGCCAGGGCACAAGTTCTGAGCCTGCGCTGTAGAAACCTGGAGCCAGAAGTAATGAAGCCTCCTGCCCCAGGGCACATGCTCTGTAACAAGTGAAGCCAGCGCAGTGAGAAGCACCCACGTCTCAACAAGAGCAAAACCCCTGCTCACTGCAACTAGAACAAAGCTCTCGAGTAGCAATGAAGACCCAGCTCAACCAAACATAAATAACTAAATACAATTTCAAACAATAAAAATATTTCGTTGTTTAGCTGCAAAGTAGTGTCTGACTCTTTGTGACCCCATGGACTGCAGCACATCAGGCTTCCAAAAACACACTTAAAAATGAATGTAACTGAACTACAAACATTTTTGGAATACAGTAAATGTTACAGTTTGAGGCAAATCTATAGCCTTAATGACTTGTCCTAGGAAAAGAAGGCTGAAAGTAAATGAGTTAACAGGACAATCTGTTAAATTAGAAAGACAGTAATCAGTAAACCCTAAGAAAGCAAAAGGTAATAAAAAAGCAGAAACTAATGAAGTAAAAAAAAAAAGTAACAGAGAATATCAACAAAGTCACAGTTCTTAGAAAATACTAAAACAAATAAATGTCTGGCAAGACTTGGTGAAGGATGAATACAGTGGCGCCCTGATGGATCGCAGCCTGGCTGTGGTGAAGGAGCTTGTGTGATTCAATGAAGCTACGAACCACACAGTGCGGGGCCACTCGAGACGGATGGGTCATAATGGAGATTTCTGACAAAACGAGGGCCACCGGAGGAGGGAACGGCAACCCACTCCAGCATTCCTGCCATGGGAACGCATGAACACTATGAAAAGGCATACAGATGTGACAAGTGTCGACGATGAGCCCAACACGCTGGAAGGTGTCCAATGTGCTACAGGGGAAGAGCAGGGGGCAAACCATTCACCATCACAGCCATCCAAGTCTCTGCCCCAACCTCTAACGCCCAAGAAGCTGAAGCTGACCGGTTCTATGAAGACCTACAAGACCTTCTAGAACTAACACCAAAAAAGATGTCCTTTTCACCATAGGGGATTGGAATGCAAAAGTGGGATGTCAAGACATACCTCGAGTAATGGGCAAGCTTAGAGTTTTGCCAACAGAACACACTGGTCGTAGCCAACACTCTTTCAACAACACAAAAGACAGCTCTACACATGGACACCACCAAATGGTCAGCACTGAAATCAGCCTGATCTTCTACTCTGCAGCTGAAGATGGAAAAATTTTATACAGTCAGCAAAAACAAAACCTGGGCTAACAGTGGCTCAGATCATAAATTCCTTATTACAAAATTCAGACTTAAATTGAAGAAAGTAGGGAAAGCCACTAGGGCCATTCAGGTATGCCCTAAGTAAAATCCTTTATGAGTATACGGTAGAGGTGATGAATAGATTCAAGGGATTAGATCAGGCAGCCGGAGTGCCTGAAGAACTATGGATGGAGGTTTGTGACACTGCACAGGAGGCAGTGACCACAACCATCCCAAAGAAAAAGAAACGCAAGAAGGCAAAATGGTTGTCTGAAGAGGCTTTACAAATAGCTGAGACAAGAAAAGTGAAAAGCAAAGGAGAAACGCAAAGATATACCCAACTGAATGCAAAGTTTCAGAGAATAACAAGGGAAGATAAGACCTTCTTCGATGAACAATGCAAAGAAGTAGAGGAAAACAATAGAATGGGAAAGTCTAGAGATCTCGTCAAGAAAATTGGCGATATCAAGGGAACATTTCATGCAAAGATGGGTTCAATAAAAGAAACGGTAAGGACCTAATAAAACCAGAAGAGATTAAGAAGAGGTGGCAAGAGTACACACAAAAATTATACAAAAAAGATCATAATGTCCTGAATAGCCATGATGGTGTGGTCACTCATCGAGAGCCAGCATCCTGAAGTGCGAAGTCAAGTGGGCCTTAGGAAGCATCACTACGAACAAAGCTAGTGGAGGTGATGGAATTCCAGCTGAGCTATTGCAAATCCTAAAAGAATATACTGTGAAACTGCTGCACTCAATATGCCAGCAAATCTGGAAAACTCAGCAGTAGCCACAGGACTGGAAAAGGTCAGTTTCATTCCAATTGCAAAGAGGGGCAATGCTAAAGAATGTTCAAACTATACAACTGCACTCTTTCCACATGCTAGTAAGGTTATGCTCAAAATTCTTCAAACTAGGCTTCAGTAATATGTGAACTGAGAACTCTAGAAGTACAAGTTGGGTTTAGAAAGGGCAGAGGAACCAGAGATCAAATTAACAAAATTTGTAGGATAATAGAGAAAGCAAGGGAATTCCAAAAAATATTATTTCTGTTTCACTGACTATATGAATCACAACAAACTGTGAAAAATTCTTCAAGAGATGGGAATACTAGACCATCCTACCTGTCTCCTGAGAAACCTGTATGCAGGTCAGGAAGCAACATTTAGAACCTTACATGAAACAACTGATTGGTTCAAAATTGGGAAAGGGGTACGTCAAGGCTATATACTGTCACTCTGCTTATTTAACTTCTATGCAGAGGACATCATGTGAAATGCTGGGCTGGATGAAGCACAAACTGGAATCAGGATTGCTGACAGAAATATCAACAACCTCAGATATGAAGATGATACCACTCTAACAGCAGAAAGTGAAGAGGAACTAAAGGCCCCTTGATGAAAGTGAAAGAGGAGAGTGAAAATGCTGACTTAAAACTGAACATTCAAAAAACTAAGATCATAGCATCCTGTCCCATCACTTCATGGCAAACAGAAGAGGGTAAAGGTGGAAGCAGTGACAGATTTCATTTTCTTGGGTTCCCAGATCATTGCTGATGGTGACCGCAGCCTTGAAATTAAAAAACGCTTGCTCCTTGGAGGGTCTTCCCTCGTGGCTCAGGAAGTAAAGAATCCGCTTGCAATGCAGGAGACCTGGGTTGGATCCCTGGGTTGAGAAGCTCCCCTGGAGAAAGGAATGGCTACCCACTCTGAGATTCTTGTCTGGAGAAAAGGAAAGCTATGACAAACCTAGATAGCACATTAAAAGCAAAGACATCACTTTGCTGACAAAGGCCCACAGAGTCAAAGCTATCGTTTTCCCAGTAACCACGTAGAGACATGACAGCAGGACCATAAAGAAGGCTGAATGCTCAGGAATTGATGCTTCTCAACTCTGGTGCTGGAAAAGACTCTTGAGAGTCCCTTGGACGGTGAGGCGATCAAGCCAGTCCATCCTAAAGGAAATCAGTCCTGTATATTCACTGGACGGACTAATGCAAGCTGAAGCTCCAATACTTTGGCCACCTGATGCGAAGAACTGACTCCCTGGAGAAGACTCTGATGCTGAGGAAGATTGAGGGCAAGAGGAGAAGTGCGTGTCACAGCATAAAACAGTTGGACAGCACCACTAATTCAACGGACATGAGTTTGAGCAAACCCCGGGAGTTAGTGCAGGAAAGGGAAGCTTGGTGTGCTGCAGTCCATGGGGTTGCAAAGAGTCGGACACAACTTAGTGACTGAATAAAAACAACAACAAATAAAGTGAAACAACATAAAGAGGCCCTCAAGAGAATGGATACATGTATATGTGTGGCTGAGTCCCACTGCCTCCACCTGAAACTATCCCAACATTGTTAATTTGCTGTCCTTCAACACAAAATAAAAAGTAGAAAATAAAGTTTCCCAAAAGACCTACATATCTAAGGACATACTAATACAACAGATGTAGCAATGCAGAACTGTGAGAAAGGAGGGACAATTAAATGGTCCAGATAGTATCTATATTGGAAGAATTAGACTGGATTCCTACCTCACATTGTATACAAAATCAATTGAAGACAGACTAGTGATATTAATATGAAAGACAAAGTTTTAAAAGAAATTACACTATTGTTTTGAGTTCTCCCAAAAAGAAAGATTTCTAAAGCATACTAACCAAAGAAGAAAAGAATGAATATTTTCACTGTGTAGAAACTGAGAACTTCTATTTAGCATAAAACATCATTAAAAACAAACTGCTAAAAGACAAGCCACAAACTGGGAGATATTTCCAAAATGTAAAACTGAATAAGCATTAGTAATTAAACTATGTAAGAACCTTGACCAAAAAGTTAAAAAAAAATAAATAAAACAGTAAGCAAATGTGGGGAAAAGAAAACAAACTGAATAGAAATTTTATAGACATGGAAACTTGTCTGGCCAAGATGTATTTTTAAGAAACACAGAATCTCAATTATTCATCAGAGAAATACTAGTTAAGACCACAAGAGATGCTATTTTCAAACTCACAAGAATGGTAAAGACTAGGAATTTTGACCTAAATAATGGAAAGAAAAAAAGGTGGGGCAGTGGTGACTCTTTACACACTGCTACTAGTTGTTTAAACTGGCAAACCTTAAACTGCTGGTAGGTATTAAATTTGGTAAACTTGTTGGAAAACAACTTGGCTTTATTTTATAAAGCCAATCATTTGCATGTCCTTAAAGATAATCATGATGGTATGATCACTCACCTAGAGCCAGACATCCAGGAATGTGAAGTCAAGTGGGCCTTAGAAAGCATCACTACAAACAAAGCTAGTGGAGGTGATGGAATACCAGTTGAGCTATTTCAAATCCTGAAAGATGATGCTGTGAAAGTGCTGCACTCAATATGCCAGCAAATTTGGAAAACTCAGCAGTGGCCACAGGACTGGAAAAGGTCAGTTTTCATTCCTATCCCAAAGAAAGGCAATGCAAAAGAATGCTCAAACTACCACACAGTTGCACTCATCTCACACGCTTGTAAAGTAATGCTCACAATTCTCCAAGCCAGGCTTCAGCAATACATGAACCGTGAACTTCCAGATGTTCAAGCTGGTTTCAGAAAGGGCAGAAGAACCAGAGATCAAATTGCCAACATCCACTGGATCATGGAAAAAGCAAGAGTGTTCCAGAAAAATATCTATTTCTGCTTTATTGACTATGTCAAAGCCTTTGACTGTGTGGATCACAAGCAACTGTGGAAAATTCTGAGAGAGATGGGAATACCAGGCCACCTGACCTGCCCCTTGAGAAATATGTATGCAGGTCAGGAAGCAACAGTTAGAAGTGGACATGGAACAACAGACTGGTTGCAAATAGGAAAAGGAGTACGTCAAGGCTGTATATTGTCACCCTGCTTATTTAACTTCTATGCAGAGTACATCATGAGAAACGCTGGGCTGGAAGAAACACAAGCTGGAATCAAGATTGCCGGGAGAAATATCAATAACCTCAGATATGCAGATGACACCACCCTTATGGCAGAAAGTGAAGAGGAACTAAAAGGCCTCTTGATGAAAGTGAAAGAGTAGAGCGAAAAAGCTGGCTTAAAGCTCAACATTCAGAAAACGAAGATCATGGCATCTGGTCCCATCACTTCATGGGAAATAGATGGGGAAACAGTAGAAACAGTGTCAGACTTTATTTTGGGGGGCTCTAAAATCACTGCAGATGGTGACTGCAGCCATGAAATTAAAAGATGCTTACTCCTTGGAAGAAAAGTGATGACCAACCTAAATAGCATATTCAAAAGCAGAGACATTACTTTGCCAACAAAGGTCCATCTAGTCAAGGCTATGGTTTTTCCTGCGGTCATGTATGGATGTGAGAGTTGGACTATGAAGAAAGCTGAGCACAGAAGAATTGATGCTTTTGAAGTGTGGTGTTGGAGAAGACTCTTGAGAGTCCCTTGGACTGCAAGGAGATCCAACCAGTCGATTCTGAAGGAGATCAGCCCTGGGTGTTCTTTGGAAGGAATGATGCTAAAGCTGAAACTCCAGTACTTTGGCCACCTCACAGAAAGTGTTGACTCAATGGAAAAGACTCTGATGCTGGGAGGGATTGGGGGCAGGAGGAAGAGGGGACGACAGAGGATGAGATGGCTGGATGGCATCACTGACTTGATGGACCTGAGTTTGAATGAACTCCGGGAGCTGGTGATAGACAGGGAGGCCTGGAGTGCTGTGATTCATGGGGTCGCAAAGAGTTGGATACGACTGAGCGACTGAACTGAATTGAATGAACAATTCTAGGTACATACTACAAAAATTTTGCACTGATACTTGTTCCAAATTTAAGCATTCTTCATAATAAAAGCCATCACCAATACGCTCAAATGTTCACTGGCAGAAAAATGGTTAAAAGAATTAGGCTAATACACAATGGAACATTATACAGTAGTGAGAATGAATGAACTATAGCTGTAGGCAACAACATGAATGGATCTTAGAAAACATAATAGTAAATGAAAATAGACAAACAGGAGTTCAAAGCAGTAGCATCTTTCTTTCACTGAGTCTCACCTCCAAGACTTAATGTTCTACACTGAGCATCAAGGAAGACTTCCAATTCTTAATGACAAAGAAATGAATTCTTTTCGCAGTTACCATAGCCTCATCTTTTGCTACGTATTTCTTCTGAAAATGCTACAATTACACAATGGAAAAAAATCCAGAAACATGGGAACTCTGTGGATCCTGTGTCTCAAGAGCTTACGTGATCAGTATGAACAACTGACTGAGGCCCACTGAGGAACTGCTGAGGTGCAAAGGGCAAGCAAACGACAGTCACCACTCTTCAAGGAGGACGCTATGAATCTAAGCTATGAATCTAACTGAAACATTCTTCACAAATTGAAGAAACCACTGTGTGGAGATACATCTGGCTACACTTCTGCACTCTGAGTAAGGAGCTTTCTTTTATATATGGTACAGCAATATCCACATCATACAAAAATAAGTCTCCATGGCTATTTTCTTGTTATAACTTTGAATATGCACTGAGCCTTTTCTATCATTCTTTTATGATGCTTGGATATTTTCATTGAAATATAAAGATCTGTTTATAAACTAGACTTTTCTTAAAACATCATTTGTGCAAGCTTTAAAAAGACTCTAAACATAATATTAAATTCAAAATAAAGAAACCTATCTGTGGTAATACTATTTTTTTAAAAAGATAATTAAAAAAAAATTGAAAATGGCAGTTACTTCAGGGGTTGGGGAAGGGCAGGAATATAGGTAACAGAGGTACTCACAGGCAGCTCTTTAACTGTGTTGGTACTGACCCAGTTCTGAGCAGAGTAACTGTGGTTCCCAAAGGTTCGCTTTTGTTATTAACTTCCGTATATTAACACAATCCAGAACTAGCATGTTCAAATTACAGAATTTTAAAAAGTGTAAAAAATACATGATGAGAAGCAAGTAGACACAGAAAAGTGTCGATCATTAATTCATCAGATGAGGTAGGGAGTACGCCTGCAGCCTGATATGGCAAACCAGGAAAAGCCACGGCGTTCCCACAGATGGTGTGTAATTAGTCTTCCAAGAAAAAGGAGGTACTTCTTCCCCTGAACAGTAAATGAGGGATCGAAGGATAAGTGAAGATATGAATTAATCTGGAGGTAGATTAAAAGAAAATTGAGGGACTTTATTAGTGAATTAGACTAAAAGGTCACTGCTGAGGATAAAGACTGAGGAAGAGTTATTTAAAAAGAACTGTAAAGTTTAAAACGCTGTGCAGACTGTGAAACTGCCAACTAGGCAAAAGACTGTTCGCGCAAACTGCTTAAAACTTTTTCTGTACCCAGATTTCCGCCCCCAAGCTATTCCTCCCTTTCTTCTATACAGACCAGTCCTCGGACTCTAGAGTGCATGCCTCTAGTCACCAGTAAGTGAAAATTTAAACTTCAAGTGATAAAAATGGTTCAAAAACAGTACTACTTTGCCTTAACAGGCAAGATACACAGCAAACAAAATCATCTACTTCAACAATTAGCTTTCATATTTCATTTAATAACAAAGTTGCATGGCACTTAAGGGCGTCCCAGGGGGTGCTAGTGGTATGTGCCTGGGAATGCAGGAGACCTAAGACACAAAGTTTTGATCCCTGGGTCGGGAAGATCCCCTGGAAGAGGGAATGGCAACCCTCCAGTATCCTTGCTGGGGAAGCCCATGGACAGAGGAGCCTGGCGGGCTACAGTCCATAAGGTCGCAAAGAGTCAAACACGACTGAAATGACTCAGCAGGCACGTACTTAAAATACACGTAAAGTACTGCTACATACCTAATTTTTTAATGTGATAATGAATTTTTTACTGAAGTATAGCTGATGTGCAATATTATGTAAGTTATAGATGTACAGTATAGTTTCATAATTTTTAAAGATTATGCTCCATTTATAATCATTTTAAAATAGTGGCTGTATTCCCATGTGTACAGATATATCCATGTAGCTTATTTTATACATAATAGTTGATACCTCTAAATCTCCTATCTTTATATTGCCCCTCCTCCTTCCCTGTCAACACCAGTAACTGCTAATTCATTCTCTGTATCTCTGAGTCTTTCTTTTCTGTTACATTCACTAGTTGGTTGCTTTGTTAGATTCCACATATAAATGATATCATACAGTATGTCTTTGTCTGACTTATTTCACTGAGCATAATACCCTCCAAGTTCATCTGCTGATACAAATGGCAAAATTTCATTCCTTTTTATGGCCGCTTAAAATGTATACCCCATTGTACATATACACGCACACACACCCATCATATTGTCTTAATCTACTTACCTGCTGATGGACACTTAGGTTGCTTCTGTATCTATATACATTCTTTCAGTTCAGTCACTCAGTCGTGTCCGACTCTGCGACCCCATGAACTGCAGCACGCCAGGCCTCCCTGTCCATCACCATCTCCCGGAGTTCACTCAGACTCACGTCCATCAAGTCAATGATGCCATCCAGCCATCTCATCCTCGGTCGCCCCCTTCTCCTCCTGCCCTCAATCCCTCCCAGCATCAGAGTCTTTTCCAGTGAGTCAACTCTTTCTGTGAGGTGGCCAAAGTACTGGAGCTTCAGCTTTAGCATCATTCCTTCCAAAGAAATCCTAGGGTTAATCTTCAGAATGGACTGGTTGGATCTCCTTGCAGTCCAAGGGACTCTCAAGAGAGAGTCCTCTCCAACACCACAGTTCAAAAGCATCAATTCTTTGGCACTCAGCCTTCTTCACATTCCAACTCTCACATCCATACATGACCACAGGAAAAACCATAGCCTTGACTAGATGGACCTTAGTCGGCAAAGTAATGTCTCTGCTTTTGAATATACTATCTAGGTTGGTCATCACTTTTCTTCCAAGGAGTAAGCGTCTCTTAATTTCATGGCTGCAATCACCATCTGCAGTGATTTTGGAGCCCCCCAGAATAAAGTCTGACACTGTTTCTACTGTTTCCCCATCTATTTCCCATGAAGTGATGGGACCAGATGCCATGATCTTCGTTTTCTGAATGTCGAGCTTTAAGCCAACTTTTTCGCTCTCCTCTTTCACTTTCATCAAGAGGCTTTTTAGCTCCTCTTCATTTTCTGCCATAAGGGTGGTGTCATCTGCATATCTGAGGTTATTGATATTTCTCCCAGCAATCTTGATTCCAGCTTGTGTTTCTTCCAGTCCAGCGTTTCTCATGATGTACTCTGCATAGAAGTTAAATAAGCTGGCTGACAATATATAGCCTTGACGTACTCCTTTTCCTATTTGGAACCAGTCTGTTGTTCCATGTCCAGTTCTAACTGTTGCTTCCTGACCTGCATACAGACTTCTTAAGAGGCAGGTTAGGTGATCTGGTATTCCCATCTCTTTCAGAATTTTCCAGTTTATTGTGATCCACACAGTCAAAGGCTTTGGCATAGTCAATAAAGCAGAAATAGATGTTTTTCTGGAACTCTCTTGCTTTTTCCATGATCCAGCGGATGTTGGCAATTTGATCTCTGGTTCCTCTGCCTTTTCTAAAACCAGCTTGAACATCAGGGAGTTCACGGTTCACACATTGCTGAAGCCTGGCTTGGAGAATCTTGAGCATTACTTTACTAGCATGTGAGATGAGTGCAATTGTGTGGTAGTTTGAACATTCTTTTGCATTGCCTTTCTTTGGGACTGGAATGAAAACTGACCTTTTCCAGTCCTGTGGCCACTGCTGAGTTTTCCAAATTTGGTGGCATATTGAGCGCAGAAGAACTGATGCTTTTGAACTGTGGTGTTGGAGAAGACTCTTGAGAGTCCCTTGGACTGCAAGGAGATCCAACCAGTCCATTCTGAAGGAGATCAACCCTGGGATTTCTTTGGAAGGAATGATGCTAAAGCTGAAGCTCCAGTACTTTGGCCACCTCATGAGAAGAGTTGACTCATTGGAAAAGACTCTGATCCTGGGAGGGATTGGGGGCAGGAGGAGAAGGGGACGACTGAGGATGAGGTGGCTGGATGGCATCACAGACTCGATGGACATGAGTCTGGGTGAACTCCGGGAGATGGTGATGGACAGGGAGGCCTGGCGCGCTGCGATTCATGGGGTCGCAAAGAGTCGGACACGACTGAGTGACTGAACTGAACTGAACTGAATGACCTGAGGAGTTCCTCTTTTGGTATCCTATCATTTTGCCTTTTCATACTATTCATGGGGTTCTCAAGGCAAGAATACTGAAGTGGCTTGTCATTCCCTTCTCCAGTGGACCACATTCTCCACCATGACCTGCCCGTCTTGGGTTGCCCTGCGGGCTTGGCTTGGTTTCATTAAGTTAGGCAAGGCTGTAGTCATAGTGTGATTAGATTAACTAGTTTTCTGTGAGTATGGTTTCAGTTACATTCTTTAATATGAGCATTACAGTGACATCATGTGAGTAGGGAGGTACTGTGGCTCAGAAGTGTTAAAAGTCCACAACCATAGTCTTTATGACAATGCATTCTCAGTCTACATAGGTATACTTAACTCTCAACAGGTCTGGAGTTTAACTGCTAAATATAGTCTTAGTTAATCACTTACTTTGTACCAGGAACTGTTCTAGATACTGGAGATATAAAGATGAGTAAGACACGATTCCTTCTTCCACGGAGCTCATAGTCTAGTGAGGAGACAACCTATAAACAGAAAAACAACTTTCAGCGTGACAGTTACTAAAACAGATGCAAAATGGCAACCACTACATCTGGGGCACACGAGAGAAAGTGGGTGACTCAGTCAGGAAGAGGTTCATAGAGAAAGAAACCTTCAAATAAACCGTGTGTTAGAGCGCAATTCTTCAATAATGAATCACAGAAAACACGGAGCATTCAGAGAACTGTTGGTAAGACTGATGCAAAGGGAGGAGGCCCACATGCAAACAGTAATCTAAACTATAAAGAACCCTATGGGATAGTTCATATGGTATCCAAAATAAACAAAGCACAGTAGTTTAAAGTTTAAAGCTTATCCTGAAGGTAAGACTGATAGGTTTCCATAACAAGAACTGCATTTTAGAAAAATACTTCAGTAGAAATGGGTCCAGATTTAAAGTAACAAGTTGATCTGAACCAGAGCACTGGCTATGAGAAGGAGAAAGCTCAGCATACATGTAAGATCTGTGACAGATGATTACGGATAGCTGAGTCTTAGAAGGAAGGAGGATTTCACACAACTAAAATGTCCCACTTCGCTATCTGGGTGGACAATGGAGCCATAACCAGGATAGAGAACAGAAGAGAAACAAATTGTGGAAGACAACATGCCGTAGAGTTTTCAAGGGCCAATTCTGCAGTCAGACTATTTGAATTTCATTTCCAATTCTGCCACTGAAACAGCTGTGTGACCAGTCGTGGCAAAAGAAAAAAACAAAGTCTGAGTTTTAACAAACTTTTGAGTGAACTGGTTACTCGTCCAAATTAACTTAGGTCATAACATATATGGCCAATTATATGTAAGCTGATTATGTGCAGTTCAATCCTTTAAAAATATCAGAGTTGTATAAGAGCTCATTACTATTCAACTGCAGAGAACAGCAGGAGTCCTGAATGTAGATAATAAACGACATTTCCAGTCCTCCAAGGTTACAGACCTATCAACACCTCACTCAGAAAATATACCTTAATTGCCTGCTTACTTTAAGACGTCATTCTTGAGTCAGAAGCAAAATTTTAAAAAAAAAATCCAACAGATCTGATTCATTTTGCATACTATGCACAGCATTACGGATTAGAAAAGCCAGAGAAATATCATGTATCCATCTGCCTGGATCAATTAATAAATATACTTAGTGACTGCCTAGTCTATTAAAGTGGGTATGGCAAGGACACAAAAGTGGTCCCTGTTTCCACACTGGTACTCTAGTTTGAGGACGATAATACACAGGTAACATCCCAGCAACAAGACAGGATGGTATATACCAGTTGATAAAGAAAGTTAGTCCAATGGACGTGGAACTTGAAAGGTTAAAAAGCCATTTAGGCAACAAAATTTAAAATTTAAAACTCAATGAATTTTAACAATGAATTAAAATTTAAAACACACAATTTAAAACTCCATGAATGTGGCAAAGATAGACAGACCATCCAGGCTGAGTCCTGCTTCTTGGGCATGTCTCAGTCCTGGGTACATGGGGACCCTAAAGGGTAACCTTAAAAAACAATGCAATGCTCTAACTGCAGAGATAGCTTTTGGATGTATCTCAAGAATATTTCACTAGTAGAATCCTGATATTATAAAGCACACTTCTGTTAGGTTTTACAGTTTCTGTAGGACCGAAATATTCAGAAAGGAAAGATCCATTTTATCTGGACTACGTATCACCAGGCCTCGGTTTCAAAGCCCAGGTGAATGCACGTGGGCAGAAAGGGAGAGGAAGGAGGAAAACCCTTCTCAGTACCCAGTGCCTTTCAACTTCAGAATCGTTCCCTTTCATCGCACTCTCCGAATGGTCACCACTAGGTCTCCTATGATTCCGAGACTACTTCCGCCTTCCCGGGCAGCCTCTGAACACAGTCCTAAGGCTCCTCCGCACTTGAGGTCGCCACCCTCGCTCCAGCCTCGGCATCTGCGCCAACCCTGGGTCTGGCCCCCTTCCATCTCACCAACGGCAGGGGCGACCCCGTGCCGGGCTCCGGGAGCTGCGTCCAGCACTGCACTGCCTCTTCAGCGCCTGTCCAAGGAACTCGAGCCCCTGGGACCCCCAGCTCCCCGCCGGCCGAGAGCACCCCTACCTACTACCTACGGCTGCACAGCACTTCCCAGTTACACATTCACATTCCCATCTCAAGGAAACAGGCTAAGTACAACCATTTCAAATGTTAACACTGCAACATTAACATTATTCTCTTTTTATTGAGTTGAATTTTAATTTTTAAAAATTTACTTATTTTTAATTGAAGGATAATTGCTTTACAGCCTTGGTTTCTGCCAAATATCAACATGGTACACGTGTGTCCCCTCCCTCCGGAACCTCCCTCGCCATCCCACCGCTCTCATGTGACCAAGCCCCATGCTCCCGGAGTCATAGAGCAAATTCCCACTGGCTACCTATTTCACATGTGGCAATGTGTGTGTCCATGTTACTCTCTCCATACGTCCCCCCGCCCCCTTCCTCCGTCACCCTCCGTGTGGTAAGTCTGTTCTCTATGTCTGTGTCCACATTTCTTCTCTATTTTCTACAGGGCTTTCTTCCCAGGAGCCCTCAACCACTGTGCCTTTTCCTCTACCTTCAAATTAACTTGGTGCTGAGGTCTCAGTGTGTACTTTTAATTATTTGGGATAGAACCTAGATGATTTCTTAAAACTTTACTTGTCTGCACTAACCTCTCTGTATAAACTTCACTGATTAATCCTTTAAAAGCAAAGCAGAGGAATTTCACCCTCCTGATCATCTGCAAGTGCCACTGAGGGAAAAGGAATAACGCCTTTGACCCGTGCAACTACGGTGCCTGGAAGAGCACTTGCAGTATCTGCCAGACAGTGGACTAACGAAGACCGGCATCCACAGGAACTTTTTATCCTCCAACTGTAGTCTGGGTGCTTTGTCTTTCATCTGAAAGTGCCTATTTCATCATAGGATCTAATAATCACAACTTCCTCTCTTCCACCTTTCCGCATCTGCCTTCCACCCTTCTGTACTTGCAGTAAACGTCAAAGTTTATTTTAGCGCCCAATACAAGCCAGTTTATGGGAAGAACACAGGAGGTGTTTTTTCTTTAAATGATGAAAATGTATTTATCTTCAAAATGTCAAATTTCTTAAGTCTGTACTAATATCCAACTCTTATTATTTATCTCCACCCAGTTTCAGATTCTCACACTATGTGACCATCATGCTCTCAACTCACTCTGTGTAATCAACCTACTCAATCAGTTACCTAATTAATAAAAATTTCTTTTCTTTCTCAAATCTTCAAATACTTGTATTGTTACTGCATTTCCCTTGCTGTAACAGTCAAAAGCCTCGCTGAATTTAACCTTATGCCTCCTCAAATTATCACGACACACACCCTTATACCTACTGCCCATTAATTCCCTGCAATTTATTTCCTAGTTTATTTCCTACAACTTTACTCACTAAACTTCAAGTCAGCAAAATTTACAAGATCTTCCTGTCAGTACAGAATGCAAATTCCTTCCCCAAAAAAGCAATTAATAATCAACAACAGACTTTGTACTTCCTGGTGGTTCAGACCAGGAAGTAAAGAATGCGCCTGCAATGCAGGAGACTTAGGTTTGATCCCGGGGTGGGGAAGATACCCTGGAGAAGAGAAAGGCAACGCACTCCAGGATTCTTGCCTGGAGAATCCCGCGGACGGAGGAGCCATGGAGGGCTACAATCCACCGGGTTGCAAAGAGTCAGACAACACTGAGCGACTAATGCTTTTACTTTACACTAGAGGCTAAGCTAGCAGTAACTATAACACACAAAAAGTAAAGGCCAGTTGAGAGATCAAATATCAAAGATATTTCCATTTGGAGCTGACAGAAATACTGAGTTCTGCCCTTTCCCAAGTCAGTTCTATTCAGTTCAGTTGCTCAGTTGTGTCCAACTCTGCAACCCCATGAATCGCAGCACGCCAGGCCTCTCTGTGTCCATCATCAACTCTCGGAGTTCACCCGAACTTATGTGCATCGAGTGGGTGATGCCATCCAGCCATCTCATCCTCTGTCGTCCCCTTCTCCTCCTGCCCCCAATCCCTCCCAGCATCAGGGTCTTTTCCAATGAGTCAGCTCTTTGGTGAGGTAGCCAAAGTACTGGAGTTTCAGCCTCAGCCTCAGTCCTTCCAGTGAACACCCAGGGCTGATCTCCTTTAGAATGGACTGGTTGGATCTCCTTGCAGTCCAAGGGACTCTCAAGAGTCTTCTCCAGCACCACAGTTCAAAAGCATGAATTCTTTGGTGCTCAGCTTTCTTCACAGTCCAACTCTCACATCCATACATGACCACAGGAAAAACCACAGCCATGACTAGACGGACCTTTGTTGGCAAGGTAATATCTCTGCTTTTTTAATATCTAGGTTGGCCATAACTTTCCTTCCAAGGAGTAAGCGTCTTTTAATTTCATGGCTGCAATCACCATCTGCAGTGATTTTGGAGCCCAAAAAAATAAAGTCTGACACTGTTTCCACATCTATTTCCCATGAAGTGATGGGACCAGATGCCAAGTCAGAGGTTAGTAAAAAACAAAACAAAACAAAACTACATTTTATAGCAAACAATATAAAACTCTCAACATCTAGTAACGTTAGAAGTTAGAAGAAACCCAACTCAGATCCTGTCAACAAGTAAACTTTCACTGATAGAAGTCCTTTAGTCGGGCTGATGTGGGTGGGAGGAGGAAGAGAGTAACAACAATTGAAAATAAACTATCACTTAACAGAGGCAAGTCTGAATCTGAACTTTTGCACCCACATTTACTAAGAGACAGCATAACAATAGTTGAGAGAGTAAATTCTGCAGCCAGATTGTCTAGGTTCAAATCCTGGTTCCACTACTGGCAAGCTCCCTTACCCTACACTGCCTCCGTTTTTATATCTATAAAATAATGGTACCTACCTCATAGATTTATTAAGAGAATTAAATGAGTTAATATTGACAAATGGTTAAGAAAAGTGTCTGGCTTACAAAGGCTTAATATATATATAAACTGACATAACCTTCAACAAGTAACTTAACCTCTCTCAGCAGCAGATGTCTTAGGAGAAATTACTATTATTTTGTGAATTATAATGTGATATATAAATACTAAATTATTAAGCACATAACACAGGAAAACATTAAATATAAAACAATGAAAAAGCATTTATAGAAAAATATAATCTTGCTTATTGCAATTCTATCAATAAATTTTTCTGAACAGTGAGTGAGGTTGCTTTTAAACTCAACTCTTTGGCATTCTGAGACAATCACTCCATCTACCATATTTTAAATAATTTCTGAGGGAGATTCTTATAAAAATATATTATGCAATACCCTGTTCCTAGTATTGAGTCTCTGAAAATGAAGACTACCTTCCTTTCCAAAGTGACTGAGTACCTACACATCTTTCACCTCTTAAATATACTCTCTCCTCCCATTTATACCCTCTTCTTTTCGGCCCTCAAACTGACCTGAGGCTTATGTTATTTAAAAAAACAGGAAGACACTAGGAAGAAAAACCAAATGCTTTGATCAAATAACCCCTTAAAGGCACAGCCAGCCTTCTTTCTCACCTTCTGCTCACTTCTGCACCCGTGCAGTTTGGCTGCCGTCTCACCCTCTGCTGAAACATCTCCCTCTCCTTCCGAGACCAAACGGCCACCTCACACCCACTCTCTCCTGCAGCTCTCCGCACCGTCAGAGATCCACTCAATAAACACGGACCAGGCCTCCACGCGCTCCCTAATGAAATCCTGACTCAGGCCTCTAACTTTTCCAGTAAAAGACAATCAGTTTGCCATGGGACAAAACAGAGCTGATCAGTAAACAAAGCAGGTAGCAGGTATCTGATAATCAAAGTAGGTAGCAATAATCAAATCAATAATCAAAGTAGGCATCTTTTAACACTTCTGAATTAAGTCATTCAGCACATAAATCTACTAATGCATGTTTTCAGGTAGTATGTTAGACACTAGGAATACAAAACTCATCTCTGATATGCTCTTTGCCCTCCGTGAGTTTATAATTTAACCGTAAAAACAGACAAGGCAGTTAGCAGCGTCAAGCTGACAGGGCGGTGCAGAGAATATAGCAGAAATACAGAGGAAGGGCGGGCTTCCCCAGGAGCCTCGACTCAGTGGTTAAGAATCCGCCTGCCCACAGAGGAGACGTGGGTTCAGTCCCTGGGTTGGGGAGATCCTCTGGAGAAGGCAACGGCAACCCACTCCAGTATGCTCACCTGGGAAATCCCACGGACAGAGGAGCGTGGTGGGCTACAGTCCACGCGGTCACAAAGAGTCAGACATGCCTCGGCGACTGAACAGCAGCAGCAGAGGGGCATCTAAGTCAGACTCTGTGCGACAGTGACGAGGCGCCTGGAAAGGCTTGAGAGATGGTCAGCAGCAGAGATGAGCGGTGCAGGACTCCTTCGTCAGGCTGTCCATACAAGGGCAAAGAGTGCTCTCAAGCCCTTCCGTACTCAGAGAAGACCACCAATATGGACAGTGAATACATCACTGATTCCGCTCAGCAAAGTTTGTGGAGAGTGAGTCTCAAGAGATGAGCCCTTAAGGGAGCGAGAAAGCAGCTGCCCCTAAAGAGTACTGAGAAAGCCACTGAGCACCACTGCATTTTCATCAGGGAAGGACTCCCACTCTGGAAGAACTGCTCTAACAGTGTTGTGAGGGGAGCCTGACAGTGGGCTAGGCTGGAAAGGGACTAAAAACAGAGGAAGCAGCAGAGATAGTAAGTCCAGAATCTGTAATAACTGGTGGACTAATCAGATGCAGGGATAAAAGAGATTACTTCTCACCATCTCCAATATCATCTTCTTCTCCAAGCTTCATGATTTTTCACCTAGACTGCAGCACGTGGTCTCCCGGCCCCGCCTCTCGACTCCTCCTCTCACGTCATATGCCTGCTTGCCCTCACATCCATCCCCGATCCAGGGTCAGAGCGAGCTTTCCAAAGCAGGATCATCGCAAAAGCTCTTTCACTCTCCAAAGGTCTCTCATTCTAACTCCAAAAAACCCAAACTCAAACCTGGTTCCATGTGGCCTGCTGCCCCTGCAACTCGCACCTCTCTCCTCCTCTTTGCACTTTTGTTTTCCCTGCTCCATCTGACAGTCCCTCGGCTACCTTCTCAGCCTCAGGTCTCCACTCAAATATAACCCATCCAAAAAGAATCTCGTTAGCCCAGGCACAGAAAGAGCCCCGCTCCTTCAACTCTACCACCTCACCCTATTTTATCTTTCCTAGTAATTCTCATTTATGTTCAGTTATTTTACCCTCTTACTTCTATCTCCAACCTTGTATCTACCTCCAAGGGCAGAAATTCTCTTATTCATTCCCAGAACCCAGGCTAAAGCCTGACTGAGCGAAAGCCCCCCAAAATTATTACTGACCAATTAAGACAGAGCTCAGAAAATAGATGCTGGAGGTAAATGTTTGCATGACATCCCATAAGCAGGAGCTCAGGAACCAACTGAAGCCACCTGCTGCGACAGGTGGTCTTTCACTCAGGAAAGGCCACTGGCATACAATTAGCAGTACAGATAGCACCTAGGGAACAGCAATACTGAAAGGTGGAACAGTAGATGTGGACTGTGCACAGAATTGAAAAAAAACAAAAGTTTAAGAATTTGACGGAGAAAAAGAGTGGCTCAGCCCAGCAAGTACTCCAGTAAGCTCCGTAAAAGAGAAAACAGTTTACTAGACTACAGGGATGCCACCAGGCCCTCAGCAAGGGCAATTTTAATGGAGTTGGAGGCCCAGAGGCCAAGCTTCAGAAGCAAATCAACATCCAGAAACCTCTTCAGTTGCCTGATAATAAAGCAAAAGAGATGCAGTCTTAAAGGGAGGGGTGCACAGCTTTGTACATTCAGACAGGAGAGACCTGAATGTGCTTTCAGGCAGGAAGATGCTGACGTCACGGAGAAGACAATGATTGCTAAGGCAAGATCTCTGAGAAGCACTGGCTGAGATTTAACACAGAGACAGAAACACAGTCCTTACAACTGAGACTAGAGAGAGAAAAGAATGGGTGAAAATGCAGGTATCTCCAAAACTGGAAAGTTAAGGAGGGGATTAACTGCCAAGTCCCTCGGTGAAGGAGGCACTCAGGCACTGGGGAATACAACGGTCAATAAACGCAGACAACAATCCCTGTTTTATGAGGGACGTGGTAGGTAAGGAACTCAAGGCAGGCAGCAGCGCCCAACCCCGTGTGATTTCCTTTCCTTCCAATCCACCTTCACAGTTCACGCTTACAAGTAAAGCCATGGCAGAACTGCTTGGAGCTTAGGTCTAGACGAGAAACAGGTCTATTCTAGCTACTAACAAACTATAACATTTGTGGTTATTCAGCTGCATTAAGTATGCACACAGTCTCTGCCACCTCTGTTCATTAAAATTCAGCTAGAGAAAATAACTGGTTTTCTCCAAAAAAAGAAAAAGAAAAAAGAAATGCTCTTTATCCAAAGCTCACTAATGACACATTTCTAATCCACTACCAGCTTTCCTCAACTGAGCTGCACATCAGAATTGCCAGGGGACTCCGCCAGCGGGCCCTAAGTGCTTCTCACAGACACATCTGGGCACCAGTGACTTCCTACACGTTATTCCTACTGCTCATCTACATAATTTCTAATCATCCCACAAGATTCAGCTCAAGCAAACATAGCACTGTAACCGTGTTTTTCTTTATCTACCCCCACTACACTGGAAATTTATTTATCAATTCTCATCTTTATAATTCCAGCCCCTGGCCCACTGTTCAGCCCTTACTACACACTCAAAAAACGTGTGCTAAATGAAGATTCACAATGAATAAAATATTTAACCTGTAGAAATGGTAAGAGTGGCTATGTTAAACAGTATACTTATATAGCATAGAACTGACACTTTTATATTAAAATGTTAAAATCCTATACAGGCGGGACCACAAACCACCTGTGGCCCCTCGCATCTTGGCTCAGATAATTCTGAGCACCAAGTCCATGCACAACCTTACCAACATGACGGCATCTCCACAGCCTACAATAAAGTCGCAATAAAAAAACATTCAATACAAAAGTAGAGGATAATTGTTACCCAAAGTGTTCATTTGACTTATTAAATACTCAAATATCCAAAAATATATTAGCAAGAGAAGAGCTCATGAAACTCAACACTTTCTGTCCCTAACTATTCAGAGTAATTCAGAAGTCATAAGCTAATCCCCAAATTATACATAAAGCAGACTCTAAAAGTCTGGGGAAAAGACAGCTACTTAGAACACAGTACAGATTTACCCAATGAAATGCTGTAAGTGCTGGTGAGGTGCCAAGACCAAGTTACAAGAGCCTAGCAAACCCATACGAGCCAGACCACTCGTATTACGTTGGTGCAAAAGTAATTGTGGTTTTGCATTGTTGAACTTTGTCATTTGATAATGGATTACATTCTTCAGTAAATGTGGTTATGTTATACATCATTTTAATGCTCATTTTTCACTTTATGATTTTTTTGCTAATAACTATTACCTGCCATTTAATTGATATCTAGACTACAGAAATGATATTAGACAAAAAGCAAATTCAAGTGATTTTTTTTTTTTATTCGAGTTCAAAATGGGTCAGAAAACAGCAGAGACAACTTGCACCATGAATGCATTTGGCCCAGGAACTGCTAACAAACACACAGTGCAGTGGTGGTTCAAGAAGTTTTCCAAAGGACATGAGAACCTTGAAGATGAAGATCATAGTGGCTGGTCATCGGAAGTGGACAATAACCAAATGAGAGCAGTCATCGAAAAAAGTTGATCCTCTTACAACCACCTGAGAAGTTGCCGAAGAACTCAACATTGAACATTCTATGGTCATTTCACATTTGAAGCAAACTGGAAAGGTAAAAAGCTCAGTAAGTGGGTGCCTCGTGAGCTGACTGAAAATCAAAGAAATCATCATTTTTGAAGTGTCATCTTCTCTTATTCTACACAACAACAACAAACCATTTCTCCATCAGATTGTGATATGCAATGAAAAGTGATTTTATACAACAACAGGCAATGACCAGCTCAGTAGTTAAACCAAGAAGCAGCTCCAAAGCACTCCTTAAAGCAAAACTTGCACCAAGAAAAGGTCAGTGGTCACTGGTCTGCTGCCGGTCTGATCCACTACAGCTTTCTGAATTCTGGAGAAACCATTCCTTCTGAAAAGTATGCTCAGCAAATCAATGAGATGCCCTGTAAACTGCAACGCCTGCAGCCGGCGTTGGTCAACAGAAAGGGCCCAATTCCTCTCCACAAGGACATCTGACTGAATGTTGCACAACCAACACTTCAAAAGTTGAACGACTGGGCCACGACGTTTTGACTCATCTGTCATATTCACCTGACCTCTCACCAACCAACTTACCACTTCTTCAAGCATCTCAACAACTTTTGGCAGGTAAAACGCTTCCACAACCAGCAGGAAGCAGAAAATGCTTTCCAAGAGTTTCTTAAATCCTGAAGCATGAATTTTTATGCTACAGCAATAAACAAACTTACTTCTCAACGGCAAAAATGTGTTGATTGTAACGGTTCCTATTTTGATTCATAAAGATGTGTCTGAGCCTAGTAAAACAATTTAAAATTTATGGTCTGAAACCACAATTACTTTTGTACCAATCTACTACTGTCCACAGAGATATTTCAGAGCTTCCACAAAAGCTTATTTGTATACATATGCAAAAACGAAAGCAAAATTCCAAAATAAACAGGTGACATCGAGAAAAAAATACCAAAAGCACTTTGCAGTGCCTGACACATGGTAAATATTAGTCTTTACCCTAAGTTATAGCTATTTTCCCCCAGGATCTTTGATTTCAAACTTTTGTGTTAATCAAAATAGCTTTATTTTTCTCACTTCATTCTAGACTGTAAATTCCAAGAGTGCAGAGAACTCCTGGCCTATTCACCATGCCTCCCTCAAAGCTTGGCACACAGGAGTGCTTAATATTATTTAGATAATTATATTTGGATACTTACTGTCAACAAAATGAATCTTAAAAAACAACTAAGTAAACTACAGGCATAAAATCAAATAGCTTTATTTAGTTTTTCGGTGCTCTCTTAAGTACAGTACTTCTCAAATTGATTTTTTTTCCCTTTTAAAACTACTTCCAAAATGAAGGAAAAAAGGATAAAAATTCATGTAGAAAACACTCATTTTTTACATATAAAAATTCATCTAGAAAATACTCCTAAGAGTCACCAGCTTAGCCAACACTGCTCGAGATAAAGTCTCACTAAATGACTGAATGAGACAGGGCATCGAAACTTCTCTGGCCTTGTAATCTTATTAATTCAGCAATGGAGGACAGAACACATTGAGATTTTTCTAGCTCAGAACTGCTTGACTGCCTATTTCATGAAAACAGAGTAGCAATCATCCACAATCTTTACATTAACTCAACTTGCAACTGTTTCCATTTTTATACTGTTGTTTTCCTCCAATATCGATTATTTTTTCAAAGCAGTACAAATCATTTTATTTTCTAACTTCCATCTCCCACTTACATATAGTAAGAGGTACTGAACACAAATTTGACTGAGTCCTTGGCCAACATCAGAGAACAACTTAATTGATGCTTGTAGTTTTCACAGTATACCTTTGGCAACAATTCTCTAGAAGGCCACAAGATGGTGATGTTGCTCTCTAAAAGAAAGAGTTAGTCACTCAGTCCCATCCAACTCTTTGTGACCCCAGGGACTGTAGCCCGCCAGGTTCCTATGACCATGGGAATTCTCCAGGTAGGAATACCGGAGTAGGTAGCCACTCCTTTCTCCAGGGGATCTTCCCAAGCCAGGGATCGAACCAGGGTCTCCTATATTGCAGGTAGATACTACACATTCTGAGCCACCAGGAAAGCACACCTTTTAAAAATATAATCGAGTATCTTATACCAACTTTCCAAAATACTACATTAATAGTTTTCCTTCACTTCGAGGAAAGAATATTAAAATGTCTGTACTCTACCCACTAGAAACCATTAATGAGGAAGAAAATATACTCATCAAATTTAGCAGCAACTATTTTGATTTTCAAGGCAACAGTTACGGTCCTTAAAAACAAAAACACAGGACTCCAGCACTATCATTGTCTTCCTTCTATCACAAGAATCTTTCCTTAGCTCCCTGCTCCATCCCCTCCTTCAGGATGCTAAAAACAAAAAATGAAAAAAGAAAACATTTTTACTTATTGACTAACCTTATTTTTCATAAATATTCTTAGAGAGATAATTCCTACTACTATTTTAAAAGAACTGATACTAAAATGTATTTCCATCAACAAAGGTAAACAACACCAAAATGCAAATGACATAGTTTCTAATTTGCACAATTTCTTACACAATATTATGCTTGTAATGGCAAATTACCAAAGCTGCTTTTTTTTTTAACCAAAGCTTTTCAAGCAGAAAAATGTTTGCAGTTGGTCATTTTCCCTACACCTTAGTGAGTATCAGTAGAAGGCTGGTTTCCCATTCCTGTGGTGCATAAAGTCAATTAAAAGAAAAATCAAATAACAGCATCTTAAAACTTGGGTCCTAAACCTATAGAATCAATTTAAGATAATACTTTAAAAAAAAGCTTCATAAATATACCCCCCTGGGCAGAAGAATAAGATGACTGAGCCTAGCTGCGAGACTGGCAGCTGGGCAGCACGTGAGTGGGGCACCAAAATGACACAGAAACATGGCCGATCTTAAACCTGGAATCTGAATCGTCGGGTCTCTGACTCCAAAAATAGTAAGAAACACAATGACCATTTATTAGGTTCCTATTATTTGTCTGTTATGTTGCCAAAAAAAAAAAACCCCAAAAACTATCTCTAATGTCCTTCACAGTCTTTACTATTTCTTCTAGCAGGTAAGGAAAATGAGGTTTTAGGAATTTAAGTAAATTGTACAGGGTTACAAAACTGGTGAAAGTCAGAATTTTGAACCCAGATCTCCTGGGGTCAAAGCCAATGCTCTTTCACTACATTTGTGTTACAAAACGGATAGTAAAAAAAGAAATGCTGAGCTAAACCCAAGACTCAACATGAACAGTCTGCTATATCAACCTGATGTTCTGTTCTTTTACTATTTTATCACTTAAGCAACTTTATAATAGGGTGGTTTTGTGGGGCTTTTAAGCTAGGTCACTAAAAACGCTTTCTCTGAAAGCTCAGAAAGTATTTTAAAACAAGGAATGTGTAAAAAGCATAAACACATTAACAATGAAGGAGGTAGATTGCTGGGACTGTGTTTAATAAATTATTTCCATGTATTCTGGGAAAAAACAACCAGGGCAACATAACATTCTCACTCTGCAAAGATCAAATTTCATGTAATTACATCATATAACATCTCAGATTTCAAAATGACAAACATTTCCATCAATAATCTGTCATTTCTTTCAAAGTGCAGCATTTTAATAATATGTGCCTATAAAACTTTCCTCCAAATTCAAAAATGTTAAAGGCTTGGTATTTTTCAAATACACAGTATTTGCTCTGAAGCAGCAAAAAGCACCGAGGCACCAATCAGGGCCGAAGCTGAGGCTGAGAGGTGATTCAGAGACCCGCTGAGGGACATACAGAAAGGTTCCTAATGTCAACGCCACACCCAGGCCGGCTGCTGAGGCCAGCACTCCTCTGCCCTGCACTGGTCACTAGACAGCACAACCCAAAGTGACATTCACCCCACAACACGGCCTGCCTGTCTCTAAACACATGAAGGCTCCCGAGTTCCCAGCAGATAAGCAGCCGTGGAGGTCTGCTAAGTCTCCAGTTCCAAAGAACCAGTTCCTAGTGTGAGAAGAGCATGCTGGGTAATGTCAGCAGAGTCCAGACTTCAATTCTCCTACTCGGTTGTATTCACCACCTTCTCTGAGGCTTGGTTTTCTTACCTGTAAAATGAAGATGGCTTTTTGTGAAGGGGAAAAGCGTTAACATTAACTCTAAGAAACTGGAATTGTTTCCAAAATGAAATAGAGAAGATGCCTAATAACTGGTAACTTCCTAAACATCTTCCCATCACCACCACCACTCCAGTAATACTCTCAATTACTCTGAGAAACTCCATTATTTTTCTGCCATATCCAATCTTCCACAACAGTACAGAGGAGAGCAGGTTGAGGAGCACGTCCATCACATGACCATGCTGCAAAGTGATACAAAGCAAACTACCCACATCTGTAGTAAGGATCAGATCAAAACCACACTGAATCACTTGAGAGGTACACAGTACCGCTAAACTCTCTACGATTACATGATTTCAAGATGCTTTACGGCTACTCCAGTAACAGAACACAGTGCTAATTTACTTTTTACAAGGAATTTTAAACCAGGCTGCTAAGTATGAACTTTCAGATATCCCCATTCTTACAAACTTAACTTTGTAACTCATTTGGTGACAAAAACCAAACTGACCTGAACTCATCTGGCAGCAAAATTTGATCAGATGTGTGACTATCTACTCTCCTCATTTATCCATAACTAAACATTCGCCAAGGAAAGTATAGAGTGCTGCCCTAAGACTTTATTGGGGTTTTATATAACAGAGAATATGGAGTAATTACACATTTCTAAAATTTAAAAGAAAATTATTTCTATAACACATTTGACACCAAAAACAAGGTATAAACCCATCCTAGTGAATATTTACTCAGTATTAAGCGTCAGGTTTAAGTCATGCAATAAGTCTACGAATAGGTATTATTACTATTACCATTCTACATGTGAATACCCAGTTCACACACACTGAAACCAGGGCTTAATCTAAGGCCATCTTCACCAAGGTCACTGTGCCGTGTGCTTAGTCTCAGTCGTGATGGACTCTCTGCAACCACGGACTATGTAGCTCGCCAGGCTCCTCTGTCCATGGGGATTTTCCAGGCAAGAATACTGGAGTGGGTAGCCTACCCCTTCTCCAGGAGATATTCCCAACCCAGGTACTGAATCCGGATCTCCTGCATTGCAGGCCGACTCTTTACCAGCTGAGCTATCTGGGAAGCCAAACCAATAAATAAATGCCAGAACTCAAGTCTAGGTGTGTTTAACTTGAAGGCCTAAGCTCTTAAACAGTTTAGCTAATACTTCACAGGAAAATTAAGTCACAATGAAAAGTTTTTAAAACAAATTATAATTACCAAAATTTCTAATGTAGCACATTGAAATTCCTGAGTATGATGTACACTTTCCTTTCTGGGTAGTCACATCTAAACATCAACACATTTCACAGCTCAAAGGACAAAAAGAGATGAGTTTATTGTCGCTTTGCTTCCCAAAGAACTGGTCAGTCAGTGGAAACAGACAAAAACAACAGGCTCCTTAAACAAATGCCAACTGATCCTTTCCACTCAAATTTAGAAAGAATCATGTGTTTAGCGTGTTTTTTAACCACAAAATGTACTAAGACGATAAAAATAAGGTTGATACGTAGCTTAAGTTTTTCCGGGAACAGCCCCAATGTAAAGACCTGCTGTTCCAAGGAGGGAGAGGATCACAGGACTGAGAAGGGCCACACAGACGCAAGTCGTCAGGACCACTGCTCTAAGACAAAAGAAGCTTCAAGGCTATTTTTTTTTTTCTTTTGCATTGATAAATTTAAAGTTTAAACTTCTCTCATGACTTTCTTCTCAAATCAATATCCTTATTTGAGGCAATGGCTTTTCTCTACAAAAGACACATCACGGCCCCCATTCAAACTACCCTCTACCCAAAAGACCAAATTGCAAATTAAACACACTTCATTCAAAATCTCCATTTCTGAGTAACTTAGTTTATCTTAACTAAGTGAAAAGCAGTTAAGATTACTGGACAAAATAATCATAGTATCTAACTTGTTTCAGCTAAGGCATTTTTTAAAAAGGAAATACTTTCATTCATAAAAACGTATTTTGTAGAAATATAGGGAATTTTTTTAAACAAGGAATCGTGATGGGTGCCTCTTTTCAGGGTTACTTCTCTTGCCTGCTTCTCACTGTACTTACTATGTATTAGGCTTTGCCTGCTTCTCACTCTAATTATTATTATTAGGTTTCTACAGGTTGCTTGGACCAAGTCCTTGACAATTTTCTTGCTCATTCTCAGTCTTTCAGTTGTGTCCGACTCTCTGCAACCCTACAGACTGTAGCCCACCAGGCTCCTCTCTCCATGGGATTTTCCAGGCAAAAATACTGGCGTGCTTTTCCATTTCCTCCTCCAGGGGATCTTTCCAGACCAGGGATTAAATCCTCACCTCCTGCATTGGAGGCGGATTCTTCACCCACTGAGCTACTTGGGAAGCCGGACAACTATCTGAAAGGTTCAGATGCTAAGTTCTCCTTGAATTTACATTATACATATGTATTTCTTGGGCTCCAAAATCACCGTGGACAGTGACTGCAACCACGAGATTAAAAGAGGTTTGCCCCTTGGAAGAAAAGCTATGGCAAACCTAAACAGCATATTAGAAAGCAGAGACATTACTTTGCTAACAAAAGTCTGTACTGTCAAAGCTATGGTTTTTCCAGTGGTCATGTACAGAGCTGAGAGCTGGACGATAAAAAAGGCTGAGCACCTAAGAACTGATGCTTTCAAACTGTGGTGCTGGAGAAGACTCTTGAGGGTCCCTTGGACTGCAAGGAAATCAAACCAGTCAATCCTAAAGGAAATCAACCCTGAATATTCACTGGAAGGGCTGATGCTGAAGATGAAGCTCCAATACCATGACCACCTGATGCAAAGAGCTGACTCAATGGAAAAGACTGATATTTGCTGGCAAAGACTGAAGGCGGGAGGAGAAGGGGATGACAGAGAATGAGATGGTTGGATGGCATCACTGACTCGGTGGACATGAGTTTGGGCAGACTCCGGGAGATGGTGAAGGACAGGGAAGCCTGGTGTGCTGCAATCCACGGGGCTGTGAAGAGTTGGACATGACTGAGCAACTGAACAACAATTTATTGAACCCTATAGGTTAAAAAATGGTCTCAAAGAAAATCAGAACCCCAAATTATCCATTCAGTTTATACCAACAGCTCTCAAACTAACTTGTACAAAATTATCTGAGGTATTTACTAAAAATGAAGATTCCTGAGCTCCACTAGGACCATACCACAAGATGCTGAAGAGTACAGAACCTACATTTAACCAATATGTTGGTATACTGGACAACCATGATACAGGGACTGCACCTCAACAACTTATGACCCACCCTGTATTTCGTCCAATGACGGTGTGAAGTTTCTTGTTCCCAGACTGTACAGCCAAACCATCACCAGCTGATATACTGCAGCCATGCTGAGTCAGTATCTTTCTCAGATTTACTCTTAACCTTTCTGCAACTTATTTTTTAAGCTAAGAGGTGAGATTTGACATGCAGCTCTGCCTATTCCAAACTAAACTACATCTGTCCTTGAGAAATGAGTGGCTCACAGAAAATTTTCAACTTGTTAATAATAATGAATTGAGGGCAGTAAAAATGGTTCAAGGGCTGCTAATGTCCAATGGACCACATTTTCTTTCTGCTTTATAAATAACATTTCAATGAATCCTTACAAAAACTCAGAAGATACTTTTTTTTCCTTTTATAGAAGAAGAAACTGAGGTAACACTCCTATTAACCATCACTGACAGAGCTCAGGTGTGCCTGAATCTAAAGCTACAGCTCCTGACCAACGTGCAGAAATGCATGCCTTTAATTCTTAAACTGACTTTAAGAGCGGAAAGATCTAATTTATTTACTTCTAAGGTAAAGTAAGTATGCCCTAATTTATACAGAGCAAGCTCATTTGACTAATTCTCCTCCCCATACTAACTAAACACAAAGCGTGGTTCACCGTGGCAAGCTGGAGCTAAGGTACAACAGGAGTATTGGACTTCAAGTCAGGACGCAAGTCAGTTTGCTTCTACCCATCCCGTGTGGTCCTAATTACGGGTATACTAAACAGCTATCAAAGAACTTGTTTTCCTTAGTTAAATAAAAAGCTATCACACCAGCAATTCTGTTAATGCTAGCACATTTTTAAACCACTCATGTAATTTAGGACAGGGAGGAGGGCCATAAAGAAACACCTTAAGGTAATTCGATCTGCACCTTTCTCTGTGCCCTAGCTGCTCCTATTTATATAAATAATGTTTCTCAATTACCAAGTTCTGCCCACAAGAGCCAACATCCTACTATACTCAGAAATTTGCAAAGAGATTTGTACCAGGAGGCAGAAATCTACTCAAAATTTAAAAATGCTTTAAATCTACACCTAAATTCTTCAAATGAAATATACTGATTCATTATTCTATGCAGAAGCTATAATAACAACATAACATACATTTATTTTCTTCATTCCATAGTTAGCCATATTACTTAGCATATAACTCGAATTAAAAAAAAAAAAAAAAGATACTACTGAGACAGTGACAGTGAGATAGATGAGAACACTCTAGGTAGCAATCAATGAATCTACCTGTTCCCGGGAAGGATAAGCACTGCCTTACTATTCTTTATATATTGCTAAGGAGACAGGACTTCCATTCCAGTCTTTATAAGGAAAGAACATTCTCTCCATTATAACACTCTCTCCAAGAAAGGATGGCTTATCCTAAACTTTCCCCAACACTGCAAACAGAGAATACTATTTGTGAGGCACCAGTTTGCTCAAGGTTAGTCAAGGACAGAAGCTCTGCTACCCCTGGTCTGGCATCGAATCACAAGGGCTAATGGACCTCTGCCTATTTAATGCACAGGATGCTGACTGGGATTTGTCTGATGTAAACGGTTAACCTGGGTAAATCACTGCTTCAGAGGGGCCTGAGCTCTGGATCTAGAACTTTCTTACCCTGAAGTACAGCCAGTCGATCCTGCCCATTATGGTGGCACACTGGGTCAAACCCCAGAGATCCCAAACTTTCTCTTCTTTTCTACCCCAGGACGACTGGCTATTCCCGTCTGTGTAACAAGCCAAACACACTATCATTTGCACTTGAGACTCAGCTTTCCATCTGAGTGGCCCAGACTCCAAGAACTAAAAGTACCAGGCAGCTCAAGTCTCAGCCTCCAGAACAGTTTTCCAGAAGCCCGATTCCCGGGATTCACATACTTGTCTAGTCCCTTTCCCTTGAACCTGGGCTGGACCTGTGACCTGCTTCAACCAACAGAATGTGGCAGAAATAAGACTAGGCTGGTTCCAAGCCTATGCCTTAAGAAGGTCTGGTGGCTTCTGCTTTTGCACTCCTGGAAGCCCTTAGCCACTATGTGAGGCCAGCAATCCTGGCAAGGCCCCATGGAGAAAATCAGCCCTGAGACAAGACTGTGTGGTAAATGAGACCGAGGAAGAGAGAGAAGACCAGCACCTAACTGAATGCTAGCCATTAAAGCCACTACCAGCAAAACCAGTGCAACTGCTCAAGTGGCCCAGCCCGGGAAAGCAAGCCTGAGAACCAAAAACAAAGAACAAAAAAGAAAACCCCCAAAAACCTGGTTGTTTAGTCACTTAGTTTCACGTTTGTTACACAGTAAGAAGTAACCTCTGCCTCATTTGTTTAAAACCCAGAAAAAACAACAAAGGTAAATTATCACAATCCGAACTATTCACACAATCCCAGAAGACGAAGTCCATGCCCTTCCTGAGGTCAGGACCTCCCCTCAGCTCCCCTGAAACCAGAGCGCAGGCTCCCGGGCCATCCTCGCGGCCCTGCCCGCCCAGCCCTGAGCCCCCGGCCAGCCAGGCAGCGGGGACACCACAGAGTGCTGTGAGCAAACGACAGGCTCTAGGAGAGTTAAGGCAGACGCAGGTCTTTCTTAGCTCAGTTCAGTCGCTCAGTTGTGTCCAACTCTTTGCGACCCCATGAACCGCAGCACGTCAGGCCTCCCTGTCCATCACCAACTCCTAGAGCTTACCCAAACCCATGTCCATCGAGTCAGCGATGCCATCCAACCATCTCATCCTCTGTTGTCCCCTTCTCCTCCCGCCCTCAATCTTTCCCAGCATCAGGGTCTTTTCAAATGAGTCCGCTCTTCGCATCAGGTGGCCAAAGTACTGGAGTTTCAGCTTCAACATCTGTCCTTCCAATGAACACCCAGGACTGATCTCCTTTAGAATGGACTGGTTGGATCTCCTTGCAGTCCAAGGGACTCTCAAGAGTCTTCTCCGACACCACAGTTCAAAACCATCAATTCTTCGGCGCTCAGCTTTTTTGATAGTTCAACTCTCACATCCACACGACTACTGCAAAAACCAAAGCCTTGACTAGACAGACCTTTGTTGGCTAAGTAAATGTCTCTCATTTTTAATATGCTGTCTAGGTTCGTCAGACCTAGTCAGTAAATTCCTAACAAACCTTAGGAATTACCTGACAAATGGCTTTACAAAATATACGCCCCAAAAGTCATTTAAACACATGAATCTGAAATGTATCCTAAGAGCTTTTAAGGTAAATTTCTTTTTAAATGATAAAACTTCTTACATACTGGCAAAAACTGTGAAGTATCATGATACACTTTTGAAAATTAGACCCTGATTTATATGCTCCCAAAATACAAATCTTCATAGACAAAGCTTCATTAAAAAAAGTTTATAAAAGAACAAACTTCTTTTAAAAAAAGTTTTATAAAAACAGGTGAAAACCAACAGATTTTCAAAAGGAAATTAATATCTACATTTCACCAATGTACTTTTTCAGACAAGAAATCACCTTTTGCTTTTTCCTTGATAGGAGGGTAACTACTTGTGATAAATACTTAAAATTTTCAAATTTACGTACCAATAGCAACTACAATGAAGGCACCATTTTAACACAAAGGAGGAAACAGACAAGCTCAGATCTACACAGTAAAAAAAAGTTGTTTTTTAGTAAAAAAGTTTACCACAGGTTCCAAACAGGTAAATTCAAACTCCTCACATAAAATCTTCAGTTAAATTTCCATTTCAGATGAACAGTTGACGGGAAAAGAATACTGACTCAGGAACAAAAAGATGGGTTTTAGCTCTAGTCCTAATTTTAGCCACTTGCAAGCTTGCTAGCCATATACCCTGGAAACTTCATGTTTTTTTACTTCTTTGAGCTTCACTGTCTTCACCTAAAAGGCAATTATTCCTGACACACCTACTGCTCAGTTGTCATGAGAATCAAATGATGACATATAACCCATGATGAAAAAGTGTAAAAGACTGTAATATATAAAATATGGTATTCTTCTTAGCACCAGCAAGGGGTAAAAAAACCACCTCTGTACGTGCTTTTTATCAGACGTTCTTCCTCCACTGTGTATTACTAGCTGCGTGTGTGCATGCATGCTAAGTCACCGCAGTCGTGTCCGACTCCTTGCAACCCCACAGACTATAGCCCGCCAGATTTCTCTGTCCATGGGGTTCCCCAGGCAAGAATACTGGAGTGGGTTGCCACGCCCTTCTCCATGGATTACTAGCTAGTTATTTCAATAACCACCACTAAGGCTAATTTATTGGTTTATAGTGCTTGTTATTATTACATCATATTTTTATAGAAAGAGTAAAAAAGATCCCAGCCTTTCTAACAATTATGGAATCAGTTTACAGAGCTATACTGTGTAATAACTTACTCTGGTTCCCTACCAGGAAGACAATCCTATAGAGGCAGAAAAGTCAACCGTTTACTAATCAAATTACGCTTTAACCATAACAGGCAGCGTTAGCTACTTAATCCAAAGAAAAAAAAACACTGACTAGGTCTCCGCACTTCAGTATTCTGTAAAGTTTTAATTTTTACTTAATAAAATGTTCCTGAATGAAAAACTATTCTCAAGTAGGAATACCTGAATACAGAAGATAAAAGTTCTTAAAAGTTTTCTATTCCACTTACTTCCCCTCCAGCCCCACCTCTCCAACCCAAACTGAGATACAAAGGAAATAAACGAGAGCAAGACTGTTTTGGTATTCCTATCTGATCTCCATATACCCAACTCACCTATCAGTCTCACTAGCTCCCCTGTACAGAGAAAATAGGAAAGGTACAGACAGTCTAATAAAAATCTAAAACCCAAGAATCACAAAATGTTAAGAACTGGAAGGAACCTCCCAGGATCCCTATTGGTGAGGTCACTTAAAGATAGTGATTGCATTCAATTGATGATAAATCGGTTGTACACATTTCCAGACAAGAAAACCATCACAGTCCATCAACTCCTGATTCTACTTTACCCATTTGCTAACTGAAACACTTGGGACAAATCACTTAACTTCTTGGATTACTTGGTTCTGTAATCGAATAGTAAATAAGCTAGTCAAAATTCTCGGTAAGCGAAAAACCACAAGTCTAAGGAGATACTATCACTAGACGTGCGTATGTCTCTACAGCAGAGGTTCTTACTGGTAATAGGGAACATCTGAAGGTCTATTGTTTTAAAAGGTCCCCAGTAACTCTAAGCACTGCTCCCAACCCACGGGCCCATAGGTTCCAGGAAAGAGATTTAGGTGGTCCAGACTCCTCGAAAATTATCCACAAAGCACAGGTACATATGAAAATTTTCCAGGCCAGCAGATTTCTTTAGTTTCAGCAAGGGTTACTAATCCCTGAAAGGTTGAGAACTACCTGAGAACTACCACTGTAAAGTAGGCTGAAGATAAAGCTTCTGTGGATGTTGCTCAAAAGGTACCACTATTCTCTCAACCAGCCTGGATCAGAACCTCAGTTACTTTATTTTCTTCTTTTTCTCTCTCATTATCAAATTCTGTCTATTCTACTTCCTTCCTCCACCCCTATTACTGCCAGTAGACTTGAGACCCTGACACCTTTGACCACAGCAATGACGTCTGTTGTACCTCCAAGTTCTACTTCAATTCACACTACAAGCTGCTGCCAGATTAATCCTCTGAAAACAAAGCTTTAATCATTTCCTTCCCAACTCAAAAATCATCTGTAAAACCCCGTCACCTACTAAATCCAAGGTTACATGCCCAGCTTTAAAAGCAGCCCATGAGCTGGTTCAATTTTTTACTTGAAGCTTTACCACCCATTATGCATCTATGCGTATTAAAGTTGCTTCAGTCGTGTCTGACTTTCTGCAACCCTACAGATTATACCCGCAAGGCTCCTGCGTCCATGGGATTCTCCAGACTAGAATACTGGAGTGGGTTGCCATGCCCTCCTCCAGGAGATCCTCCTGACCCAGGGATTGAACCCACATCTCTTTTATTTCCTGCACTGACAGGTGGGTTCTTCACCACTAGTGCCACTTGGGAGGTCCCTTATATTGGTACTGGTAAGTTTTATTTCATCCAAACATACTTGCCTCTTCCCCAAATGTATGAACTCTGAGCTCTCTTAATCCCTTCTCTCTGCCTGGATTACCTTTCCCAGCCTATCAAAAGTCTATAGTCATTCTTTAAACTGAAGATTTAAAAAACCCAAAGCTCTATGAAATAACCCCTCTAATTCTACCCTGCCAAATCAGATATGAGCTCTAACCCCTCTGAATCTGAATTCAATATGATTCAGACTCTTTTAATACTATGTATTAAAAAACAAATTAGGCATTTGTGTACAGAACTTCCTACCTGCCTAACTAGTCCTTGAAGGCACAAACTGTTAACACCCTCATCTTTATATTCCCCCAAATACATTGCAGTCATGCTGTAGATGCTTAATAATCGTGTAAGGAAGTAGAAGAAACTTCAGCCTTCACAGGATAAGCAGATTATTATCTCTTGAAGGCAGAGACCTTACATGCAACATTTTAGCTTCCAAAAACATAACCTTTTGCTACTGCCTTTCAAAGCCCCTACGCTGTAGGTCATATAAATAGTTTTGCATTATAAGGGAAGACCCATTTGAAAATGTTAATAAGCTACCTGAGAAAGAATGGTTATCCCACATACTTTACACTTCTCAATTTGAAGAGCTCCCAACTCTAAATTTTCAATTTAAAAAATATTAACTATTTATGAAAAGTGATAAATTCAGCCACAGATAATTATCTACTTTACGACTAAAAACAAGTCACATAAATAAAAGAATGCCCTTCTTTAAAAGGTCCATTTCGCTTGCATAATACATACAGACTTAATGAGACAGGTAGAGTGGATTTATACATAAGCATGAACCCTTGCAGAAATGTACATACAACTGTACACCAGGTATTTCAGGCAAAAAACAAAAATCCAAAGAGAAGGAAGATAACTTTGGACTGTACGTATCCTTTACACTACTATTACCAGTAACATTTTAATGCAGAAACTCACATCTTTTGCATACTAGCTACACACAGAGATAAAAACTAATCAAACTGGAAAAGAAAGCCACATGAAAGCCCCTGGAAAAAATTTTTATCCTGGAAGAGCAAAAATGCAAACGTAACATATACTTTTCTTCTTTGGTGATGAAGGTTTCATAGAATCACGGTGAAGGAAAGGAAGCTCAACTCCGAAACCTATGGAGCAAAGAAAAGGCTGGTTGTGCACAAGACGGATGGTTTAAAGGCTGCAAAAGGCAATGGGCAGATGACAAAAAATTTTTAAATGTCTAAAGAGACGAAAAGGAGAATGGTCCGAGTCACAATAAGATAAGGACGAGTAAAAACTGCAAGGTCACTGGGACCCAGCAGGTCACAAAGGTGGAGGTGGGGGTTGTGTTGGCGGGGGAGGCGGGGGGGAGCCGCAGAGTCGGGGAAGAACCGGCGGCGATAACATGTCAGGAAAAAAAAAAAAAGGCGTTGTGAGGTGGGGACCCTGGTCTCGGGACGGCGGAACTGAGGTGGAAGCCGGGGCGGCGAGCCCCCGGACGAGGGCTCTGAGGGGAGGCGAGAAGGCAGGGAGCGGGCGGAGGAAGCCCGAGGACCGCGGCTGCCGAGTCACGGAAGCTCCGGGCGCCCGTCTCGTCAGCTCGGGCCCGGACCCGCGACCCCACCTCAAAGCACAGCCGGCCGCGGGCTGCGGCCGGGCCCCGACGGCCCTCGGGGGTTTCCCGCCCCGGGGCGGGCCGCGCTGGCCCCGGGCGCCGCCTGAGGGGTTCCCCGCCTGAGGGGGTCCCGGCCCGCGCCCCCGCGCCCCCGCGCGCCGCGGCGTCCTCACCCGGCGCGAAGCCGGCGGCTCCCGGCGGCCCCGGCGGCCCCGGCGGCGGCGCCTCCTCCACAGGCGGGCGCCCTCAGCCTTCGGCGCCCAAGACCGCCATCTCTCAGCAGGCGCGGCGGCGGCAGCGACCCAGGCGGCGGCCCCGGCAGCCCAGGCCGCCCGCAGCCACTAGGAACCCGCTCGCCGCGCTCGCCGACACCCGCCCCTCCCCCCACCCCGCCCCGGCCTCGCACCGCCTCCAACCGGCCCCACGCCTCCCCGCCCGGGAGCGCGCCGCGTGCCCGCGCAGCCGGCGCCGCTCCCCGAGCGCGCGCGCCCCCCCACCTACGCCCCGCGCCGGCCGGGGCCCCGCGCTTCAAGTCCGGACCCGGAATCCGGCTCCCCGCGAGCATGCGCAGCGAGGGAGCGCCCCCCCCACGCCGCCCCCACCGCGGCCGCCTGTGGAGAGAGCTCCGCCCCTCCGGCTCTTAGCGGCGGGCGAGGAAGGGGGAAGGCCGCCCAATGGGAGGTAGGGGGCGGGGCCTGAGCCTGTGCAAGGGGCGGGGCCGCCGCCGAGATTTGAGAAGAGGCTTCTGGAAGCCAGAGCTGGGTGTTGTGGGCTGGACTTTGTGGTTCGCGGCCGAACGGGTGCCGGGCTTCCAGCAAGGCTCACGCGGCCATGGAGTTTTTCCCTTGATTGCTTTACGCAAAAGGAGGCTGTTAATACTCTGTGACCTCGCTGAGTGTTTGGCCCAGAACCATTGCAAGAGTAAATAATTGCGTTTAGCACATGGTCATACCAGAAGACTTCTAGTCCCCTTTTGGTACGAACCTAAACATTCACTCCCCTAACCCCACAAGCTCCAACGCTTTGGCCACCTGATGAGAAGAACCGACTCATTGGAAAAAACCCTGATGTTGGGAAAGATTGAAGCCGGGAGGAGAAGGGGACAACAGAGGATGAGATGGTTGGATGGCATCACCGACTAGATGCACATGAGTTTGAGCAAGCTCTGGAAATTGGTGATGGACAGGGAGGGCTGGCATCCTGTAGTCCATGGAGTCGCAAAGACTCGGACAGGACTGAACGACTGAACTGAAATGAACCCCACAAGAGTACAGTGATAAATATTAAACAAGAGCTTGTGTATGTGCAATTAATCCAAACAGCAGTTCCATAAGAAGGGTCTATTATCCTCGTTAATGAGTCAACTAGTCTGGAGAAGAGCTCTTGGCTCTGTGCCTTGCTTTTAGAACCCAGGCTCCCCTGCAGATAAAAAAGTAATGACCACGTTACTCTCCAGATGAACTCATCCTCTACGTCAGAGAGATAATAAAGGTCATCCAGCATGGATTTCTACAACTTGTGCCAGTTGCCTCACCCAAGCTCCATAAATTACCTACGTCCACAACCAAGCTTACTCTTTTCCCTCTGTCTCAGGCTGGGTGTCTCTGCTCCTGTCCAAGTGAACCTCTCCAATGCGTGCTCCCCTGTGAAGCCCTCCTTGGCATATCTTTAACATGATCCCTTTTGGTACTACTCTCCAGGATAATTAGGTAAGACTTTTGTGTCTGAAAGCTTCCCTTGACTCTAAAACTTCTTTCTGGTTCTCTGTTTTCTTCCATCATAACTAAGCCTTTGAAAGAATTGTGTATCAAGAACATTGCATTTCATGAATATTTGTAGGATTCAGCAAAAAATCTTTTATTTTTTTTTTCCAGCAAAAAATCTTTTAAATAAATGCACATTGTCTTCATCTCCACTCCATCAGTTCCTACCCTCTGACTTCCTACTTGGATCTCATGCAAGCTGTATCCACAATAATTATTCTAACACATACTTTGGAGTGCATGACTCCACTGCTTAAAATCTTTCATTGGCTCATCAGCGCTTTTGAGACAAAAATTAACACGGTTCTTCAAGGCTTCTTTGATGCTGATGGGCTTTTCCCTCCTGTTAGGACAAAGTCTTCAAAGTTCCTGACTGTACTCACTCATCTCTACTTTGAAGAGTACTGTTTCCTCTGACCTTTCCCTCACCTTTTTGCTTGTCCAGCTCCTTTAAAAATAAACTCAAGAACATGCTGGCAAGTGCACTCTGAGACATAAACCCACACGTTGCTGGCCAAGGTCTGTGCTCCATCTGCCGAACAGAGAGGCCTCCTTCCACTTCTTGCTCTCCTTACGGCTCTCCAGAGTCCTCAGTTTTCACCTCTGTTGAGCTCCATTCAGAAGTTCCTAGTACTCACCAAGGCCCCTAAGTTGATAGCCAACATTGGACCAGCCTTTCATTATTAAATGTTTCTTTGGTGTTCAAATGAACACTATTACAAGTACCTTTTCACAAATCACTGCCCATGTCCTAACTTACTGTCATAATTTATATGCTTAAAAGTAATTGAAGATGTGAACAATTTTAGCCCTCTTGAAACATATTGGCAAGTTACCTTTCAGAAAGGATGTCAGCATAGGTGTCACATTGCCTGGAATCAGAAACACAGCTCTGCCACCCAGCATCACATTCCAATTTTCATGGATTCTAGGTGCTTTTACTTGGGCCTCTTCCTCCATAAAGTAATATTTAAAATTATATTTATAACTGAATTGAAACAAAGATAGCATACTGGTAATATACATTAAAACATTTCTTCGGCCTAAGCATTCATTTTTCCTGATTTTAAAAGACAGTAAAACATTATAGTGAAAGTCGCTTAGTCATGTCTGACTCTTTGCAACCCCATGAGCTATAAAATCCATGGAGTTCCCTAGGCCAGGATACTAGTGTGGATGACCTTTCCCTTCTCCAGGGAATCTTCCCAACCCAAGGATAACCCAGGTCTCCCACATTGCAGGCAAATTCTTTACTAGGTGAGCCACCAGGGAAGCCCAAGATTACTGGAGTGGGTAGCCTATCCCTTTTCCAGCGGATTTTCCCCACCCAGGAATCCAACGGGGGTCTCCTGCATTGCAGGCAGATTCCTTACCAGCTGAGCTATGAGGGAAGCCCTATGGCCCTCTGAAAGTATGGTTAGCCTGAGGCACTGTACCTATCTTGTCAATTGAATAAGTCGACACTCCTGCCTCCTATGAGCTATGAGGTTTGGCCAAAATCTTTAGTCTGTGCCTCAACCAGAAAGTTAGTTTAATACCACCACATGATGTTGTAGTAAAAAGAAAATGAGTTGCTACAAATAAAATAACTAGAACTATGTGTCATATAATAAGTTACTGATATTCTAATTTTCATTCTCAGTTTTCCCACAGCACCATATGAGAGTATGTGATTATCCTTCTTCACTGTGCCAAAGTCATCTTGGTATAAGTCTTGGCTGGGTATATTCTCGTCACAGGGCAAAAATGGTATCTTACTGTTGGTCCATTGTTCATTTTCTTGCTAGAGTATTCACAAAAATCAATTTATATAATGTAGATATTGATGTACATATAATGTAGATATTGTAATGTACAATTACAATATATAATGTAGATGTGATGTACAATTTATAGAATGTAGATATTGATCATATAAATGTAGATACATTTATATAGTGTGGATACTGGCTTAAAACTCAACATTCAAAAAACTAAGATCATGGCATCTGGTCCCATAATTTCATGGCAAACAGGTGGGGAAACAATGGAAACAGTGACAAACTTTATTTTGGGGGGGCTCCAATATCACTGAAGATGGTGACTGCAGCCATGAAATTAAAAGACGTTTGCTCCTTAGAAGAAAAGATATGACCAACCTAGACAGCATATTAAAAAGCAGAGATATTGCTTTGCCGACAAAGGTCCATCTAGTCAAAGCTATGATTTTCCCAGTAGTCATGTATGGATGTGAGATTTGGACCATAAAAAAGCTGAGCACTGAAAAATTAATGCTTTTGAGCTGTTGTGTTGGAGAAGATTCTTGAGAGTCCTTTGGACTGCAAGGAGATCCAACCGGTCCATCCTAAAGGAGATCAGTCCTGAGTGTTCATTGGAAGGACTGATGTTGAAGCTGAAACTCCAATACTTTGGACACCTGATGCAAAGAGCTGACTTATTTGAAAAGACCCTGATGCTGGGAAAGATTGAAGGTGGGAGGAGAAGGGGATGACAGAGGATAAGATGGTTGGATGGCTTCACCGACTCGTTGGACATGAGTTTGAGAAAGCTCTGGAAGAAGGTGATGGACAGGGAGGCCTGATGTGCTATAGTCTATGGGGTCTCAAAAAGTCCGACACGACTGAGCATTTGAACTGAACTGAACTGAGATATTGATGTGAGATAAGATCATTACTTTCTCATTTTTGTTTTCTTCTATTATTTTTTGCTTCACAACTCCATAACCACCCTAGGATCATGTCATTTATCTGCCTTTGAGTTCTTCTACATGATCATTTTGTTTTATCCATTAAATAATTCAATCCTTTCAGATTTAATTTACTGTCATCTACCTTTTCTTTTTCTAAAGAGCTCATAGTTTCCCTCAGCTCTTTTGGTAAAGAATCTCTCTCCATCTCTGAAGATTTGAAAATACGCCCATGAATTTATCCAGTACTCCTGCCTTCAAAAAGTAGAGACTAAGTCCCTTTCAAATGAATGTGGGTTGTATTTAGTGACATTTCTAATGGATACAATACGATAAAAGTGACAGTATGTACTTTCCAAGAGCAGGTCTTAAAAAGGTGTCGTGGCGCCTCGCTACTCTCTCTAAGATCACTTGCTCTGAGGAAGGCAGTTTACATGTTGTGAAGACATATCAATAGCTTTATCAGATACACACGTGGAAAGGAAATGAATATCTGGCCAGCAACCAGCAAGGATGTGAGACCTCCTGCCAGTGTCCATGTATATGGAACCCTCTTGTATATGGAAGTGGGTCCACCAGCCCCAGTCAGGCATCAGATGGTGTAGACACCTTGAATGCAAATTAGAGACTTTAACCAGAAACCCTCAACTCAAATACCTGACCCATACAGTCACTGTGAAGTAATAAATTGTTCACTGTTTTAAGCCACTAACTAGGGGGGATAATTTTTTCCACAGCAATATGACAAACCAACTAACCTGGTGGTTCTCAATTGGGGACTATCTTGTATCTCAGGGGACATTTGTAAATGTTGTGAGCCATTTTTAACTGTATTAATAACAGCTAGGAAGCTGGGGGCGGTTTCCATTGGCCTCTTGTGGGTAGAGGCCACAGAATGCTAAACATCCTTCAGTGCACGGGCCAACACATAGACACACACACACACACACACACACACACACACACACACCCCACAGAAGCAAAGAATGAGCAGATCCCAAATGGCGGTATGCTAAGATGAGAAAACCTCCACTAGCCTGTTCGTTTTCACTTATTCTTTCTCTTTTACATGGGCTTGTTTAACATCCTTTGCTCATCTAAGCACTGCTTTACCTTGCTTTACCCCTGGTCCTAGGCAACCACCAATCTGCTGTCACTAGAGAATATTTTTTTCTTTTGCAAGGATTTGGTGTAAATGGAATCATGCAGTGTGTATTTTTGTGTCTGACTTCTTCAGGTCAGCATATTTTAAAGGTTCGTTCCTGTTTTGTGCAACAGTAGTCACTTCTTTCCTCGTTGCTGACTATTATTCTATCGTCTTGATTTGCCAAACTTTTAGAAACTGGCCCTAGTGCCTTGCTATGTTTGTCTTATTGGTAAACATTTAATTTGTTTCCAGTTTCTGGCTTTGTTGTTCAGTCACCAAGTCGTGTCCAACTCTGCGACCCCATGGACTGCAGTCCACCAGGCTTCCCTGTCCTTCCCTATCTCCCGCTGTTTGCTCCAATTCATGTCCATTGAGTTGGTGATGCCATCCAACCATGTTATCTTCTGCTGCCCCCTTCTCCTTTCGCCTTTGATCTTTCCCAGCATCAGAGTCTTTTCCAATAGATCGACTTTTCACATCAGGTGGCCAAAGTACTGAAGCTTCAGCCTCAGCATCAGTTCATCCAAGGAATATTCCGGGTTGATTTCTTTTGGGATTGACTGGTTGGATCTCCCTGCAGTCCAAGGGAATCTCAGAAGTCTTCTCCAGCACCACAGTTCAAAAGCATCACTTCTTCGGCGCTCAGCATTCTTTATGGTCCATCTCTCACGCATGTACATGACTACTGAAAGAAACCTTAGCTTTGAATATATGCACCTTGGTTGGCAAAGTGATAGCTCTGCTTTTTAATACGCTGCCTAGGTTTGTCATAGCTTTCCTCCCAAGAAGCAACCGTCTTTTAATTTCATGGCTGCTGTCACTGTCTGCAGTGATTTTGGAGCCCAAGAAAATAAAATCTGTCACTGCTTCCACTTTTTCCCCTTAACGTGATGGGACCAGATGACATGATCTTAGTTTTTTCAAAGTTTTTCAAACTTTCAAAGTTTTTTTAAGCCAGCTTTTTCACTCTCCTTTTTCATCCTCATCAGAGAGGCTCTTTAGTTCCTCTTCACTTTCTGCCATTAGAATAGTATCATCAGCATATCTCAGGTTGTTGATATTTCTCCCTGCAGTCTTGATTCCTGCTTGTGGTTCATCCAGCCTCACATTGCACATGCTGTACTCTGCATATAAGTTAAATAAGCAGGATGACAATATACAGCCTTGCTGTACTCCTTTCCCAATTTTGAACCCATCTGTTGTTTCATGTCCGGTTCTAACTGTTGCTTCTTGACTTTTTATTTTTGGCTATAATGACTAAAGATTCTATGAACATTGGGTTAAAGGTGTTTGTGATGACATTGGTTTTTATTTTCCCTGGCTAAATAATGCCTTAGAGTGGAATTGCTAGGTCACATGGTAAGTATATATTTAATTATAAGAAATTGCCAAACTCTTCTCCAAAGTGGTTGTACCATTTTTCATTCCCACCAGCAATGTATGGGAACAGCTCCAGCTGTTCTGTTTCCTTTCCAGCACCTGGTAATACCATTCCTCTCTGATTTTAGCCATTGTAATGACGTGTAAGAGCAAGCCACTGTGTTTGAATTTTGATTTTCTTGATAACCAGTGATGTTGAGTATCTTCTCATGTGATTATGGCCCATTTGTTTATTTCCTTTTGTTAAGTGTATGTTCCAGTCTTTTGTCCTTTTCAAATTGTTTTTGTCCATTCTCTGTATGTTCCATACACCAGTCCTTTGTCAGATCCATGTGTTGGGAGACTGTGGCTTGCTGTGGTAGGCAGGCCTCCAGGATGGACCCTGGTGATCTTGGCCGCCTGGTACCCATGCTCCTGGACAGTCTCCTCATCTTTAGAGCAGACCCATGTCAGATTTTCCAAGAGGAATTGTGAAAGCAATGGTACGTGACTCCTGGTACCAGGTCATGAAAGTCATTTGCCGCTTTTACCCTTTCCTCTTGGATTGCTTGTTCTAAAGAATGTCTTTGGGAAGAGAAGAACTAAGACCTGTTGATAAACAGCCAGCAGCAACTTGCCAGTCAGATGTGGCACGTTAGAAACAAATGCTCCAGCCTCTGTCCAGCCTTCAGATGACTGCATGTGACCCTCCTGGACAGCCACAACTGGACAGCCAAGAAATCCACGTATTCCTAATGCACAAAAACTGTAAGAGATGATCATTGTTTATTGTTGTTTTCAGTCACTAAGCTTTGGAGAAATTTTTTACACAGAAGCAGTGAAACTGACTCCTCATTTTCTTAACAATGTCTTTCGAAGAACAGAGTTTTAATTTTGCTAAAGTTCAGTTTATTAACTCTTTGTTTTGTGACTCATGCTTTTTGAATGACATGTTTAAAAAAGTTTACCTATTTCTATAGAGAAAATAAAGTTTACCTACTGCAATAGAGAAAAGAATTTTTTATATGTTTTCTTCTTGAAATTTATAGTTTTAACTTTTCATTTGGAACTGTAATATATTTCAAATCAATTTTTGCATAAGATATTCTCAAGGAAAGGATCAATATTATTTTTTTTTCTAAATGGATATGCTATTATTTCAACCCCATGGGTTGAAAAGACAGTCCTTTAACTCTGGGAAAACTCAGCATCATTTTGGACTCTTTAATCCATTCCATTTAACTGTAAGCCTATCTTTATCACACTGTGTTGACTATAATAATTTTGGAAAGTATGGATACCAGGAAGTGTAAATTTTCCAAATTTGTTATTCTTTTCAAAATGGTTTTGACTCTCTCAGGTTCTTTGCATTTCTATATAAATTTTAAAATTAGCTATTTAATTTTTATTTTAAAAATATCTCTAGGAGTTTGGGATCATTAGTATGTAGATCAATTTAGGAAGAATTGACACATTAAAAGTATCAAGGGGACGTCCCTGGTCGTTGAGTGGCCGGGAATCTGCCTGCAAGTGCAGGGGACATGGGTTTGATCACTTGTCTGGGGGGGTCCCACATGCTGTGGAGCAACGAAGTCCACGTATCACAACTAGTGAGCCTGTGATCTCGAGCCCCCGAGCCGCAACTACCGACACAGCAGTTCCCAAAGCCCACGTGCTCTGGGGCCTGTGCTTGCCAGCAAGAGAAGCTACCGCAAGGGGAAGTCCTCAGTCCAGAACCGGAGAGTAGGCCACCTTGCTGCAACTGGAGAAAGCCCACGAGCAGCAAGGAAGATTCGCGCATCCGGTAAACAAACTGGATGTAAATCAATCAAGAAAAATGTCTTTAAAGAAAGGTATTTAGTCTTTTAATCCACAAATACAGTATAGGTCTCAGTTTATTTAGATCTTCTCTAATTTCTCTTAGCAATATTTTATATTTTTGATAATACTGGTATAGCAGATTCTGATCCTTAAGTATTTTATACTTTTAATGCTATTATAAATGGATTCTTAATTTCCTTTTCTAATGGTTCATTGATAGTCTATTTAAATAATTTGATGTTTTAATATTGGCCTGGTATGCTGAACCCTTGCTAAAAAGTTTATTAGTTCTAGTAGTGTTTTTTGGATTTCTTGGGAGTTTTTGTGTATACGATCATATATCTGCAAATAAAGAGAGTTTTACTTTTTTCTTTCCATTCTACATGCTTTTATTTACTTTTCTCGTTTTATTGTACTGGCTAGAACACACAGTGCAATGCTGCTGCTGCTAAGTCGCTTCAGTCGTGTCCGACTCTGTGCAACCCCATAGACGGCAGCCCGTCAGGCTCCCCTGACCCTGGGATTCTCCAGGCAAGAACACTGGAGTGGGCTGCCATTTCCTTCTCCAATGCATGAAACTGAAAAGTGAAAGTGAAGTTGCTCAGTCATGTCCGACTCTTCGCCACCTCATGGACTGCAGCCCACCAGGCTCCTCCGTCCATGGGATTTTCCAGGCAAGAGTACTGGAGTGGGGTGCCATCCCCTTCTCCGAGTACAATGCTAAACAGAAGTAATAAGAAAGAGCATCCTTGTCTTGTTCCTAATTTTAGGGAAATCACTCAGTGTTTTACTATTAAATATGATATTGTCTCTAGATTTTTTGCGTATGTCCTTTGCCAGGTTGAGGAAGTTTCTTTCCTTTCCTAGTTTGCTAAGAGTTTTTATCATGAATGATTGTTGACTTTTATCAATTGCTTTCAAGGGGCTTCTATTGAGATGATCTTATCTCTTTCTTTTTTCTTTTTAGATTGTTGAGATGATGGATTAAATTGATTGATGTTAAACCAACTTACATTCCTGAGGTAAACCAAACTTGTTCTTGGTGTATTATACTCCGTATATATTGCTGGATTCTACTAGCTAAATTTTAAAAATATTAAAGAATCCAAGTTCATTGGGAATATTGGTCTGTAATTTTCTTGTAATGTCTTTTTTAATGTTTGTTTTCAGGGTAAGCTTGGCCCAATAAAATGAGCATGGTAGCTTCTTATCTATTTTCTGAAGAAGTTGTGTGATATTTTTATTATTTATTTCTTAAATGTTTGAAAGGTTTTCCAAAAAACTGTAGTTTATTTTTTTTATTGAAGTATAATTGATTTACATGATATCTGTTAAGCTATCTAGGACATCAGTGAAGCTGTCTAGGACAAGAGTCTCCTTTTGGAGAAAATGTAAATTGTGAATTTAAGTTTGTTTGTAGATCAAAAATGTAATTTTCTATGTCTTTTTCTTTTTTTTTTTTTTGCCAGTTTTGGAAATTTGTGTCCATCAAGATTTTTTTTCCATTTCACTTGTCATATTTATTGGCCTAAAGTTATTTATTATATTCCCCTATTATTCTTTAACATCTGTTCAGTATTTGATGTCTCATTTATTCCTAATATTAGCATTTTATGTTTTCTCATTTTTTCACTCAGTAAGCTTAGTTAAAAGTATTTCATTTGATTGAGCTCTTCAAAAAAAGCAGCTTTGGTATCATTAATTTTGTTTGTTCATCTTCTCTTTCATTTGTTTCTGTTTTGTTTTATTTCCTTTACCTGTATCATTGCCATATTTCTATTATTTAGGGCTTATTTTCTCTTCTTTTTCTTGCTCATTAAGGTGAAAGTTTACATTATTCACTTGAGAACTTGTTTATTTTCTACAATAAGCATTTAGAACACAGGTTTCTTCTGAGCCCTCATTTCAATATACCCCCCCAAATTTAAATATATTTTATCCTAATTTTCATTTAGTTATAAATATTTTCTGATATTCCTGTGACCTCTTCTTTGACCCATCAGTTATTAGAAAATCAGTTCAGTTCACTTCAATTCAGTTGATCAGTCATGTCTGACTCTTGGTGACCACATGAATCATAGCACACCAGGCCTCCCTGTCCATCACCAACTCCTGGAGTTCACTCAGACTCACGTCCATTGAGTCAGTGATGCCATCCAGCCATCTCATCCTCTGTCGTCCCCTTCTCCTCCTGCCCCCAATCCCTCCCAGCATCAGGGTCTTTTCCAATGAGTCAACTCTTCGCATGAGGTGGCCAAAGTATTGGAGTTTCAGCCTCAGCATCAGTCCTTCCAGTGACCACCCAGGACTGGTCTCCTTTAGGATGGACTGATTGGATCTCCAATAGGTTGTACATTTTCCAAATATTTGGGAATTTCCCATATATCTTTTGTTATATATCTTTTCCAGCATTCTTGGTGAAAATTTCATGTGCACCTGAAGAGTGTATGTTCTTTTGTTGGGGAGAGTGAAGATAATTCTATAACTGGCTCACTCAAGTGGATGATAGTATTGTTCAGACTTTCTGTAGTTTTTCTGAGTTTTGTCTACTTTGTTCTATCAATTATTGAGATGAATAAAGAAATCGCTATAAATCTATTCAATGGATGCCCTTTTCATTCTGTGAGTTCTGGATTCATGTACTATGTGGGTCTTTTATTAGGTGTTTACACATTAGCATAGTTATGCATACTTTACCATTACAGTTTCTCTCTTAATCTGTTTGTGTTATTTGTTCTGAAATTTACTTTTTCTGATATATTCTCTAAACTTTTTACTTCATGCTGGAGTGTAGCCCGTTAACAGTGTTGGGATGGTTTCAGGTGAACAATGAGGGGACTCAGCCTTGTATATGCATATATCCATTCTCCTTCAAACTCCCCTCCAATCTTGCCCTTAGCGTTGAGCAGAGTTCCATGTGCTGTACAGTAGGGCCTTGTTGGTTATCCATTTAAAAACATAGCAGTATATGATATTTGTCTTTCTCTTTCTGACTCACTTCACTCTGTATAATAGGCTTTAGGTTCATCTACCTCATTAGAACTGACTCTAATACATTGCTTTTTATAGCTGAGCAATATTCCATTGTGTATATGTACCACAACTTCCTTGTCCATTCATCTGTCGATGGACATCTGGGTTTCTTCCCTGTCCTAGCTGTTGTAAATAGTGCTGCAGCGAACCTTGGGGTAGATGTGTCTGTTTCAACTCTGGCTTCCTCGGGCTGCATACCCACTAGTGGGATTGCTGGGTCATATGGTAGTTTTATTACTAGCTTTTTAATCTCCATACTGTTCTCCATAATGGTTGTATCAGGGTGCATTCCCGCTGACAGTCTAAGAGGATTCCCTTTTCTCCACATCCTCTCCAGCCTTTATTGTTTGTCGATTTTTTGATGATGGCCGTTCTGACTGATGTGAGGTGATAACCTCCTTGTAGTTCTGATTTGCATTTCTTTAATCATGAGTGATGTTGTGCATCTTTTCATGTGTTTATTAGCTGCTTTGGAGAAATCTCTGTTTAGGCCTTCTGCCCATTTTAAGCATCATGAGCTATTTGTAAATTTTGGCGCCTAATCCCTTGTCAGTCACATCATTTGCAAATATTTTCTCGCAGTCTGTGTGTTGTCTTTTCATTTCGTTTATTGTTTCCTTTGCTGTGCACGAGTTTAAGTAGGTCCCATTAGTTTATTTTTGTTTTTATTTCCGTTGTTTGGGGAGACGAACTGAAAAAGGTACTGCTGTGATTTATGTCAGAGAGTTCTGTGCATGTTTTCCTTTAGGAGTTCTATAGTTTTCGGTCTCACAGTTAGATCTTTAATCCATTGTGAGCTTATTTTTGTGTATTTTGTTAAAGAATAATCTAGTTTCATTTCAAGGATGTCCACTCTCACCACTGTTATTCAGCATAGTTTTGGAAGTCCTAGCTATGGCAATAGAGAGGAAAAAGCAGTAAAGGGAATCGAATATGGAAAAGAAGTTGAACTGTCACTGTTTGCGGATGACATGATACTATGCATAGAAAGCCTGGAAGATGCTATAAGAAAACTGCCAGAGCTCAGCGGTCAATCTGGTAACACTCATCAATGAATTTGCAAGTTACAAAATTAATGCATAGAAATTTGTTGCATTTCTATTCACTAACAACAAAAGATCAGAAAGAGAAATTCAAGAAACAATTCAATTTACCATCACATCAAAAAGAATAAAATATTTAGGAATAAACCTACCTAAGGAGACAAAACACCTGTACTCCAAAAACTTAAGATGCTGATGAAATAAACTGAAGAAGACACAAACAGATGGGAAGATAGATATACCACGCTTGTGTATTGGAAGAATCAATATTGTCAATGTGACTTTACTACCTAAGGCAGTCTACAGATTCAGTGCAATCCCTATCAAATTACCAGTGGCATTTTTTGCAGAACTAGAGCGAAAAATCTTAAATTTGTTATGGAAACACAAAAGACCCTGAATAGAAAAAACATTCTTGAGAAAGAGAAACAGAATTGGAGGAACCAGGCTCCTATTGGAGTGGGTTGCCACGCCCTCCTCCAGGGGATCTTCCTGACCCAGGGACTGAACCCACATCTCTTAGGCCTCCTGCATTGGTAGGTGGGTTCTTTACCACTAGTGCCACCTGGGAATAACCTATTTTAAATAATTAACTACTTAATTTTCCCCCCATGGGCTACTGAGACTCTGTTTTCATTGTTAATGTTTCAGTTTGTTTCTAGAGGTTTGTTTTTCTTTTCCCTGTCTGCACTTCAGTTTGGGTAGTTCAATTGTTTTTTAATATATCTCAAATTTCACTGATTTTTTCTTCATTTAGAGTATCTAATATATTTTTAAGAGCATTTAGTAAAATTCCTACTTCAGTTGCTGTAGCTTTCAATCCTAGAAAATTATATTTGGCGTTTTTTAAAAAATCTTCTCTTTCCTCTTCTTTATATTCATATTTTCCTGTAAATACTTGAATATGTTTAAGATAGCTCTTTTATCAATCTTATTTGCTAATGCCATCATTTATATCACTTCCCAGTTTGTTTCTATTGTCAGATGATAAATCTGGTATGAGAAACAAGTTCATACTTCTCTGCATGTCTAGCAAATGTTAATTGCATGCTGGGCATTTTAAGTGTGAGCCTGCTGAGTTCTAGGTTTTGTTTCCTTTTGTATTTTTCTTTAAAAGAGCGCTAAACTGTGAAAGTTTGCTCTGTTAGCTAAGTTACTTAATAATTGACTAGATTCCCTTTTTTTGAATACGTATTTTATTTAGGATACAGCACTAACAACATGATGATAAATTGTCACCCATTTATACCAAGAAACATACTATCTTTAAAATGTGTTGTTTTCACAATTTAAGGTAGCCTTATCATTATTTGATACTAGAGTCGAAGACAACCTTTAGAGTCTTCCGCTTTGGGGCACTTAGTGACATCAAAATGATTATCTAGTCGTGCAGAGGAAAGCGGTGCAAATGCAGTTCCTTTTCTTTCTGCCCGTTCCCTTGCAGTAAGATCCATCTTCTCTCATCTGGGGAATCATTAATAGGGAGACTTTCAACCACCTTGCAGGTCTTGTTCTTGATTATAACAGGTAATGAGTAGAGCAGATCACCCAAAATACTGTAAAAGTTGCCTTAAGAGATAACACGTAAAGGACACAAATTCTCCTTCCAGGTTCCAAACCGGATGTGTCTGAAGTGGTGTCTGAAGTGGTCACAGATGGTTTTGCAGACAACACTGCACTGGATAGGTTTCAGGCCTTGATGACCCCAGTGCCATGCTGCTGCACAGCCTTGAGGAATCCTCCCTTGAACCGGCTGTCATCTTTCAGAGCTTCGTAAATATCTTCCTTTGTGTATGCTTTCACTTTGCCATGATTGACATCTGGATACTGAGGTGAGGAATGGTTTCCCCAGATGATGGCGTTCTTCACACCATTGCAAGTCACACTGGAGACTTCCCTGGTGGTCTGAGGTTAGGACCTGGCACTTCCACCGCTGGGGGCATGTGTTTGCTCCCTGGTTAGAGAACTAAGATCCCGAATGCCCTATGGCACAGCCACAAAAATAAAGAAGTCACACCAAGTTTTACACCGAGTTGAACAGAGCATTTCAGCTCAGTTAAGATCCAAAAGAGTCAAGCAATCCAAGTTCTCCCTGGGGATGGGCTTGGAGCAATCAGGCCATTGGTATTGGCTGGGCTTCCTACCACAAGAACCATAACTGACTTCTTGGCATGTTTCTCAAGGCTGCACCCGAGCATTTGAAGATTTTCCTATTTGCTTTGAACGCATCTTTCCTCTCCATGCCACCCTTTTTTGATGTGGAGCCCACAAGCATGGCCACGACCAGGTCTTTGAGGCAATCTCTCTTTTTTTTTTTTTAATCTGTGGCAGTGACCTCTTTCAGGAGGGTTGGGCACAGTCTTGCAGTTCCATTAGGACACCATCCAAGACACCCATCCTGAGAGTAATATCCAACAGCAGAAAAATCATAGGCTGGTTTACCAAAGGCAGATCCATTTCTAACAATAATCCATTTCTAAGTGACTATGCAATTTGACCAGCTGCTCCGGTTATAAGCACTCTGATTTGTTTCAAAATTTGTAGTCAAGGGCCTTCTGCTTTCAAGAGTTTTGTGACAGAAACCCTTAGAAACTATTGGTAGGATTGGGGGCTCTCTGGACAGTTTCAACACCTGCCTTGACTAGATTCTGGGTTAAGCCTTGCTTTTAAGCTTTTTTTTTTTTGGTGGACTGATTTAGAATAAACTATACTCTGCCTATTCAAATGACTCCTGGAATCTGGCTGGCCAGAACTCAAACATCTCCAAGTTCTGTGTGAGCTTTGAGAATCATCCACGTTACAGCCTCCTGGTCCATTTTTGTCTAGTTTTGAAACGTTTCACCACATACATGTGTCACTGAGTATTCAACAGCAGTCTCATGGTGACCCTGTGCTGGGTTCTGAGTCTTCTCCTTCATGCTGCTTCCTTCTCTCAAAGTTCTTTGCTCTACAAAGTTGTCGCGTCAACTGGGGATTAATGTTGCCTTAGTATCCATTGAGTTTTCCTCTACTGCAGCTCTTGCAGCAACCGGATTCCAAAGCCTGAGTTACTCTGTCTAAAATAATGCTCTGGGGCCCCAGAAGCTCTATCTATGTTGGTGTTTGGTCCTCCAGATCTCAGAAGGTGAAGTGATTTTTGTACTCAAAGCCCCTCTGCCATGAAAACTCCAATATATTCACTTTTGGTGAAATATCATTTGCACACTCTTTAATCTTTTCATAATCTAGAAAGTGGGTGTTAGATCAGTCTCACACAGGCATACATTTCCATGTATACATGTACACACATACAAGCATGTATATACACATATGCACACACACGTACTCATCAAAGACAAAGTTTATTATCAGTAGCTATTTTATTATCACAATAAAAATAGCCACATAGTAATAACAGCTAAGATCTTTTGAGAGTTTATTATAAACCAGAAACTATGACAGTTTAGGTGCATTATTTTCTTTTCCTCTTTTGAAATATGAAGGTTAGAGGATTGGGGTAATTTATACAAGGTCATGCATTAAGGAACAGATGAAGCCAAGTTTGAGTACAACCACCCTGACTGTAGAGGAGGAATAAGGTAAACGATGGCTTGCAGACTGCCATTTGTTTTATAAATAAAGTTTTATTCCCAGGAGAGCCAAGGACACTCATTTTTGTAGTGTCTGTGGGTTCTTTTGAACTATAGTACCAGAACTGAGTAGTTGCAGTATAGCCTGAATGACAGCCTAAAATATTTATTATCTGTCCCTTTACAGAATGAGTTTGCTGACCCTTGCTTTAAATTGTGAATTAATTACTCTATAATTTTCAAGGTCCATCTCCATTGTTACCTTGAGGTAGTTTTTCCATGTCATTTTGCTCACCATGTAAATTCTCTTCATTCATATCACCTACTTTCAAAGTATAGTTTTCAGTATACCAGAAACAGTCTATTGTTAACAGCTTTACTGGAGAAGGAAATGGCAACCCACTCCAGTATTTTTGCCTGGAGAATCCCATGGACAGAAGGGCCTGGCGGGCTACAGTCCACGAGGTCACAAAGAGTTGTACACAACTTAGCGACGAAACCTCCAAGAGCTTTACCACTCACTTTCAAAATGTCTCTTTCTACCCTCCAGGATGGAAAGGTTTTGGGAGCAGGTGTTTTGTCCACTTTGTTCATGGCCTTATTCCCAATGCCTGAGACAGAGCCGCCACGGAGTAGGTGTATAATTTTTAATGGATGAGCCCTTGACCAAATACCTGGTTAAACTCAGATGGGCTTCCCAGGTAGTGCCAGTGGTAAAGAACCCACCTGCCAATGCACAAGACCTGAGAACCACGGGTTCGATCCCTTGGTTGGGAAGATCCCCTGGAGGAGGGCATGGCAACCCACTCCAGCACTCTGGCCTGGAGAAGTTCATGGATGAGGAGCCTGGCAGGCTACAGTCTATGGGGTCACAAAGAGTCAGACACGACCAAAGTGACTTAGCACACAGATAAGACTCCGTCCTTCCCTAGCTGAATCAGTATGGATCGGTGGCTTCTTCTTTTTTTTTTCTCTCTTATATATGTATCCGTCCCCATGCATTCATAATGCCACTTTTTCTTTTTGTAAAATCATGAACTGAATTACTACATGTACTAGTTAACTCAGTTATCAGTTGAGGCTGGTTCACCTTTGGATATTTAGAGAAAACCAACTCTAATGACTCAGACAGCCTCCTGTGAGAAGTCCAATTTCCTTCCCTCCCTCCTACAGCGTCTCTGAATTCTCCAGAGACAGTGTCCAATGGTGTCTTCAGGCTGTGTCAGTCAGCTTCAAATTAACTTTTTCTTTCACACATCTCATCCCACACGGCTGGTGTCCTCTCTGCCCCACGCTAGGCATGAATCTCAAGACTCTTTTTCTCGGATTCCTTCTCAACATCCCAACCCTTAAAAAAAAATCTCACCCACAAAAGTGGTTCTTCGTGTGTAACATTTTTCATTTACAGTTAGAGGGAGACAGGGGGATTTGCATGCAGCAGTGCCAACAGCTTAAAGTCTTTAGAAACTCCTTGCTTTCAAAACACCTTTGGTCAACATGCAGCCAAGAATGTCTCACCTCTCTCCACCAGCACAGTGATTCCTTCTCTCTTTACTCTCTCTTCATACGATTTTTTTTTTAAGGGGGCACAGTGATGTGTCTGTTCATTACATTATCTTCTTCCATCCTTGTTACTGTTTAGTAGCTCAGTCGTGTCCCAACTCTTGCGACCCTGTGGACTGTAACCCACCAGGCTCCTCTGTCTATGGGATTTCCCAGGCAAGGATACTGGAGTGGGTTGCCATTTCCTCCTCCATCCTAAGCCCCACTGTATATACAGTACTCAGGGACCACAGCTCCACTCAGATCTTCCTGGGTACCTGTAACTCCACTTTAATCTCACTATCACTTCTGTGTTTTCATAAAGAATGTTTACATCTGTGTTTCCCCAGCAAAATGTTGCAGTTTTCTTTATTTAGACCCATCAGATTAAGAACCTTACTAGAAAGCTATGTGAAATAATGTCAACTCTATACGAGTACATCAGTTGCTTTCTTCAATATCAGTTCAGTTCAGTTCAGTCACTCAGTCGTGTCCAACTCTTTGCAACTCCATGGACTGCAGCATGACAGGCCTCCCAGTCCATCACCAACTCCTGGAGTTTACGCAAACTCATGTCCATTGAGTCAGTGATGCCATCCAACCATCTCATCCTCTGTCGTCCCCTTCTCCTCCCGCCTTCAATCCTTCCCAGCATCAGGGTCTTTTCAAATGAATCAGCTCTTTTTTCAATATATCTTTCAATTTTTCCCCTTTGCCCATGGGTAGGATGTATTATTATATTATTGTGATTTATAGTAAGAAATATGTATTTGGTCTTCAGTTGTTGCTGGCACACGGCTCCTAATACCCTTGGAATTTCCTATGTAATAAGACGAGAAAAGTTCCTTGATATTCACAAGAACTCCCCTTCTAGTACTCCTGAGTTTATGTTAATGATATGACTTGTGGGGAGAGTGGCGTGCTTGGAGAGAGCATGGAAACTGCACTTTGCCTCACCTCTTTCCCTACACATCCTTTCTTACTGTTCCTGAGTTACATCCTTTTATAGCAAACCAGCAATCTAATAAGAAAGCATTCCTCTGAATTCTGTGAGCCACTCTAACAAATTCCTTAAACTCACGAAGGAGGTCATGGGAACGTCCTATCTATAGCCCACAGCGCTGGTTACAAACTAAACTTGGGACTGGCCTCTGAAGTGGTCAGTGAGACAGTTTGGAAGGACCAAGCCCTTAACCTATGGGATCTGATAATCTATCTCCAGGTAGATAATGTCAGAACTGAGATGCATTGCAAGATGCCTGTCAGTGTCTCCTGAGTTGAGAAAACACACATTGGGATTGTATAAATAGGTTTTCTCATAGTAAATTGTCCTTGCATTCTTGTATCAGCCTTTTCTTGTTTGTAGTGGCTTTTATATTAAAGTGTCAATTAAGAGCAGCTTGACAACCAGGCTACCCCCCTTTGAGAAGCCTCAGTGTGCTTGTAATACTTATACCCCCAACCGGGGGATTCTTACTTTTTTTTTTTGCCCAATAATACAAAGACTTGACAACAACTGAGCAGAGCAATAACGGGTTCTTAACCCAAAGACGTTCACATTTGAATTAGACTGTAGTTTAAGACATGGTCTGGATTAAGGCTTTGCCACAGTCTCCTGGAAGATTGTACCAGACACACAGAGAGAGAGGTGAATGATAGAATGGCATGGAAACAAAGAAACTTCACAGAAAGAAGCAGTAATCAGAGCCCGTGAAGTAGCAGTAAAAACAGTTAGATGAAAGTGGCTGTGAAATAAAAGTTTCTAGCTTCCAGAAGGAATGAAACAGTCACTGTAGGAGCAAAGGTAAGCCTAGCCATGAGTGTGGAAGACAGCTAGAGTGAAGAGCCGCAGGTACTTGGGCCCGAGCGGTCGTTCATGAACAGGACCCCCGTTGCATTACTGCAGTTGCAGAGACACTGAGCACCTGTGCATCCCAAGTGCCATTCCAGTTTCTCAGAAAACCTGACCGTGGGACTATTGACAGACTGTTTTTGCATATGTCCCCTTGTATCAACAGATGTTACCAACATGTGGCTTTTTGCTATCTGAAAAAAACGCAGCCAATGCAATTATTTTCTTCAACTATGGCAAAATTCAGTTTTCCAGATTTGTATGTTTGTTTTGCTCTTGCGTGGTTCATTTTAGTATGCATCCCAAATATTTGCCTATACTTTTTCATGTATTTGTGGGTATGCATGTATATACTTGTACATGCATAGTTTGTAAGTTAAATTTTTTCTCCGTTACATTCTTTCTCTGTTGGATGCTCTGTATTACCTGTCTTATCAGTTTTACTTTGCTGGATTTGACAAAATTACTTTCAGTTTACTATTGCTATTTTTGCATAGCTTTCTTTACCCTTATATATGAGGAGTGTACCTCAGACAGAGAATACATGTATCTTTAAAAAAATCTGCAGATTTGTGAAACTGTGCCAAATTCCAAACAAAACTTCAAAACTTTTAGACACTACAGTATATTTCTTAGAGAACTCTACTTTCTGAAGTATCCAGAATTCATTATGTGGAAATGTTCAACCGTTTCTCTTGAATGGGTTTTTGAAGTTTAGCGACCTGGTAGCTTCAGGAATCCAGGTGTCCATCAATTAGTTGTGTTAATGACCCCACCTAATGGCCTCCATAAGTCCATTGTGTCTGTCCTATAACTTGAACTTTTCCTCCCACTTTGACTCTAGACTTGGGCATGTGACTTGCTTTGGGCAATAGGATGTTAGCCTCCCTGATACAAGCAGAGACTTGGAAAGCACAAATGCTCTTTTATTTCCCTCTTGCATGATCGGGCCTGCTCCCCATTCCCCTTGCCTGTGCTTTGCAAACATGCCTAGGCTAGTCTGCAGGAAGGACATGAGCGACGTGTGGAAGAGAGCCAGGTAGTCCAGACCTCCCAGCTTGGGCCATCCTAGACCAGCCAGCTACCAGCCAGGCCCCCTATCTGTGGGGAAATCCACCTGAGATCAGAAGAACTGCCCAGCTAAACTCATTCAAAACCGTCAACTTGTAGTGAACAAAATAAATGCTTGTTACTTGAAGGCCCTGAATTTGGGGTGGTTTATTATGAAGCACAATTGTGGCAATGGATAACACAGAGATACCCGAATAGCAATTAATCAATGAGGGGAACTTCCTGTGTATTTGAGGTGCCAAGTCAGAGATCATATTCACAGTTGGTAGATACTTTTCATATGTTGATATCTCTCTTTGTTCCCTTCTGTCTCTGAGAAAGCTCATTTACTACCCCAGGAAGAGTTCTGGTACCAGAGAGTGTTTCCCTCTAGCACTTGAGTAGCGTTTTAGACCCTAGGCTTGTCTGACTTAGGCTGTCTTTTGGTATCTGCAGTGTTAAGAAGTTGTGGGCTTTATGTGATCAGGATGGTGGACATAATGGCCTTCTCTGGCTCAGATTCTCATATGGACCTAAGGTGTGGATGAGAAAAAAGAAAGTGTAACCAAGTTTGTGAATACTTTAGTTATGACCTTTCCTGACATCTCATAGACTGTATTGATAGATGCTCTTTAAAGATATTTGGAAATACAGGCTGTCCCATGACGTCTTCACTCTTACATTAGGCAGATGTAGGTTTCTAAATAGAAAACACAGAGGTTTCAGTCCAAGTTAACAAACATTTATTGATCGCCTGTTGTAGGATACGAAATCAAGGCTTCCTCAGTGGCTCAGTGGTGAGGAATCTGCCTGCCAATGCAGCAGATATGGGTTCAATACCTGGTCCAGGGCGCTCCCACATGCTGCAGAGCCGCTAAGCCCATGCACAACTATTGAGCCTGCGCTCTAGGTGCCGGGAGTCGCAACTACTGAGCCCACGGGCTGCAACTACTGAAGCCTAGAGCCCTGCTCTGCAACGAGAGGAGCCACTGCAATGAGAAGCACACGCACTGCAACTAGAGAAAATCCTCTGCAACAATGAAGACCCAGCGCAGCCCAAAGTAGAAATAAATTATTTTTAAAAAAGAATGCAGGATTAGTGAAAATTAGCCTCTGTCCTAGAGGAACTTCAGAGTTTGGAAAAGAGACAGAGAAGTAAATCACCATTTCAGTATGGCCAACACAGTGACGGGGCATTCACACACAGCATGTGATCGTCTAAGCGGTGTCAGATGTTGGATGGGGAGCTGTGTTGAGAAACATAAAGGGTGAGTAGATTTAGACAAGTAAAAGATGAGCCTTAGTGGAAATGAGTTCCAGCAAGGTACAAGGGTATGAGGGCTTCCCAGGGAGCGCTGGAGGTAAAGAGCCCGCCTCCCAGTGCAGGAGACTCAAGAGATGCAGGTTAGATCCTTGGGTCGAGAAGATCCCCTGGAGGAGGGCCTGGCAACCCACTCCAGCATTCTTGCCTGGAGAATCCCATGGACAGGAGCCTGGCGGGCTATGGTCCATAGGGTCTCAAAGAGTCGGCCACGACTGAAGTGACTGAGCACACAAATGCACGCGCAAGGGTATGACCTGGAGTGTGCCACAGCATGGATTATGCTGGAGGCCACAGAGCGTCGTGTGGGACCAGGAGTTACACTTGCCAAAGTATAATTAAAGACCTGTTAGCTATTTGCTTATGTTGTCAGTTGTGCAGTTATTTTTAGTTATAAGACTTTTGTTTTCTATTACATGTTAGGAAAATAATCTTCGAGCCTTTCAGTACCTTCAGGTTTTTTTAAAATGCCATGTGAACAGAGACTACGTTTATCTCACTCTCTCCTGCATCTCAGCACCCAGCACAGGGTCCAGCTCTTTGTATGAATTCAGCAATAGATGTTGAGTGTTTTACTGAGCGTGGGTTGCTAAAGAATTTCTAGACACAGAGTATTGCAGGAAGGAGTAAATTTGCTAAGAACAAAGAACAGAGATAATGTGGACACGGAGAGCACAGCGGACTGACACCTCCTGACAGACCAGGGAGAGGCGATGCTTTTCATGGGTCAGAAGCCAACTTTTATAGCCTCAAGATAAAGAAAATTCCTGCTGGAAGGGTGGCATTAGGAGATTGGTTAGGGTGGGTATTTTTGCCCACCCTCATATGGGGTGAGAGAGCTGGCAAGTTTAGATCAGGGAGACTCATGGTGATGGTTGTTATGGGGCTCAGTTCTGAAGACGACCTTGGTGCAGGCCCTGAATCTGTGGCCTTGTTACAAGGCTTTGCACTTGTGGCCTTAGTATGGAACTCCATATTGAGCAAATCACTGAATTCTCAAATGCATCAGCCCCTACCAAAATACAACAGAAAGTTATCTTTAAAATTTAAAATGATTTCAAATTACTTATTCATAAAGACTTATTTGCTTGAATAATTTATTTTCCTCAAGTTATCTTCAATAAAGACAGCTTAATCTTCAGTTTTATCGTTCCCTCCACATTTATTCTCTCAGTTTGTGAGATGCAACTTACATACATAGAGCACTGTATAATATTAAGGTGTACAACCTAATCCCTATTTTTGGATTTTTAAATATATGCAACTCTTGCTGTTGTTTTCACCCCATACATCCGTTTATCTTATTAGTCAACATATTCTTATTGAATACTTCATTCTATGCCAGCATTGTGATACACACTAGGAGCAGAGTAGTATTAGTTCAGACCTGCTCTGGGCCCCAGTGGAGCATATAGTCCAGAGAGGTAAACAGGCCAACACTGAACAGAGAATTTGCAAGCACAATGAGTTTACAAACAGAAGATCGCCTCCTGTGAGTGTGCAACAGCTTCCTTACGTCTCTATTCAATATGGATTATTACAGGATGATTATACAACAGATTTACTTTATCAGGTTTTTACTGTGTGTCCTCTGCTTTCTGTTTTATTATGCTACATTAATAACTAATATTTAGCACATGGAAAACACACTGCAAACCTTACTTGACTGAATGAAAGAATAAATGAATATTTTCTCATAGAATTGGTCTTTTATCATTAAATTATTACTTTAATACTATTGCTTGAAAGCATATGTACTCTTTCTGGGAAAATGTACATATTTTTTCTGTTATAATACATCTGTTAATTGAATGAACTCTTCATGGGAATGGTACAGGTCATTTGTACTATCTAAAGTTGGTTTGTACTCTTCAGCATTCCGTTAGAGCCCTGCTCAATAGTCTATTGACTTTGTTTCTGTGTAAAATGAGGTTACTGCCCAAATCTGTTTGGTCATCTGGTTTTATATCAACAAATATTTATTAGACGTTCTTGTCAGTTATGTGGCAGATGCGAGGAATCCACAGAATAGGTTCTCTTATAGAAACTGCAATCCAGGACAAAAACACAATAGTATATGAGAAATTACAAACAATTCAGCATGAGAAAAGATATGCCTTTTATAGTTTTTGGACAAAGTTTTGTCCTAGGTAATGTGAGGGAAAAAAAGAGATGAGTAAGAAGTACGCCATGCCTTCAATTTGCTTGTAATTTAACTGAGGCAGTAAGACAAATATACTTAATGTGAAAATAACACCAAACAATAAATGATATGTTCTGGTGCTGAAGATCAAGCAAGTCTTAAGACTTCAGTGGATGGAAATCTCTTAAAGGATTGACATGTTTCCTCTTTCGACCAAACATTAGAACAGTTTCTCCAAAGTACGACAAGACAATCCAGCAGTAGTAATAGCAGTAGATTGGGAAGAAAATATTAAAACTTCTACTTATTTAGAAATAGTTTTAAAAAGGAAACAAGTCCTTACTAACATTTAATAAAAAGGATTGACAATGGACTATCACTAGGTAGCCCATGGATGTATAGTATTAGTATTTGACATGGCATCACATGGAAATGAAAGTGGCAATTACATCCCCCAGAACAAAGGGAAGCTCCTTCCAATCCTTATACTGTGAGGCATTGCAAGTTATGGGAGATGCCTTAAGTTTTAACTAAAATTTTCATGAAATGGACAAGTCTCTTAAAAAAGTCCACAGAGTGAGAGCAAATAAAATTTAAAATGTAAGTACAACTGGACACAAAAGAAAATTTTAGCCGTGACACTGCTCTTTGTGAATAAGATTTTTCTGCATATGGTTCAACAAGATCTAATCGGATCTAACAAAAAGCCACCTCCGCCTGGAATCAAAGTTATGATGAAACCATTTGAAATGTGGTTTTTGGTATTCTTGTTAATGAAGATCGTTATCTGCATGTATTGTGCCTTGAAATGTGTTTGTGATTAACAAGGCATTAAAAAAATAAGGACAATCTTTTACAAGTTTTTCAGAAATTTTCTAAGTCAAGAGTTACTTAATTTGGCATTTAACAAAATTTCACTGACCTTAATGACAAATGTTCAAAAGTTCCCTTGCTAATAAAAGACCCCTTGGAAAACTGTTTTCCTTCCACATAAGACAAACTAATATGTAGTCCTTTGTCAGCAGTGCTAGAAGATACACAGAAAGTTTTCTAAAGACTTTGAGAAACAGATAATAGAACAAACATTAGAATTTAGGCAGTGTTAGAACTGAGTGAGTCTATCAGCATTTCTACCATGTCTCAAAATATACTTGCTAGATTGCATTTCAAAAAGAAAGCTCATGATTGATCATAATTTTGTGCCTCTAAAGGAAGAGTATATTGAAGATAAACTCTCAGCAGTAAGAGAATCCTTGTTGATTTTTTTTTTATTGTTTTATGGGAAGTATACTGCTTTGATGGAATTAAAAACTTGTGAACGTTTTCATACGTGAGATCTTAACTGCATCATTGATTAGCTAGGTTTTTCATCAGTGACTCTGAAGTCAAGAGTGCATCAACAATGATGTTTCTAATTTCACAAGAACACAACTCCAAAATGACATCAAATATTTATATGACTTTGTAATAAGATAGGGAATAACAATGTTAATATTTGCTGCCAGAGAAGTTCACTGATTATTCCACTGAAAAGTGCTTAAGGAGTTGCTGAATTTAAAAACAAATTAAGTGTTTCATTTACAAAAATATAAGTGCTGAAAATGTGTTGACCTTTTCACTGATGACAAAAGGCTGTCTGCAGAGTGCACTTATCCTTTACATATCATCAAAATAAAGGGCACATTTTTACAGTGAATGAGAAAGTAAACAATTTGGGGGAAACTTTGTGTTGTGGAAACTATTTGAAACAGATGTTTGGAAATATTTATATTGATATATTGTCTTATAGCTGAAAGTGATACAGGCGTGCCATCTGTAAAATTGCTTACTTACAACTTTACAAATAGACTCTCCCACAGTATCATCTTCTAAATGAAAAATTTGAATCCTTTTGGTTAGCCTTTTTTAAAAAAAAAAAAAAACAAACCTAATACCTATGGGCTTCCCTCATAGCTCAGTTGATAAAGAATCTGCCTGCAATTCAGGAGACCTGGGTTCGATTCCTAGGTTGGGAAGATCCCCTGGAGAAGGAACAGGCAACCCACTCCTGTATTCTTGCCTAGAGAATCCCCATGAACAGAGGAGGCCGGCAGGCTACAGTCCATGGGGTCGCAAGAGTCGGACATGACTTAACAACTAAACCATTACCACCTACATCAAGGTGACATCAAGATGAACTGAATTGCCTATCTGAATTTCAAAACTTTGGCATAATTGGTGTCTGGGCATGAACATGAATTTCATATTTTAAAACTAAAGATAATGATATATACTTAATCCATTTGTGTCAACATGTTTTTGAAGTATCTTTTTAGTCTGTGATAGCTGTTAATATTAAGCATTGATTCAACTGAACTTAGAACCCAAGCCATCAAAATATTATATCACTAAATATTATACCAAGATTGAAAAAAAGATGATTTCACTAACAGCAAAATTCTCTATATTGTTAATAAACACAATAAAATACCACATTGGTTTTAAAATATTGGTTTCATTGCCATCTAACCTTTCCTTTCAATTATTTTTTTTCTGCTTCTGGTTATGAGTGTACATGCACAAAATATCAGTACAATAATAAGTGAAGTCACTCAGTTGTGTCCGATTCTTTCTGACCCCACGGACTGTAGCCTACCAGGCTTCTCAGTCCGTGGGATTTTCCAGGCAAGAGTACTGGAGTGGGTTGCCATTTCAGTACTATAATACATGTATGCAATTTATTTTAAAATGTGCATAAATTTATATGCAAATTTTTTCTCTCGTTTGATAGAGATATGGGTTCAAATATTTTCTACTAATCAAGATATGTGATCAAAAAAGTTTGTAAGTCATTGAATTGGTAAAAGGGACAGAGGCAGCTTTCTTGAGACAGTTAATCTGATCAAGTCACATGATATAATTGGGAAAGAAAAAAGAAAAATATAAAAAATTTAACATTATTAAAATAGAAAAAAATTGGGCATAATAATATCTTTACAATAATAACATCTATTCACTTAAGTTCAGCATTTGTTTATGCCTATTATTCTCTGGTTGGCCCTGGCAATGAAAAGATGAATGATAGGGTCTCCTGTCCAGAGCTGCCCACTATCTAACAGAGACATAGGACATGAGTGACCATATGATGTAGTGGGATCACGTGAATAGATAATTTCTATAACAGAGTGTAAGCAGTATACAGATGGGGTTCTGTGAATATAAGATCTAGTGCTGTCTAATGGGATAGGGTTCCTGGAGGATGTGGAACCTGAGCTAAGCTTTCTTGAGACCATGTTAGAGAAAAATATGATAGATTCCAAAAAAAGGAATTTGAGTAGCTTACAGAGTATTCGTTATAATTTCATTTCTTTAATGAGGCAGAAAAATCTGTAAGACAATTGCTAAAGATTTCTGCCTTCATACAACATTTTAAAAGTTTTGATTACTGAAGGTATAAACTTCAGTTATCTAGAATTTCCTTAGACTACGCTTGTGCCAAATGAATAACATACTTTTTTTGCTCTCTTTCATTCAGTCATGTTTCTTGAACGTCAGCTCTGTATCAGACACTGAGGTAGACGCCAGGAATATAGTCAAATAAGACACTATTTCAGCCCTGGAGGGACTTGAAAGTCTCATTTCAGACACGGTGTCGTAAAGCAGCACATGGAAGTTAGTGTGAGAACTGCTGCAATGAAGGATGAAGCCAGGTTCAGGTTGCAGTGTTGATCAAAGAAAAGACTGTCTTTGATCTGAAAGAGAAAAGTGGACCACATAGGAAAAAGATGACCAGCAGGGACGGTTAGTCTAGGTCGCGAAGAATGAATAAGACTTTGCCAAGAAGATGGTGGAAGGAAAGGTGTTCTAGGGAGATGAACAGCATATGGAAGTGTGAGGAAGCCTGCCTCCATTTTCTAGCTCCTTCTAAACTATATTTATTCACAGTCTTATTCACCATTACCTCACACGTTTTTGTTTAGCTAGAGAAATTCTATTAGATTACAAATTACAAGCTCTCTATCTTTAGCATGTCTACAATCTGGTTTGCTTTTGGAAAGGGCACAAATTTAGTACTACATTCTATACCAACACTGGACAATTCAAGCATTCATACAAGTTGGAAGCACCAGATTCTTCATGGGCGTTGGCCAAAAAAGTGTGGCCTCATTGGTAGTTATGGGTGGTGACTGGGTTTATAGCTTTGCTGGTCCTGTCTACTAATCATTGCCTCCCTCACCCAGCCCTCCGTCTAAGGAAATCTTCCCCCTGGTCACACCCATGTTTAAAGCACAGAATCTTCAGGTCCTCAACCCCAAAGGCTTAGCATAGCTGACTAGACAGATAGCTTAGATTAAAGCAACCTAAAGGTCAGTAGGGCCAATAAGAGTCTCTTTCTGAGAGTCTGATGATAAGATGCTATACTTTGACCACTTGGTGGTAAAGGGTCCTGAACAAGATATCTAAACTCTAGGCCTGCTGGTTGGCAGAGAAAAACTCTCCCCATCAGGACCAAAGATGTCAACAATCTGAGAAGTACACCTCAGGCAGAGGAAGGAAGGCAGCAATAAGACTTATTAGACAGGGGATCAGGGGATCAGGCTGCTAGATTAAAGAGTTAAAATAGCTCTCTAGATTCTGCTTGCAAAGTCATTCACCTAAAGAGCTAAGAAAGATTTTCCGATGGGCCAGCTGAGTAGGGTGTTTATCTGAAGACTGTGTCAGAGTCCCCATAATCCAACTGCAGGTAGTACCACTATGACTCATACACGCTGAAAATTTTCAGACAAGCTCCTTTCTCTTCTTCTTTTTTTTTTCCCAGTCAGCACCATGTCTGTTCTCTGCATCTCTCCATCTTTATCTCCATTTCATTCTCCTTACGGCAGTCGGGCTTTCTCATGCGGCTCTTAGTTCCTGTTCCTAAGGATCTTCAGTTTAACGTGAGCCTTTTGTCCTGCTCTGGAGCCATTTTGGCACAGATTGGATATTACAGTTCCAGTAAATGCTACTGCTTACAAAGTCAAACTCTCCTGTTACTTACTTTGAATTCTTGTGCCCAGGGATACACAAGCAGTTGACATTTTCGGTACTGATGGGTAGAGTTATTCTCTGCCAACTAGCAATCTTAGACATTTGATACCTCATTCAGGACCCTTTAGTACCAAGTGTTCAGATTGTAACATCTTGATCTCAGTTGGCAAAAATGTTCTAGATAGTATAGATATAAAAGGCATCACTGGAGCATTTGTAAGTATAAGCCAGTTGGCAGAAGTCCTGACATTGGCCCAGGGAAAGCAAAGACCAGCTCCTGCCAGGATGTCTTCATTGTGAGGCAGGTCAGAAGCATGTTTCATCCGAGTCACAACTGGAGTTAAGCCCTAGAGAGGATTGGCAAGCTTGCTTGTTGCAGAAAGCAAGCAGGAGAGTGTAGGTAAGGTGGTAGAAAAAAACAGGCAAGGCTCAAAGTTAAATGAAAACTGATGCCACTGATATTAAGGCAGTCAAGAAAAATAATCAAAGGGGTCATAAATCGGAGCATGCTTGGAGGGAGCAGGTATTTCAGTCAAGAGCATTTGCTGAAAGAGGCCCGTAATTTCAGAGCATATCAGAGTATTGACAACATTCCTGCTTCTAGATCATAAAGAGCCTTTTGTAGCCAAAGTAAGGACCAGGCAGGAGCCTTCAGAGCCGTTGTCCAAGAGGGATGGCTGTGCTGTCTTCTGCATAGTCGTGGATTTTGAACAGTCCGTGATCCTCACAGGGGCTCTGATGGGTCATGCCCCAATGGTGCCAACCCAGCACCTTGGAGAGGATTTCCTTCTACTGAATGTCAAGGTCACGCTCTTTCTCTAGTTTAGTTTCTTCTTAGTCTTTATCCGGAGAAGGCAATGGCACCCCACTCCAGTACTCTTGCCTGGAAAATCCCATGGACGGAAGAGCCTGGTGGGCTGCAGTCCACGGGGTCGCTAAGAGTCAGACACAACTGAGCGACTTGACTTTCACTTTTCACTTTCATGCATTGGAGAAGGAAAAGGCAACCCACTCCAGTGTTCTTGCCTGGAGAATCCCAGGGATGGCGGAGCCAGGTGGGCTGCTGTCTATGGGATCACACAGGCTCGGACACGACTGAAGTGACTTAGCAGTAGCAGCAGTAGCAGTAGGCTTTATCACCATCTGGAAATCTTATTTGCTTACCTTTTATCTCCCTCCAGTAAAAGGTAAATTCCTTTAGAATAGAAACATTAATCTGTATTTTCCTCTGTTGCTGTCTTTTCAGCGCCTTGAACACTGCTCAGTGGTTAGTAGGTTTTACGTAAATATCTATTGAATAAATAAACAGAAGTCCATGAACTCGGTGATGCGGTCAACAGCCAAGGGCCTGAACAACAGTCTGAGTCCTGGTGATCCTAAGGGCCCTGGATTAAGCTGTCTGCATTTTAAACATACTTGGAGAACTTGAGTGGGTGTGAGCCATGGACACTGACATCCCAGCCCAACCACACCCAAATTCTGCTGTCAACTGATGCAGCAGATTTTGTAAGAGGAGGAAATATGACTGTGCACTTCTGGTGGGAAGACTGTGTAGCCACTTGTTCCTGTGGAAGAAGCCCTCAGCCGCGGGTGTTTTCTCCTGCCCAGCCTGCTTCTGAGATGACTCTCCAGGGCTCCCCAACCCAGACCCCCGTTTTGTCCCTTTCTTCCCAATAAACAAGCTCCTCAGTTCTTGCAGGTAATAAAAACCTCTCTTTCAGGGAAGTGTAAGTGAGCATGTTTTCAGGAAACAGCTGAAATTTCTCCCTGTACTTTGCTTTTTGAAAAGCAGCCACGTGGCTCAGTATGTGTGCAGCACGTGTTTGCTTTAACAAAGAGTCTCCCGCTGAGTCAGCCTTCCCTGCCTCCCAATTTCCTTTTCCATTCTCAGAAACCTGTTTGAATGAATCCAAACTTGGCCCAGCATTTCTTGACAAGTGGTGGGGCTCCACTTATCAGCATGAACACTGCCCCGCTGGAAACACATATTTCTTTTAGAGGGTATAATCAAGTAAAAATAGCATTCTGTTCACAGAAGTCAATTTTGGAGTCATTAAGCGAAGGTCTACTCTGTACCATGACTTGACACAGGATCTCTTTCTTTGAAAGCAGCAAGTTAGAGTGAAATTTACTGTTGCAGAATGACATAATTAGCTTTAAAATCCAGTAATAAAATTTTCATTAGGGGTTGATTGACAGATATGTATTCCTTTGGTAAAACGGGCTGCCCCTCATGGGCATCCAAGACTTAACCTGTTCAGAATGGAACCACTCACTCCCTCCCTATCAGGACCTTTCTTAGTGATCCTTAAAAAGTGCTTTACAATTTAATGGAAGAAATAGATAGAAATAAACAACATTCATGAAACTGTAATAGTGCTTTCACGGAGTCAGACCCAAGATAATATATGTGTTTAGGGAGGGGCAGGGACTGCAGCTAAGTGCATGGAACATAGAGCCCAATATTCTTTTGTTATCGGAGGAGAATTTCCTGCTATCTATCACTCAAGAGTAGTTGAAAGGATGCGTCACTGGGTAATTCTTTTCAAATTTTTTTTTTTTTTTTCCTTCTCTGCAAATGTTGTGTCTGTCTTATGGGCTGATAGAGTCATTCCTTCAATAACATGGGTCATTCTTTTTGGTGTTTCTGCCTGAGAATGTAGTGCCTTTCTGATTCCTGTCTTTTCCTTACAAAACTGAATTGGACTGCTAGCCAAAAGGGCCCGCTGCTTTCGTTATTCACACAGTTTAATGTTCCCTCTTCTTCAGCCCCGGCTGAATCAGTCCTGACTATCGCGGCAGCCATTTTGAATATCGCGGCAGCCATTTTGAATATCGCGGCAGCCATTTTGAATATCGCATCGGTTTAACTGCTTTGAGAACCTGTCTCCACTTTGCCAATCCACTTTGCACTGCGTCATTAAGATGGCACTGTTAAAACTGAGAAACCAGCTTCAGAATTCAATGGGCTTTATAATTTGTCCTCTATTTGAAACGATAACTTTGGGGGGCTTCCCTGGTGGCTCAGATGGTAAAGAATCTACCTGCAATGGAGGAGACCCGGGTTCTATCCCTGGGCTGGAAAGATTCCCTGGAGAAGGGAATGACAACTCACTCCAGTATTCTTGCCTGGAGAATTCCATGGACAGAGGAGGGGGATAGGACTGTTAAAACCGAGAAACCAGTTTTAAAATTCAATGGGGTTTGTAATTCTTCCTCTATTTGAAAAGACAACTTTAGTTCTATGATACAGTAAGTCTATATTCAGAATTTCAATGTGGAGAATTATTTACAGCTCAGCTAATTTACTAACTGTAAAACATATAATGATAATGCCATCTAGGTCTAATTTTCAGTGTATTTTTGTATATCATATATAACCCCTGCAAAGACCCTGAGGTCTCTGCAGTTGAGTGTGAAATATTTTTTCATTAGGGAGGTAAAATGGTTCCTGGAGAAGTTAGGCAAAGATTATTACTATTTTCTTGAGAAGAAGATTAGTTTTTATTTTTAGGGATCTATTCATGCGCACAGGTGAAATTAAAAAATATATATATTAATGAAGTGCCAGGGAACTAGACTCTGGTTCTCACTAGTCCGTTTCAGATTTAGCAGGTGGTCAGTGTGTGCCACTGACTTGTGAAGCAGAAGCTCTCTTGTCCCCTCAACACAACTCCATTCTCTGCTGTTTTCAGTACTTTCTTTTCAGTCCTTTGAGTCTGAAAAGGTTTTATTTGGACAGGAACAGAATAGGATCAAATGTGTTTCCAATTATAGAAATATAAATGTGCAAAATTTAGAGGTGTGGAAGAGGATATTTGGGGAAAGTGAGTTTATCAGGTAAATGCCTTAAAAGTAATTTAAGGGCTGATATTTATTATATGCTCATTATATACCAAGCATCATGAGAATACTTTCATAAGGAATATAATATTTAATCTTCATATAAGTCCAATTTTAATAAGACTCCATTTCAAAGTGAAGAAAATTAATCTTAGAAGTGTGGAGGTATGAGTCAACAAATCCTTTGGGCTTCGCCTGCAAAATATTGCCAGAATTAGACCAGCTTGACTACATTCATCCCTGTTGTCTGAGCCCTCATTTTCCACTTGGCCATTGCAACAGTCTTCAAACTAGTCTCCCTGTTTCTATTTTTGATCGCCTACACTTTATTCTTCACATTGCATTCAGAAAAATAATTTTTAAATTAATGTAAAATCAGGCCACTTCTTTGCTCAAAACTCCCCAAAGATTTCATAGCCAAAATAAAACCTAAACCCTTTACGACTGCCTCCAAGGCACTGCATGGTTACATGCGTTAGAGGTGCCCACGTATCAGAAAAACACACCAAAGCAGATGTATCAGATGACACGCAGGTAACCGTCATCACTCGGGAGACATTTCGCAGCACTGCCGCGGCGCAGCCCCATCCTACACTTACACGTTTGTGACTAACACTGTTTAGGCCCCAGGGAAATGTCTTTTCACATCTTTTTCCTCGGTCTTCGAAATGCTGTGAGTATTTGCAGACAGTCCTATTGCCAACAGCTGGGAATGAGAGCACGTCAGAAAGGAGTGGAAGAACCTAAGGGAAAAAGACAGAAAACAATAACATTCTGTACAGCAATTATCTTCAATTAAAAACTAAGTAAATTTTAGAAATTTAAGCAGATACGTAGATATTAAAGTACATGATTACAGTAAAATTTGAAAAAAAAAAAACAAAAACCAACCACAACTGCTAATTAACTTTCCAAACCCTTTCAGAAAGCATGAATACCAAAAATTCTTGTGTAGTGAAGTAATGTTTCCCAGTATGCCCTGCGTATTTTTTCTGTTTTGATTCAGAAAAATTGTTTGGAACCTGAGGAACAATAATTGCAGGTGGGCCCTGAGGAACATTTTTAAACAATTTATATTTACTTCTAAATTTGTATGTAAGTAGATCTCAACACAACATATGAAACAATATCAATTCTTTATATTTTACATTTTATGCCTAATAGGCAATCAGGCCCAAAATATAAAATTAAAAATAGCTTTCCTTCTTTGACAAAAATGTAATAAGATTTAATTAAAACTTTGAAAATGAAATTCAAACGTTTGCTTTATTTATATAATTAAAATTTTTTATGTTCTTTAGTCACAAATTGAATTTTCCTGCTTAATTTTAATAGATAACTCTAAGCATTTTAGAAACAGTAGAACACTTCTGAAAACATGAATCAAGATTTTAATCTTTATATTTATTTTATTATATTTTTTGATAAATACATATTCAAATTATGAGCTCACTGAATACAATTTTATTACATATACACATACATTATTCTTTAGATCGTTGAGAATGAGGACAAGTTGAAAGTAGGACAGCAGGTTGAAATTACAAGACAAAGACCCCCCAAATAAAAAATCTGAAAATAAAAATGAAGCAAAAAATCTCCTAAAAAACAGACTGCTTAAATGTTTAAAAACCAGAAACAATGAGAGTCAAGAACAACCCATGTAAAATTCATGAAAACACATTTCATATTCTTTATTTAATGAAGATTTAGTGATTAAAATAATAAAAGCAAGCAGGAAGATTATTTTCATCTAATTCACAACATATACATAAGTCATGAAATCTGTGCAACTCATATTCTTTGCTAAATAAAGATTTAACTACTAATTTAGACAAAGGCCATATAGGTAAACCTCCCTTTGTACTCTTGCTGTGGCTTCATAAGTGTTCATAAAAACGGGTTCATAAATATTATTTATTATTTTTCTTCATAGAACTTGTTACAAAATGGCATGTTTGTTTATGAAAAGTCTCCTGATAGATTTTTAGCTCGATAAGAACAAAAACTTTATTTTCTTCATATTGCCATCTATTCAAATTCTAAAACAATGCCTGACCCAAAGTATGGGTTCAATAAATTTTTCTGAGCTTGGAATTCTAAGACATTAATAGTCTTAACTAAGGAACACATGGGATTCCACAGAGATGTCTGTATAAACCTCTGGGAGACAACTGGGGAAATGGAAAGCAAAGTGCAAATCACAATATTAGCTGGTCTTATGACAAATATTTTAGCCTGTGCTAAGGTTACCATTAAGACTTTAACTAAATTTTGTGTAACCTAGCACTTTGTGCAAAGTATTGTCTTGGGTGATGTGGATTCAAGGAGCAATAAGACATGATTCACTTTACTGTAGACTGTATTAATGTCAAAATGCTTGCTGCCCCTCTTTACTAGGTCTGCCTTGACAGGTGATCTGCTTTAGCTAAGAAAATGTGAGTAGCAGCGACTTGCAGCAATTCAGAACAGAACCACCAAGAGTCATCCTATGGCTCCACTCTTGCTCTTTTCCCCTGCTACAAATTGGTCTGTCCCAGATAAGGGCAGTCCTTCAGCCTATATCCTGAAACAAACATGGCCTTAGGCAGAGTTGAAGCTGAACTGCAAAGAGTTTGTACCATGAGCAAGAATTAAGCTGTTGCTGTTGTAAAGCAGTGGTGTGCTGGAGCTGGCTTGTAGGAAATGACTGTGCTCATCTCCTCTCAAACCTGCATCAGGTGATGCCACATTAGTAGCCTAACACTGGTGAAGGTGGGACAATTTACATTCTGAAAATTAGCAAATACTACACATCAAGACTTTTATTCCTGAAGAACTTGCTATATGTTTATCAGTACTCCAGTGTTTGAAAGGAGAAGGCAGTGGCACCCCACTCCAGTACTCTTGCCTGGAGAATCCCATGGATGGAGGAGCCTGGTGGGCTGCGGTCCATGGGGTTGCTAAGAGCCGGACACAACTTCACTTTCGCTTTCACTTTCCTGCATTGGAGAAGGAAATGGCAACCCACTCCAGTGTTCTTGCCTGGAGAATCCCAGGGATGGGGGAGCCTGGTGGGCTGCCATCTATGGGGTTGCACAGAGTCGGACACGACTGAAGTGACTTAGCAGCAGCAGCAGCAGCAGCAGCAGTGTTTAAAGAAACTGATAGTTGAGATTGCTCATTACCACAGCACAACTTAGCCTAAGCTGTCTGATTCACTGTTCTCCAACAGTTCATAACCTATGGTAGACATTAATAGGATAAAACGGGACAGCATTATACACTTGAACTGCATGGGTTTGAACTGTGCAGACACACTCTCGTGTGGATTCTTTTCGTTAGTAAATCTCAGTACTGCAAGGGCCATGTCTGGTTGCATCTACAGATGCAGGGGAATTGCTGACACACAGGGCTGACTACAAGTTATGCACAGATTAATCCCCCAAGTTGTTCAGGGGTCAACTGTCGAAAGTGCTACATTAAGGCACGAACAGGATTTTATGGGTTTCAGAAGCTGTCAAGCACCTGAGGTGTTATCCTACTTGCAAGCCCACAGGTTAGTCTCCTAGTTTCATGGCTGCTGTCAGAGGATACCCGGATCAGACATAAAAGACTGCATCAATCACAGTACCAAAAGCAGCATGAGGTTCCTCTTTTTCCCAAAGTCACAGGGGAAGTGGAGTGGCCTGGGGAAGATACTGCACATGCCACAAGTTTAAAACCACAAGCTTAAGAAACTGGAATCTTTTTTTAATGCACTACAATCGAACCTCCCCAGTTTTTGTTCTGGAGGAAGACACGATTTTATTTTGACAATAAATAAATCTGTATTCTCTAATGGGAGACACCACTATCCTCCAAGGCTGTTTGCTCTACACACATTCTTGAAAACACCATCCAGAACAAAGGCCATCCGTGGCTCCACTCAGAAGTGCAGGGAAATAGGAGACACCTGGAGATTTGTCAGGAGAAGGCAATGGCACCACACTCCAGTACTCTTGCCTGGAAAATCCCATGGACAGAGGAGCTTGGTAGGCTGCAGTCCATGGGGTCGCTGAGTTGGGCACGACTGAGCGACTTCCCTTTCACTTTTCACATTTCATGCATTGGAGAAGGAAATGGAAACCCACTCCAGTGTTCTTGCCTGGAGAATCCCAGGGACAGAGGAGCCTAGTGGGCTGCTGTCTATGTGGTCGCACAGAGTTGGACACTACTGAAGCGACTTAGCAGCAGCAGCAGTGGCGGCAGAGATTTGTCTCCCCGAGTGGATACAATCCCTGAAGAGCACCTTGCCTCCAAAGGAAGGTATGTCTTAGCATCTCCCCTTCTTGTTGTTCAGTTGCTAAGTTGTGTCTGACTCTTTGAGACCCCATGGACTGCAGCATGCCACGCTTCCCTATCCTTCACTATCTCCTGGAGTTTGCTCAAACTCATATCCATTGAGTCGGTGATGCCATCCAACCATCTCGTCCTCTGTCGTCCCCTTCTCCTCCTGCCCTCAATCTTTCTCAGCATCAGGGTCTTTTCCAGTGAGTCAGCTCTTCACGTCAGGTGGCCGAAGTGTTGAAGCTTCAGTTTCAGGATCAGTCCTTCCAGTGGATATTCAGGGTTGATTTCCTTTAAGACTGATTGGTTTGATCTCCTTGTTGTCTAAGGGACTCTCAAAGGTCTTCTCAACATCACAGTTGAAAAGCATCAATTCTTCGGTTCTCAGCCTTCATTATGGTTCAACTCTCACATCTGTACATGACCACTGGAAAAACCATATCTTTAATTATACAGATGTTTGTCAGCAAAGTGATGTCTCTGCTTTTTAATACGCTGTCTAGTTTGGTCATAGCTTTTCTTTCAAGGAGTAAATGTCTTTTAATTCATGACTTCAGTCATCATCCACAGTGATTTTGGAGCCTAAGAAAATAGTCTGTCATTGTTTCCATTTTTTTCCCCATATATTTGCCATGAAGTGATGGGACCAGATGCCATGATCTCAGTATTCTGAATGTTGAGTTTTAAGCCAGCTTTTTCACTCTCCTCTTTCACTTTCATCAAGAGGCTTTTTAGTTCCTCTTCACTTTCTGCCATAAGGGTGGTGTCATCTGCATATCTGAGGTTATTGGTATTTCTCCCTAGAGTCTCTCTGTAGAGTAACACATGATAGCATATTTTCCCCCTTCTTTCTTTGATTTTCTGGTCCTAGACCTTTGTGAGATCATTGAAGTTAATGCTGTAACAATTTGAGGGGTTCATTGTGGATGGTGGTCTTGTTGTTCCTCTGAATGACAGTGTAAATACGGGTGAGCAGCTGGTCAGGCTCTGCACTTGGTTGCATCTGAGAAAAATCCTAGACTTTTCACTCACTAACCCTTCAAACAAGCTTCAGGACAATAATGCATGTGTAATGAAAGCGTCCTGTGCAGCATTAACAGAGAATTTCTTCATTCTTGGTATTTCCTGAGGTTTACTTTCTTGTCCTGGGCTTTCATCATTAGAGCCAATATGAGTTGGAGTTTTCAGCCTAGAATTAAAAAGTCAGTAAAACTGCTTATCTTTAAATTTCCAAATGGAAAGTTAACATCTCTAATAGAGACAATAACCTGAAAAGCTGAAGACCAGACTAGAGAAACTGTCTTCTCACAGTGGAGGCCTCTGAGCATCATGGAAGGCATTGGCTTGGGCCCGTCTTTATGTCCCATCTTTACCAAGGAGAAGAGGAGATCAAGGAAGAGGCTGAAATTTTGCACTGAGATTAAGTTCCGAGTTTACTTCTTTTCAAATCAAAAGTGTCTTGAATTACTTTGGTAGGCAAATTTATACTTTTCCTCGATTAGTGGACATGGGTACTTAGGTACTAATTCGTATTCAATTCTAGAGAAGGGAACGAAGCCATATTTGGAGCATCTGAGAGTTTTTTGACTGTTCATTTCAAATCTGCTATCCATGGGAGGGGGCTGGCACACTGCCACATAGAATGTATTCAATTAGCACTGTTTATTGTTACTAACTGGAGAAGGCAATGGCACCCCACTGCAGTACTCTTGTCTGGAAAATCCCATGGACGGAGGAGCCTGGTGGGCTGTAGTCCATGGGGTCGCTAAGTCGGACATAACTGAGCAACTTCACTTTCACTTTTCACTTTCATGCATTGGAGAAGGAAATGGCAACCCACTCCAGTGTTCTTGCCTGGAGAATCCCAGGGACGAGGGAGCCTGGTGGGCTGCCGTCTATGGGGCCGCACAGAGTCGGACACGACTGAAGCGACTTAGCAGGAGCATTGTTACTAATGGTATTATGCACATACATTTACAAAGCCTTGGGGATAACTGAGAAGTGTCTGGAATCTGTTTCAGGTGTACCCTGCTTCATGCTTTTCTCCTTTCGTGTTGCTTCTGATCTCTCACTCCCTTATTTAGTAACTAATTCTCTCTAGAGTGTTAATAAGTGTTAGTTGATAGATTTACTCTTCCCAAGAATATTTTTCAATTGCATAAGACAACCAAACACAAAAGCCTTTCAAGACTCAGAAAGAATGCACGTCTAATTATGGGGTGCAGCATCTCACACTAGCCGTGGAGATACTTTAGAGCAGAGCACTTGCTCTTCTCAAATTATATGTCAGAACTGTCTGTCTGCTTGCTTTCTTCCAAAATGCACAGGTTAGTGCAGGAGGATTCTCAGAGTGCTAAATTCAAGTAGAGTGTAAGAGCAGAGATTTATGTTTCTCCTGGCAGACTTTTAAGGAGAATTATTTTGGCCGAGTTTCCAAATTCCCTCTTCATTCCCACTACTTCACAGGCCTGAAATTATACCTTTTGATGTCAATCTTCTCCAACAATGAATGGCAATAGATTTGAAAATATTACTAGTGATTTTTATCATTGACATTTTTCTGCCTTGAGATCTGTCCAATGAAACCTATTGATACTTATACTGGCTCCACGGGGACCCTCATAAACAATTTATTCCACTCTGTTTTGCAGAATGCTTAGCCTTACAGCCACTGTTCCAAAAGAGGGATGCTGCTTAATTAGTCTACTTCTTAAATGTTGATTTTTGGACTAATATCTTTCAAAAAAAAAAACAACTCTTCAAAAATGAGTCTCAGCTAACAACTTAATTTTAGCTCATTTTTTCCCATTAAATCATCTACTGTTTCCTATATCTTTATGGGAAGATACATTAAAAAAATCTGAATTTTTATAGAAAGAATTTTTAAAAAAACAACTGTTCTTTTTCTATTCCAAAGAAACCCTTAAATTCTGCTTGGCTTTGATCCCAATGATCAAGCCTTCACAGATAAGTTTTAAAAATCTGTCTTTCTCTATAGAAATTTCTATTATAATTAACTTGAGTGTGCTTTCATTCTCATTCCATTGAGTTTGAAAGAAAAATCATTTAATATTTAAAATTACTGTGGAATACTTTCTTCTCTGAAGTGTCTGGAAACAGATTCTCCAAATTCTACATAAAGATACATCCTTATGATGGAGGGGAAACATATATACCTATGGCTGATTCATATTGATATATGGCAAAAACCATCACAATATTGTAAGTATCCTCCAATTAAAATAAATAAATAAATTTTAAAAAGAGAAATCATTAACAACACAGGGCTCCCTGTTTCCTTGAGAGCCGTTTGTATATTTATAGATCATTTCTTAGTAATGTTTTAGCATGCTATGAGTTTAATAAATGTTTCTTATATTTATAAAAAAAGAGATACATCCTTGTAAAACCATCAGTGTGAAAGTTCTATGCACTTTTTCTTTTTTTAAGAGTGAGATCATGTGTCTACATATTCCTAGATATGTAGTGTCTAGCATATGGTAACAGGTATATTTTTAAAACTGAGCAAAATTTATACTTAAAAAGAACTTTTTTGTTAAAATGAAAATCAAGTGCCTTTATTCACATGGCTACTTCTTAAGAATGTACAGTTTAGTTGAGGCTGCAATGCAGCCAGCTGGCATGCTTACTCTCAGTTCAGTTCAGTCACTCAGTCACATCCAACTCTTGGCAGCCCCAGGGACTGCAGCATGCCAGGCCTTCCTGTCCATCACCAACTCCCGGAGTTTACCAAAACCCATGTCCATCAAGTTGGTGATGCCATCCAACCATCTCATCCACTGTTGTCCCCTTCTCCTCCTGCCCTCAATCTTTCCCAGCATCCGGATCTTTTCAAATGAGTCAGCTCTTCTCATGAGGTGGCCAAACTGTTGGAGTTTCAGCTTCATCATCAGTCCTTCCAGTGAATACCCAGGACTGATCTTTTGGATGGACTGGTTGGATCTCCTTGCAGTCCAAGGGACTCGCAAGAGTCTTATCCAAAACCACAGTTTGGAAGCATCAATTCTTCAGCACTCAGCTTTCTTCACAGTCCAACTCTCATATCCATACATGACCACTGGAAAAACCATAGCCTTGACGAGATGGGCTTTTCTTAGCAAAGTAATGTCCCTGCTTTTTCATATGCTGTCTGGTTTTGTCATAGCTTTTCTTCCAAGGAGCAAATTTATTTTAATTTTAATTAAAAGACAAGGAGTCTTTTAATGTCATTGCTGCAGTCACCATCTGCAGTGATTTTGGAGCCCAAGAAAATAAAGTCTGTCACTGTTTCTATTGTTTCCCCATCTATTTGCCATGAAGTGATGGGACCAGATGCCATGATCTTAGTTTTTTGAATGTTGAGTTTTAAGCCAGCTTTTTCACTCTCCTCCTCTTTCACTTTCAGCAAGATGCTCTTTAGTTCTTCGCTTTCTGCCATAAGGGTGGTGTCATCTGCATATCTGATCGTACTGATATTTCTACCTGATATTCCAGTTTGTGCTTCATCCAGCCCACCGTTTCTCACGATGCACTCTGCATATAAGTTAAATAAGCAGGGTGACAATATACACCCTTGATGTACTCCTTTCCCAATTTGAAACCAGTCTGTTGTTCCATGTCCAGTTCTAACAGTTGTTTCTTGATCTGTATACAGATTTCTCAAGAGGCAGGTCAGGTGGTCTGGTATTCCCATCTCTTGAAGAATTTTCCACAGTTTATTGTAATCCACACAGTCAAAGGCTTTGGCATAGTCAATAGGCAGAAATGGATGTTTTTCTGGAACTCTCTTGCTTTTTTGATCATCCAGCAGATGTTGGCAATTTGATCTTCGGTTCTTCTGCCTTTTCTAAAACCAGCTTGAACATCAGGAAGTTCATGGTTCATGTATTTTGAAGCCTGGCTTGGAGAATTTTGAGCATTACTTTACTAGCATGTGAGATGAGTGGAGAATCCAAGGGATGGCGGAGCCTGATGGGCTTCCATCTATAGGGTTGCACAGAGTCGGACACGACTGAAGCGACTTAGCAGCAGCAGCAACAGAGATGAGTGCAATTGTGCAGAAGTTTGAGCATTCTTTGGCATTGTCTTTCTTTGGGATTGGAATGAAAACTGACCTTTTCCAGTCCTGTGGCCACTGCTGAGTTTTCCAAATTTGGTGGTGTATTGAGTGCAACACTTTCACAGCATCATCTTCCAGGATTTGAAACAGGTCAACTGGAATTCCATCACCTCCACTAGCCTTGTTCATAGTGATGCTTTCTAAGGCCCACATTCCAGGATGTCTGGCTCTACATGAGTGATCACACCATCATGATTATCTTGGTCGTGAAGATCTTTTTTGTACAGTTCTTCTGTGTATTCTTGCCACCTCTTCTTAATATCTTCTGCTTCTGTTAGGTCCATACCATTTCTGTCCTTTACTGAGCCTATCTTTGCATGAAATATTCCCTTGATATCTCCAATTTTCTTGAAGAGATCTTTAGTCTTTCCCATTCTGTTGTTTTCCTCTGTTTCTTTGCATTGATCACCGAGGAAGGCTTTCTTATCTCTCCTTGCTATTCTTTGGAACTCTGCATTCAAATGGGAATATCTTGCCTTTTCTCCTTTGCTTTTTGCTTCTCTTCTTTTCACAGGTATTTGTAAGGCCTCCTCAGACAGCCATTTTGCTTTTTTGCATTTCATTTCCATGGGGATGGTCTTGATCCCTGTCTCCTGTACAATGTCATGAACCTCAGTCCATAGTTCATCAGGCACTCTGCCTATCAGATCTAGTCCCTTGAATCTATTTCTCACTTCAACTGTATAATCATAAGGGATTTGATTTAGGTCATACCTGAATGGTCTAGTGGTTTTCCTACTTTCTTCAATTTAAGTCTGAATTTGGCAATAAGGAGTTCATGAATGAATAGTCCTTGTATAAAGAGGTTAGAAAGGATGAGGAAAGACATTGATACCATTTGAATGCCCACCATGTGCCAGGAAGTCTCTGTAAAAAGAGTCTCTGCTGTCTGTCATTTTTGAGTGGCACTTAAAGGATTTATTATGTGGACAAAATAATGAAGACAGTCTGTTATTATTTACTTATATATACATACCATGCACTGTCCATGTGTATGCTGTTTCAGTCGTGTCCAACTCTTTGCAACCCTAGGGACTGTAGCTCACCAGGCTCCTCTGTCCATGAGATTCTCCAGGCAAGAATACTGGAGTGGGTTGGCATGCCCTCCTCCAGGGGATCATCCAGACCCAGAGATCAAATCCATGTCTCTCGTGTCTCCTCCATCGGCAGGTGGGTTCTTTACCACTAACGCCACCTGTGAAGCCTCTACTGTCTTTGCATTATCTCATTTAATTTGTATACCAGACTTGCAAAGCAGCTACATGTTTACTGTATTATAAACCAAAAGTGAGACAATTAAAAACATTCATGTATTCCTTTATTTTAAAATAATAATAACAATAAACTTGTCACATGTTAACATAGCAAACTCATGAGAAGAAGTTATGTTTTTCTAAACATATAGTAGAAACTGTATATATATATTTATATTTTTGCCAATACCTTTAGTTTGGCTTGATCAATGAATTCTCTGTCTACTTTGCATTCAGTCATATGCAATATACTGTCCAGCTAAATTACATAAAAAATTTGATCTCACATAGATAGATAGAAAACAGAGGAATATTTAAAAGCTTTTTTCAGTTAACTGTGGATAAATGGTGTTTAACTATAAAGTAGAGGCAATAGTCTGAAAGCCTAAAGACTAAGCTAGAGAAGCTTTGCCTCCATGGAGGCCTTTGAGAACCAGAGGCAGACGCTGGGATGAGACCTCTGCTCCTCACGCAGGTAAGGGATGTAACTCACCCCTCTTCTCCCAGGGCCACCTTCCTCCCACCACCAGGGGGACGGATAGATCCAAGGGAAGTGGAGGGCAAATTCTGAATTTAAGATCAGAGGTTTCTGCACATGGTCACATGGAGGGTCTTCCAGTCTCACACTGTGAACCCATTCCTGCGCACCCAGTTCTCCAAGCCTTTGACTCCTTCTTACACTAACTTGATATGATGGATCTGACATCTTTGCTTAATGAGGGCCGTTCTTTTTTCTGAAGTTCCAGAACTATCCCAGTAGCATATTGGAACCCTCACCCACAGCCTTGACCAAGATGTTACGTCTTATGGAGGGATATTCCTGTAATGAAAAACACCCATCTAGAATTTCATATTCCATCTGGCTTGATCCAACACTCATTTTCTTGGTTCTTGCCGGGATGCATCAGCAAGGTCTTATAGCAACTTTAGCATATACTCTCTCTCCTCCCTTAGCAGCCCAAGCACTTCTCCAGTCTTGTGCAGAGATTTGACCCTGATCGTGTGTCCACAGCCAGGCAGATGGAAGCAGATGCTGAGGAAGGCAATGTGATCTTGCCAGGCTTTGGCCTCATATGAAGTCTCCACAGACCCTTCAAGCAGGGAAGTGAAGGTTGGATCTGTCTGTCAGTAAGAGAAAGTTGATCAATTCTGCAAGCCCAGAGGGCTCAGAGGAATGCAGACATTCGGGCTTCTGAAGTTCCTCTACTTGGTGATCCTCAGGCTGTTACTGAGCCAAACTGGGATACACGCCTCCATGTGCTGTAAAGCCAATCTGTTGACACTGGTCGTGGTGGGGGAAAGTGCAGCATTATTACAGGGAAGCAAGCAAGGAGTCCAGGACAGCTAGTGCTCAAAAAGCCCAAGCTCCTCGCTGGGTCTCGGGAAAGCATTTTTAAAGGCCAGGTGAGGAGGGGGCGAAGTCCCAGGGCCTATGATCATCTGATTGGTTGATGGGGAAATAACAGGGCAGTGTGACAGGGGTTCACATTATCAGGCTCCAGCAGGCTGGGGACTATGTAGTTAACATCATCCATTTGGTGAGGGGAGAGGGGACTTTAGCATCTATAAAAACTGCTCAGGAAATATGCATCAGATGTTGTTATCTAGGGACTTCACAGAGGACTTAAGCAGAGGATTCGAGGGCGGGGGCTGTCCCAGGAAGGGCCCCAGAGGCTCTCTCTCAGTTCTGATCCCATCTCAGTTCTCCCCTTTCCCTATCAGAACACTGACTTTGCCATCTGAGATTTGCCAGAAGAAGAATCCAGCTTCCTCTGTGGTACTGCCACTTCACAATCAAATCCTGTACCTGATCTTCAGTGTTTCAACTATAAGACCATGAGGTTATATTTAAAGGCAGTCAAGAAAGTCTTCTGAGTATCATATTTTCCTGTAAGTTGTTAGTTAACAAATCTGAGACTTTTTTTTTTCTCTTCCATGAATCAGTAACATTTAGCATTTCATTCCAATCTTTATGTCTGCTTTCTCGAATACTTCTCACATGCCCCAACCTTAGCACCAGCTTTTGTAAGCCCTTACATATTTACAGTTTGCCAGAAATGAAAGTCTTCACAATCACACAACCATAGCAATTCAGTGAGAGGGACTGCTACACGTATTACCTGTGATGGGTCCTCATTGCCATTCACCAGGCAAGTGTTGCAACTCAAGAATCTCATTCTTAGAGACTGCTTTGTAACGTCACATTCTAGAACATAAACAGAGCCTGAGACTGGGGATCTTAATTGTAAGGGATTTATTGCAGGAACATGCTAAAGATACGGAGAAGGCAATGGCACCCCACTCCAGTACTCTTGCTTGGAAAATCCCATGGACAGAGGAGCCTGGTGGGCTGCAGTCCATGGGGTCGCTAAGAGTCGGAAACGACTGACTTCCTTCACTTTCACTTTTTACTTTCACGCATTGGAGAAAGAAATGGCAACCCACCCCAGTGTTCTTGCCTGGAGAATCCCAGGGACAGTGGAGCCTGGTGGGCTGCCGTCTATGGGGTCACACAGAGTTGGACATGATTGAAGCGACTTAGCAGCAGCTAAAGATAAAGGGGAAGGAAGGAAGCAGGGTACAGCAGGGAATTAAAATGAAGTGAAGTGAAGTCGCTCAGTCGTGTCCGATTCTTTGCGACCCCATAGACTGTAACCCGCCAGGCTCCTCTGTCCATGGGATTCTCCTGGCAAGAATACTAGAGTGGGTTGCCATTTCCTTCTCCAGGGGATCTTCTTGACCCAGGGATCGAACCCAGGTCTCTCGCATTGCAGGCAGACGCTTTAACCTCTGAGCCACCAGGGAAGCCAGCAGGGAATTAAAAGCTAAGCAAAATTGTGATCTCAACTAGAGGCAGGCTTTATTCTCCCCTAGCATAGTCAAAAGCAGAGACATTACTTTGCCAACAAAGGTCCATCTAGTCAAGGCTATGGTTTTTCCCGTGGTCATGTATGGATGTGAGAGTTGGACTGTGAAGAAGGCTGAGTGGTGAAGAATTGATGCTTTTGAACTGTGGTGCTGGAGAAGACTCTTGAGAGTCCCTTGGACTGCAAGGAGATCCAACAAGTCCATTCTGAAGGAGATCAGCCCTGGGTGTTCTTTGAAAGGAATGATGCTAAAGCTGAAACTCCAGTATTTTGGCCACCTCATGCGAAGAGTTGACTCATTAGAAAAGACTCTGATGCTGGGAGGGATTGGGGGCAGGAGGAGAAGGGGACGACCGAGGATGAGATGGCTGGATGGCATCACGGACTTGATAGACGTGAGTCTGAGTGAACTCTGGGAGTTGGTGATGGACAGGGAGGCCTGGCGTGCTGCGATTCATGGGGTCACAAAGAGTCGGACATGACTGAGCGACTGAACTGAACTGAACTGAACTGAGGGGAGCTCTAGAGCAGACATCGTATCATAGTTAAGGTTTCCTTTGTTAGTTTCTGTCCAGGCAAGGGGGCTATCACTTGGGTGAGGGCAATACTCTGGAGAATGGGGGCGTGAATTATTACTAGCTGGTAACAAGAATTAAAACAGTCATTGGTAACAGTATTGACAAGTGCTTGGAAGGTGTAATGCTGCTGAAACCAATTACTGAGAGGAAAAGCCTCTCTCTGCTTTCTGTGCCTTGCCATTTTGGGGAAAGTCATCATGTTAGAGAACTTCCCTTGTCTCTCCAATCACTGCCTGACCGCTGCAAAAACTGAACACACCAAAGGAGTTGTTTCATAAACACTCGTGATATTATTTTTTTGCATGTTAGCCATTTTCTCCAAAACAATTGTTATCAAGCCAAATGAACACTTCCACTCTGGAAGAGCTCCATCAGCATGTATTAGCAACATTAACTAAAGAAAAAAAAATGATTTCACAATATTTTCCTCTCTCAGTCTCTCCAGCCTGTTCCTTTCCTCTGTTTTCTTCCTTCTCGAGCGCCTTTTCTTTTTGACTTTCCCATCACTCTCTTTTTCCTTCTCGTCTTTCTTCCTTTTATTTATTCTTCTGAACATACATCTAACTTTCAGTCTCTCTTTTCCTTGATTCATCATATGATTGCATGTGGCTATTTTCCACATATACATGGCTTCAAGTTTCAAGACTGTTTTCTTTTCTGGCACCATCTGCCTTTGCTCCAGACAGGTATATCTCTCGTGATTTTAGGAGTCTTTGATCAGGAAGCTACAAAACAGTCAATAGCAGAAGACCTTCCAGATTTTCAACTTTTAACTATTTACTCCAAATATCTCTCTTGAGGAAAAAAAATTATTTTTTTGAGCATATGCTGGCTATTACAATTGTGATTTTTTAGTCTAAATCAAAAGGAAGAGATAAGAAAAGATAACTAACTTCTATCATGTAGAAAACATTTTCTGTAATTAAATAATTTTAATACTCTGATACTGAATCAATTGGCGAGGAGGCGGTAAGAAAGTACCACAGACTGGGTGGCTTAAACAGCAGAAGTTTATTTTTCGATACTCTGGAGGCCAGAAGTCTGAAGGTGTTGGCACGATTGTTTTACGCTGAAGGCTCTCCCCATGACTTGTAGACAGCTGTCTTCTCCTGTGTCTTCACATGATCCTCCTTCTGTGCCTGTGGTGTGTCCAAATTTCCTGTTGTTAGAAAGACTGCAGTCGTATTGGGTTAGGGCCACCCCAAAGACCTCAATTTAGTTTCCTCTTTAAAGGCACTATCTCCGAGTCACATTCTGAGGCAGTGGGGGTTAGTGTTGGTCGCTCAGCTGGATCTGACTCTTTGCGACCCCATGGACTGTAACCCACCGGGCTCCTCCGTCCATGGGATTTTCCAGGCAAGAGTACTGGAGTGGGTTACCATTTCCTTCTCCGGGGGATCTTCCCAACTCAGGGATTGAACCCAGATCTCCTTCATTGCAGGCAGACTCTTTACCTTTTGAGCCACCAACCAAGGTACTGGGGGTTAGGACTCCAATATAAAAATGTTTAGAGAGATGCATTCAGCTTATAACATAACAGTTCACAACAATATCAACTGTATGAGAAGTCTTCAGACTCTGATGAATGAGAACATCTCCATGTCGCCATTTGCTATGTTACGGTATTTACAAAACTGCTGAGCAGGAGTCTTGGCCTCTTCTGTCTGGGTTGGCCATAGTAAAATACTGCAAACTAGGTGGTTTGTGAACAACAGAAATTTATTTCCCACAGTTCCAGAGGCTGAGAAGTTCAAGATCAAGGTGCCTGCAATTTCTGTGTCCGGCGAGAGCCCACTTCCTGGTTCACAGATGGCTGTATTTTTTTGCTGTTCTGTGACCTCACGTGGTGGAAGGTAGAGACATTGCTGTGGGTCCTCTTTCACAGAGGTTCCAGTCCCACTCACGAGGGCTCCACCCTCCAGGCCTGACCACCTCCTGAAGACCCTACTTCCAAACAGCATCACTTTGGGGATTAGGTCTCAACTAATGAATTTGGGGAGAAACAAATATTTAGTCTATCGCACAGGAGGACTTTGCTCCAGAGAAGGTTAAGTTGACATGTGTCTCCCTATTCTTCCCAGTAAATACAGTGAAAACTCCTGGACATCATACATAAAGCAAAAAAGAAACTCTGAACAGTGGAAAGAAAAAGGTAGACTGGCTAGGGACCTCTAGACCCAGGGAATGAAATGGAGGTATTAAAAAACTTTCAACACACTGGGTGTAGATGCAGAAGAAACTTTTAACAAGATTTATTATCCTTTCATGATAAAAACTCTTGAAACTGGGTATAAGGAGAACATACATAAACATATTAAAGGCCATGTGTGACAAGCTCACAGCTAACCTCATGCTAAACATCGAAGAGCTCAAAACTTTTCTGCTAAGATCAGGAACAAGACAAGGATACGTGTTCTTGTCTTTTTTATTTAACATAGTGTTGGAAGCCCTAGCTAGTACTTCGGTGGTGGGAACGTAATTTGGTGAAGCCACTATGGAGGTTCCTCAAAAACTTAAACATTGCTGCCATGTAACATGGCAGTTCCATTTCTGGGTTTATATCCAAAGGAAATAAGATCATTATGCTTTTGGAAGACTATAAGTACTTTATTTATTTACTTATTATTTTAATGGAAGTATGAGAGAGTGACAGTCACTCAGTCATGCCTGACTCTTTGTGACCCCACGGACTGTAGCCTGCCAGGCTCCTCTGTCCATGGAATTCTCCAGGCAAGATTAGTTGGAGTGGGTTGCCATTTGCTTCTCCATAATGGAAGTAGAGTTGTCTTAAAATATTGTGTTAGTTTCAGGTGTACGGCATAGTGATTCAGTATTTTAGCAGATTCTTGCATTCCATCATAGCTTATTACAAGATAATGGGTATAGTTCCGTGTGCTCTACAGTGAGTATTTGTTGCTTATCCTCTTTACATACAGTAGTCGTTTGAACACTACTACCACTTATAGTAGTCGGTGTCCGTGAACCTTGCACACCTCTAATCTGTCCCTCCCCACTCTCTCCTCTCCCCTCTGGTAACCACAAGTTTGCTTTCTCTGTGAGTCTGTTTTTGTCTTGAATAAACATCCATTTGTATTACATTTTGGGTTCCACATATAAGTGCTGTTGTATAGTGTTTGATACTCTGACTTAGTTCACTAAGCATAAGATCTCTAGGTCCACTGATGTTGCTGCAAATGACAGCATTTCATTCTTTTTTGTGACGCATATTCCATTATCTATCTGCACACAGTGCATGTTCTCAAGCCAATCATCCGTTTCTGAGCACTTGAGCTGCTTTTGCTTGCGTCTTAACTATTGTAAAGAATAGTTTGAATATTGGCATTTGTGTGTCTTTTCAAATTAGCATTTTCATTTTTTTCAGATATGTTCCGGAAATGGAATTGTTGGATAATTTGGTAGTTCTAATTTTTTTTTTCCCTGAACCTCCATACTGTTTTCTCTATGGTTGCACCAATTTATATTCCCACCAATAGTATTCAGGGGTTTCCTTTTCTCCAAATTCACTTCATATTTGTTATCTATAGACTTTCTGATGTCTTATGTGAGATGGTACCTGGCTGAGGCTTTGATCTGCATTTCTTTAATACTTAGCGAGGCTGAGCATCTTTTCATGTGCCTGTTATCTATCTGTATGCCTTCTTTGGAAAAACGTCTATTTAGATCTTCTGCCCAGTTTTTCACTGGATTTTTAAATTGTTTATTTATTTTACGTGGAGGACAATCACTTCACAACACTGTGGTGGCCCCTGCCCCACTGTCATTGGATTTTTAAAATACTGAGTTATGTCAGCTGTTTGTATATTTTAGATATTAGCCTCTTGTGAGTGAAGGTCTCTCAGTCATGTCCAACTCTTTGTGACCCCATGAACTCTACAGTCCATGGAATTCTCCAGGCCAGAATACTGGAGTGAGTAGCCTTTCCCTTCTCCAGGGGATCTTCCCAACCCGGGGATCAAATCCAGGTCTCCCACACTGCAGGCAGGTTCTTTACCAGCTGAGCCACTAGGGAAGCCCAAGAATTACTGGAGTGGGGAACCTATCCCTTCTCCTGTGGATCTTCCTGACCCAGGAATCGAACACATCATTTGCAATTTTTTTCCTGTTCTATAGGTTGTCTTTTAATTTTGTTGATGATTTTCTTTGCTATGCAAAAGCTCTTATGTTTAATTATGTCTCATTCATTTATTTTTGCTTTTATTTCTTTTGCCTTAGGGGACTGATCCATAGCATAAATAATGCTATGATTTATGTCGAAATGTTTAGCTTATGTTCTCTTCTAGGAATTTTGTGGTAGTATGTCTTATATTGTAGCAATTCCCTGGTGGCTCAGACAGTAAAGTCTCTGCCCGCAATGCGGGAGACCTGGGTTCAATCCCTGGGTTGGGAAGATCCCCTGGAGACGGAAATGGCAACCCACTCCAGTACTCTTGCCTAGAAAATTCCATGGATGGAGGAACTTGGTGGGCTACATACAGTCCATGGGGTCACAAAGAGTCAGACACGACTGAGCAACTTCATGACTTCATGATGTCTTATATTAAGGTTTTTAATTCATTTTGAGTTGTGTGTGTGTGTGTGTGTGTGGTATATAGTTGAGAGTTTTTTTTTTTTTTTTTAGACCTAACCATTCCCTGGATTCTGCTGTCGGCCTCTTCAACTCTTTTTTTTTTTTCTTTTTTTTTTAAGATTTAAAATGTTTTATTTTTTATTTTATTTTTTTAAATTTTAAAATCTTTAATTCTTACATGCGTTCCCAAACATGAACCCCCCTCCCACCTCCCTCCCCATAACATCTCTCTGGGTCATCCCCATGCACCAGCTCCAGGCATGCTGTATCCTGCATCAGACATAGACTGGCGATTCAATTCTTACATGATAGTATACATGTTAGAATGTCATTCTCCCAAATCATCCCACCCTCTCCCTCTCCCTCTGAGTCCAAAAGTCCATTATACACATCTGTGTCTCTTTCCCTGTCTTGCATACAGGGTCGTCATTGCCATCTTCCTAAATTCCATATATATGTGTTAGTATACTGTATTGGTGTTTTTCTTTCTGGCTTACTTCACTCTGTATAATCGGCTCCAGTTTCATCCATCTCATCAGAACTGATTCAAATGAATTCTTTTTAACGGCTGAGTAATACTCCATTGTGTATATGTACCACAGCTTTCTTATCCATTCATCTGCTGATGGACATCTAGGTTGTTTCCATGTCCTAGCTATTATAAACAGTGCTGCGATGAACATTGGGGTACATGTGTCTCTTTCAATTCTGGTTTCCTCAGTGTGTATGCCCAGCAGTGGGATTGCTGGGTCATAAGGTAGTTCTATTTGCAATTTTTTAAGGAATCTCCACACTGTTCTCCATAGTGGCTGTACTAGTTTGCATTCCCACCAACAGTGTAGGAGGGTTCCCTTTTCTCCACACCCTCTCCAGCATTTATTGCTTGCAGATTTTTTCATTCATTTTGAGGTGTGTGTGTGTGTGGTACATGGTTGAGAGTTTTTAATTCATTTTGAGTTGTGTGTGTGTGTGGTATATGGTTGAGAGTTTTTAATTCATTCTGAGTTGTGTGTGTGTGTGTGTGTGTGTGGTATATGGTTGAGAGTTTTTAATTCATTTTGAGTTGTGTGTGTGTGTGGTATATGGTTGAGAGTTTTTAATTCATTCTGAGTTGTGTGTGTGTGTGTGTGTGTGTGTGTGTGTGTGTGTGGTATATGGTTGAGAGTTTTTAATTCATTCTGAGTTGTGTGTGTGTGTGTGTGTGGTATATGGTTGAGAGTTTTTAATTCATTCTGAGTTGTGTGTGTGTGTGTGTGTGTGTGTGTGTGGTATATGGTTGAGAGTTTTTAATTCATTCTGAGTTGTGTGTGTGTGTGTGTGTGTGTGGTATATGGTTGAGTTTTTAATTCATTCTGAGTTGTGTGTGTGTGTGTGTGTGTGTGTGGCATATGGTTGAGAGAATGTCCTATTTTCACTCTTTGCATGTGACTGTGCATTTCCCCAGTACCACTTATTGAAGAAACTATCCTTATTTATGGTATATTTTTGCCTCCTGTGTTGTAGATTAACTGAATGTACGTGTATGGGCTTATTTCTGGGCTTGTTATTCTGTTCTATTGATTTATGTATCTGTTTTTATGTCAGTACCATTCTGTTTTGATTCCTGTGACTTTATAGTATAGTCTGAAGACTGGCAGGTTGTTCCTTTTTCTCAAGATTTCTTTGGCAATCTGGAGTCCTATGTGCTTTCATATAAATTTTAGGATTATTTATTCTAGTTCTGTGAAAAAAACCCTGGGTATTTTGATAGGGATTTCATTAAATCTGTAGATTGCATTGGGTGGTATGGACATTTTAATAATGCTAGTTTTTTCAATCTAAGAGAATGAGATATGTTTTCATGGTTTGAAATCATCTTCAATTTTGTCATCAGTGTTTTATATTTTTCAGAGTGCAGATCTTTCACCTTCTTGGTTAAGCTGATTTCTAAGGTTTTTAATTTTATGCAATTTTTAAACTCTTTTATTTAGTTATTAGTGTATAGAAGTGCAGCAGATTTCTGTACATTAATCTTGTATACTGCAAACTCACTGAATTCACTTATTAGTTCTAAAAGTTTTGGGGTACAGAATTTAGGGCTGTTTATATAGAACAGGGTTCCTCAACCTCCAGGATCTAATGCCTGATGATCTGGGGTGGAGCTGATATAATAATAAGAGAAATAAAGTTCACAACAAATGTAAAGCACTTGGATCATCCCCAAACCATTTCCTCCCAGTCTGTGGAAAAATTGTCTTCCACGAAGCCAGTCCCTGGCTCCAAAAGTTTAGGTACCGCTGGTATAGAGAATCATGGCATCTGCACATAATAACAGTTTTACATCTTCCCTTTCTATTTTGGATACGTTATTTTTATTAAATCTTTTTTTTTCTTCTCTGATTGCTGTGGTTAAGACTTCCAATACTGTCATAAATAGAAGTGATAAGAGTGTGCATCCTTGTCTGTTTCCACATTTTCAACAGTGAAAAGCTTTTCAGCTTTTCATCATTGAGTTCTATGTTGACTATGGGTTTTTCATCATTTTATTGTGTTGAGATATGTTTCCTCCATACCTACTTGGTGAGAGTTTTTATCATGATGGATGTTGCATTTTGTCAGGTGCTTTTTCTGTGTCTACTGATATGATCATGTGATTGTCTTTCCTTTTGTTAATATGGTGTATCATATTGATTGATTCGCATATGTTGAATCATTGTTATGACCCTAGATTGAGTCCAACTTGATTATGGTGTATCATCCTTTTAATATATCGTTGGATTTGGTTTGTCAATATTTTCTTGGGGATTTTTGTGTCTATATTCATCAAGGATATTGGCCAGCAACTATTGTTTTTTGCAGTTCCGTTGTCTCATGTTGGTATCAAGGTAAAGTGGCCTCATGGAATGAATGTGGAAGTGTTATCTCTTCTTCAATTTTTGGAATAAATTTGAGAAGGGTAAGTATAACTGCTTCTTTATATGTTTGACAGAATTCCCCAGTGAAACTGTCCAGTCCTGGACTTCTGTTTGCAGGGATATTTTCGTTACAGATCTACTTCACTTCTGATGCTCAGACTGGTCAAATTGTCTGTTTCTTCTTGACTCAGTTTTATCAGGATGTATGTTTCTAGAATTTCTAGAATTTTTAAAAGTTTTTTCTCAGTTGTTTAATTTGTTGCAGTATAACTGTTCACAGTATCACAAGTTTTTTTTGTATCTCTGTTGTGTTAGTTGTTATTTCTCCTCTTTTATTTTTTATTGTGTTTATTTGAGTCCTCTTTCTTTTTTTTTTCATAGTAAACCTGGATAAAGTTTTATCAGTTTTGTTTATCTTTTCAAAAACTAGCTCTTGGTTTCATTGATCTTTTCAATTATTTTAATCTCTATTTTATTTATTTCCTCTCTGATCTTTGTTATTTCCTTCCTTCTGCTGACTTTGGACTTTGTCTGCTCTTTTTTCTAATTCTTTCAGTGGGTAGGTTAGGTGTTTTATTTGAGATATTTCTTGTTTTCTTGGGGAAGACCTGCATTACTATGTGCATTACTTTTTGAACTACTTTTGCTGCAGATTTTGGAAAGTTGTATTTTCATTTTCATTTGTCGTGAGGTGTTTCTGATTTCCTCTTTGATTTTATCACTGACCTATTAGGTTTTTTGTTAGCATGTTGTTTAGTCTCCATGTGTTTGTTCTTTTCCTATTTTTCTTTTTTGTAGCTGGTCTTGTGGTTGTAAAAAATGCTTGATATCATTTTTATACTCTTAAGTTTGTTGAGGCTTATTTTGTGACCTGCTGCGTGGCCTGCCTTGGAGAGTGTTCCATGCATGTTTGAAAGAAAGTACATTCTTTTTTGGATGCAGTGCCCTGTAGGTATCGATTAAGTCCAACTGTTCCGTTGTGTCATCTAGGACCTCTGTTGCCGTAGTGATTTTCAGCCTGACAGGTCTGTCCATTGATGGCAGCAGGGTGTTAAATTCTGTTGTCTTCGTTAGTTGTTCAGTTGTGTCTACTCTTGGCAATCCCATGGACTGTAGCCTCTGTCCATGGCACTCTCCAGGTAAAAGTACCAGAGTGGCTTGCCATTTCCTTCTCCAGCTACTGTATTCCTGTAATTTCTCCCTCTCCTTTGGTATTCGCTTTATGTATTTAGGTGATCCTGTATTGAATGGTGCATATATGTTAACGAGTGTAATATTCTCTCCTTGTAGTGATTTCTTTATCATTGTATAATGTCCCTCTTTTTTTAAAAAATGATCTTTGCCTTAAAGTGCATTTTGCCTGATATGCATATTGCTTTCCTACATTCTTGTCATTTTCATTTGCATGAAATACCCGTCCCCTCACCTTACCTTCAATCTGCGTCTGTCTTTCACCCTGAAGTATCTTGTAGGCAGCATTTTGAAGATTCTTGTTTTTCTTTTTTTTTTAATCTAATCATCCACCCTATGTCTTTTGATCAGAGCAGTTAGACTCTTAAAGTAATTACTGATAGGTATGTACTCATGGGCTTCCCTGATAGCACAGTAGTGAAGAAGCTGTCTGCCAAGCAGGAGGCACAGATTCGATCCCTGGGTCTGGAAGATCCTCTGGAGAAGGAAATGGTAACCCACTCCGGTATTCTTGTCTGGCAAGTCCCATGGACAGAGGAGTCTGGTAGGCTATAGTACATGGGTTCCAAAAGAGTCAGATATGACTTAGCAACTAAAAAAGAATGTCCTTATTGCCCTTTTATTCCTTGTTTTCCAGGTTTTTTTGTTTTAATTTCTTTGTTCATTTTTCTTTTTTGTTTTTTCCCATTGTGATTTGATGATTTTTTTGTAGTGGGCTTGACTTCCTTTCTTTTTGGTTTTTGTGTATCTATTATACATTTTTGATTTGTGATTTCCATGGGACTCATATATGTTGATCCCCAATTATATCTACTTGATTTAAACTGGTAATCATTTAAGTTCGTATTCTTAAAGCTCATTTTTTACCACCCTTCCCTACATTTTGTGGTTTTGATCTCATATTTTACATCTCATGCTTATCCTTTTTTTGTAGGTATAGTTACTTGTTCATTTGGGTTTTTTTAAAAATTTACATACTGACTCATATAAGTTATCTTCAATCCATACAGTATACGTGCCCTTCCTTTTGAGATTGTCCCTTTCCCATAGATTCTTGCTTCTTTTGCCCTTAGAGAAAACCTTTTAGCATTTCATTTAAGGTAGGTTTGGTATTGCTGAATTCTTTTAGGTTTTGCCTGTCTGAGAAATTCTTTACCTCCTCTTTATTTCTAAATGGTGACTTGCTGAGTAGAGTACCCTAGTTCGCACATTTTCCACTTTAGGACTTTGGCTATATAATGCTACTCCCTTCTGGCCTGCAAAATTTCTGCAGAGAAGTCAACTGATAGCCTTACAGGGGATCCCTTATATATGACTCATTGTTTTTCTCTTGCTGCCTTTAGAATTCTCTCTCTATTTTTAACTTTTACAACTTTCATTATAATATGTCTTGAGTTAATTTGTTGGGGACCTTCTGTGTTTCCAGGACCTGAATATCTATTTCCTTCTTTAGGTTTAGAAAGTTTTCAGCCATAATTTCTTCAAAAACATTTTTGATTCCCTTTTGTCTCTTTGCCTTCTGGAACCTCTATTATGTGTATGTTGGCACAAATAGACTATCCTGTAGTTCTCGTATGTTACTTTTTAAAATTTGTTTTTCTATCTGTTCTGATTGGATGATTTCCATTATCCTACCTTCCAGATTACGCATGCATTCTCTGTGTCGTTTATTCAGTTTTTTATTGCTTCTGAAGTGCTTTTTTTTAATCTCAGAAATTGAATTATCCTCTTTTGATTGGGTGGTCTTTATAGTTTCTAGTTCCTTATTAAAACGATGTGCATTTACACGGATACTCTTTCTTAATTCAGTTAGCATTTTTATTACCAGCTTTTTGAAGTGAGTGTCTGGTAGACTAGTCATGTTCCATTATTTATTTTCTCAGGGTTTTTCTTTTGCTTTCAGTTGGAAGTAGTTCCTCTGCCTTTCATTTCGCTTCGCTTTCTCTGTATCTATGAGTTTAGATGAAACTGTTATCTATTCTGGTGGAACTCCCTGGGTAGACTGCTTTGCCTCATGCCTTTGGAGGGAGGGCTGGGTCTGGTGTGGATGCCAGCCCCGTCTTTCCTGCGGGCGTGCTGGCCGCTGTCATCTTGGCTGGGTGTGTGGCTTGTGTTGGGAGAGCTAGAGCCCGTGAGCCAGGACTTCCTGCCCCATCACTGCAGTCCCCCTGCCCTGGGTGGGGTCTGCTCCCCAGTTGCTGGAGTGGAAGCCCTGAAGATTGGCTCAGGCAGGCTGAGCTCACTTTTAAGTGTCTGCCCTTTCTTCTTCCTGACCTAGAGAGTTTTCCCCAAAGGAGTGAAGTACATAGGAAAGGGAGGCTCTTGCACTCACAGAGGTCCAAGATGTTGACGTTTCAGACTGAAAATCACATCCCTTCCCCTACTGTGGGCGTTCCAGATCTAGCGCAAAGTTGTGGTGTGGAGTGGGCAGGGCCAAGGCGTGTCTCAGCTGGGACTGGGGGTTGCAGGGTTTTGGTTGCAAGGAGTTTTTTCTTGAACTTTTTGCACTGCTGCCAAGAGTTCAGGCTACATCTGTGGTGCTGCCTCTGTAGATGTTGACCGAGGTCACTGCTGCCTCCCAGGGGTCACTGCCTCGGCCTGTTGGTCATCCGTGTATGACCATATCACATCCCTTTCTGGGACCAGGTTGCCCTATATCCTGTGCCATGGCATGGACTGAGTGGAGCTGGTATGTCTGCGCAGCTTGGCTTGGGGAGTAAGGCGAGGGGACAGCTGCTAGTGCGAGCTCTCTCTGCCCTGCCTGCAGGCAAGTGAGCACCCGTGCACTCGTCACAAGTGGAGTCTAGGCTTCTTCTCATCTTCCATCTGTCCCAGCTTTCTCCCCAGCAGCCAAGGGGCCTTGTCTCCTCTACGTGGGGTCCCGGAACTGGGATGCCTAGATACAGTTTCCTGTACAAAAATAACTTAAAAGCAGTTTGGATTAAAATTTATAAAAAGCACTTATTATATTGTGCCTTGGGTTTGAGTCCTAAGAACAGATGATAATTGTGTTTCATTAACCTTTATTAATATCAGTTATTTCTTCTTACCAGTTTAGTTGTGTGTGAGTGCTACACAAAGGTAACAGGAGGATACAGATAATCCAAACAGATGCCCCTCTTGCTACCAAGTTCTTGTACTATTATTATTGAATATACTTATGTTAATAATGATTTACTAAATTCCTACTGTTTTCCAGGGACATTATATCTAATTCTTATAACTGCAAGGTGGATATTATCAGCCACATGTATTTAGCTTTAAGGAAATTGAGGCTTAGAGAGTTAGCTTCAATGGCCCTAGCTCACATTCTAGTGAGAGATCAGAGTTTCCTGTTCTCATTTCTATATTTACCATAATTTAAACCAATAATCGGGGCCCATACTGAGAGAACAGGATGTAATAATATTTGAAACTGGGTTTCAATTTCATGAAATTTTCAACACCGTGAAAAGTCTGTGATAGGTGTCTGGAACATATGTGTCTATTTCCTTAGAATTGCAGAGCATATCTTTTTCAGAAATTGTAACTAATGAACAGTATTTCTTTTCTTTTCTTTGATATTTAGAGAAATAGAGGAACCACAGATGATTCTAAAGCATGTTGTTAACAACAGTTCCTTTCCTGACTGTGGTATCTTCTCTGCTTATATTTTCAGACACTCTAAGAAGTCCTCTATTTATCTTTGATAGTAAATAACTAAGAGAAAAATGAACTTATCTTCATCAAGTGCTTGAGTGCTACTGAATTATTGTGGTTCTGTATGTAGAGGACAGTTGTATTTATATAATTTGTACAGTTATAGCTACATATAGATATGTAATTATCTATCATAAACAACAAAAACTATTTTTTCGTGTAGGGAAACTTTTCTCCTTAAATAAAATATGAGCTTTGATGATACTGAATGCATTTCAAATACTGTGACTGAAGCTGTGTAGTAAAGATGTGACTGAAGTCTCTGGTTTCTTTGTTGTGGTCCATTTTCATAAGACTTTTCCTAAACACCATCTGGGGGCTTCCTGGGTGACAGTGGTAGGAGGTGCAGATTCAGTCCCTGGGTCGGGAAGAGCCCCTCGAGGAAGAAACGGCAATCCTCTTCAGTATCCTAGCCTGGAAAATTCCATGGACAGAAAAGCCTAGCAGGTCCATGGGGTCCCAAAGAGTCGGACATGCCTGAGTAGCTGAGCACACGCATTGAAGCACCCCATGAACAGGGCTACCGTCTATAACATCTTTGGAAGAATTTGTGGTTCACAGTTCTTAATTGAGAAGAGTGTTTAATTTATCAGTTCTTGGGCACTAAAAAATGTTCAAAGCTTTATAGTGTAAGGCTTATAATTCTAACCATTTCTAAGTGGACAGTTCTGTGACACGGTGTATATTCACACTGTTGAGCAATCATCACCTCCCCCATGTCCTGAACAATTTATCTTCCCAGCTGAAGCCCCATAACCGTCAGCATTAACTTCCCACCCCACGCTCACTGCACACCCTGGCAATCATCTGTCTGCTTTGTGTCTCTGTGAACTTGACTACTCTACGTAACTCACGTGAGCAGAATCATGGTATTCGTCCTTTTGTGGCTGATTTATTTCACTTAGCATGGTGTCTTCAGGCCCATCCATGTAGTAGCTTGTGTCAGAACTTTCTTCCTTTTTAAGACTAAACAATATTTCATTGCTTATGTATACTGTATTTTGTTTATTCATTTACTTTGGACTCCTGTATTAGTTCCACCTTTTGGCTATTTGTGAATTATGCTGCTGTTGACATGGGTGTACAGATATTAGCTTGGGTATCTGTTTTTAATCCTTTTAATTTAACTCTAATAACCACCAGTGGAATTTCTGGATCACAAGGAAATTCCAGTTTTAATTTTTTGAGGACTCACCATACCATTTTCCACAGTAGCTACACCATTTTGCATTCCCACCAGTAATGCACTAGGGTTTCAGTTTCTTTGTATTTTTAACAACCCTTGTGACTTTTTTTTTTAATAAAAATTGTGGTCATGAGTGTAAAAGGGTATTTTCTCTTGAAAGAGTACATACTGAAGATTAATAGAAACAAATGCCAACAAACCAACAATATCTAATACTCTTACAGATATTTGTTGTGAAGTCAGTTTGCAAATATGCCCTTAAGATAATGAAAATGAGAACAGCAGTATTTTAGAGTTTTGGTTAAGTACAGAAAATGGGAAAAGAATAAGAACATGCACCATAAAAATCGCAAAGGGAAGAATACGTATTAAACAGGAGTAATGTGTCTAAGGAAGGTGTGGAAACGTGGAAAAAAGCAAGGACTAGAGAAGTAGGAAATTAGTAATTTCCTAAATAAAACACTAAGCCTAAGTGTTTATCTAACACTAAGTATTTATCTACTATAAATAATGAAAGCAAATTCCTTTTGAGTGCATGGTTTTTGCTTCTTTAGTGAATGCTTAAGAAGTTTAGAAAGCTTATGTGAGACTTTAATAATGGTTTTCAGTTTTGTCTCTGTTCTTAAATTATTCCAAGAGAAGAAGAAGTTGGATTGTAATGATCGAGCTGAACTAGAGACAAGCTAACTAAACAGAAATGGGATCAGTTTTTCTAGTAACAGAATTTGACAGCCTTGTGTATGATTAATGATCAATTTTTAACTTTTAAGAAGTATAAGTGTACTATGAATAGGTAATAATTTTAATAAAATTAAAAAATTTTTGTTTGAATGTGGACACACTATAAAGTGTACTGAATAACATGCGACCTGATTAAAAATGCCTACTCTTAGGCCAATTTGGGTGTAATTTAACTTTTAGAAGTTCAGAAATACAGTTTAATTCTACTTCTAGAGGTTTATCGATTAATAATCTTTACTGAGCATCTAGTGAGTTCTAGACACTTTTCTAGGCACTGGGGATTTATAAGTGAAAAAATTAGACTAAAATCTTTATTTTCATAGACCTTCATTTTAGCAAAGGAGAGAGACTATAAATTGTAAATACAGCAAATAAATAATAATTTAGGTATTCAGTTCAGTTCAGTTCAGTCACTCAGTCGTGTCCGACTCTTCGCGACCCCATGAATCGCAGCACGCCAGGCCTCCCTGTCCATCACCATCTCCCGGAGTTCACTCAGACTCACGTCCATCGAGTCTGTGATGCCATCCAGCCATCTCATCCTCTGTCGTCCCCTTCTCCTCCTGTCGCCAATCCCTCCCAGCATCAGAGTCTTTTCCAATGAGTCAACTCTTCGCATGAAGTGGCCAAAGTACTGGAGCTTCAGCTTTAGCATCATTCCTTCCAAAGAACACCCAGGGCTGATCTCCTTCAGAATGGACTTGTTGGATATCCTTGCAGTCCAAGGGACTCTCAAGAGTTTCTCCAACACACAGTTCAAAAGCATCAGTTCTTCAGTGCTCAGCCTTCTTCACAGTCCAACTCTCACATCCATACATGACCACTGGGAAAACCAGAGCCTTGACTAGACGGACCTTAGTTGGCAAAGTAAGGGCTCTGCTTTTGAATGTGCTATCTAGGTTGGTCATAACTTTTCTTCCAAGGAGTAAATGTCTTTTAATTTCATGGCTGCAATCACCATCTGCAGTGATTTTGGAGCCCCCAAAAATAAAGTCTGACACTGTTTCCACTGTTTCCCCATCTATTTCCTAAGAAGTGATGGGACCAGATGCCATGATCTTCGTTTTCTAAATGTTGAGCTTTAAGCCAACTTTTTCACTCTCCTCTTTCACTTTCATCAAGAGGCTTTTTAGTTCCTCTTCACTTTCTGCCCTAAGGGTGGTGTCATCTGCATATCTGAGGTTATTGATATTTCTCCCGGCAATCTTGGTTCCAGCTTGTGTTTCTTCCAGTCCAGCATTTCTCATGATGTACTCTGCATATGAGTTAAATAAGCAGGGTGACAATATACAGCCTTGACGTACTCCTTTTCCTGTTTGGAACCAGTCTGTTGTTCCATGTCCAGCTCTAACTGTTGCTTCCTGACTTGCATACAGATTTCTCAAGAGGCAGGTCAGGTGGTCTGGTATTCCCATCTCTTTCAGAATTTTCCACAGTTTCTTGTGATCTACACAGTCAAAGGCTTTGGCATAGTCAATAAAGCAGAAATAGATGTTTTTCTGGAACTCTCTTGCTTTTTCCATGATCCGGCGGATGTTGGCAATTTGATCTCTGGTTCCTCTGCCTTTTCTAAAACTAGATGATGAATATTATAAGGTATTGTTATTAGGGTATTAGATATTAGGTATTATTGAAAAAAAAGATGAGGCTAAGGAAAAGGACAAAGGGTTGCAATTTCAAACAGGGTGATTACAGCAGGTTTTACTGGGATTTTTAAAAAAGCTCCAAGAAGGTAAGGGAAAAGAACGTTCCTCCATACCAAGGAAACAGCCAGTGTGAAGTCCCTAAGGCAGGAATGTGTCTGACATATTGATAAGCAACTGGAAGGCAAGTGTGACTGGAACAAAGAGCAGAGTGAGAAGGAAATGAGCAGAAAAAAAATCAGAGTTGCCCCAAATTTTATGCACATCGATGTCTAGCAATGTATACTATTGAATAAATTCAGTTCAGCTCAGTTGCTCAGTCGTGTCCGACTCTCTGCTTCCCCATGGACTGCAGCATACCAGGCCTCCCTGTCCATCACCAACTCCAGCAGTTTACTCAAACTCATGTGCATTGAGTCGGTGAGGCCATCCCACCATCTCATCCTCTGTCATCCCTTTTTCTTCCGCCTTCAATCTTTCCCAGCATCTGGGTCTTTTCAAATGAGTCAGTTCTTCATATGAGGTGGCCAAAGTATTGGAGTTTCAGCTTCAGTCAGTCCTTCCAATGAATATTCAGGACTGATTTCCTTTAGGATGGACTGCTTGGATCTCCTTGCAGTCCAAGGGACTCTCCAGAGACTTCTCCAACACCACAGTTGTAAAGCATCAATTCTTCAGCACTCAACTTTCTTTCTAGTCCAACTCTCACATCCATACATGACTACAGTTCATGTTTAAAAAGAAAATTTAATGACTTGATACAATGCTCACAACTTAATGGTAACTAAAATATGTGCTATGAAATGTAATAAACCTAAGAACAAATGCTTGTTTTTACAAGTCATTGAATTTGATTTGGTTTGTTATGCATCATTATTGCAGCAATAACTGATATGTGGACGATGTGCTTGTCTTGGTCAGCGCTGAAAAACTTACCCAAAGCTGTGAAATAAACAGAAGATTGAAACGATAGAAAGTCAGTATTCTTGTGGATTTTTATACCAGCCCCAGGTTCTGAACTCTGACCTGTTAATTCCCATATTACTCCATTGGAGAAAGTGAATATTGATCTAATTCCTAAGTAAATTCTGGTAGCAGGGGTAGGATAGGTTAAGTTAGGATGGAATTGTATAGAATCATTGCGGTTGCCGAGAGCAACCTGGGTACCAGCGCTCTCAGCATCGCAGTTCAGTACTTCCTTTAGTCCGCCACAGGGATTATTCCTGAGATCGTTCGCCTGTTAACCTTCTGCCTGCAAATCTGCATTTCAAGTCTATTTCCCAGGAAACTGACTTAAAGGCCGTGAACAATATTTGTAGTTTCACCTTATGTATGTGAAAAATAATGACTAGATCTGTGTTTTCTATGCATGTGTGCACATTTGCAGGCGCTTAGAAGATGTCTGAAACGATGTAATAAGTTGTGGATAAAGAAGACATGGTGGATATATATATATATATATATACACACACATATATACACATCTGCATGCAATGGAATATTACTCAGCCGTAAAAATCAGTGAAATATTGCCATTTGCAACAACATGGATGGACCTAGACATCACTAAGTGAAGTAAGTCAGGCAGAAAAAGACAAATATTATATGATATCACTTATCTGTGCAGTCCAAAAAACAGTAGAAATCGACTTATTTCCAAAACAGAATCAGACTCACTGACTAAGGAAATAAACTTATGGTTCCCAAAGGGGAAAGAGGAAGGGCAGGGATAAATTAAGAGTATGGGATTAAAAGATAGACAGCACTATGTATAACATAGATAAACAATAAAGATTTGCTGTATGGCACAGGGAGCATTATGCAATACCTTGCAGTAACCTATCATGGAAAAAAAACTGAAGCTGCACTCCTGAAACTAACACAATAGTGCAAATCAACTATTTAGTTAATTTTTTTTTTTAAAAGGTGTTGCAATGGAAATGGGAAGAGGGGATTGTCAATGATAGAATTTGCTGTCCACAATACATTTTTTGTTTGAAATGTTCCAAGAGTTTGTAGTACTTTTTACAGTATAGAATGTTTAAAATTATTTTTAAAAGATAAATACAGTAAAAAACAAAACAAAACAAAACAAAAAAAACCTCCTGCAGGCTCTATTAGGTAGTGAGCTGAACCAAAAGATCGACGGACTATAACCAGCTAGTTTTGCCAGGGGCATGGTGTTTATACAAAATCCTTTGCTACTGCAAGAGTAAATATAAGTCAGTATGTAACATCTAAAGATACACAATCCATAGCGCAAGAAACAATTTTTCTTCTTCCCTTGTAATATTAATTTTATTTTAGTAGCAAAGGATCTATATAAAGAAGTTAAGTAATGTTAAAAAAAGGTTTTTTAAAAAAAATATTTATTTATTTCTTCATTTGACTGCACCAGGTCTTAGTTGCAGCATGCGGGATCTAGTTCCCTGACCAGGGATTGAACTTGGGGCCCCTGAATTGGGAGCCTGGAGTCTTAGCCACTGGACCACCAGGGAAGTCCTAAAAAAAGTTTTTTAAAGAAGTTAAAAAGTCATTACCAGTCCCCTACTTAGAAACAACTTTACTCCAGATGTTTTTCTATACATATGCACAAATGGAAGCATAGGTATGTAAGTTGGTGAAAGTGATATTTTAATGAGATCATATTCTAAATGAAAAATATTATATTTAAATTTCTTCATGTTTAAAAGGAATGAAATTCCTCTCAATAGGCTATTATGTTCTAAAAGATTTATCTGAGCTTAAGAGATAATAAAGTGCACTGAGAAGTTGGAGTCATACTTAAAAATTACTTATTTCCACTCCATCTGCAGATCCAACCACCTGTGAGTCGTGTAGTGCTGTATGTATTTACTGGAAAACTCCACAGATAGATAGAAACATCCCTAGTTAAGAGACCTTCACAGTTCAAACCTGTGTTGTTCAAGGGTCGACTGTATACCACTGTTTTTTGAACACAATAGCTTAGTACTTATTTCACATTTACGTGAATTTCATTCCATCTCCAGTCCTTTTACTTGTATTTTCCATTTCTGAGTTCAATAATTTGGGATTCGGGGGGTTTTATTTTGCTTTGCTTTGCGTTTTTTTTCCCTTAATAAGAACCCATGAGTCCTATGTTCTTGCAGGTTCTTTGAAATAGTTTGGAAGGTCTGTTTGATTTTCTCACATCTTGGATGAGTATAATTTCCTTGGGCCATATGACTTGTTGTTGTTTATTTTTTTCTCTTTTAGAGTTTTCTGGATGTGTCTCTCTACTATGTTTTGTTTTGCATCATGCTGTGCCTCAATTCTTTCTCCTTTTCAGTGGAATTTTTTCCTACCTGATGTCTGAAGATTTCTCCTTTTCCTAACTTTTCCTTTCCTGTCCTTCTCTTCCTCCTCTCTTTTTCTTCCTTCTGTTTCTTTTCTTTACTTTTAAAGTATCACGATTTTACCAAGTTATGGCTGGATGAGTGCTGATTATGTGTCTTCAATCTGCTGGAATCATTATTTGAGGGTTGTTGCTGCTGCTGCTGCTGCTAAGTCGCTTCAGTCGTGTCCGAGCCCATAGACGGCAGCCCATCCCCCGTCCCTGGGATTCTCCAGGCAAGAACACTGGAGTGGGTTGCCATTTCCTTCTCCAATGCAGGAAAGTGAAAAGTGAAAGTGAAGTCGCTCAGTCGTGTCCGACCCTCAGCGACCCTGTGGACTGCACCTTCCAGGCTCCTCCGTCCATGGGCTTCTCCAGGCAGGAGAACTGGAGTGGGGCGCCATTGCCTTCTCCTTGTTAATTGGCAGTAATTCTTTGGAGGCTTTTGTACTTCCATTTGTTTAGTTCTTTGGTCTCAGAATGCTTTTATTGAATTGTAGCCATCTGTGCTCCAGTCTGAAATTGATCATTTCAATAGGCACACCTTTGCCATATTCTTATCTGCTGATTGATCTTACTGGTGATTTTCTCAAATTTTTCATCTATTTAATAATTCAACTTTCATCTCTGTCCATTATGTTTTAAATTCATTTATCCATAAGGATGTTCTTTTGCCCCTCAATTGGATTCTTATAATCTCTCATTTCTTCTCCTTCTGTTCTTTCTTATCATCTCTTTTTTTAAACTTTTTGAAAACTTTTTCATTAACATAGTAGGTTGTCTACCCATTTATTTTTGCCCAGCTCTTGGTTAGTGTAGTTCAGAATTTATCTTTGTTCTAATATATTTAATTATTGGTTTTCTTTACACCATGCCTGGAGGAGTTGACTTTCTTTTGTGTGATACAACTTAGAGATGTTTTCGATAGCACAAACCATCATAGGAGAAAGGGATAACTCAGAATAAATTATATCTAGTATTTGTAACAATACCTAGGCTTTGCTCTCATATCTGAAGCTTTCTTAACATTCTGTACAGGGGTTATCTATGAGGGTTAAACTATCTGTTGTAACAAGTGGTTCTCAAACCTTGGAGATTTAGCACAATAACATCTTGTTTTAGTTCACTTATTTTAGTCTTTGTTCAGTTGAGATATTGTGGGGGAAGACCACTGTCGTCTAGTCATTCAGGGGCTAAAAGCCTCCATCTTGTGAGGTTGTCATCTTCAACACGTGCCTCTCAGGGTCATCAGTGGAAAGGAAAGAGAAAACAAATACTCTCACATGGGTCTGACAGTATCATTTTTAGCTTTTGCCCTCATTCCATTGTCCAAAACTTAGTTTCATGGCCACACATCATTGAAAAGTAGTTTGGAGATGCAGAGAAAATGTGTGCTCAGCAGAAACATTAGAAGGATTTAATGAACACATAACAATGTTTCTGCTGCAGGTTCACACCGTGCTTTGGTGCTCAAAAAATAATTGTAAACAGTTAAGTACCATCAAGCCTCAGATAAGCTCTCCAATTCAGTGTGACTCACTGTGAATCAAACTCAAGGCTAGTTTCTGCCACGGAACCAGTTTTTCCCATCACTCATGTCTATGACAAAAATAAATGACTCACTTAGTTTTTATTTTAAAGGCTAAGTATCGGAGTGTTAGAATTCCGAGGAATCTGTTTACTCAACAGTGAAGTGAAGTGAAGTGGCTCAGTTGTGTCCAACTCTTTGCAACCGTGTGAACTGGGGCTCAACCAGGCTCCTCCGTCCTTGGGATTCTCCAGGCAAGAATACTGGAGTAGGTTGCCATTTCCTTCTCCAGGGTAACTTCCCAACCCAGGGATCGAACCAGGTCTCCCGCATTGCAGGCAGTTGCTTTAACCTCTGAGCCACCAGGGAAGCCAAGGGGTAAGGACAACCCACTGCAGTACTCTTGCCTGGAAAATCCCATGGGCGGAGGAGCTTGTTAGGCTGCGGTCCATGGGGTCGCAAAGAGTCGGACATGACTGAGCGACTTCCCTTTCACTTTTCACTTTCATTCATGGGAGAAGGAAATGGCAACCCACTCCAGTGTTCTTGCCTGGAGAATCCCAGGGACGAGGGAGCCTGATGTGCTGCCGTCCGTGGGGTCACACAGAGTCGGACACGACTGAAGCGACTTAGCAGCAGCAGCAGCAGCAGAGAGGGGTAAGGACATTCAATTTCTAGCGCTGCTGTGACGTCCTTCCACTCCCACTCTTGCTACGCATGCCTCCCACCCCAAAGGAGAGGCTCCTCACCTGCCTAGTACCTCTTACAGCTGGACCTGCTGTACATAGTCCTTAACCTACTGGATTTTACCTCCGTGCTAGCCTGGAAATTATTCAAACAAGTGACCATGTCTTCCAGGGGTGATCCACTTATTCCTGCACAGCCTGGCTCCCACAGTCTCTGTTGGTTCCCTCTGCTCTGGAGTGCCATCCTTGCATGGCCCTGCACGGCGGGCAGTGTCCTCTGACCCGAAGGTGTGAGTTCTGTGACTGATAAGCTGCTGTCGTGCTCATCTGTCCAGTTTTGGGGGTCATGTGTTCAGATATCTAACTACTTAGGGTGAAGAATTCCTCCTTCACCAACAAGGTGAATTAGAAGTGGTTCAGAACAGGGTGGGGGTTGGAGGCTTATCACACTGAATGATCCAGTTTTGCTTCAGCATCTTGTGGATTTTTTCCCTCTTGTTTTTCCTTTTGTTAAGAAAACAATATTCAGTTCAGTTCAGTTCAGTCACTCACTCGTGTCTGACTCTTTGCGACCCCATGAATTGAAGCAGCTCAGGCCTCCCTGTCCATCACCAACTCCCGGAGTTCACTCAGACTCATGTCCATCGAGTCAATGATGCCATCCAGCCATCTCATCCTCTGTCGTCCCCTTCTCCTCCTGCTCCCAATCCCTCCCAGTCTTTTCGAATGAGTCAACTCTTTGCATGAGGTGGCCAAAGTACTGGAGTTTCAGCTTCAGCATCATTCCTTCCAAAGAAATCCCAGGGCTCATCTCCTTCAGAATGGACTGGCTGGATCTCCTTGCAGGGACTGTCAAGAGTCTTCTCCAACACCACAGTTCAAAAGCATCAATTCTTCAAGAAAACAATATTAGATGACAGCTATCTCACTGTTTGGTTTGGTGGTTTTTTGACTGGTTTGATTGGGTTTTGTTTCAATTTTTGTTTCCGTTGTTTCAATTACTTAATGTAAATAGACAGTTTCAGGGCAGCTTTGTTTTGCTTCAGGTTCTTTATAGGCAAGGGTCTTGTAGAAAAGTATAGAAGGGCAATGTATAGAAGTAAGGGTGTCCAGGAGCAGCCATCATCACTATCATTATTGGACATGAGCAGTAAATCTGATAAAACTGTTCTTAAGAGGAAAATCTAAGTGACTTTTGGTATACTGGCATTAGAAAGAGAACAAAAATAATTCATAAGCTTTTGAAAAGTGAACTCAGTGAAGCTATTAAATTGTTGAACCATATGATGTCATTGTAATTTCATCATTCTTATCATTTTATGAGTGGACAATATGTTGGTGCCATCAAAGACAAACTGGAGCTACTGAAGTCCTTAGAACGCCGTACAGAGTGGATACACCCAGGGACACTCTGTATCCCAGGGCCTAACGCTGCTTCTGAAGAGCAGTTCTGTAGCTAGTCATGCATACAAACTGTTACTGGATCATTCAGGAACTATTTTTTAATCACTAAGTCATATCCAACTCTTTTGTGACCCCGTGGACTGTAGCCTACCAGGCTTCTCTGTCCATGGGATTTTCCACACAAGAATACTGGAGTGGGTTGCCATTTCCTCCTCCTGAGGATATTCCCAACCCAGGGATCAATCCCACGTCTCCTGCACTGGCAGGCAGGTTTTTTGCAGCTGAGCCACCAGGGAAGCCATTCATGAATTCGCACTCTGCATTTCTCCTTAATCATGTGACAAGCAGAAGAGACAGCTTCTTAGTGGAGCTTTGAGAACTCCTCATCCAACATGTCAATCCACCACCTTTCAGTTTCCATCGGAACCTTCTGGTTTTGTTTGAGTTTCAAAAACTATTTGGTCTTCAAGGCCTCAAAAGATAAGGAAGATTTTGATAGAAAGAATGAGTAGGTAACAACATTCTTATTATGAAAAAGTATATGCCATGGACAGAGGAGCCTGGCAGGCTACAGTCCACTGGATTCAGACACTACTGAATGACTGAGCACGCCGTGGTCAAAACGTTCTTGACTTAAACATGGAAAAGATAGGTTGGCTGTGTGCTCGGTCATGTTCAGCTCTTTGCAACCCCATGGACTAAAGCCCTGTCAGGCTCCTCTGTTCATGAGAGGTAATCTGTATATAATTATAGGCTTGTGTTAAGTATCTATAATAATAACGACAGCTAACATGTATGAAGCAATGATAAGAATTAGGTTTTTTGCCAAGAATATATATATATCTCTAATATGTCAGCAAAAAATGAGAAATCTTTATTGTCGATGTTTTGCAGGTAAAGAAACTGAAACCTAGAGCAGTGGAGTGAAGAGCCACAGACAGACATCCAATGAGTTTGAGGCTGAGGGTCCAATCTCAGAATTTCTGATTCTGCTGTCAGAGCTCTTGACCATGCACTGAGAGTATGTTGGAAGGCAGAAAAGAATACCTGGAATGAAGACTGCTTCAGTTACCTTCTTCAAAAGGTTTCTCTTAAATTCTAACTTAGATGCTAATTTATTTATCCGGAAAGTATTTATTGGCCACCAGCTGTGGTCTTGGGATTGTGCTAGATATGCTGAATATAAAAATGAATGATTGTTCCTGCCTTCAAGCAGTTCACAGCCCAATGGAAGAGTTAGAAAATAGAGAACTGTAAGTAGAGCATGGTGAGGACCATGTAGGGACAAGCAAAGAGAGCAAGGCACCCCACAGCTAGCACTGGGAAAGTTTTTATTGCTGGCCATGGACACTACACCATGATTTACCCTTCTTTAGAAGTTCTAGTTCAGTTCAGTCACTCAGTCATGTCCAACTCTTTGCAACCCCATGGACTGCAGCAGCCAGGCCTCCCTGTCCATCACCAACTCCCAGAGCTTACACCAACTCATGTCCATCGAGTTGGTGATGCCATCCAACGATCTCATCCTCTGTCACCTCCTTCTCCTCCCACCTTCTATCTTTCCCAGCACCAGGGTCTTTTCTAATGAGTCAGCTCTTGGCATCAGGTGGCCAAAGTATTGGGAGTTTCAGCTTCAGCATCAGTCCTTCCAATGAATATTCAGGACTGATCTCCTTTAGGATGGACTGGTTGGATCTCCTTGCAGTCCAAGAGACTCTCAAGAGTCTTCTCCAACACCACAGTTCAAAAGCATCAGTTCTAACCATCTTTCCCTGCTTTATTTTTCAACATAGCCATTTGACCTATTGACATTTTGTTTATCACTAATATGTACACTCTGTGAAAACAGGAATATTATCTGATTTTTTATCACTAAAACCCATGTATCAAAAATAGTGTTTGACCCTTAATAATTGAAAAAGTAAATGAATAAATAATGACAACAAAGTACTGAGCACAGTGTCTGGCTCATAGTAAACATTTATTAAGATGAGTTTTTATGATTGTGATTATACCCTGACATACATGTGCATCTTAAAAGTGGCAAAGGGTTAGCCTCAGGTGTGCGGGAGAATTGACTAACATTTGTCTGTGTGTCCTAGTTACTTATCTTCTGCGCATTCTTATTTCTCCATTAATCTCAGTGTTTGACTATCCTAAAAGGCATTAGGCAAATGGCTTACCCTTCACACTAGTTTTTAAGAGAAAATCCTGAATGCATAATGACTCAGTAGCAAAAAGGTGCATCCTTCATTATGTGGTTTGAGATTAGTGGCTGAAATGTTAGCCCTAGCAGTGGAGGTATTTGGGGTGAGGGGAAGGGATAAAGCTCAGAAAAGGCTGAGGGAATTGTGGGCTTCCCTCGTGGCTCAGTTGGTAAAGAATCTTCCTGCAATGTGGGAGACCTGGGTTTGAGCCCTGGGTTGGGCAGATCTCCTGGAGGAGGGAAGGGCTACCCACGCCAGGATTCTGGCCTGGAGAATTCCATGGACTGTAACGCCCATAGGGTCACAAAGAGTTGGACACGACAGAGTGACTTTTGCTTCACTTCACTCCCCCCATTCCCTCCTGCTTCTTAAATCACACCGAATAACCTACTACCCTCTGGCCAAAACACAGCTGGATGATGTTTTGTGGATTTATGACATCAACTTTTTCTAGTTTGGCATTTGTTGACTTGTGTTGCCCTAAAGAAAATCCCCATAAACCCATGCTGGGCAGGCAGCAAGTGACTGCAACCTGACACACTCGTGGGGTATGATCACTAAGGCGTGCTCCTACCATCGAAGCAAAATCCTGACAAGGACACCCTCCGAAATCATCTCCTTCCTTTCAGTTTTATTTTACACCTTCCAAGACAGCTCAACTTGCTTCATAGGTCCTTAGCCTAGATTCTGTTTTATCATAACAGAAATATGCAGATACCACTCTATGGGGTTTTCATGTTAAACTGTTCATCTATTTTGGTTTTGATCCCAATGATCGCATCTCCATGTTATCTACCTATAATATTTTCTCTGTGGGATAGGTTCTATTTACTTTTAGTATTCTTTGAATTTCATTTTATTTTGATGAAGATCACTGATTTGTAGTTGCTGTCAAAGGCTTCTTCACCTAATGCAGCTGACGAAGAGCTGCCTGGGCAGGAAGCTATGAGAAACAGCTTTGCGAGGATGCTTCGAATTCCAAATAAAAATTAAATGTCTGCTCAGTCAAAAATAGTGAAAATGCTATAACACATTTAATTCCAAAGTGAACTACTAGGTAAATGTGCCTAAATTAAAACCTAGTCTGTTGTAGGCTCACATTGTCTTATTAATACATAATGTATATCTCTTTAAAATTGATCTGCGTGGTTGCTTCATTAAATAAAAGAGTTGCTCATATTCTTTTTCCCTGTACTTTCTCTATGGAATTTGTAAGTTATGCTCAATTAAAGCAAATAATTGAAATAAATAAAAGACTTTTCAGTTTTCTCTGAATATTTTCTTTGATAATAATTTGAAGTTGAGAGTAATGCCATTTGCCCAATCAATAGTTTTTTCCTAATGTTTTATTCCTGGGGGGGGGGGGGGATGGAGGAGACTGATATACTGGGATCATTATGTTTTTTTTTTTTCCTGTGTGTATTCAAAAAATGTCTCAAATGCCTTAGAGAATATTATTGTGTGTATATTCAATTCAAAATAAGATTCGCATCAATTTTCTGCTCAAATACCATAGTTATACGGCAAAATTTGATTCTTGTGACGTAAAGTTTGCTGCTGATATTTTCATTTTTGCAGGTTCAGTCTTACAGCTTCAAATTCACATTATTAGCAGCTATTTCAATTACAAATGAGAATAATCATAGCACAGGATTATCATCTCTTTAATTCTAGATATCAAGTTTCTGTTAATTGCTTTGGGAGCCACACGGACCAATAAAGTCATGTGAAACATCCCTTCATAAGTAGGACATGTTAGTCTTTTACATAAAGTTGTTAAGCCTCATTTTCTCTCCCTGGCACTTGATGACACCTATCCTTAGATGAACCTGGGGAGGACACTAATGGAACATAGGTAAATAAAGTAGCAGAAAAATATTTTGATTATTGTAAATATATATACATTTTTCTTTAATGCTCTGTAAATTTTATAGCTATTTAGTAGTTAAATCGGAGAAGGCAATGGCACCACACTCCAGTACTCTTGCCTGGAAAATCCCATGGACGGAGGAGCCTGGTAGGCTGCAGTCCATGAGGTCGCTACAAGTCGGACACGACTTCACTTTCACTTTCACTTTTCCCTTTCCTGCATTGGAGCAGGAAATGACAACTCACTCCAGTGTCCTTGCCTGGAGAATCCCAGGGATGGGGGAGCCTGGTGGGCTGCCGTCTATGGGGTTGCACAGAGTCCGACACAACTGAAGTGATTTAGCAGCAGTAACTAAATGTCTATTTTCAATGATGTGCTGAGGTTGCCTTGTATTGGTCCATAAGAGCTGACTGTGACATCTTCTCAACTCCAGATTTAGTGACATCAGGTGGTTGGCTTGAAATCAGCCAGAGTGAGAGTATTTATGGAGAAGGCAATGGCACCCCACTCCAGTACTCTTGCCTGGACAAGCCCGTGGATGGAGGAGCCTGGTGGGCTGTAGTCCATGGGGTTGCTGAGAGTCGGACACGACTGAATGACTTCACTTTCACTTTTCACTTTCCTGCATTGAAGAAGGAAATGGCAACCCACTCCAGTGTTCTTGCCTGGAGAATCCCAGGGATGGGGGAGCCTGGTGGGCTGTTGTCTATCGGGTAGCAGAGTCAGACATGACTGAAGCAGTTTAGCAGCAGCAGCAGAGAGTATTTATATGGTGGGGAGTAGCAAATAAGACTGGAGAAGGCTATGGCACCCCACTCCAATACTCTTGCCTGGCAAATCCCATGGACAGAGGAGCCTGGTAGGCTGCATTCCATGGGGTCGCTAGGAGTCGGACATGACTGAGCGACTTTACTTTCACTTTTCACTTTCATGCATTGGAGAAGGAAATGGCAACCCACTCCAGTGTTCTTGCCTGGAGAATCCCAGGGATGGGGGAGCCTGGTGGGCTGCCATCTCTGGGGTCGCACAGAGTCGGACACGACTGAAGCGACTTAGCAGCAGCAGCAGCAGCAGCAAATAAGACAAACCAGGATCACTTTTTTTTAAAACCTGGAGAGCTTGCTGTTAAATATTTACCAGCATTCCACAGCTAGTATTATTAACATTGTTAATTTCCTGCTGTTGATAATTGTACTAAACTATGTAAAAGATTATCTTTGTTTTTAGTAAACAAAGCCTGAAATAGTTAAGGGTAAAGAGGTTTCATGTCTGCAACTTACTCTCAGGAAATTTATATGGTTATATACACATAATCTCCACACACAGAGAGATGAGAGAGAGAGAATGGTAAAGCAAATATGGTAAAATATTAACATTTGCAGAATTTGGATGATGGTTATAAGGAATTCTTCGTGTTATTTTTGTAACTTTTTTGTGAGTCTGAAATGATATGAAATAAAAAGCTAAAAGAAGTGTCCTTGAGGCTGAGATAAAGTGCTACAAGAAAAGGAGAATGTAAAAGAACAAGGGAGTAGCAAGAGCACTTTCTTGAAAGGTTATGCAAGGCAATGGACAGGAACATAGACTGCAGTGTGGGGAAGGGGGTGCGTGGGAAGTGGGGGTGTGCAGGGTTGGGGTTGCCTTGGTTCAAAGGACAAAGATCAGCTCTGCTATTTCTTTTCTGTGGACTTGCCCACTAACCCTCTATTTGCCTGTTTCATCTGTAAAATGGGGTAATAATAATATCTACACTCAGCAGTTGTTGCAGTGATTGAATGAGTTAATGTATGAAGCATCTCCATTAGGGCCTGGCCTTTGGTGAGCAATTGCTATTGTTTTTGTTAGTGGCTTTGAGTTTTTAAAACAGGGCAGCAAAGCTTCCAAGACCAGGTGCTTAGGAGAGAAAAATGCTCTATGAATTTCAAAATCTTGATAAGTATCAAGAACCAAAGCTGAAGGCTTAAAGAGTATACCACAGCATTATGGAATCTGAGACTGTGGGATACAGAGAAAAGAGCAGTTTTAAGTTATAGGGTAAGGAAATTAGAAAACAAGAACCAAAATGGAAGCTCAAAATCCAAAAATAAACCCTTGATATGAGAAAGATATACGGGGTGGATTTAGAAAGAAAAGTTGGAGAGCTCAGATACAGTGTGGAGCTTTATTCCCTGCCTGCCCATTCTCCCCTTCCCTGGATGAAATCTTTATGAATGTCAGTGATGATATTAATATTTACTGAACAATAACAATATGCCAGAGTGTTCTAAGTGCTAGACCTGGATTATCTTTTATAATTCTCCCTACACCTCACTTCCCTGGTGTCTCAGAGAATAAAGAATCCGCCTGCAATGCAAGAGACCTGGGTTCAATCCCTGGGTTGGGAAGATCCCCTCGAGGAGGACGTGGTTGCCAGTACGTTTGCCTGGAGAATCCCCATGGACAGAGGAGCCTGGCAGGCCACAGTCCACGGGTTTGCAAAGAGTCAGACACAACTGAGAGACTAAACACAGTGCAACAGCTCACTGTAGGTGGTATTATTAGCTCCGTTTTATACATGAGGACTTGGGTGCAGAAATATTAATATTAAGTAAATTTCCCAGGTCACACACTTAAAAAGTGTTGGAAGATAATTAGAAGCCAGACAGTAAACTCCCGAGCCTGCACCGTCTCTGGTGAGTTTGGGGCTCAGAAAGAATGACTGGCGCCTTGTATCCCATGCAGAATTCTGGGAGAAGAGGAACCTGACAGAATATGCGTGCAGAGCCAGCCTCCAGGATGGCCTACCATGACCTCCTCCTCCTGGTGTTGGCATTCTTGCGTAGAACTGCTCCGCCGTGTCACCGCGCCCAGTAGAATGGTATGTGATTCACTAGGCTAGATCACCAAAGACAACGTGGCTTCTCTTTTGTTCTCTTTCTAAAATCATTGGCCCTGGGAAAAGCTAGCTGCTATGTCCTGGGGTGTCTTCAGAATCTCTCCCGAGACCCCAGATGGTGAGGAACTGGGATCTCCTGCCCACAGCAACATGAGTGACTTTGGAAGCAGACCTCCTCCAGCCCCAGCTGAGCCTTCCAATGACTGCAGCCCTGCTGACGTTGTTACCACACAAAGGTTTGTGTGCCCGATGCACAGTGAGGCCAGATAAACTGAGACACTGGAGTCTGGACCAGGGAAAGGCTTATTGCAGCACCAAGCAAGGAAAACAGGTGGCCTGTGCTCAAAACCCCTGAACGCCCTGATGGTTTTGGGGGAAAAGGTTTTATAGGCAAAATTTGGACTGAGAGTTGCAGGGTATATGACTTTCTTCTGACTGGTTGATGGTAGATGGATAGGGCTGTACTCCCAGCATCTTGGGCTCAGCCTGAAGTTGCCATCCTCTGTCTGGGTAAGGGCCTTCTTTCTGCAGAAGATACTGTTATGTAAATTCATTGAGGAGGAATCAGGATCCTGACCCAAGGCTAGTTGGGGTATAGCTGATTTACAATGCTGTGTTAATTTCAACTGTGAACAGAGTGATTCAGTTATATACACATATACATTCTTTTTCAAAATATTCTTTCCCATTATGGTTTATCATAGGATATTGAATATAGTTTTCTGTGCTATACAATAGGATCTTGTTTATCCAGTTTATATATAAAACCTTACGTCTTTTAACCCCAACCTCCCACTCCATCCATCTCCTACCCCCATCCCCCTTGGCAACCACCAGTCTGTACCCTACATCCATGATTCTGTTTCTGTTTCATAGATGGGTTCATTTTAAATTTCACACATGAGTGATATCGTATGGTATTTATCTTTATCTTTCTGACTGACTTCACTTAGTATGATAATCTCTAGGTTCATTCATGTTGCTTCAAATGACAACACCTCATTCTTTTTTATGGCCGAGTAGTATTCCACTGTATATATGTATCTCATCTTCTTTATCCATTCATCTGTCTATGGACATTTAGGTTGCTTCCATGTCCAAGGTTGGACTATTGTATCTTCGTCTTATTTCTGTGTTCATTCCCTCCCATCCCTGATTAAAGACTGAATCTGCTCTTTGGAACTCAGGGAAGGCCAAGGAGATTGAAGTCTGTTTCTTACAAACAAGAAATGAAGGAAACAGAAGGGATTTGTACCTGGGAGACCCACAGGGTCCTGCTTGGTTTCAATATCTTGACTGCAGCTTCGGGAGAGACCCCAGGTAACAACCACCCACCACCCACAGGTTGCTCCTGAATTTCTGATCAATGGAAACTGAGATAATACATGTTTTTTATTTTAAACCACTAAGTGTTGGGATAATATTTTATGAAGCAAAGGATGACTAATACAGTCTAGCACCAAAAGAAAAGTAGCTTCCAGAGAAACAGTGGTATAGCAGGTTTGTGCAAAGAGAGCATGAGGTGATCTATCTTTCCCCCAACAAATATTTTTGGTTAAGAATTAAGGTCTGAGAGGGGAGCCCAGGACTAGGGTGACAGAACCCTATACTAGGGTCTGCAAAGTGGACCGCCCACGTCAAGGCAACCAGACTCCAGGTTATGTCTCTGAGGCCACATGTGAGAAGTGGTGGAGGCAGAGACTGATACCCAAGATCAGGTAGCTCAAGCTTCACTCAGTGCAGTCTTACCTGAGACAGGTCAGCACACCTTTCCACTCCCACAAGCCCAAGATGACTCTCTCAGGAACTTAGAGCATTGCAGGAACTTTACTGCTGGGGAAAGGGCATAAAGGTGACAAGAAAGATGGGACAGTCTTGAGAGGCTAAATTTTAAACTGAAAATCACTAAGTTTTACCTTAAATGAATTTTCTACCACAAATTAGCATTTGAGAATAAAATTAATTTCAACTACAGAGAAATAAGTTATTTATAGACTTTTGCACAATCAATATTTGTTGCTCAAATCTCCACACCCACTGTTTCACGAATGGTAGGGATTCTTGATCCCAGAGCAAGATAGAAGAAATAGATCAGTAGTGTCACAGAAGGACAATGCCGATTTCCTTTGTTCAGAGATATAACTGCATTACTTTCGGTGATGAGTTCAGTTCAGTTGCTCAGTCATGTCTGACTCTTTGTGACCCCATGGACTGCAGCACGCCAGGCTTCCCTGTCCATCATCAACTCCCAGAGTTTGCTCAAACTCATGCCCATCGAGTTCATGATGCCATCCAACCATCTCATCCTCTGTCCTCCCCTTCTCCTCCTGCCTTCAATCTTTCCCAGCAGCAGGGTCTTTTCCAATGAGTCAGTTCTTCTCATCAGGTGGAGTACTGGAGTTTCTGCTTCAGCATCAGTCCTTCTGATGAATATTCAGGACTGATTTCCTTTAGAATGGACTGGTTGGGTCTCCTTGCTTGGTGATGAGAAATAAGTCTTTATGGTGAATTAGCTCTCTTGCTTTGCACTACTGTTGGCTAATACTCCTGATATACTCACAATGTTCCAGGGAGTTGTTCTCACAATTTTACAAATATTAAGCTTATTCTGTTCTCACAGAAAATCTATGGGGTGCTTATTAGTGTCAGCCCCATTTGAAAAATGGGGAAACTAAGGTAAGGAAGCTTAGCTAACAACCAAATGTCATACATAGCCAGTCTGGTTCTGGGGTGAATAATTTAATCAGTCTTCTCATGCTCATCAGAATGCATCTTATACTCCAAATACTTTATTTTTGGTTTCGTTGTTGTTATCACTAAGTTCAGTCCAACTCTTTGCTATCCCAAGGACTGTAGCTCAACAGCCTCCTCAGTCCATGGGATTTCCCAGGCAAGAAACCTGGAGTGGACTACCATTTCTTTCTCCAGGGGAACTTCCTGACCTAGGGATCGAATCTGCATCTCCTCCATTGGCAGGGGAGTTCTTTACCACTGAGCCACCTGGGAAGCCCTTATTTCTAGCACATCAGGTTTATCCTAAGAGCTGTAACTAAGTTGGGAAAGTGTATGATTTAGATCCAAATTTACTGTGGAATTTCCTGATGAAAAAGAGTTTATTGGCTGGTTTCTAAAATGGGGCTAATTGCAGTCATCTGCATGCACAGGTGTTTATGGAGATTATTCTGCTAGTATCTGGAGAATTTCACTTTGAAGTGAATGACTTTAGGTGTCCTGGCTATGGGGTGGAGAGCTCTATGAATCTTTAAGGACTGGCTTGTAAACATGTAATCAGAGGATCTGGTGTTGCCTGAGAATCCAGAGCAGGTTTTAAATAGCTCACAGAGCACTAGGCTGGTCTTTCCAAATCCAAGTTATCAAAAATAGTTTCCTAGTTTGTGCGTGTGACCTTTCCTGGCTGCAGACACTGAGCCACAAGGCTATTTTGCCTTTGCCTGTCACCAGAAGCAAAAGCAAACTGCCGACTTTTTCAAATATGAATAACAGAGATCTAAATAATCTCAAATGTGGTGCTAACACACAGCCCTGTGAGGCCTTTGGGTTTCCCTGAGTTCAGGGGAACTACTCTTTCCATCAGATACCTCCAAGACAGGGAATGGGCTTCAGTGGCCGCGTCCTGACTTCATCAGCATATTCAACCAGAAGCAAGACAGTCACAGACGCCCAAGGATCCTTCTATAGACAACTGGAGAATCTCTGATGTGTTGATTAACTTGTTTTACTTGACTTATCTAAAATTTACTTGTCTAATACAGTCTGGTGGCTTTGCTCACTTCATTAGACCTGGAAGATGGGTTCCATCCAACATTTCCAAATCCATTTTGTGAACTTTTCATTTGAGGACTGTTCTAACACCTATATGTGAAGTTAGCAGGGAATAAGAAAAATGATTGCTATGCTGAGATATTTTCTAGATGGTAGTCATGTGAAACTATTGTGAAACATGAAAAATTAAAAAAAAATCCTAGAAGATAAACATTTAAAGTACTCAGTGAGTGGAATTTTGGCATTATTCTATACTTTTTAAAAATCTGCTACTTTGGTCCAGAAAAAGATAGAAGTTTCAGCGTTCTTTTCTGTAAAGAGACTTCTAAAGTGCCATCGGGTAGAACTGATATTCACGTGAAATACTAGGTCATAATCTCTTAATATTGTTTTTTTTTAATTTATTTTTATTGAAGTATAGTTGATGTACAAGGTTGTGTTAGTTTTAGGTGTACAGCAAAGTGACTGGGGTATTTTTCCCGTACAGGTTAGCACAAAATATTGAGTATAATTCTTTGTGTTATACAGTAAGTAGCTGTCCTTTATTTTACATGTAGTAGTGTGTATATGTTACTTTTTAATACGCTCCTTCCAGTTTTCCAATGAATATTTATTATTAGGTAAGGCACGATTGAGGATCCCGGGGTGGGATCACCATGTGCCCAGGTGCTCCTTTGCCGCCCTGGGAGAAGGATGGGGGGCAGAGGAAGGGGAGGGGCCACTGTGGGTCTTCCCAGGACGCAGTGTCTCGGGCTGAGAGGCAAGCCGTGGGGCAGGAGGGCTTGCACACACGGAGCCCTTCTCGCCGGGCGGGCGCACTCCCGCTGGCTGTCACTGCCTTCTCACAGCAATGCAGGTCCTGGGAGCTCTGTTCACAGTTCCAGGCCTGCTTCTTGTTGGATAAGGTGCCGTCAAAGCGTCAGTCTGGTAGTTCTTGATTTCGGTCTTGTTGTCTTCAGCAATAGCGCTGACTCCCAGAGACACCCCCGAAGCAGCGCGAAGCTATGTCTGATACCGTTGTTAATCGCCTAAGGGCTGGACTCTGCTGGTGGTTCCATGGTTGAGAGTTTGCCTGCTGATCCAGGAGACATGAGTTCAGTTGCCTCATCTGGGAAGATTCCACATGTGATGGGGCAGCTGAGCCCGTGTGCTATAGCTACTGGAGCCCCCTGCCCTTGAGCCTGTGCTCGACAAGAAACCGCGCCCAATGAGAAGCTCGTGTATCGCAGCTAGACAGTAGCGCCTGGCTCTCTGCAGCTAGAGAAAGCCTGTGCGCAGACCACAAATTAAATAAATAAAAAATGTTTAAAAGGGACTGGGTTTAATTTTCTGGGTGAGTTAGTTGAGATTTAACACTGTTTACTTTTCTGCTTCATGATTATAAGTCAACATTTATTCAGAGAATGGAATAAATAGCATTTTATTTTCCTTATTTATAAAATGAATAGATATTTCTTGAAATGTGCACTCTGTTTTTAATGTGGGCAACTCACTAGGCCTGCTGTATTTTTTCACATTCAGGTGCTTTTATTCTTTATTTAAATCTGTTTATTTTTAATTAGAGGATAATTGCTTTAGAATATTGTGTTGGTTTCTGCAATATATCAACAAGCGTCAGTTGTAGGTATACATTAGGCTTGCTGATTTTTTTAATTGACTGATTCTTGAATCATGCAGGAAAAAACTTTAAACTACACTTTCAGGGCACTCTTCATGCACTTTAATAAACTTCTGCTGCCAAAACTTTTCCTGTACCTGAATATTGCTTACCATGGGTCCATTTCAAGCTTATGGAACACTTGCACGTTCACAACCATCACTGCTTCCGCCTCTGTTTTTCAGTTTTCATTTCTTAACTGAGGATTCATACTGGTCTAGCTCATCTTTCTGATCAGGTCTTAAGAGAGCACCACAAGCCCCTGAGTCTTGTGTGTGCTGCGTGCCTTTGGGCCAGCTGCCTTCCCTGGCAGACACAGATGCTGGGGCAAAGTGAGTTCTCACAGAAAGAGGTATGCAACATGGGGCAATACTGGCATTTTTGGGTATAATGCAAAGTAGGAAACTAAAGATTAACCTAGTTCCTAGAATATTCCGCTCTTTTGAAATAAATTCCTTGCAACTTATTATGGAGCACTTGACCTTGATTTTATAATCAGGATCTTAGTTCAAAGAAATAAAAACAGCTTTTGCAAACTGCTGCTGCCACTGTTGGTTGGCTGATCCAACGGTTCTTCCTGCCCCTTGAACTGGAGAATTTCCCTGAATTTTCTTGATTTTCTGGTAAAAGAAACTTGTGAGGCAGCATTGTGAGTTTGTCTTCCTCTCGCCTTGGTTGCTGGTGCTAAGCCTGAGTTCTAGCAGCCATCTATCCAGTAACTATTAGGGGGTAAGTCACTGGACCAATTTCCACCTCAGCCTTCCTCTGAGGCAAGTAAAAAAGATGACTATATTTTTAAAAGCTACTTCAATTTCCTGTAACTTATTTGCATGCAGTCCTAACTGATACAGTAAAATATGGTTACACCAAAGATGGTCATGCCAAAACTTAGAGGACTGATGATGATATTGAAGTCAAACTGAACACTGTCCTATTTTTTTCAATACAATGAAAGATTTCAAGACCAATTTCAAAATTAAAAAGTGCATTTACTATTTTGGCATTTCTCCTTTACATTTATCATTTTCTCTTCATAAGTCTAATTGTAAGTACCACCTCACATGAACTGAGAAAGTTATATTGTCTTGTAAACAGTGGTTTTTATATATTGGCCATTCCTCTCAAAGCATTATCATAAATCAATATAAACATTTTTACTTTGGAAGAACTCCTGACATTTGAATATACAATGTAATTAATAGCAGAGAATAAATTAGATCTCTCTTCTTTCTCTTTTCTTTCCTTCTTTCTCTCTTTGTTTCCAATTATTTCCTTCCTCTCGCAATGTTTTTTCTCTATTTAATCTTCCTTCTCTTCTTAAGAAATAAATCTTTCCTACATTTCTCATAAAGAATACAAACATTTTCCGGAACTTTCCTAGTAGTCTTTGTTGTTGTTGCTGTTGTCCTGTCAATTGTGTTCAACCTTTTGTGACCCCATGGACTGCATCATGCTAGGCGTCCCTGTCCTTCACTGTCTCCTGGAGTTTGCTCAAACTCATGAATCAGTGATTCGATCCAACCATCTCGTCCTCTGTCACCCCCTTCTCTTCCTGCCCTCCATCTTTCCCAACATCAGGGTCTTTTCCAATGAGTTGGCTCTTCATATTAGGTGGCCAGAGTATTGGAGTTTCAGCTTCAACATCAGTCCTTCCAATGAATATTCAGGATTGATTTCCTTTTGGATTGAATGGTTTGGCCTCCTTGCAGTCCAAGGGACTCTTAAAGAGTCTTCTCCAGCACCACAGTTTGAATGCATCCGTTCCTTGGCACTCAGTCTTCTTTCTGGTCCAACACTCACATCGTAGATGACTACTGGAAAAACCACAGCTTTGACTATACAGACCTTTGTCAGCAAAGTGAAGTCTCTGCTTTTTAATATGCTATCTAGGTTTGTCATAGCTTTTCTTCCAAGGAGCAAGCGTTTTTTAATTGCATGGCTACAGTCACCATCTGCAGAGATTTTGGAGCCCAAGAAAAGAAAGTCTGTCACTGTTTCCATGTTTCCCCATCTATTTGCCATAAAGTGATGGGCCCAGATGCCATGATCTTTGTTTTTTGAATGTTGAGTTTTAAGACAGCCTTTTCACTCTCCTCTTTCACCTTCATTGAGAATCTGCCTACCAAAGCAGGGGACACAGGTTCCATCCCCAGTCCAAGAAAATCCCACATGCCACAGAGCAGCTAAGTTCCCATGCTACAACTGCTGAGCCTGCGCTCCAGAGCTGGAGAGTGGCAATCACTGAGGCCATGTGCTGCACTACTGAAGCCCAGGCACCTGGAGCCCGTGCTCCACTAGAAAAGCCGCTACAATGAGAAGACTGTGCTGGGCAATGAAGAGAAGCCCCTGCTCACCACAACTAGAGAATGCCTGCGTGTGGCAACAGAGACCCAGCACAGCCAGAAACAAGTAAACATAAATCTAAAAACATATATATATAGACATTTTCCTAAGTATTTGTGTACCTTTGTGGGAGACATTTTGTCCTTATGCATTTTGTGGGGAATTTGCCAGCATGTTAACATGTTATACAACATAATCAACAATGGAAAAGTTTTTGAGATTTTCAGTTTCAAATAATTTCCCCCCATTTTTTTCCATAAAAATACAATCCTTGTTTGAAGTACATGCCATTCTGTCACAGTTGGAGATTTTTGATCATTTTGAAATATGAGATCACAAATCCATAATCATATTTGATTATTTACCAATATTTTTCTACTCACATGTATAAAAACACTGTGTTTTAATATTATACCAACTTGCAAAATATAGCTCAGTCAGTGTCTAAGATAGGATTAAATAATATAATTTGGTATGTTGTAAGTCAAATCCCTTATGATTATACAGTGGAAGTGAGAAATAGATTTAAGGGCCTAGATCTGATAGATAGAGTGCCTGATGAACTATGGACTGAGGTTCATGACATTGTACAGGAGACAGGGATCAAGACCATCCCCATGGAAAAGAAATGCAAAAAAGCAAAATGGCCGTCTGGGGAGGCCTTACAAATAGCTGTGAAAAGAAGAGAAGCAAAAAGCAAAGGAGAAAAGGAAAGATATAAGCATCTGAATGCAGAGTTCCAAAGAATAGTAAGGAGAGATAAGAAAGCCTTCCTTGGTGATCAATGCAAAGAAATAGAGGAAAACAACAGAATGGGAAAGACTAAAGATCTCTTCAAGAAAACTAGAGATATCAAGGGAATATTTCTTGCAAAGATGGGCTCGATAAAGGACAGAAATGTATGGACCTAACAGAAACAAGCTATTAAGAAGAGGTGGCAAGAATACAGGGAAGAACTGTACAAAAAAGATCTTCATCAGGAGTTGGTGATGGACTGGGAGGCCTGGCGTGCTGGGATTCATGGGGTCGCAAAGAGTTGGACACGACTGAGTGACTGAACTGAACTGAAGTGTTTTAAACTGAACAGGATAAAAATTAAAAACAGCCTAATGTTGAGTAAGACATACAGAAAGCAACCTTAAGCCATCTCCTTAGACAAGAAGGGCAACTTAGCATACAAACGAGAGAAACAAAACAGAACATTTTTTCCAGTTTTTACCAAATTCAAGAGAGATAAAATAATGTATTGAAACACGATTTGTCTGTCCATATGAGTCTGAAAAAAATCTGAACAGACAGTAATTTAACCAGAATCCAAAGTTCAGGGGCAAGACTGCTGAAAGCTCTCTCAGTTGAAAAATCACTGTTTGTAGAAGTAAACCTTTGTTCCTGGTCTGTAAATTATTAAAACAAGTAAATAATGAGTTCCCAGGCCTCCTCGTTAGGCCTCCTTGCAGGTACTGATGCGCTCACCATGGCAGCTCACCCCCGCCGCGGCTGCAGCCCTTGGCGTGTGCAGAGGCCATGCTGGTACCAGGGCTGCGCACGCATCCTCGTGCCAACCGCGGGTTGGCCCTTCCAGCCGCCTCCTCTAGAAGTTCAAATCTGGGGAGCTCAGTGGAGGGTAGCATTCTTGTTCTAGAAGCTTTTCTGGTGCCGTTTCCTTTCTCTTCGGTATAATTCACTTTGATTTTTGCCTCAAAGTTCTTATTTTGCCCAAAGCAGAAAACTTAGTCACGTCTAAGCAAGAATAAATTCTGTTTTTTTCGGTCCTTTAGTTTTGAAGCTTGATTACATTCATGGTGTTGCCCCGTGTTCGGTCTTTTCCTTTCCCTGGGTTGAAATTTTAAATTTTAAGCCCCTTTTAATTTTTTAGTGGCTTATGCAACTGCCACTGTGGGTAATGCGGGAGGGGCCTGACCTCATGCAGGTCTTGATTTATTAAGTCCTGCACTGGATCCTTGCCTTCTATGTAATTTATACTATTAGACTCTTGGCAACGGCAAAGTATGATGCTTCCTCAAATGGCAACCTGGACAGAATGTGGCCTTATCTGGGCATCTACTCTGCTTCATAGCGCTGGTGGTCCCTGACCCCATTCTAGCCTTTCTGTTTTGAGGATGGCCCACAAAGGACCTGTTGGTTGTGTCTCTCTTTGTCCCAGTTGCAGGACCACCCGCAAAGGAGAAACACACTTTATCCCAGTTACTGTTCATGCCACACATGGGGCCCAAAGGAGCTCGCAGACCCCTTCTGCACTCCACCGGTGTCTCTGGTGCATGTGTGTGTCTCTTGCTCCCCTAGTATGTCACACTACCATCCCTGCTTTCCCACAGAGTTGGTGTGGAGACACTCAGTTTTCAATCAGGGAGGAACCATACTTCGCACATGCAGTTCTGGTGTCTGTGAATTCAGTTCAATTCTGACACTACATACTTGGAGACAGAATCAAATTTCAAGGTAAAGATTCAGTCCCAGGAGACTGCTCTCCATTTCAGATGCCAGTTGCAAACCCAGATTTTACCTGTATTTGTGACTAACTAGCTGCAAACAAGAGGTTTATACAACCCTGTCCTTTCTTGTTCGGTTGCTCAGCTGTGTCCAAATTTTTGTGACCCCATGAACGGCAGCACGCCAGGCTTCCCTGTCCTTCACTATCTCCTGCAGTTTGCTCCAATTCATGTCCACAGCCCTCTCTTTGGATTCGGTTAATTTGCTAGACAGCTTGCAGAACTCAGGAAGATCTATTTACTTATGAGATGACCAGTTTATTACATATGAGTCAGCAACCTGGTGAAGAGATACATAGATAGGGTACCAGACAAAGAAACTGTCCACAAAGCGGTATGTGGAAGCATTCTGGCTTCTCCACATGAAAGCTCTCTTTTTCAAAATGCCTGAACTACCTTACACTGTCACTGGCAACATCAGAGGGTTCTTATTTGTCCACATCTTGCCGCCACTTGTTAATATCGGTCTGACTTATTAGAGCCATACCCATGGGTGTGAAATGACATTTCATTGTGATTTTAATTTGCATTTCCTTAATGGACGATGTTGAACTGCGGTGTTGGAGAAGACTCTTGAGAGTCCCTTGGACTGCAAGGAGATCCAACCAGTCCATCCTAAAGGAAATCAGTCCTGAATATTCATTGGAAGGACTTATGCTGAAGCTGAAGCTCCAATACTTAGCCACCTGATGCGAAGAGTTGTCTCACTGGAAAATACCCTGATGATGGGAAAGATTGAAGGTGGATGGAGAAGGGGATGACAGGATGAGATGGTTGGATCGCATCACTGATTCAATAGATATGAGTTTGAATAAACTCCAGGAGATGGTGAAGGACAGCGAAGCCTCGAGTGCTGCAGTCCATGGAGTCTCAAAGACTGAGTGACTGGACAACACCAACAATGGATGGTATTTTCGAGCATCTTTCCGTGTAACGTTTTACATCAGCCATTCATGCATTTTCTTTCAGAAATGTGTGTTAACATGTTTAAACATTTTTGATGGATCATCTTATTATTGAGTTGTCAGCATTCTTCACAGGTTCTGGGTATAAGTCCTTTATTGGGCATGTATTTTGAAAATGTTTGCTTCTTGTCTTTTGCTTATCTTTTCATTTTCTTAATTGTGGCTTTTGAAGTCCAAAAGTTTTAAATTTTGATGAGATCCAATTTAACAATTTTTTAAAAATAGATTATTCTTTTGGTCTTTCCCTAACATAAGGTCTTGGAGCTTTTCTTTTACCTATTCTTCTAAAAGTTTTATTGTTTTAACTCCTACATTCAAGTATATAATCCATTTTGAGTTAATTTTGTGTATGTTCTAAGATGAAGGTCAAAATCGATCTTTTTTGCTAATGGATCCAGTCCCAGTTCCGTTTGTTGAACAGATTACCCTTTCCTCGCGATGAATTGCTTTGGCATTTTGTAAAACAAATCAGCTGACTGAAATATAAGGCTTTCTTTCCGGGCTCTCAATTCTGTTTCATTACTCTCCATACAGTTGACCTTACACAACTCAGAGATCAGGGGCACTGGCTCTCCTCACATGTGAAAATCCACATAAATTTAGTCTGCCTTCCATAGCTGAGGTTTCATCATAACTGCATCTGTGGATTCAACCAACTGCAGACCATGTAGTCCTGTATTATAGTACTTACTGTTTTAAAAAAACAATCTGCCTACATGTGGACCCTCACAGTTCAAATCTGTGTTGTTCAAGGGTCAATTATATTTGCATGTCTATATGCCAATACCATGCTTCTCTATTGGTTCAGATGGTAAAGAATCTGCCCACAACACAGGAGACTCTGGTTCAAGCACTAGACTGGGAAGATCCCCTGCAGAAGAGAATGGCAACCCATTCCAGTATTCTTGCCTGGAGATTTCCATGGACAGAGGAGCCGGGCAGGCCACAGTCCATGGAGTCACAGAGTCAGACATGACTGAGAGACTAACACACACACACATATACCATTACCAGATTGTCTGATTGTTTTAGCTTTTACAGTTAGTTTTGAAATTAGAAAATAAGAGTTCTTTAACTTTTTTGTTCTTTTCAAAATTATTTTGGCTGGTAGGTGTTTTACATTTTCATACAAACTTTAGAATTTGTCAGTTTCTGAAGTTTTTTGATAGGAATGTGTTGAATCTATTTGGGAGAGAATTGTCATCTTAACAATATTGAGTTTTCCAATCTGTAATCACAGAATGCCTATTTATTTAGGTCTGGGGCTTCCCTGGTAACTCAAACAATGAAGAATCTGCCTGCAATGCAGGAGACCCGGATTCCATTCCTGGGTCGGGAAGATCCCCTGGAGAAGGGAATGACTATCCACCCCAGTATTCTTGCCTCTTGGATAGAAGAGCCTGGCAAGCTGCAGTCCATGGGGTCACAAAGAGTGGGACATGGCTGAGTGACTAACACTTTTTAAAATTTACCTCAGCAAAGTTCTATGATTTTCAGTGTATGCTTTGCACTTTTCTTGTTAAATATATTCTTAAGTATTTCATTCATTTTGGTGCTATTGTGAGTGAAATTTTATTCTTAATTTTGCTCATATATCAAAATACAATTGATTTTTGCAGATTGATATTATATCCAGCAAACTTGCTGTACCTTTTGAAAAAAATTAATGGACTTAATTTTTTAGAGCAGTTTTAGGTTTACAGAAAAATTTAGCAGAAAGTACAGAAACTTCCCACCTACCCCATCCTCCCATCATTCTCCTCTACCCCTACACAGTTTACCCTATTATCAATATCTTGTTAAATATGTTAAATAATACTAAAAATTGGCTTACCACATGATCCAGAAATTGCTGGATCTAGTGCTAGAGATACACTTGATGAGCCAATATTACATTAAGCTTCACTCTATATTGTATATCCTATGAGTTTTCACAAATGTATCCACCATACAAATTGTTCACTGCCCCCAAGTTAACCTCTGCAACACCTGTTCATCCCTCCTTCCCTCCTTCCAAATCCTTGGAAGCCACTTATCTTTTTACTGTCTCAGTAATGTTGCCTTTTCCAGATGCCAACTGTTGTGCCTTTGTTAAATTAGCTTTTGTTGAGTCTTGCAATGACAGATGGTGAGCCCTGGTTCAACAAGAGGCCACAAGGGAATTGAAATAGAGAAGTTTATTGGCCATAGATCATGGAGGAAGTACACCGCATACCCTGGGGGAGCACATGGGGAGGTCAAGGCAGGGTGTAGGCAGAGAGAGGGACAGGATGTGGCGCATGGGCTTTTTTTAAGGTCCATGGGTGGAGGGCTTCAGGGTTTCCAGCTAAGCTAGATTGGTCTGTTCAAACCAAGAGGAACGGGGCTTTGATAAGCTTATCTAAGGAGCACACAAGGGGAAGGCCCTGGGCGGAGGGGTGAGAGTTTATCACAAGGGCTTTGGGGGAAGTCATTTGGGGAACTTAGATTTTCTTGTGCCTCTGCAGGCTGTTACCTGGGCAATGTTCTTGCATGTGGAGCTGATGTCAGTTTAAGGCCCCTGCAAGTTTCTTGCTCCCAAAATGGAGGTCAAGGCAATGCTGCCATGGAGTAGCTTGGCTAAATGTTCAACAGTTGGAATCAAGTAGCTGTAGTGTCTTTGAATCAGTTTCTTTCACTTCACAATATACATTTTTAAGATGTCTCCATGTTTTATCATTTAACTGCTGAGTAGTATTCCATTGTGTTCAACATAATAATACTCTATTAATATTACCGCAGATGTTTTTTCTTTCACCCTGGAAGGCATCATGGCTGCTTCCAAGTGCTGGTTAAGTTGTGAATAGGACTTTGTGTGCACGTCATTAATTTCAGCTCATTTGGGTAAATGCAAAGGAGTGCAGTTGCTGGATCATATGGTAAGCCAATGTTCAGTGTTGTAAGAAACTGCCAAATTGTTTACAGTGTTGCTGTAAACACTTTTGCATTCCCAATAGCAATAAATAAGAGTTCTTACTGCCCACATCCTTACTAACATTTGCTATTGTTAGTGCTGGTATAGTCAGTGATTTCAGCCATTTTAAAAGGTGTGTAGTTTTACTTTAATTTGCAATCCCCTCATGACATACAGGACTTCCCTGGTGGCTCAGAGGTTAAAGCGTCTGCCTGCAGTGTGGGAGACCTGGGTTCGATCCCTGGGTCGGGAAGATCCCCTGGAGAAGGAAATGGCAACCCACTCCAGTATTCTTGCCTGGAGAATCCCATGGACAGAGGAGCCTGGTGGGCTGCAGTCCATGGGGTCGCAAAGACTTGGACATGACTGAGCGACTTCACTTTCTTTCTTTCATGACATACAATGTGGAGCATCTCTTCATATGCTTATTTGCCATACCTTATTTAACAAGGTAGCTTATCCATTCTTTTGATCACTTTTTGGTTGGGTTGTTTGCTTTCTTATCATTAAGTTTTAAGAGTTCTTTCTATATTTTGGATACATGTATATTTTGCAGATATTTTCTTTCAGTCTGCAGTTAGTCTTTTCATTGTCTTAGCAGTGTCTTTGCAGAGCCAAAGTTTTTAAATTAGGAAACGTCCAATTTATCACATTTTTTTCCCCACAAATTATGCTTTTGTTGTTGTGCCTAAGAAGTCATCACTAAGCCCAAGGTCACCTAGAGTTTTCCTTATGTTGTCCTTAAGAGCTTTGTAGTTTTGTGTTTTATATCTAGGTTTATGAACTGTTTTGAGTTAGTTTTTATGAAAAATGTCTACTCTGTGTCTGGATTTATTTATCTTCTTTTGCAGTTGGTGTTTAGTGTTTTAGTACCATGTGTTGAAAAGATTCTGCTTTCTCCTTGAATTGCCTGTGCTCCTTTGTCAGAGATCAGTTGACTACATTTGCCTGGGTCTATTTCTGGGATCTCACTTCTGTTCCTTTGATCTGTTTGTCTCTTCTTTTGCCAGTACCACACAGTCTTGATTGCTGTAGCTTCCTTCTGTTTTTAATTTCTAACTTAACTCCATTCGTATGACTTAAGTCCATTTAAATTTATTAATGCTTATATCATTACTTAACATATCATCTATCTTGTAAAATGTTCCATCTATGGTAGAAAATATTTATGAATATTGCTGATGATGGGTGTTGGATAAAGTGGGTTGAAGATATTTTTTAAGTTATACATATTCTTGTGGATTTTTGTTCCAGTTTTTCTATCAATTTTTTGAGAGCATTTTTGAGAGCAGCTATTTACTTTTTTAATTCTTTTTTTTTTTTTTTTTTTTTGGCCACTTGATGTAGTCTGTGGGATCTTAGTTCCCTCAGCAGTGATCAAATCTCAACCCTTCGCAGTGACAGCAAGGACTTCTAACCACTGGACCCCCAGGGAATTCTCAAGAACAACTATCATTGAATTTTCTGTTCCTACCTCTAATTTTTTCGATTTTAGTTTCATATATTTGGGACTCAGTTGTTAGGTTTTTGTAATTATTTGTTTGCAATTTGTTTTGTAATTATTTGTTCTTGTAACTCAATTCTCTTATTATCATAAAATGTTTCTCCAGTCTAGTGGCAATTTTTTCTTAAAAGTTTGTCTTTTATTAGTGTAACCTCTCTAGCTCTTTTTTGGATACTATTGTATTATGTATCTTTTTCTATCTTTTAACTTATTTGCATCTTTGAATTTTGCTATACTCTATATACCATATTTAATTGGATCATTAAAAAATTCCATCCTACCTGTCTCTACATTTTGCATCACAGCATTTAAATTTCACATTTACTGTAAATGCTGTTAAGGTAGGAGTTATGTTTGAAATCTTGCCATTTGTTTTGTATCTGTCTTTTTTATCCATCTCTTCCTCCGTGACTTCCCTCTCTTGTGTGAAATAGATAGTTTCTAGTGTACCATTTAATTTCTCTTTTTTGCTTATTCTTTTTAAAAAGTTGTTTTCTTAGTGTTTGCCCTGATGATTATAACTCTCATCTTAACTTAAATCAATCTAAGTTAGATTAATATTAACTTAATTTCAATAGTATATAGAAATTTTGCTCTAATGGAGAAACTTTGCTCCATTCCTTCCTTTTTCCTATGTGATATTATTGTTTTACAAACTATACCTTTAAACATTATAAGACCATCAACAAAATTTATATTCATTGCAGTATATAGTTGTCTTCTAAATCAGATAGGAGAAGAAAAAATTACAAAACTTGTATTATATTGTGTTTTATATTCATTTGTATAGTTCATGTGGATTTGAGTTACTCCCTAGTGTCTTTTCATTTTAGACTGAAAGATTCCCATAGAACTGGTACTTGTGAGTTCCCTCAGCATTTGTTTGCCTTGTAGTATCTTGATTTCTCTCACAGTTTTGAGGAATAGTTTTCCTGAATGTAAGATTATTGATTGACAGTCTTCCCCTCCCATTCCCAACACTTTGTATTGTTCCACTGCCTCTGGCTTCCATAGTTTCTAATGAGAAGTTAGTGTTAACTTTATTGAGAATTTCATACAGATGATGAGTATTTTTCTTTTGATGGTTTCAGGAATCCTTTGTCTATGTCTTTCTAAGTCTGACTACAGTGTGCTAGGGTACAAACTTAGTTAAGTTTATTCCATTTGGGACTCATTTGTTTTTCATCAGTTTGAAAGTACATTAGTCATACTGGATTAGGGCCCACCATAATGACTTCATTTTAAATTAATTACTTCTGTAAAGACTCTATTTCCAAATATTGTCACATTCTAAGGTACCAGGTACCAGGGACTTAAACATGTCTTTTGGAGTTATATAATTCAACCCATAATATGAATTTTTTAGAATTAGACTAGGAAAGTGATTAAGCAATCACACACACACACACACACACACACACGCACCACACCCCAGAAACAACAATAACAACAAACTTTGGGGAGGAGGGATCTGATTTTCAGAGTTGTGACATTTATTTTATCTAAAATGTCCAATTTCAACAAAAATTTATGTTACTTATGAAGAGACAAGAAAGACAAAGAGGGAAAAGAAGACACAGGGAGAAAAGAGCATGGAACCGATGTCTTGCATCTACAAAGCAGGGAGGGCTACGGATGGGCAGAAATAGCTTGCCCTGGGATGAGACCCCTGGACTGCAAGGAGATCCAACCAGTCCATTCTGAAGATCAGCTCTGGGTGTTCTTTGGAAGGAATGATGCTGAAGCTGAAACTCCAGTACTTTGGCCACCTCATGCGAAGAGTTGACTCATTGGAAAAGACTTTGATGCTGGGAGGGATTGGGGGCAGGAGGAGAAGGGGACGACAGAGGATGAGATGGCTGGATGGCATCACTGACTCGATGGATGTGAGTCTGAGTGAACTCCAGGAGTTGGTGATGGACAGGGCGGCCTGGTGTGCTGCGATTCATGGGGTCACAAAGAGTTGGACATGACTGAGCGACTGAACTGAACTGAACTGGATGAGACCAGGAAGGATTCTCACCGAGAGCGGTCAGAGATTATGTGGCCCTGCTGAAATCTTGATTTTGAACTTCTAGCCTCCAGAACAATAAGACAATACATTTCTGTTGTTTTAAGACATCTCAGTTTTGTTACTTTATTGTGGCAGCCCTAAGAAACAAATAAAAACTTGTATCCCCAGTGTGCAGCCCCTGACTTCTTCACTAGTTGTGCTTAGTAGTCAGCTAATGACTCATCTCACATGCTGGCAAAGTGATGCTCAAAATTCTCCTAGCCAGGCTTCAACAGCACGTGAACTGTGAACTTCCAGATGTTCAAGCTGGTTTTAGAAAAGGCAGAGGAACCAGAGATCAAATTGCCAACATCTGCTGGATCATGGAAAAAGCAAGAGGAGTTCCAGAAAAACATCTACTTCTGCTTTATGGACTATGCCAAAGCCTTTGACTGTGTGGATCACAAGAAACTGTGGAAAATTCTGAAAGACATGTGAATACCAGACCACCTGACCTGCCTCTTGAGAAACCTATATGCAGGTCAAGAAACAACAGTTAGAGCTGGACATGGAACAACAGACTGGTTCTAAATAGGAAAAGGAGCATGTCAAGGCTATATATTGTCACCCTGCTTATTTAATTTACATGCAGAGTACGTCATGGGAAATGCCAGGCTGGAAGTACCACAAGCTGGAATCAAGATTGCCAGGAGAAATATCAATAACCGCACATATGCAGATGATACCACCCTTATGGCAGAAAGTGAAGAAGAACTAAAGAGCCTCTTAATGAAAGTGGAAGAGGAGAGTGAGAAAGTTGGCTTAAAACTCAGCATTCAAAAACCGAAGATCATGGCATCCAGTCCCATCACTTAATAGGAAATAGATGGGGAAACAATGGAAACAGTGAGAAACTTTATTTTGGGGGGCTCCAAAGTCACTGCAGATGGTGACTGCAGCCATGAAATTAAAAGATTCTTGCTCCTTGGAAGAAAAGTTATGACCAACCTAGACAACATATTAAAAAGTAGAGACATTACTTTGCCAGTAAAGGTCCATCTAGTCAAAGCTATGATTTTGCTGGTAATCATGTATGGATGTGAGAGTTGGACTATAAAGAAAGCTGAGTGCCAAAGAATTGATGCTTTTGAACTGTGGTGTTGGAGAAGACTCTTGAGAGTCCCTTGGACTGCAAGGATATCCAACCAGTCCATCCTAAAGGAGATCAGTCCTAGATGTTCATAGCAAGGACTGATGTTGAAGCTGAAACCCCAATACTTTGGCCATCTGATGCAAAGAACTGAGTCATTGGGAAAGACCCTGATGCTGGGAAAGATTGAGGGCAGGAGGAGAAGGGGACGACAGAGGATGAGATTGTTGGATGGCATCACCGACTCAATAGACATGAATTTGGGTAAACTCTGGGAGTTGGTGATGGACAGGGAGGCCTGGCATGCTGCAGTCCATGGGGTTGCAAAGAGTCAGATACGACTGAGCTACTGAACTGAACTGAGTGACTGATCAGAGATTCCCATAAGTACTTGGGGCCAGTAAGTCTTCCAGTCTTTGCTAAGGAGCTCTGTGTAAGTTAAGGCATTCCTTCTATGCTCAGGCAAATTATTAATCTAACTTAGGCTTCGTTTCTAGTTTTCACAGGGCCTCAGTGTCAGACAAAAATGAGAGCTTGGGGCCCCATCAGGCCTTCTCTGGGCATTTTCAGAGTCCTGGATGTGCACGTGGCCTTCAAGATATTTATAAATACATCGGCACTTTTCAGAGGCCCTTCTGGATGTCTCTTCCTCCAGATCTTCCTTTTAAATTTTAGGCTTGGATTTCCCCTGTCCACCTTGCCCCCTAAACTGGTATTGCTGCCTTAGGCTATTGCTGTGTTAAACAAAATTCCAGTTGATTGTTTGTGTTGGATATCCTGCTGACAGGGATTTTTTCAAGACCTGCATATGGAGTATTTTCAAGGAGCCAAGAGATAGGTCCAATGAGGAGAAGGCTCTGGAAATGGTGCTCTTTGAGGAGCTCCTAGCTTACCACTATTCAGTGGCTGCAACACCGCTTGCTTTTGCTGATACAAGATTTCAGAGCCGTTGGTTTTCAAGGCTGGTTCGGAGCTGGGGGAAGGAGGATGGGAATAGGCCAAATTTGAAACCCACAAACTCAACTGTATTAATTAAAGCTCAGAAGTGTTTCTTAAATAAAATCTCCGTAGATTGTGACAGTTGTTGACTTAGATTCTGAAGAACAGAAAAAGTTGATTTTGACAAATTTTTCAGTATCTTGTTGCTTTTATGGAAGAATAGACATGTGGGGACTTCATTCTGATAATTTGACTAGCATACTTATATTTAAATCAGGGGTAAAACAGGAAAGCCTGGCCTGCTGCAGTCCATGGGGTCGCAAAGAGTTGGACACGACTGAGCAACTGAACTGGCCAAAACATAAAAAGGAAAAATCTAGTGCTATCTGCAGAGATGTGGATGGACCTAGAGATTGTCATATAGAGTGAGGTAAGTCAGCAAGAGAAAAATAAATGTCATATAAGATCATCCATATGTGAAATCTAGAAAAATGGTTCAAATGAACTTATTTGCAAAGTGGAAATAGGGCCACAGATGTAGAGAACGAACTTATGGTTACCAAGGGGTGAAGGGGAGGGGTGACTTGGGAGATTGGGATTGACATGTATGCACTCCTATGTCTACGATAGCTCACTAATGAGAACAAGCTGCCCAGCACAGGGGATTCTACTCAGCGATCTGTGGTGACCTAAGTGGGAAGGAACTCTGAACAAGTGTGCATATATATATGTGTAACTGATTCACTTTTGTGTATGTCAGAAACTAACACAACATTGTAAAGCAATTACACTTCAATAAAAATTAATTAAACGTTAATAAATCAGGAATTTATTCTACAAACCGTAAAATTTTTTCTACAAATAATTCTACAAACAATAAAATTTAGGTATTAAGAACATAAATTTTGGAGTAACACAGAGGCATATGAATTGCAAAAGTCCCTTCCCTTCTCCATGGAGAAGGCAATGGCACCCCACTCCAGTACTCTTGCCTGGAAAAAATGGAGGAGCCTGGTGGGCTGCAGTCCATGGGGTCTTGAAGAGTTGACAGGACTTCACTTTCACTTTCACTTTTTACTTTCAGGCATTGGAGAAGGAAATGGCAACCCACTCCAGTGTTCTTGCCTGGAGAATCCCAGGGACGGGGGAGCCTGGTGGGCTGCTGTCTATGGGGTCACACAGAACTGGACACGACTGAAGCGACTTAGCAGCAGCAGCAGCTTCCCTTCTATGAGCCTCTTTTTTGCATATCTGTACAATTGAGCTAATGATACACGTTTAGCAAGACTGACACCATTAGATCTGTCATGACAGATCTTATCTTAGAATGCAATTAAAGGAAAAGAAGAATAAATAGGAAAAACATTGTAAACCTTTCAGGACGGCATCTCACTATGCAATTTAGTGTTTCAGAATGTCTCTTCTTTGCCTCCCTCTTCTCTGATTCTCTGTTTTTGCGACTCCCGTTGCTGTTTCTTGAGTCACATGTTGAAAAGGCATGGCCACGGACGTTTTTCATTTCGTTTCCCAGAGTTTTTGTCCAGTGGCTGGGCTCACCTACATGCTGTGCGGAGGTAATTCTCAGGGCACCAGAGGAGCTATGCCAGGGAGCCTAATACTGGAAGATTCACCTTTTAATGGAGTAGCCCCACCCAGAATCTTCAAGACTACACACCGTGGAGTAGGGATCCTGTTTCAAGGGAAGCTCCTGCTGTATTTGGAGAATCTCTGATAGTCCTGAGAGTGCCAGGGATGGGGGTTGACACCCCAGCCCAAGTCTCTTGTTTTACACTCTTATTTTTCAGCGTCACAGACATCTGTTGCTATTTAGTTGCTACGTCATGTCTGCCTCTCTTGCGACCCCACGGACTACAGCCCACCAGGCTCCACTGTCCGTGAGATTTCCCAGGCAAGAATACTGGAGTAGATTGCCATTTCCTTCTCCAGGGGATCTTCTTGACGCAAGGACTGAACCCGAGTCTCCTGCATTGGCAAGCAGATTCTTTGCCACCGAGTGACTGACATGCTTGAATACTACTGAACTCAAGGGATACATGAAATGGCATATGCTTTTTCTCCTTGTATCAGTTGGAGCAATGGAACCTCTAGGAAATCGTGTCTACATCCGCATCTATTTCATCTATGTATAGGGCCGTCTATAGCTCTTTATCTGCATCCGTATCTGAATCTCTTCTATTTCTAGCTTTGAAAATGAAGAGGATTTGCTTGTTAAAGCGATTTGACTTTATTTAGTTGTGGGAGCTGATTATGTTGTCTCTAGTAAGACTGATTATGATGTCTCTAGTCCTCAAGTCTGCAGCTGGAAGTTGAAGTTCATCCAGAAGGGACAGTGGATGTAAAAGGGAAGGAGAACAAGAACAAGCTGGAGCTCATGAGGATAAACTGAAATCTCAGTTTTATTACCACTCACCTTGAGAGCGTGAGTATCTCACCGAAGCTGAAGCCTTTCCTGGTGGAACAACGTAGGCACCAGACCCAGAAGTTGGAACAGCTGAAGGAGGACTTTGGTGAAGCTGGAAGAGCTACAGGTTTACTTACTGCCTCATGCTAATGAGATAAGCCAACAGATATAAAACAATTACAGCAAAGGGGTGGGCCATCATCTATAACACAATGTATATTATAAAAGAAAAATTGCTTAGCATGCTGGTTACAAAGGGCAAGGCAGATTTTGTTCAAGCTACTGCAGTAGGGGAAAGAGACTTCAGTCTAGAACTGAACTCGACTCCAAACACAGCAAAGATTTGTGGGGATTTATAGCCAACGCAGAGTGAGGGGGTCAGTGAATGGAGAAAAACTAAGAGGAACTGGATTAGATAGCAGCAGGGTGAGTATTCTTGCTAAACTGCTCAGCAAATCAAAGGATGAGGGCTCAAAGGAGTCTTGTTTTAGTTTGGTCAAGGACGGCTTCCTTGTCCGTGTGAAACATCAAAATGATTTGCAGCTTCACTTTTGTTTTCTAAATCTTACTCAAGAATATTCCTTACGGGGACTTCCTTGGTGGTCCAGTGGCTAAGACTTCACACTCCCAATGCAGGAGCCCCTGAGTTTGATCCCTGGTCAGGGAATTAGATCCCACATGTCGCCACTGAAGAGTTCAAATGCCGCAACTAAGACCCAGCACAGTCAACGAAACAAACAAGCAAAAATTAGAAAGAAAGAAAGAAAAAAAAGAAAGAATTCTTCCTTATGGTTCATTTTAACTGAGAAATTTGGGAAATGTAGTTCAGCATAGTCAAATGTGTAGTTAACACAACTGCAAAGATGCCACACTGTTTTTTGTGGGGGTGTGTGGGGGTCATGCTTCTTTTTCTAGTCTTGCTTCCTGCTGTGAAATCCAGGACACGGGTTCACTCACTGTCCCTCTGGAAAGCAGGTGGGGCAGAGACTGAGTGGCAGGATGCTGGCTGACTCTGCCCCCTGCGTCTGCTCTTTTCTACCGTTTCCTCCCCATTAGTTAAATTATATTTTGCCCTTATTTAAAATATCTTCTTGTGATAAGAACATAACATGGGATTTATCCTCTTAAATTTTCAGTGTGCATTATTAAGGCTGAGTGCCGAAGAATTGATGCTTTTGAACTGTGGTGTTGGAGAAGACTCTTGAGAGTCCCTTGGACTGCAAGGAGATCCAACCAGTCCATTCTGAAGATCAGCCCTGGGTGTTCTTTGGAAGGAATGATGCTGAAGCTGAAACTCCAGCACTTTGGCCACCTCATGTGAAGAGCTGACTCATTGGAAAAGACTTTGATGCTGGGAGGGATTGGGGGCAGGAGGAGAAGGGGACGACAGAGGATGAGATGGCTGGATGGCATCACTGACTCGATGGACGTGAATCTGAGTGAGCTCCGGGAGTTGGTGATGGTCAGGGAGGCCTGGCGTGCTGCGATTCATGGGGTCGCAAAGAGTCAGACACGACTGAGCGACTGAACTGAACTGAACTGAGCTGATAGTTATAACGGTGTACATCTCTAGAGCTTATTCATACTATTTAGCTGAAACTTCATGATTTATGATTAATAATTACCCATTCCCCCCTGGTCTCAGCCCCTGGTAACCACCATCCCACTTTTTGACTTTATCAATTTGATTATTTTCAGTTCAGTCACTCAGTCATGTCCAACTCTTTGCAACATTAAAACTCAACATTCAGGGGGATCAGGCCTCCTCCTGTCTTTCCTGACCTCATCTTTCTGCACGTGACCCAGGCCACCAGAATGGTGGCTGGTTAGGGGACAGGCTTACGTTGCAGGGTGTTTCACTCCCTTACATTGTTAATTTGTTTCTGTAAAACGAATGAAATGTAGATCCTTGGTCTCTTGAAAGCTTGATGGAAAGAATGGGAGGAAGAGGGAGTAAGTGAGAGGACAGTAAGTGAGCCAGCTCCTCAGTGTTCATGGGCGGAAGTCAACAGACGCTGTCTTAAGTTGAAATATTTATGAGTAAAAATTTCTATATTGTTTAGAGTTGTGGAAAAAAAGAAAGAATTAGTCACTCAGCCATGTCTGATTCTTTGTGACCCCATGGACTGTAGCCCACCAGGCTCCTCTGCCCATGGGATTCTCCAGGCAAGAATACTGGAGTGGGTTGCCTTGCCCTTCTCCAAGGGATCTTCCCAAGCAAGGCATTGAACCTGGGTCTCCTGCGTTGCAGGTGGATTCTTTACCATCTGAGCCAACACGGAAGAACAGTGGAAGCAACCGCCAAAAAGAACCAGAACCGTAAACACTCCTAAATGGTTGTTTCCAGAGGAAAAAGCTGGGAATATGTTTGGGAAGGGGTGAAGTAGAGTAGAAAATCTTTGCTTCTTGCTGTAATGCCTATCTTACCGAAATTTTTTTCCATCTGAATGTATTATTTTGATGATAATTTTTTAAAAAGTCAAACTAAAACCCTTTCAAGTAATCTGACATTATTTTACCTGGATGCATCACATGTATTTTGTTAAGGATTGAACACAGTCTCTATTTAACAAAGATGGAACAAGAAGGGCAGCACTCTTTTATTTCAGAGAACCCTTGAACATCATTTCTACCAGTATAGCCAGGAAAAGTCATCAGCTGTCATTTATGCAGAATTTAAAAATTCAGTTACAATGGATAAAGAGAGGAAGATACAGCTCAAGAGAGTATTTGGATGTTGCTGGGCATGAGGTTTCTAATTGCAGATATAACTGGAGCAGATGTTTTTGTGGCCCTCAAAGGGGTGTTGAAGTCCTCATGCATCAATCCAGGGCTCTCCCTGAGCATCCAGGTTGATTGGGCCCTGTGGTCCTTTATGACCCCTCTCCACTCAGCAGAGGTAGGTGTGACTTTCCCATGCAGTGGAGCTTGCTACTGTTTTCTCAAGAGGTGTTTTGGCAATATGATCTCTTTCCTGAATCTCTGGACCACCTTTCTGGGTCCAGGGCTCACTGCCAGGCAGGCTCTGCTCCTTGCCTAGTACAGTATCCAGCCTTTGTATCCCAGGTGCTCTGCTCCAAAGCTGCTGAAGAAATGTCTGGCGCTGGGAATTCTGAGTTCTTGTGGTGTGAGAGAGGTGACTTGGCTTCAGATAGCCAGCATGTTGCTGGAAATGGCCACACTCGGCCTTGTTTCCCTAAGCGCAGTAGTGTTGCTGGTAAAAGTGAGGAAGGAGAATCTAGAATTATTTCCGAACTCTTTCAATGCTGAGTTTCTAGAAGCCTCCCAGTTGACAGAAGCCATCTTCCAAGGATATTTTGCATATTCAGGTGGGGGATGCTTTACGTATCCAGCAGGTAACCAACAATACCTGGAGAAAAGCAAATCTCAACCCATGACTTGTTGCATGCAATGCGAAATGCACATCTTTTATTATATTTTGTGTCTTATTTAAATTAAGTAATTTTTCTTCTTTATTATTTTCCAAATCAGAGCAGAATATGCCAGCTCTGCATTTATCACCAATTCTTAATTTTTTCTGGTTATTCCAAAGTACTTATTTTCTTGAATAACTTCTCTTTTTCAGCTTTCTTTTCTGGGACAACAGATAGAGGACTCACGTGCCAATCTAGTTTTTAATTCTATTAATGGATGAATTCGGAGAGTGTGGAAATAGTCCTCTTTCATGAAACTGTGAATCTAAGAATAATCCAATGTCAGACTATGCTTGTGTTATGGGTGGGTGTGACACATTCAGGCTTTTAAGCATTTTTTTAAAAAATAGATTCATAGATTTCCTTGATCGGTCTAAGGTCAGATTCAGTACTCTTCCCTTCAGTGTTAGGATACAAGTTTTCTCTACATTTTCAAAGTCAGCCTATCCCCTTGACCTCCACCTGTGCGCTTTCCCTCTCACCTCCTCAACTTCAACCTTCTTATCGGTGTTTTTCTTGGACGTTTAAACATGAAGCAGACTCTCTACTACCGAGAAAAGTTTCCCTTAATTTTAGGGCCCCCTGTGGTCACTGATGTGTCCATCATCTATTGACTCTCTTGCCAGCGGGCATTTTTTGAAACACTGACGATTTTCAAAGCACTGTGTTAGTGCCTTAAGATGAGTAAGATGCATTCTTTCCACCAAAGAGGTCTGCAACAGTAGAAGAGGCTCTCCCTAGGTTGTGGCCTGACTTCTGCCACTTCCTAGCTGTGGCAAGTGTCTATAACTCTCTGCACTTTACCCTCCTTTACCTGAAAAATAGGCAGTATCACTTAAAGTCACCATAATTCTGTGATTTATGAATAAGTAATAATATGATAGTATGTAGTAACTGGCTGTAAGGGAACAATACAATTACAATGGAAATTCAGTGGAAGATAAAACCACCTTCTGCTGTCTCATCAAGTGAAAAAGGTAGCAATTTTAATGGAATCCCCCGAAAAATTCCAGCAGTAGAGAAATCTGAGTGAAGCTGTGGAGACCAGAAGTGTGCAGATGTGTGTAAGACATGGCACACAATCTTAAATAACTGCCAAATTGTTTCCACTTCACCAGCTTGCTAATCAATAGGTCACGCACCAAGAGTGAGGTAGAGCAAGATGGCATAGGATTGGAGACGGATGACGGAGAATGTCAACTTTTAGGAGGTGGATGGAGAAAGAGGATTTGATAAAGAAGCCAGAGGAAGTCTAGAGAAAGAAAATCACCAAGTTTCCAAAGGAGAGAGTAATCCACATGGTGAAATGCCTCAGAAGTTGAAGAGTGCGAGAAGTGATCAAAAGCGATTTTACTAACCAAGAGTTCATTGGTGAGTTTAGAGCATGAGAGGAAAGTCACTCAGCATTGAATTTAAAATTGAGATATTGAGAAAAGAAAACTATGAGAGATCAGTGTTTTATAATTAAATGGGCCACTGCCATTTGAGAGGATAATGAACAAACTTTCTTTTCCTCTCTCTCTCTCTCTCACATTGTCTCTTTCTCTTTTAAGAACAGAAATCTTTGGCTTCTGTTTGTGCCAATTCCATCTGTTTCTTTGCCAATGGTGTTTCATTGCTAGATGACTCTGCTGTAAACAAATTAACAAAATTTGCTAACCTATCAACTATTACAGAACTCTTCAAAACTGGCAAGCAGTAAACAAACGCGGGAAGAATTTGGGTATATGCTGGGATTGTTAATTTACTTAATAACTTTTAAGCATTACTAAATTCTAACTAACACTTTTACCAGTAAAATGGTAGTTTGTAAGCAGCTGACTTTGACTGCTGCGGGAACATTCATCTTTTAAGTTCAAAACCAAGGATATTCACCACTTGTATAGCTATTATATTATATATTTTATTGTATTATATTTCTTATCTCCAATCTAGTACATAATGAGAAAGAGCAAAAGGCCCAAAGGAAAGAACAGGTAATCTTAAAAGTTGCCCTTTTGCTTGCTTAAAAGCTTTAACCAATAACCGTAGTCATTAATAACTTATTAAGTGCTAGGGATTTGATTGGAATTTTATTGTCTCTATATTTTCCAATTACCCCCAATATACAGGTAGGGAAATTGAAAGCTTGAGAGTCACTAAATCATCCAGAAGCCCATAGCAGAGAGTGGGTGAGGCAGCACCTGAATGAGAGCTTTTTAAGTCTTTACACTTCAGTTCTCAATCAGCCCAGGGACAGTACATGCAACCCCTGGTTGGATGTAGATGGAAGGCGTTTGATATCTGTCAAAGGACAAATATTTGTTAGTCAGAGGTATTTGGCTTTAAGTAACAGAAACTCACACACATTAGCTTAAACAAGCAGAAGGAAACGGGCTGGAAGAACAATGCTGTATTTCAAGGAAGACCTGAGCAACCTGTCTTCGGGAACAACAGAAATCAAGGACGCTCTAGGACTTAAAAATTAAAGTTATCAGTTGCCTATTCTGCAAGCACTGAGTGCTTTTTTCCTGGTTCTCTAAGCTTTGTTGACATATGGTTCAAATCTTTGCAAGAAATCCTGTGTACTGGCAATGATAGACTTCCAGTGAGTCAGAGGTCTGCGTGTGGTGCTGTTACCCATTACCAGGGCCCAGGATCACATAGTATACACATAGCTATAATATTCAACTCTCTGTGTCAGGGAGAGTCCTCAGAAAATGGTAAGACTGGGGAAAACGGTGTCATGAATGGGACAATATTTAGAATAAGACTATCCTAGAAAATCATTATGTGTATAAATGCTAAATCATGATCTCTTCTGCACTGAATATTGGCATTAAGGAAAGGTGAGGACTCACAGGGAAAGAGAACTTCTGACTGACTCTTCTACTGTTTTCACAGATGCTATGAGAATGCTTCTGCTGCTGCTGCTAAGTCACTTCAGTCATGTCCGACTCTGTGTGTCCCCACAGACGGTATAACAGGACAATTTTGTTGGCCTAAGAGTTTTGATAGGCAGAGTGCCTGACGAACTATGAATGGAGGTTCGTGACACTGTACAGGAAGCTGTGACCTAAACCATCCCCAAGAAGAAGGAATCCAAGAAGGCAAAATGGCTGTCTGAGGAGGCCTTACAAATAGCTGAGAAAAGAAGAGAAGCAAGAGGCAACAGAGAAAAGGAAAGATATACCCATGTGAATGCAGAGTTTCAAAGAATAGCAAGGAGAGATAAGAAAGCCTTCCTCAGTGATCAATGCAAAGAAATAGAGGAAAACAGTAGAATGGGAAAGACTAGAGATCTCTTCAAGAAAATTAGAGATACAAAAGGAACTCATGTATATGAAATGGACATGGATATGAAATATGGAATGATATGGAATAAAGGACAGAGATGGTAAAGACCTAACAGAGCAGAAGAGATCAAGAAGAGGTGGCAAGAATACACAGAACCGTACAAAAAAGATCTTAATGACCCAGATAACTGTGATGGTGTGCTCACTCACCTAGAGCCAGACATCCTGGGGTGTGAAGTCAAGTGGGGCTTAGGAAGCATCACTACGAACAAAGCTAGCAGAGGTGATGGAATTCCAGTTGAGCTATTTCAAATCCTAAAAGATGATGCTGTTAGAGTGCTGCACTCAGTATACCAGCAAATTTGGAAAACTCAGCAGTGGCCACAGAACTGGAAAAGGTCAGTTTTCATTCCAATCTCAAAGAAGGGCAATGCCAAAGAATATTCAAACTACCGCACAATTGCATCATTTCACATGCTAGCAAGGTAATGCTCAAAGTAGGTTCACTCTGAGGTAGGTTTCAACAGTATGTGAACTGAGAACTTCCAGATGTACAACCTGGCTTTGGAAAAAGCAGAAGACTCATCCATTGGATCAGAGAAAAAGCAAAAGAATTCCAGAAAAAAAAACTTACTTGTGCTTCATTGACTATGCTAAAGTCTTTGACTGTGTGGATCACAACAAACCGTGGAAAATTCTTAAAGAGATGGGAATACCAGATCACTCTACCTGTCTCCTGAGACACCTGTATGCAGTTTAAGAAGCAACAGTTAGAACTGGACATGGAACAATGGACTGGTTTAAAATTGGAAAAGGAGTAGGTCAAAGCTGTTTATTGTCACCTTGCTTATTTAACTTATATGCAGAGTACGTCTTGCAAAATCCTGGGCCAGAGGAAGCACAAGCTGGAATCAAGACTGCCAGAAGCATCAGTAACCTCAGATATGCTCATGGTACCACCTTGATGGTAGAAAGCAAAGAGGAACTAAAGAGCCTATTGGTGAAGGAGAAAGAGGAGAGTGAAAGCTGGCTTTTTAAAAACTCAGCCTTCGGAAAACCAAGATCATGTCATCATGGCAAATAGAGAAAAAATTGAAACAGTGACAGGCTTTCTTTTCTTGGGCTCCAAAATCACTGCAGATGGTGACTGCAGACATGAAATTAAGAGATGCTTGCTCCTTGGAAGAAAAGCTATGACAAACCTAGACAGGGTTTTAAAAGGTAGAGACATCACTTTGCTGACCAAGGTCTGTCTAGTCAAAGCTATAGTTTTTCCAGTTGTCATGGATGGATGTGGTGTGAGTTGAACCATAAAGAAGGCTGAGGGCTGAAGAACTGATTCCTTTGAATGTGGAGCTGGAGGAGACTCTTGAGAGTCCCTTGGACTGCAAGGAGATCAACCCAGTCAATCCTAAAGGAAATCAACCCTGAATATTCATTGAAAGGTCTGATGCTGAAGCTGAAACTCCAATACTTTGGCCACCTGATGTGAAGAGCTGACTCATTGGAAGAGACTCTGATGCTGGTAAAGATTGAGGACAGGAAGAGAATGAGGCAGCAGAGAATGAGACTCAATGGACATGAGTTTGAGCAAACTCCAGAGATAGTGAAGGACAGGGAAACCTGGGGTGCTGCAGTCCATGGAGTCTCAGAGTTAGACATGACTGAGTGACTGAACAACAAGGTGTGTGTTGGCTCCTATTTTCCCAGAAGAAACTATAATTGCTGAAGGAAGGGTTAATGTCAATTAGGCAACCAGAAAAGGGCATGAGAGAATGGGCTGAGGGCAACAGGCAGTACATTTTTGAGGAACTGAAAGAAAGCTGGTGTGCCTGTGACGCAAATAGCAAAAGGGACCATCAAATTATCATATAATATATTTTCACAGCCCTTTCTCTTTTATTTGGACCCTTATCACAAACACTATTTTAACTTTTCTTTATGTGATTATTGAGTTAATCGTAGCTCCTCTTCCCATAATCTTAAGGTAATGAACATATGTCTTAAAATGAGTAACAGATTCAAGGAATAAAAGGAAATTTGGGAAAAAATGAGGAACAGGAAACAGGAGAGTTTGCGCTTCCTATTCGCTTTTGCTTACCATTGTACTCCCAGGACTCAAACTCAGCGCCCAGTGCCCAACAGAGAAGCCTGAAGACACAGGTGGGCTCTGAACCCACAGGGTCGTGTGGGCTCAGCTTCCATTCTCATTCTTGGGCCTTTAATTCAGAAATTTTACCATATATGGGGGAAATGTCTTCATTTCCCCTGCTTTGTTCACTTAGCAGCAAGCTCTGAGGGGAGCGGGTGTGTGTAGCAGTTACTATTGTGGGTGTTTGTGTATATTAGTGTGTGTGTGTGTGTGTGTGTGTGTGTGTGTGTGTGATAGTGGCCAGGGTGAGTAGGAAGAATGCAGCCCAACACTTGATCCATGGAACAATTTTAAAGATAAATTTAAGACATAAGATTTACCCATTGTGATTTTGTTCTTTTACGTCTTTCAGGGGAGCTCAAGAAACCCAGAAAAACAATTCTAAAGAACATATTTCCTGCATTCCCTCTGGTAACTCTTGTTTATTTACTGGTTAACATTTCCTACCTGACTGTTCTGACACCCAAGGAAATTCTCTCTTCAGGTTTGTACATAAATTGCTAAGACAATAAATAATAATAAAGACAGCATATGTAAGTATCCCTTTACCAGCTGGAACTGTTGTTTGCTTTTCACTATTTTATAGAGAATCTATTGTAATCTTTGAAGATGACAGAGGGGACAGAGTATGGTTTGGTTAAGAAAAGAGTTTCACATTTAAGCATGGTAATATGTTTTTTGCTAATATGGAAACTATACGTAATGCTTGCATACGACGCAGATTCAAGGTCAGCATTCCTTTCATGATCTCATCTCACCAGGGTGATGCTGGGTGATCAGAGCTTCTATCTACTAAAACTCTGACAATGTGAGTTTTCCAAATACTCTCCTAGATGACGTAAAGAATGATAAACTTGAAATATAGGATAGTAGCAATTAAAAGAATAGATGCTAATGTATATAATTTATATGATAAATATTAATATGTAATATAATGTCATTTTTTATCATAAATAACTCTAAAATATATGGTGGCAGAGGGCTCTGAACATATTGGAAATTTGACTAAAAGATAACTATTTGAGACCCCTAATTGATTTGAATCAGTTCTGATGAGATGGATGAAACTGGAGCCGATTATACAGAGTGAAGTAAGCCAGAAAGAAAAACACCAATACAGTATACTAACACATATATATGGAATTTAGAAAGATGGCAATGATGACCCTGTATGCAAGACAGCAAAAAAGACACAGATGTGTATAGCAGACTTTTGGACTCAGAGGGAGAGGGAGAGGGTAGGATGATTTGGGAGAATGGCATTGAAACATGTATACTATCAGGTAAGAAATGAATCACCAGTCTATGTCCGATGCAGGATACAGCATGCTTGGGGCTGGTGCACGGGGATGACCCAGAGGGATGTTGTGGGGAGGGAGGTGGGGGGGGAGGTTCATGTTTGGGATCACATGTACACCCGTGGTGGATTCATATCAATGTATGGAAAAACCAATACAGTATTGTAAAGCAAAATAAAGTAAAAATAAAAATTTTTAAAAAATGAAATAAGAAAATCTTAAGGAGATAAAACATATATTTAAAAATGAGCAACAGATTCAAGGAATAAAAGGAAATTTGAGGAACAGGAAATATGAGAGACTAGCAATTTCCTCAAACCAGCTTAGCCTTTGAGTAATCACCTTCTGTGATAAGCTATCAGCCAGTACCTTGGGGACTAATCTCTTCTGAGTAGTTATTACTGCTTTGGTAAATCCTTGGGGCACTGGGAATAAACCTGGGGGAGGTTTAATATAAAAGTCATAACACGCTCTGCCTGAGGTCTTGAGCTCCTGCCACGTAGGAAGTTGCCATTGCATGATATCACTGTTGATTCACAGTGGTCTAGCTGTCTTTGGGAGCTGTATGCTAGAAATAATCAACATTCTGAGAATTTGCAAGAACAACCTGACTGCTAAATTGGATAAAAGCAAGCAGTGTGTTAGTTGCTCAGTCATGTCTGACTCTTTGCAACACCATGGACCGTAGCCTGCCAGGCTCCTCTGTCCATGGACTTCTCCAGGCAAGAATGCTGGAGTGGGTTGCCATTCTTTTCTCCAGGGGATCTTCCCGACCCAGGGGTCAAATCCATGTCTCTTGCATTGAAGGTCGATTCTTTACCATCTGAGCCACCAGGAAAGCCCTCTACTTTGATTATGTAGAAAATAAATTAACAAAGCTAGCTATAGATGTGGTGAGGGCTGTTGGTCAGCTGGCTAGCTGTAATGGTTCACTGAAGCTGACATCTGTTATGGCCAGTCATGAAGATTGTGAAAAATAATGAATATCTCTTCTCAGCTGTCATAATAGTTTCAACATTTTTGTGGGTAACTTTGGTATATGTGGAAGACTCATGAAGTATTTTGACATATTCTTTTATACATATCCTCAGATCTTGTTTAAATTCTGAAATAATATTTTTATTGCAAATACCTATTTTTATTGTATTATGAACTTTAATTAAGAAAAAAATCAGAGCTATACACGAAAACTGTATGTACAGGGACAACCATCATAACATTATCTAAGAGAGCAAAAAATTACAGATCACCAAAATATTCAATAAATTTGAAATAGATAAATAATTCCCAGCAAGTCATATAATAGACCACCCTGAGCTCCGAAGATCGTGTTTTTGAAGAATGCTTAAAGTAAAAAGACAATGAGAGAATTTCATTGTATCTACCATTAGCACCACCTGAGGGCTTCCCAAGCACGCTAATGGTAGAGAACACGCCTGCCAAAGCAGGAGCTTTAAGAGAGGTGCTTTCGAACCCTGAGTTGGGAAGATCCCCTGGAGGAGGGCATGGCAACCCACTCCAGTATTCTTGCCTGAAGAATCCTGTGGACAGAGGAGCCTGGCGGGCTGCAGTCCCTGGGGTCACAAAGAGTTGGGCACGACTGAAGCGATTTAGCAATGAGAGAAAAGGCAGGATGTATATTACAATATATAACAGAAAGTAAATAGTTAATACTGATCTACAGGTGGTTTTTGTTTATTCCTTACTTAAGTTTCTGTCAAGTCTGACATCATGGGGTCTGTTCAGCAGAGGTTCCTTTGTTTACTTACAAAGCTACCGCTTCATTCCAGTATCTTCCACAGTGAGGGTCAGATTTAACAGGTGGGAAATAAGAACAGGCAAGTGCTGTGGGGTCACAAGTTACAGCATCTGCCATTCTGAAACATCAGCTTAACGTGATCACCAACAGAGTCCATCTTTTCATCTTCACTTAAATTTAAACTGACTTTCAGTCTGGATGAAGAAGAGTTTCACGGGAGCACCCTTTAGTTGCAAAAGGAAAGAGGCAACAACTTGACCGCATCAGGATACTACTGGAGAAAGCTGGCCTGATGCTGTAATTACCAGAATAGTAAAATAGTCTTGGTAGGCTCAGCACGCTAAAAGCTTTACTTGGATTATCGTATTTAGCCTTCTCGGTAATACAGAAGGCAGATACTACTGTTATCTCCATTTTACAGAAAAGGAAACAGGTTTCTACAAGTTGAGTCACCTGCCCAAAGTCACACAGCATGAAGTGGAAACCAGCTTCAAATCTGGGCAGTTTCTTTGGGATGTTTGTCTCTCACTAAGTACGAAATATAAGAATGAACACTCGGAGAAAGCAGCATTTTAATCACCATCAACTTTGGCTGACTTGCAACCAGCCTTTCTTTTCAGTTCTTGCTTCTGCTTCCAACTAACAATGTAATGCAAGTCGCTCAGTGGTGTCCGACTCTTTGCGACCCCAGGGACTATACAGTCCATGGAATTCTCCGGGAAAGAATACTGGAGTGGGAGCCCTTCCCTTCTTCAGGGCATCTTCCCAACCCACGGATCGAACCCAGGTCTCCCACATTGCAGGCAGATTCTGTACCAGCTGACCCACCAGGGAAGCCCACCTAGCTATCCCCTAATTGTATCAGTTATTGAGTAGCCACTAGGATTTGAGTATCTAGCTAGGTATGCTGGGTGTAGAAAGGAGTAAGACTTGGCTTCCGCAATCATGCAGAGTTTAGTCTACCTGGACAGTCAGGTACGCCAAAACCACAGTAGGATCCCTGTCACGTGGGGGCCTCCAGAGTACACAGGGAAAGACAATCTTCTTTCTTTTAACCGCTGATCCTCAGTGTTTTCAGACCTAAAATGGGAATAAATAGTGCTCACCTCCTGAGAATGTGGGATGTATTAAATGAGCTAAGGCATGCAGACAGCACAAAGCCGCAGTGATAGTTATTATTGCTTGTTTATTATTTGATATTCATTTGCATCAAAATGGAAGGCAGGGGACTTCCCTGGTGGTCCAAGGGCTAAGCCTCTGTGCTCCTAGTGCAGGGGGCCTGGGTTAGGGAGTTAGATCCCATATGCTGCAACCAAGACCCAGCACAGCCAAATAAATAAATAAATAAATATGACATTTAAAAAAATGGAAGGCAAGGGTAACCATAGCATAAGTAGTTGGAATTTGTCTCTAATACCCACATGCATGCTCTTTTTTCCTCTCTCAGTTTTTGGATAATTGATAACAGGCTGTGAAATGATAGGTTATCTTTCTCAAAGGTATTTTACCCATTAAAAGGAGTTTTCTTAATGATTTAAGCCCCAAATGAGGACCCTCTAATTAAAGGGTTTCATAAATTGTAACTTGCTATGTTATACTTTGGGGCTATAGATTTGTATCTATCTCTTAAAGACATCACAAAAGTGACTGACTTTTCTCCCTAGGAATTTTCTTTATGTGAATTGCTTACATTAACTTCCTAATATTTTATGGTTTTGTTTTTAAAATCTAACTCTTTGGTTTATATAAAACTTGTTTTTATGTATATTTGAAAGAAGTCTTCTAAATGTATCTTCTTTATTTCTGAGATGAACAGCCAATTACCAATCTGTTTTGTTTTGATAGTTTTTAATTTTAAAATATATATGCATCTATTTCTGAATGATTTATTCTGTTCTATTAATCTATTCCGTATTAGTATGCAGTTTCTTAAAAATAGCAATGTTTTAGTTACCCTATTGGGTTGAATATTGTCTCCCAAAGTTCATGTCCTTACCTGAACCTCAGAATGTGAATCTATTTGGAAACTATGCTTTTACAGATGTAGTTAGTTAAGAAGAGGTCATAGTGTGTATAGGATGGACACTTAATTCAACAAGATGATGTCTTTGAAAGCAGATGAGCAGAGCCGTGCAGAGGAAAGATGTGTGATGGGACACCGAGAATGCCGTGGACTTCTGAGGCAACGTTTGGAATAATGTATCTGCAAGGAGATCCAACTAGTCCATCCTAAAGGAAATCAGTCCTAAATATTCATTGGAAGGACTGATGATGAACTGAAACTCCAATACTTTGGCCACCTGATGCAAAGAACTGACTCATTTGAAAAGACCCTGATGCTGGGAAAGATTGGGGGCAGGAGGAGAAGGGGACGACAGAGGATGAGATGGTTGAATGGCATCACCGACACAATGAACATGAGTTTGAGCAAACTGATGGAGTTGGTGATGGACAGGGAAGCCTGGCGTGCTGTAGTCCATGGGGTCACAAAGAGTCAGACACGACTGCGCGACTGAACTGAACTGATCTGCAAGTTGGGGAAAAGGCCAAGAGTGGCCAGAAACTTGACCCTTCAGAGAAGGCAAGTGGACTTCCCACAGAACTGTGGGAGAGGAAATTTCGGTTTTTTTCACGTCACCCAGTTTCTGGTACTCTGTGGCAGCCCTAGGGAACGTACATAGGTTTTAATGCTCTTAAAAGAAAAGTCCTATTTGGTTATCTGGTAGTGTATGTTAATTTTCCTCATCTTGTAAAAAATGAGTATTAATTATTACTGCCTTTTCATACACCATGGCAAATTCTATTTGAATTTTTGTTTTCATTACTTGGTTGTATTGGTTATTTCCGGAAGAACTCACATTTTCCAATACTGAGTCTGTCTTTTCAAGATGATTATCTTGCCATTTATTAGGTTATCTTTATGTCTTCAAAGAAGTTTTATAATTTTCTTTACAAAGATCTTGCAAATTTTTGTTCATTCCTATATATTCCATATTTTCTTTCTTTTTTTGATAGCAATTATGTTTGGGATACTTTAATCCCTCATTATTTTTTTCCAACTGGTGATTGTTGGTATTTAGGAAAGCCATTTTTATTGTGGATGATCTTGTATTTGGCTAAACTGAACTCTCACTATTCCAATAATTTTTTAGAAGACTATTTCTCATTTGCTAGGAAGATAATTGTCATCGTCAGAAAAAGAATTTTGTTTCTTCCACTTTTAGTTTTTAGATATCACTTATATGTTTTGCCTTGTGGTGATGACCAACACCTCCAGAACAAGGTTGAAAACTGTACTGATATTTGCATCCTTGCTCTGATCTTAACTTCAGTGGAAATAACTTTTATGTTTTACAATTAAAAATAACTAATGCAAGTTTATACATATACGCAATCACATGGGTATTTATAGGGAAATTCTTATCCTAGCATAGTTTCCTTTTCTTTCCTTGCAGTGATAAGCTTTTGTTTACTTGAGTAAAAATAAATATGAATTCCCTGCCCACCCCCAAAAAAGTAAAAGAGAGACATGAGGCTTTCATGAACCCTGAAGAGCAGATGTATATTTCTACATTGCACCATCTTTCTATCTCAAGTATTCCCATCATCACTGCAGACTCATCAAAAGAGATGATGGTTCCAGTGACTTTCCCTGTGGTTATCTGTTCACGCTGGAGGGTAAGACAGCTCTACATATGGTCCTCTGCACTTTTCTAAAACAGTTTCTAACGTGATTTACCTGAGATTTCCTTTGTCAATGTTCTGGGGAATTCTCTTTACCTCCACCTGTTCCTTTTGTCCCATGTATTTCTCTTTTTCAGTTGATTCTTTGTTTTGGAAGGGCATGTTATTTTGTAACTTCATGTAAAAGGTAATGGGAGAAAAATTTCATGAGATATTGCAAGTATGTAACTGTCTATTTTATTTTCTTTGAGTGATAGCTTGCAAGTAAAAGAAGTCTTTGGAAATAATTTTGCTTCAGAATTTTGAGGTATTTCTCTGCTGAATTCTAAATTCCAATATTGCTGTTGACATTTCAAAATCATTCTAATTTTTAAAATTTCTTGTTTAATTGTTCTGGTTAGACATTCTAGTATATTCTAATTCCGAATCCTATATATGTGGCCAAAGCCCTGTTCCCCACCCCCACCCCCCACAACCTGAAAAAAATGTAGGTACGTTTTTGGTCTTCAGTATTTTAACAAATTTAATGGTAATGGATTTTTATGTGTCTTTACTTTCACCTGTTGTGTTAGACCTTCATGAGCCTTTTCGAAATGGAAAATATTTTGGTTTGAGGAAATTTTCTTGGAGCATTTCATTGATAAATGCCTCCTCTCTCTGTTGGTTTTTCTGGAATTTTTGTTATTTTCGTGTGAACCTCCTGAACCTGTCTTTTGATTTTTTATCTCTCATTTCCTATTTTTAATCTCTATTTGTTTGCTTGTTGTTACTTTTTTGTTGCCGTTTGTTGTTCAGCCGAGTCCAACTCTTTGCAACCCCACGGACTGCAGCCCGCCGGGCTTTCCTGTCCTTCACCATCTCCCGGAGCTTGCTCAAACTCGTGTCCATCGAGGCGGTGATGCCATCCAACCATCTCATCCTCTGTTGTCCGCTTCTCCTCCTGCCTTCAATCTTTTCCAGCACTAGGGCCTTAATGAGTTGGCTCTTCGCATCAGGTGGCCAAAGTATTGGAGCTTCAGCTTCAGTATCAGTCCTCCGAATGAATATTCAGGACTGATTTCCTTTAGGATTGACTGGTTTGATCTTGCTGTCCAAGGGACTCTCAAGAGTCTTCTCACACTCCACAGGTCAAAAGCATCAATTCCTCAGTGCTCAGTATTCTTTATGGTCCAACTCTCACATCCATACATGACTACTGGAAAACCAGTAGTTTTCAGATGTTTTGTGAGCCTTAACTGTCTGTTCATAATTAATAATAATGGGCGAATATGTTGATTGGGAACTCCAAATGTATACATATAGCTTACATGCTATACATATGGCGATCTGAGTGAACCAATTGTTAAGGCATTGTCAAGGCCAGAATCTGTACCTCTTTCATCTTGGGTAGTCAGGTTCCCCAGAGGAGTCTTCTAATCTTCTTAAAGGCAGGACTCTGACTTTCGGGTATTGGGAGCTGAGCTGGGGAATGGGACTAGAGAGCACAGTCTCTGCAGTTAGTAATCAATGAATACAAACTCATCTCATTTTCAGAGAGTACCTAGAACTTCAACCGTGCTGATATCTCCCATCAATAAATCTGCAGTCATTCGCTATGGTAGCACAGGAGCCGTTGCCTAGGGATTAAGACTAGAACTGAATTCTAGATCATTTCCACATAATCTTCTTTATTTAAGTGGTGTAACTGCCCCAGCCCCAGTCAGACCTAATTCCATTAATTTACATGATGTTTTTGAGCATTCTGCAGAGTAAATCACCTTGTTTCTCAACTTCTCCTGCTTTAAAGACCCACATTTGTAATGCATCTTTAATGCATTTGCTTTCCAATTTGCAATATTTTGGAATATTTTTCTCAAAAAATAAAAACAAAACCTTTTCTCTTTTCCCCCTTCCTCATGGGGTTATTTATTTGAAAACCTCTTCATTCTGGTTTTACTGGGATTACATAAGAGTGAAGGTACAGCGTTCTGGGCAGAATAGTGGAGTGGGTAGCCTTGCCTTTCTCGAGGGGATCTTCCCAACCCAGGGATCAAACCCAGGCTCCCCCATTGCAGGGGGATTTTTTTTTTTTTTTTACCATCTGAGCCATCAGGGAAGCCCCAACATGCTGAAGCGGGTAGCCTATCCCTTCTCCAGGGGGTCTTCCCCACCCAGGAGTGGAACCAGAGTCTCCTGCGTTGTATTGTAAAACATGTTTCATGGCTTAGCATATTTGTTGTGTGTAGCTGAATTTAAGAGGCTTCCATGGTGGCTCAGATGGTAAAGAATCTGCCTGCAATGTAGGAGACCCAGGTTTGAGCCCTGGGTTGGGAAGATCCTCTGGAGAAGGAAATGGCTACCTAGTTCAGTATTCTTGGGGCTTCCCTGATAGTTCAGAAGGTAAAGAATCTGACTGAAATTCAGGAGATCCAGATTCCATCCCTGGCTCAGGAAGATTCCCCTGGAGAAGGGAATGGCAACCCCCTCCAGTATTCTTGCCAGGAGAATCCCATGGATGGAGGAACCTGGTTGGGCTACTGTCTGTGGGGTCTCAAAGAGTCAGACATGACTGAGCGGCTAACACACACACACACACACAGAAGAGTAGCTTAAATTGGGGCTTCCCAGGTGGCTCAGTGGCAAAGAATCTGCTTGCCAATGTAGGAGATGCAGGAAATGGATTTGATCCCTGGGTTGGGAAGATCCCCTGGGGAAGGAAATGGCAACTCACTCTGGTATACTTGACTGGAGAATCCCAGGGACAGAGGCGCCATGGGGTTGCAAAGAGTTGGACATGACTGAGCATGCACTCACGGCTTAAACAGATGTTTCTTCAGTCTGACATTTTAAACCGAAGACTTTATTTTTTTAATGTGTTGCAAAGATGTTTTTTTAAACAGGTAATATGTCCATCAAGAAATCTGAGTTGATCAGACTCATTATTCTGAATAAATTTTAAAGGAAAGGTGTTGAAAGACATTTGACTTAAAGATCTTTGTCTCAGTGATATAAATCGTTTTAAAACAAGAATGTGACTAGTGTACATTGTCTTGTCTCATGGCATAGTGCAATATTTTCTTCCTTCTAGTGGCTGGCCCCATTCTCAGGCTAAATTTGGCGTTCGCACGGTCACATATGGCCCACAAGGCACAGCTCTACCAAGATGACCTGTAGTCTCACCACGCTTCAGTTCCACATGCTTAGGTTAATGGTGCATTCAAAATTTCTATCTCAGTTAAAATCTTATGGAGGATGATGTGTCTAATGGCAAGTCAGAAAATTCCTTATTACCTGGGATCTTTGAGCATTTTAATATACAAGGGAGATCTTACAGGTTGTCCCCTTTTCCCTTCCCTTACCTGAGTTTATTCAGGTAAAAAGCAAAATTACACTCATCTTCAAGGGGATGAATCATAATGGATCTTGGCTAACCCCTATAATCTAATACTCCGGGCCTGTGATTTGTCTAGGAGTGGGTGTGAGACCAGCTTTTGCCAACAAAATGTAAGAGAGGGTCGAATGCAGGGCTTATGAGACATATTGTTCTCTCTGGTAAAAAAGAGAAGCCAGAACAATCTCTCTGTCCTTTCCTTTCTTGGATTTTATCATGTAAAGGTGGGATGCTTGAAGCTGTGCTGACCATCTTGTAACCCTGATATGCAAGTCAAGAGAACACGGACAAATGGAACACTCATCTTGTGAAGCTGGAAATATAACCAGCCCTAGAACTGCTTCCCTCCAGACTTCTTTATATGACTTAATTTAATACACTTAGGATTTAAGATACTTTTATCTAGTCTGCTGCTGCTAAGTCGCTTCAGTCGTGTCTGACTCTGTGCGACCCCATAGACGGCAGCCCACCAGGCTCCCCCGCCCCAGGGATTCTCCAGGCAAGAACACTGGAGTGGGTTGCCATTTCCTTCTCCAATGCATGAAAGTCAAAAGTGAAAGTGAAGTCGCTCAGTCGTGTCTGATTCCTAGCGACCCCATGGACTGCAGCCCACCAGGCTCCTCCATCCATCCAGTCTACTTTAAACCAAAAGTATTTTAACTGGAAAAATGGTAAAATGCGAGGTGTTTGGCGGTCATTAAGTGATGAGATGGTAATCAATATCTTTAAACCTGTTTTATCATTTACAAATTGGAGTTAACACTCACCACTTAGGGATTTATGAGAATTAAATGAGGTAATTTAAATTTAAAATGAGGGGGTGTGTGGGAAGCATGTCACAAGGAAAAGGATACATGTCTACATACAGCTGATTCATTTGCTGTACAACAGAAATTAACACAACATTGTAAGGCAATTATACTCCATAAGAAATAATAATGACATTTTATAAAGTAAAATAAGATGCTTTTCTCAGTGTCTGGTAGCTGGTAATCTCTAAATAAATAATAGTAAACCTTATCTTAAATTAATTAAGACATCTAGCTTCTTTCATTTTAATAATTGTCTTAATAACACTCATTTTTTGGCCTAATGAGACTATATACACTTGGGAAGCAAGCCCAACCTTATGTGTATCTTTTCATGTCCAGTATGAGGCACAGGATAAATGTTCCATAAAATTTATGAAACATAATGAACATAGTAGGCATGCAATGCCTTTTTATTAAGTTAATGAATAAAAGGGTGAGTGAGTGAATCAGCGTGAATTGTCTGCAGGGTCTATTGATTACCCTAAATTGTTAGAAGGAAAGGTGACGTAGTATCCAAGCAAGTTCTGTGAAAAATTTGGCAGAGTGCCTCGAGAGAAGGTGGGATGGGATGGCAACGTGAGCTCTATGCTGAACGTTGCGCCGTGTCCCTTAGGATAAAGCGGTCCACCGCATCCTGGGGAAGTATCCCGGAGCTGCGCAAGCGAAATCTCTTTGAACTGTGTTAGGACAGAGCTTATCTCTTACCCTATCTGGAATTTTATTTTAGAATCTTACAGGCTTATGCAGCATTAAATTTCACTTTATAGAATACACATTTAGCATTTTGCCATAAGCAGAACTCATTAAAACAAATGGAATGTACCAGAGAGGTTTCTACAGAACAAGGTGTTCCTTGTAAAAGCCCAGGGCCTCTGTAATTCTCTTCTTTTTCTGAACGGATGGTTCATTCTGGGCACCGAGCAGAGCTCCAAATCCAATATCATCATCTGCTGGTCCCAATCTTATCACAACAGTTTGCATTTTTAAAGGAAATACATAAAACTGAAAGATAATATTCTTTTCGTTTGCTCACAGGAAACAAGCATTGTGTTTTTCACTGAAAAATTCTGGCTCACACAACCCTTGACATCACAACTTGATCTCAAAGCCCATTCTTGTTTTGGAATTTTTTGAAAGTTTGATTGCAAGTTCTGCAGAAATCATGATTTTAAAAGCAAGAGCTCAAACTGCTTTTGATGCTGGTTCCACAGGATCCAAGGTACCTCAGGTCAGTGTAAAGGAAATGACTTAAACCAATGATCAAACTTGTGTGTAATGTCCTCGAGAAAGAAGTAATTTAGAATCTGAGAGAAACAGCTCTGAAAAACCAAAGTCCTTGAAGAATTAATGGTATCGTTTCTTTGGTTACTCTTCTGGAAAGACGCTGAAAGAGTCTGGGGATGGTATCCGAGGTTAAGGGGGAAAGCCACTAACGGGACAGTGCCATACGGTTTCTTCACCTTGTAGATGAGCTGAAAGACGACCCTTGCCGAGTCTTCAAACCCCAGTCACTGGAAGACTCATCTTGTGGTCTGATACGGAATGTCTGTTCACAGATTTGTGAATCAGTGATGACAGAAGGGAGAGTGTGGTTGGCAGGTGGAACCTGACTGCATTGAGGAAATTGTCAGCTGTGGTAAAACCAGTGAATGGAGGGCTGAAGCTCCAGTGAGAGACAGGATTCAGTGAAAAGTCTATAAAGCAGGGTATGCAAAGTGTTTGAGAATGACACTGTCACTCTCTGTCCTGAGATGGAGACTCTGTATGTTTGACACTGAGGATGGAGGTGTGCATGACAATCCCTCATCCTCCTAAAATTGTTGCTTAAATGAAATTGTGCCTGTGACAAAGACAATACTCGTCATTATATGTGAGGCAAGAGTCGCTATCAAGCAGAGGCAATTATTTAGACTGTCTTCAGACACTACTCTAAACCAGACAGCTATGATAGGAGCAGGCCAACCATTCTATCTCAGACATCCGTGATTTACTGATTCTGAGTTTTATAGCAAGAGAGAATGGATAAAAGAATTTCTGACATGGAGAGAGAGAATCATCTTTCATTCCACAACTATCAAGACTCCTTTAAAAGCACTAGAAAATGTCCAGCAAAGTGGAAGCCAGTGCTGATCATGAGACTAAGAGTTCATTGACACACAGTGTGTCTGAGATCGTACAGAAGTTACCTGGTGGCCAAGTCTATCTCAAAAACTCTCCCTTCTACTCTTCTCCTCCCCATTACAGATGGCCAACATTCTATTGACTTCTTTCAAAATTTCCAACAAAGGCTAGAGATGGTTGGCTACTTGAGAAAAATTGAGCACATTAAAGGATGTGGCTAAGCTACTTACTATTTTCAAAATTTGAAGAGGAATATTTCAGACAGAACAGAGTAAAACAGAAAGAAAAGAAAGTCTTTTGAAGTTGCATCGAGGAGCTCAGGAAGATAAGAACCCATCTGCAGAAATGGGAAGATGTGGTACATGGATTTTTTTTACTGGTATTTGAAACTCCTCATGTACAAGATTGAACTTCTTCCCAAGCAAGCCTTCTCTAGTTTTACCTCTCAGTAAGTGGCATCAATATCTTCCCAGCAATGTACACTCACACTTAAGAGCTATCTTTGAGCCCTCCTCCCCCTCCCTCCCCAATATTCAACAGGCTATCTAAAGTCCTATTGATTCTATCTTGACAGGGTTTCTCACATCGCTTCTCTCTTTTCCATTGCCATAGCTACCTTCTTAGTACAAGTCCTTAACTTCTGACCACCAATTCTAGAGTGTTTGCCAATATCAACAATCAATTCTCTTTTTTTTTTTTTTAAAGTAGTTGCTGCCATACCTTCTTGTGGTATCCTAGGCAGATGTTTGGTCTTTGGCTCATATCCCTGGCACAGAGCTCCTAAAACCCTTGGATTTTCCTGAGTGATAAGGGTGGAAAAAAAAAAAAGCTTCTTTTGTTCTAATGAGGTGACTCTTAGGGATCCCTAGATACCTTCGGGATGGTGTTATGTCATCAGAAACCCAAGCCTTGATTAGAAGCTTAGAAACTTTAGCTCTGATATCCCAGTCTTCCAGAAGGGGTGGGTCTGGAGATTAAGTTAACCACCTATTATTTAGGTTATTATAATGACCTCCTGTTATTTAATCAATCATGTTTATGTTATGAGACTTTTAAGTGATGGGGTTTGGAGAGCATCTGGGCTGGTGAACACATCTGTATGCCAGAAGGGGGCACACCCCACCTCTAAGGAGACGGAAGCTCCCGCACTCACGACCCTTTGAATCGTGCCCTGGGTGCCTCTTCGTCTGGCTGTTCATTTCTATCGTTATAATACCTTTTCTAATAAACCAATAAACGTAAGTGAAGTGTGTTCCTGAGTTCTGTGAGTCATGCTAGCAGCTAACTGAACCTGCGGAAGGGATTGTGGGAAACTCTAATTAATAGCCTGTTGGTCAGAAGTATGAGAGACCGAGGTTTGCAGTTGGAATCTGAAGTGGAAATGATCTTGTGGATTTTGTGGGTTTTCTGGATCTTCCTGCTAACATTCATGACCCCCCTGAGAGGGCACCCAGACAAATTTTCCACGTATTATCTATCTTCATTTCACATAAAATGCCAGGAACCGGCACCTTGTAAATCAGTTCAGTTGCTCAGTCGTGTCCGACTCTTTGCAACCGCATGAACTACAGCAGGCCAGGCTTCCTTGTCCATCACCAACCTTGTGAATATCAGACTGGAAAATGATATACCATTCAATATGTATTATTATATCATGTATATGTACTATTACTGCCATTTAGAAATTATAAAATAACTTAGAGATCTGAAAAAAAAACCCTATAATTAGATAACCCCTAAAAATGTGTTTATTATATGGTCTACTAAATCTAGGTCATATATTGAATTCTAAGTTTATATGGCTTTAACTTTCTTTGGCAGACTTATCTGAAAATTCTTTTAAGTCTCTGAAATAGGCAAACTAAGATCATCTGGTTTTAATTAGCTTATTCAAGACAGTGAATTATGATGGTCAATGGAAATTAACACCAGTTTTTAGGGAATAAAGTAAATCATGCTCTGGGCATTGCCAAAATATGTTATTTTGATTGTTTTGACCTTAAACAAGCTAGTTCTCTCAAATGATTCAGTAAATAAACTTGATCTTACTCCAAGCTTCCCCAAAATTTTAACCACAGAAATCCTTTCAATTGTACTTTGTTTTAAAACAAGTGGTATAGAATTTGGAAACCCTACACACAAATGAAAATAAATTATCTTACAAAGTAAAAAAGAGATGATTTTTATATTCAAGGAATGTTTATACAGCCACTATTTGCCAGGCAAAAACTTTTCAAGACTTCAAATGTAATCTAAGGATGGAAATGGGAGATAATCTGATAAATAGGAGGCTACAGCATCAGAGCCCGTTCATCACTTTCCCAGTACCCAGAGGAAAGGCCAGTGTAGGCTTTACCTGGTACAATTTCAGTTGAGTTTAAAGACAGAATTACCAGAGAAAACAAGTCAGCTTTGTACCTCAGTTCAGTTCAGTTCAGTTCAGTCGCTCATTCGTGTCCGACTCTTTGTGACCCCATGGACTGCAGCACGCCAGGCCTCACTGTCCATCACAAACTCCCAGAGTTCACTCAAATTAATGTCCATTGAGTCAGTGATGCCATCCAGCCATCTCATCCTCTGTCGTCCCCTTTTCCTCCTGCCCCCAATCCTTCCAAGCGTCAGGGTCTTTTCCAATGAGTCAACTCTTTGCATCAGTTGGCCAAAGTACTGGAGTTTCAGCTTTAGCATCAGTCCTTCCAATGAACACCCCAGACTGATCTCCCTTAGAATGGACTGGTTGGATCTCCTTGCAGTCTAAGGGACTCTTAAGCAGCAATTCTTTGGCGCTCAACTTTCTTCACAGTCCAACTCTCACATCCATACATGACCACTGGAAAAACCATAGCCTTGACTAGACCGACCTTTGTTGGCAAAATATTTCTGCTTTTGAAGGCAGGAGACCCCGCTTCGACTCCTAAGTTGGGAAGATCTGCTGGAGAAGGGATAGGCTACCCACTCCAATATTCTTGGGCTTCCCTTGAGGCTCAGCTGGTAAAGAATCCACCTGCAATGTGGGAGACCTGGGTTCGATCCCTGGATTGGGAAAGTCCCCTGGAGAAGGGAAAGGCTACCCAGTCCAGTATTCTGGCCTGGAGAATTCCATGGACTGTATAGTCCATGGAGTCGTAAAGAGTCAGACACAACTGATCGACTTTCACTTCACTTCACTTCACTTCAACCAGTGGATTTACTTAATATATTTATAAAAAGATAATCCAAGGTTATTGACTTTAGGAGGAGAACTCAGATTAACTGGTTTCAGATTAAGAAACTTTTCACAGCCAGCTTCCTGCCAAATTGTTAATAAATATGCAGACCCAATCAAATACAAAAGTGGTGTTTCTTTTGTGCAACTTGGCTTGCATTTTCCTGAAAGTTATCAGTGAGGGCACGGCACTGATTTATCTATCGAACCATTTTATGGGCCAGAGGGCTTTTCAAGGAGATGTGCCCATATGTTACCTTCACAAGTCTGAGTCTTGGGAACTGTTCCTAACTGATGTTGATGGTGGGGTTGTCCACGGCCCAGCCCTGCTGGCTAATCCACTTCCAAACAGCAGCTGAGGAGCTGCAGCCAGGGTCCTCCGTACAGACCCTTATGCTGATTGGAGGAAGCCCTAGGAGAAGGCTTGGAGCAAAAGGGAGAAAAGTCCAGGCTTTTGAGAGACAAATCTGACTCTGGAAGCCTTGAGATCTCATCACTGCCTCTGGAATTCTACCGTGGGGGTACAATTCATTTCTGCTGGATGAGAAGAAAATAGTGAATTTAACTCATCTTATGTCCTCCGCTACCATTAGCGTGGTCATCATCAACGTGTAATTACTGGGTGCCACTGGGTGACAGTGAAGGACAGGGAGGCCTGGCGTGCTGCAGGCCATGGGGTCTCAAAGAGCTGGACACGACTTAGCAACTGAGTAACTGGGTACACGCCCTTTAGCTAGGGAATATGCAGCTCTTATAAACCATGGAAAAGCAATGGAGAATTTTTAGGAGATTTAACAGAGAAATGAGTAGTCGTATATTAAGCACAAAAATTATAGGTAAATACACACATCTGTGTAAAATGAATGAATATTGATAGCCAAATGGCTATTTTGGCTTCGTATTAATCTCCAGATTGGAAATGACATGTTCCAATTAAGAACAGGTGATCATAAGTATATAGTTAAAGCAATATAATATTTTAGAAGCATTTAGCAGTCTTTTTCAATAGTTACTGAATGAACTACTAACACATTAAGCTTAAAAAATAAGTGCTACTTAATAAAGATAAGTTGTGAAGCTATTTTAGGTCCTCAGAGTACTATGGTCTTTAAATCCAGAGCATTATTGGGACATTTCCTTCGCATCAGTAATCCCATGAATTTCTGGGACCAATCAGATAACCAAGATAAGCATTGTTTCTTAATATCTGTAAGCTCTCTGGCCTCTAACATATCTCTTCGGAAATGGAAATATTAAGGACAAAGTGAAGCACAGTTATGGTCCCCTCAGAATTCTGGACCTCTAAACTTCTAGGTAAGTTAGATCAGATTCAAATGAGGAGGGGGTTAGAGGAAAACTATCTTTTGGGGAAGGAGAGATGCTCTCTTTATTTGAAGTCCTACCTCCCTTCTGTTGGGGAGTGGTCCTCTCACAGCAGCTCTTCCCTGCTCTGGCTCTATCCCAGGCCTGATTAGAAGCCGTGGGCCTCTGTCCCTGGTCACCAAGGTGAGCAAGTTTACCTAAGGGCAGGCTTGCCGGGAGCCAGTGTGAGGAATCCCGCCCGTGGCAAGGTCATGAGGAAGGAAGCTGACATACGCAAGGCGTGCTCAGACTTCAGGGACCCCTCTGGAAATTCCTAAGCATGTACCCCAACAAAAATCTGCCGGCTTTTGTGCTCTGCTTTTCCACTCTTCTGACATTTTCTGGTAAAAGTCAATTCAGGGCTTTAGTCTTCTGCATTTGAAAGAGTGTTTCAATCCAAAAACCCCCCTGATGGCTTTCTAGCCTGCCTGCAGGACTACAGCTGCGCTTGTGATTGTTTGAGGCCTCCTGACCGCAGGAGGCACAGGAAGCTTAAAACATCCTAGGAACGTAGGAGCTTCCGAGGAGTCAAAATCTTTAGAATAGGACTGATTAAAGGTTTCATTTGTTGAGTCAATGCTTGCTGCCAAATTTTCATATCCTTTATTTTTAGATATAGTTGGTATATAGAAAAACGAGTAGTAGACCTGGTATTAGCAACATTAGATCTTTGAGTTAAGTACCTTCTTTGTTATATCCCACTGCACCTTTGTTCTATAGAGATGTAACTTTAATGCTTTAAGGAGATGCAGATTAAAGAAAAACACTTCAGGGGAAACAAAATTAACATTCATTAAGGAAGAGAGCCAAAAAGTGTTAACAAGCCTCTTGGCCAGAAGATAATGTAAATCACCTGAGACCTTTTGTATACAAAATGATGTATAGAAAGAGTCTGGGCTGCGAACGCTACATTATTTTGTGTTACCCATTGATCTCCGTGTTTTATCAAAAGTATAAAAGGCCTTCTGAACAATAAAGGATGGGGGCCAGTTTCTCGGACCAGTTTCTTGGGCCAGTTTATCGAACTAGTCTCTTGGCCTGGTTTCTTGGGACTCTGGCTCCCCCCGTGTCTTTCTCTCTCTTTCTTCTTCTCTCCCTTTTCCTCCCTCTGCTCTTTACTTTAACTTCAGGCTGAATCTCCACCTGGGGCGCGGAGGCTCGCCAGGTCTACTTACTTGCCCTGGCTGTTAAGACCCGCACGAAAGGGAGCTTAAGGCGAGGCACCCTTAGATATTCAAGCGGGCGCCGGTGGCCCAACGTAGATGGTGCAAATTCCTTGTCTGGAATTTTATTGGCCTTCCGCGTAAACCAAGCTATTCAGCCCTCTTCCTCCACTTAATCTTCCTACTACGCTATAGTTTCTTAATCTGATCTTACATTAATAAATAAAAAAGTCTTTCCACGCCAACGCCGTCCACCCTTCGAATTCTCTGGATCCACCGGGGCTGGACCCCGGCACAGGCTCACGCTTCCTTCCTGCTGCCCACCACTCAATACCCAGAAGAGTTTTCTCGAACCTTGTTATACAGCTCAGTGCAATGTAAGAGTTGGTAAAGGAAAGTGAAGTCGCTCAGTTGTGTTCGACTCATTGAGACCCCATGGACTGTAACCTACCAGGCTCCTGTGTCCGTGAGCTTTTTCAGGCAAGAATACTGGGGTGAGTTGCCATTTCCTGCTCCAGGGAATCTTCCCAACCCAGGGATCGAACCCCGGTCTCCCACACTGCAGGCAGATGCTTTACCATCTGAGCCACCGGGGAAGCTACCAAGATCTGCTAAATATACAACAAATATGACTTTCCCAAGGTCCAGAGAGACAGCGCCCCGAGAGGCTAAAGTCTTCCCGAGGGAACCACTCCTGGACATGTCCATGTGCCTAATCTGGCTCCTCCCATTCCATGCTTCATTTTTCTGACTTCTGCTTTGCAAATCTATCCCCTCCCTTTTGGAAAACGTGCCTCTTAACCACAGAGGTTGATCTCCTTCCACGATCCATGCTTCTCATCCACAGAAGTACTTTTTTTTTTTTTTTTTCCAAATCTGAGACATTCACATCAAAGTAACATACTTCGTAGGTTAGGGAGAGGGTCAGTGATCTTCAATGACGTTTCCTAAGTAGCTTGGCAACAGCCAGGATGGACATAAGTCCTCCAGCCCCCTCTCAACCTGAGAGCGCACTGGGAGTCCACGAAGGGCAGCTTTGTGCAGTGAGGAATATTTAAAGCCCACACACATGTGCACGCACACATACATGCACATACACTCCCAGAGCACATCTCAATTCTGATACATGGTGGATTACAATCCTACAATCGAATAGAGAAATATTTTTCTCCTTCATAACCAAACTTCACATTTTTTAGTCTAATACCAAAAATGTATTTCCTTTCTTTCATTGTTTCCTTTTAATGATTAATGCCTTTTCTTCACAAAGATCCTATGGAAGCTTAGACATGCCTTCAGGTTTTCCTGAGGGTAGAGAAGGTTTTATGCTTCAAGTTATCTTTTTTTCCAGTTACATTTTTAGCACAATAACTCAGGAGATTTGTTAATTCCTCATTGATTCATTCAACAGACATCTGTTGTGTGCCACTCGGTTCTTGGGGGGAAATATTGTATAAACATAAACAAGACATGCTTTCAGTCCACAAACAGCTCACAGATTAGGTGTAATACCATGTGGAAAGCGTCTTAAAAGGTGCTAAGCGGACATGGAAAAGTTACAGTTAAATTTTCCTTGGAGAGTCATGGTCCTATTTCTCATTTATTTTGATAATGCGAAGTAGTAATTCATTTGTGAGGGAACCTTTTCTTTTTTCCTTATTATATATTCATACTGCACTGTCTCTTAGAACTTACATTTGGGTTTTCGAGAAGTATTTGTGTTCTCTTCAACAGTCCTCTGTGTTCAACTGGAAGAAGAAACCACCACACCTTCAACTTAAGAGTGATGGGTGATAACATAAAGGGTGACTAGACCTGACAGACCCCAGTGACCTGGGCATATTCCAAAATATTTTCATTTCATCTTAAGGATTAATGAATCTTACATCATAAGTATCAGCTAATTTTGTCAACTTCACCCTTGCAAAAAAAAAAAAAAAAAAAGCTGTGACCCGTGGTGCACGTATAGCGACTCTCTCACTCCTGTAACTCTCCTAGGCCTCTTCTTCTGGATTCACAGCTTTCTCAGGTGGGGGAAGAGGAAAGGGTCAAATGTAGGGGAAGGTCAGTGATGCTGGGAATCTAAAATCCATTCATCCATTTACCCTTTGAATAGCTGTTAAGCCCTTCGCTCTGGAGTGGGCTCTGAAGACGTAACGTTCAGTAACAGCAAACACAGATGCTGTGGCTTGCTGCTAGTTGCTCCCCAGGTTCAATCTCCTCGTCTTTCCTAGTATACGTGGTTGCGAGCTAACTCCAACATTTCCCAGATTTTTTTCTGTTGCAATTATTAATGACCAAGTGAGTAAGTTGTGGCTGATAGGTTGAGGATAGAAGCAACCTTTCTTCTTCAGGGACCCTGACCTTTTAAAGGACTACTGAACACATGCTGCTGTGGTCCGTTCCTCTTCTAACTGACAGAGAGACAGTTAGGCACTGGCCGCCCTCTTCAGTCAGGACGGAGGCCTGTGCTGAGGAGAGCGGCCATCCCACCAGCCCTGGATTGCCCTCACCTGGAATGTTACATGAAAGAGAAATACCCTTGCAGCCTGTATAAGCTGCATTATTTGTGGTTTTCTTTATTAAAACATTTTAGTCTGTTTCTTCATTAACACAGTCTCTGATAGCTCAGTTGGTTAAGAATTCAGCAGCACTGCAGAAGACCTTGGTTCAATCCCTGGGTTGGGAAGATTCCCCTGGAGAAGGAATAGGCCCCCACTCCAGTGTTCTTGGGTTTCCCTGGTGGCTCAGATGGTAAAGAATCTGCCTGCAATGTGGGAGATCTGGGTTTGATCCGTGGGCTGGGAAGATCTCCTGGAGAAGGGAAAGGCTACCCACTCCAATATTCTGGCCTGGAGAATTCCATAGACAAAGGAGCCTGGCAGGCTACAGTCCATGGGGTCACAAAGAATCAGACGCGACTGAGTGGCTTTCATTTTCACTTTTTCTGCCTTCATGGAGTTTACAAACTACAAGATAATTTAGACATTAATCAAGTAATCTCAAAATAAGCATATTCTTATAAATTGAGAGAGAAGTTATGAAAGATAAAAAAGTAGTACTATCAGAGCATATCAGAGTAGTACTATCAGAGTATGGAAAACTCCGCAGTGGCCACAGGACTGGAAAAGGTCAGTTTTCATTCCAATCCCAAAGAAAGGCAATGCCAAAGAATGCTCTAACTACCACACAATTGCACTCATCTCACATGCTAGTAAAGTAATGCTCAATATGTGAGCATTGTGCTTCAGCAATATGTGAACCGTGAACTCCCTGATGTTCAAGTTGGTTTTAGAAAAGGCAGAGGAACCTGAGGCCAAATTGCCAACATCTGCTGGATCATGGAAAAAGCAAGAGAGTTCCAGAAAAACATCTATTTCTGTTTTATTGACTAGGCCAAAGCCTTTGATTGTGTGGATCACAATAAACTGTGGAAAACTCTTCAAGAGATCAGAATACCAGACCTCCTGACCTGCCTCTTGAGAAACCTGTATGCAGGTCAGGAAGCAACAGTTAGAACTGGACATGGAACAACAGACTGGTTCCAAATAGGAAAAGGAGTACGTCAAGGCTGTATATTGTCACCCTGCTTATTTAACTTATATGCAGAGTACATCATGAGAAACACTGAACTGGAAGAAACACAAGCTGGAATCAAGATTACCGGGAGAAATCTCAATAACCTCAGATATGCAGATGACACCACCCTTATGGCAGAAAGTGAAGAGGAGCTAAAAAGCCTCTTGATGAAAGTGGAAGAGGAGAGTGAAAAAGTTGGCTTAAAGCTCAACATTCAGAAAATGAAGATCATGGCATCTGGTCCCATCACTTCTTGGGAAATAGACGGGGAAATAGTGGAAACAGTGTCAGACTTTATTTTTTGGGGCTCCAAAATCACTGCAGATGGTGACTGCAGCCATGAAATTAAAAGACGCTTACTCCTTGGAAGAAAAGTGATGACCAACCTAGATAGCATATTCAAAAGCAGAGACATTACTTTGCCGACTAAGTTCTGTCTAGTCAAGGCTATGGTTTTTCCTGTGGTCATATATGGATGTGAGAGTTGGACTGTGAAGAAAGCTGAGCGTCGAAGAATTGATGCTTTTGAACTGTGGTGTTGGAGAAGACTCTTGAGAGTCTCTTGGACTGCAAGGAGATCCAACCAGTCCATTCTGAAGGAGATCAGCCCTGGGATTTCTTTGGAAGGAATGATGCTAAAGCTGAAGCTCTAGTACTTTGGTCACCTCATGGGAAGAGCTGACTCATTGGAAAAGACTCTGATGCTGGGAGGGATTGGGGGCAGGAGGAGAAGGGGACGACCGAGGATGAGATGGCTGGATGGCATCACAGACTCGATGGACGTGAGTCTGAGTGAACTCCGGGAGATGGTGATGGACAGCGAGGCCTGGTGTGCTGCAATTCATGGGGTTGCAAAGGGTCGGACACGACTGAGCAATTGATCTGATCTGATCTGATCAGAGCATATGATAAGGAGATCCCACAGTGTGAGGGGTCAGGGGAGATTCAAGAAAGAACAAGAATGAAGTGAACAAAGTCCTTGAATATTTAAAAATAGTAATTTTACTTAGAGCCAGGTTTTGAAGGCTATAACCCAAATATTTTTCTGCAGGAATTTTTCTTCCTGATGTGGTCTTTGGACTTGAGGGAGAAATTATAAATGCCTTGTATATAGAAGAGTCAAGTAAAGCAATGAAATAAAATGAAAACTATTTAGCATCTTCTAAGATACTGAGTTAAGACGAATTATCAAAACATAGTGTATAGTAAGTTGCACAAGCTATGTCATATAAAAAAGGAAAAATTCTAAATTCTGAACAGAAAACATTATTAGTATTTAAATTACAACGCTGAGCTTAAAAAGAAAAGACAGAGCGAAACGTTTTTGTAACATAAATCTATATGGGCAATCAGAAGAGGACCCCTGGGGTACGTAGAAAATCTAGCCTAAAACTACAAATCCTCCTCTTATTAAGGCAGAGAATGAAGCTAATTTTCATCCATGTTTTTGGCTTGTTGTCTACGGTGATCACATGCATTGACAGACTCTGCCACTTTCTGTTCCTTGTGTACAGACTTAGGCCCAGAGACTAATTACAACTCATAGTGTGTGCTAACAGAGAAGCTGGCATCAAACGAGAACAGTGCCGCGTGGGAGAACAGGAACCCCTTTCAGAATGGTAGACACACAAGCGACTTTAGTAGAGCAAGCCACCATCATGCAGACTTGCAACCAAGGGACACTGCACTGCTGTATGGCATCAGAAACAAGGTCAGGAAAACCAGTGACCGACTCATTGATTAAAACCTGAGCACACCTGATTATTCTCGTTTAATTCCACTGTGGTCTGAGAACAGACGTTGTATGACTTCTATTCTTTTAAATTCAAGATGTGTTTTATGACCAGGAATGTGGTCTATCTTGGTGAATGTTCCATGTGAGCTTGAGATGATTACTTTATACATGTTTTTGTTTTTGTTATATCTAACAGGTAGATAATTTGTACTTGGAAACAAAGGGGATTGACTAGATCCTGGATGTTAATCTAGAACATATCTACTTAATCACATCTAGTGTCAAAATTTTAAAAAACAACCAGTCATCATGGTAAAGAGTGGCTATTTACCCATATAATTTATTTAAAAAAATTTTTTAACTGGAGGATTTGCAACCCATATTAATCTTATATATTAAACTGTTTTCCCATTTTACATCATGATGGAGTATCTTGGTCTCACTAAATTAAGAGGCAATTGTGTAGAAGAAATAGATGTCAAGAAAAACTGACTTTTGTAAAATATTGCCTTGGCTAATAAGTTCACATTCTAAATTAAATAAGATTTTCATGAACACTTTGGGACAAAAGAAAATACAGAGAGGAAGAGAAGCATGAAAAATGTATGGTTAAAAGTACTGATAAAAAAATAGCCATGAACATATTAATACTTCTTTTCTATATTAATGGAAAATTCTACCAGTGGATATAATCTTAATAATTATAATGATGATGAGATTTTAACTTCATTAGAAGTTACTGGAAGTGTTTTCCAAGAGAGTTCTGGTCATTTAAACAAATTTCTTTTGAGAGGAAATAGATTAACATTATGTTTTAACTACTCCATTGTATAAAGAGGAAGATTATGTGTTTCTGGAAAGCTAAATTTTAAAATAGGAAAGAAGAAATTTCAAAGAATTCATTATAAATATCATCCTTATCTGTTCTGATATTTTATAATGATCATAAAAGTCATATCTAATTCAAGTTAAATAACATTAAGATCACAGTTCAGTTATGATTCTTTTATTGGAATAAAAATTCATCATTTTGAAAATGAATTGCAATACTATCCTGAGTGGAAAACCTAATAAAAATAGAAAGAAATACATTTGTTCAAGAAGTGAAACATATTTTAATCTGTCATATTGATATGTTATTTTTATCATTTTTGAGGCATTCTCATAGGCATCACATTGTTTTGAGACAAAAGTTCCCCATGATAGGAGGTGTTTATTCAGTGGCTGTTTATGGAACATCTACTCTGAGCCTGGTAACTCAGTCGGTAAAGAATCCGCCTGCAATGCAGGAGACCAGAATTCAATACCTGGGCGAGGAAGATCCCCTGGAGAAGGAAATGGCAACCCACTCCAGTATTCTTGCCTGGGAAATCACAAGGACAGAGGAGTCTGGAGAGCTATAGTCCGTGGGTCGCAAGAGTCGGACACGACTTAGTAACTAAGTCATGAATTTACTTAAGCAGGAAGGAGATTTTTATTATAAGGATCTTGATCTCACACTTCTCCAGGGAAAGATTGTTGAGTCTCAGGAACAATAAGAAGCGAGAATCTAAATGCTGCTAAGACCCTGACTTTCCCTTTCTTTCTGCCTTTAATCTCTATCTTCCTCTTACTCCTGACTTCATTTGTCTTTCTGACACATGATGAAAACCATGCCTGCCAACTTACTTTCATAATTTACAGCTTCAAACACTGGAATAAAATTGATAAGCTTTTTTTTCTAGTACGAAACCTCAAACTTCCACTGTCGGAATCCTCTGGCTCACTTTAGTAAATCAACCACTCCTGATTCATGCAAAGGATCTGTAGGGCCGAGTTCTTTGGGTCAGATTGGATTTAGGTTTACCCTTGAAGCTGTTTCCAGGGACAGACAGTCACTCCCTTGTCCTGGTTCCCAAGGCTGCCGCCCTCTGCAGCAGGGCCCATTCAAGTCCAAGCCCCGACTCTTCACGAGCTCCATCCCGTGACAGGGCAAGCTCACTGCTCTCACCTCTCACCTCCCTTTTCACAGCCCCGTTTGTTGAAAGCAAAATCCATATATGATTTCATGTCCCTTAAGATCAGTTTTCTATCTATTTGCAATTTGACTTAACCTTTCATCGCTCCGAGAAACTACTTTTGCCAAGGTTGTCATTGATTCAGTGAATGCCTTTCAATCCTCATCTCACGAGAACTCTCTTCAGTTCGTGTCACTGTTCACCAACTCTTGTGTGGCAGAAATTTCCAGTTTGCTTTCAGGATACGTTTACCCCTTCTTAGTAAAACAGAGCTCTATTTTCAGCTGGACTTCTGGTTGCCGCAAATTTGATATGCATTTCCCAGCCTCCTTTAAAGGGAGGTGTGTTCATATGGCTAAATTCTGCCAATGGACAGAAGCGCTGGGTAAAGTGGAGAGAAGTGTCCTTACAGGGAGGACTCTCCCTTCTTCAACATGTCCTCCTTCCCCTGAGATGAATCTTGAGGAACCCAGTTGGATTATCAAGATTCCAGGTAAAATGTAGAAGGAACTGGATGATATTGAAGCCCCATACTAGCTCCAGCGGCCTAGCTCCACATCCAGTATAAGAGAAAGAAGGGTAAACGGCAGCGAAGTCTCTTCCTAACCCATGCATACTCTTTCTTGAATTTCCTTCCCTTTCCTCTGTCCACTTACGGTTATATCTGCTTTTTACTGCTCTTCTTATTATTCTTGAATTTCCAACTCAGTTCTTTCCCTTGATCCATCCATTAATTATAGTCTCCAAGACTGCATTCTCAGGTCTGTGTTTACTCAAAATATTCTACATATGAAACTCGTCAATATCCACATTTTGAATGGCTATCTTGTCCTGTTAACTCAGAAACGCCTCTCTTCTGACGGCAGCCCTGTGTGTGCACTTGGCCTCTGATTGGCTTCGGCAGCCTCTTCTTCAGCCCCTCTTCTCAGCTAGCAACCCCACCATCTAGTTTGCTATGTGAGAAAGAAGTCTGGATTTCCCTGGACCTTCCCTTTCTACTCTATGGCAAGTTCCGTGTAGCCGGTCTTCTTCCCATGTTCACACTCTTTTCCATTGCTGCCAAAGTGGTCTTTCTAAAAACAACATTCAACATGTCACTCACCCAAATCAAAAATCCTTTACCGTCTCTCTGTTGCCTAAAGCATCGGATCCATAGACCTTCACGTTATATAATAGGAACTTCTAGGGTGTGCCTCTTCCTCCAGACTTATTTTCAGCAGCTTCCGCTTCAGATCCCCAAACCCCAACGACACTGAACTACTCAAAGCTCTGCAGACAGCCACACTGCCTCTTACTTCTACTCTTCGTAGGTATTTTGTGCTTCGCTCTAGAGGGCATGCCTCTCATCTTCATTTCATAAGAAATTCCCACATATCCTTCAAGACTCAGCTCATAACCTATAATAGAAAATAATCTGAAAAAAATGCATAAATGAATTATTTTGCTATACACTTAAAACCAGCACAATATTGTACATCAAGTATACTTCAATTTAAAAAAAAGACAAAAATAAATAAGACCCAAAAAAAAAAGACAAATATTCTTTCCTCTGAAAAGATTTCCCTGACATCTCAGGTGTACGTCAAATGATATTTTCTAAAGCTTCTAGTGAAGTGAAAGTCTGACTCTTTGTGACTCCATGGATAGTCCATGGAATTCTCCAGGCCAGCATACTGGAGTGGGTAACCTTTTCCTTCTGCAGGGGATCTTCCCAACCCAGGGATCGAACACAGGCCTCCTGCATTGTAGGCAGATTCTTAAAGCTTCTAATAGCTTCCTAAATATGCACAAGCCTGAATTATGTCTGTTTTGATGCTACTCATTGTTTAAACATCTGCAGCTCTTACTTGATTGAGAACTTTTTTATACCTGGAGTTTTGTCTTCTGCCTGGCACACTATAGGTACTTAATAAAGTGTTGAAATTATTCAGGAAAACCAATGTTCTATTGGTAACTCCATGAACCTAGAGCCTCATTATGACTTCAGCGATAACAGTAGATAGAATTGGGGTTCCTGCTCAGTACGCAATGATTCTCTGAGTGGCCTTGATAATTTTCCTTTCCCTTTCACTCTATACCCTTTATCCTTGGCAGTGGCTGTTAACCCAAGGGTAGATATGCTTCCCAGGTGGCGCAGTGGTGAAGAATCTGCCTGTTAATGCAGGAGATGCAAGAGACGAGGGTTCAACCCCAGGTCAGGAAGTTTTCCTGGAGTAGGAAATGGCAACTGCTCCAGTATTCTTGCCTGGAAAACTCCATGGACAGAGGAGCCTGACAGGCTATAGTCCATGGGGTTACAGAAGAGTCAAATACAACTGAGGGACTGAACTCAGGGACCCACAGAGATGCTAACGTTGCCTGGGCCAAGAGGATATTTCTTCCCCAGACATTTGACAATGAATGGAGATCTGCAGAAACTGAAGCTTCTCAGAACCGAGTCACCTGATATGAGTGTCCTAGAGAGAATGTTTGGAGAAGGCAATGGCACCCCGCTCCAGTACTCTTCCCTGGAAAATCCCATGGATGGAGGAGCCTGGTGGGCTGCAGTCCATGGGGTCGCAAAGAGTCAGACATGACAGAGCGACTTCACTTTCACTTTTCACTTTCATGCATTGGAGAAGGAAATGGCAACCCACTCCAGTGTTCTTGCCTGGAGAATCCCAGGGACGGGGGAGCCTGGTGGGCTGCCATCTATGGGGTCTCACAGAGTCGGACACAACTGAAGCGACTTAGCAGCAGCAGCAGCGGAGAGAATGTTCGTGAGCAACCAACCCCAGTGATGTCTCTGGATCTGCTCTGATTTCTGTCCTCTGCAAGGTCTGTGCTGCCCTTCCTTTGATTTTGTGAGCAACCCTTTAACACACTCTCCTAATTCATTTGGATTAGCCAGAGTCAGTTTTTTTAGCCTGAAAACTAAAGAATCTTAATCAAAGTGCCAATTATAAAAGCACTACAGGATGGCTAACATGATTGGCAGGTCTTTGTTCCGTGGGTTAGTCATTAGCTTCTTATAAACCCACAGGGTTAAGCTCTTGGAGCACACTGATCTAATAGCCTTCTAATAGATTAGACTTAAGAGAAACAAAAATGGTCAAATACACAATAATCTTTTCCACAGACATAATTTAAATCATTTTTTCCTTTTCAGGTGTCCTGTTCTCAAGTTTTTCATAAAAATATATTTTTCCCCTTCAAGAGGTTGACTTTTCACTTCAAATTCAAAATGCTTCATCAAGTTGGTAAAGAATTTTGGCTTAAGTTGTTCCTAGAAAGTAGGTCTCCTTTCCCTCAATGCCAATTAAAATGACATAGTCTGATGGAATGGAGTATCTGACGTTTCCATAGCAGCTGGCACTAAGCAGCTTTGCTTACTAATTAGTCTCATGGTACAGTCTGAAATTCCCTTTACCCAAAGACCAGAGGTTAGAAGATATGGCCTTTTTTGTAAACATAACCTTATATGACAGGAAACCAAAACAGCAAAATTTATTCGGATGAAACAGAAAGGGGAAATGTGCTCAGCCAAAGTGTTAGACTCAAGCTGAGAGTTGGCAGAACACTGGTAAGAAAATAACCTCTCCTGACCTGTTATCGTACACATACTCAGTGGAATACTTAATAATCAGGCTTGGTCTGTGATGCAGTTTGGCCATTGGCATCTCCAGTACCCAAGGCCTCTGAATTTTGTTGCAAGACATGATTTGACACTGCTTTAGAGGACATGTCGGTCTGCTGATTCAGCTCCACCATTTCCTGTCAACAAGAACACTAATATTATAAAAAACTCTTCTCACGTACTCAGTGGTTATTTAACAAAGCAATCTAGCTCTCAGGAAATAGAGAATAATCCATCAGGCCAAAGAGTTTACTGGGAATTCAGAGCTGCCTCACAATATCCAGGTACTCAAGTTTATCCTGAGTCCTATTTACGTATCTTTTGGACCCAGTTCTAAGTGGTATAAAAGTATGGTTTTATTGCTCTCCTTTGGTGGCCAGCAAATCAGATGTAATAGAAAGAAGCCAGAGAAAACTAATAAAAAATAACTTCTATTACACTGACAGTTATAGAAGGGGCAAGAAAATTGTAGAAAAAGCAATCATAAAACTATAAAACATGTACTTGTCTGGAGTCATTTCAAAGACAGGCAAATGAGCTTATTCAGTTTAGTAGCCCTTGAGGAAACTCTGTGTTGTTATTATTTTTGGTCTTTTCTACCCCTCTTTATATTCTGAAATTATAAGGAAAAATATTTTCTAACAGTAATAATTTTAGAATGGCAGCTATAAATTTAACTCCTGGACACAAGTATGTACTGGGCACTGAAAAAAAAAAAAAAAAAAGTAACACCCTCAAAGGGAGGGCTATGGAGAGGTCAGTTGCTTTGGTGGGTGCTGGTTTGGGGATGCCCTGAGTCAGGTGAGAGCATCAGGGTACCTCAGGGCACACTGCAAATGCTGGCTGCTCTCTGGATGCCCTCACCCCTCCTGGTGTAGGAGGTGCCCTCTGTCCTTGAAAATTAGGCAAAGGCAGGACTCCAACTGTCCAAGTCCCCCAGGACCACTGTTCATCTCAGACTTTGTGATCCCATAGACACTTTCTAAAAAGAAGGCAAATTATTAAATTATAAATTATGAAGACAAAACAATGAAAACTGGAGAAGTGAGTGGTGGTAGAAAGGATCTCAAGCCACCAAGAAAAGTTTCCATCCAGTGTGGAGGCTTCTGGTTAAGAAGATAGGGACATATTTATCCAACTTTCTATTAGAGTTGACTGTAAGACTCAGATGAGGCTTGGGGAGGGGAGGAGGCTGAAAAAAGAGGAGCGAAGAGTCCCCCCCAAAATCACAGGGACACGACCCAGGCTCAGCGGGAGTGCAGCAGACCTGCAGTGAAGGACTTAGAGAGGGAAGGGCAAAGCGAGCTGGGAGCAGTGAGTAGGACTGTAGGACCAGAACACGAACTGCTCTAGGAGTTTCGGGAAGGGCAGCCATGGCCTGGAAATGGAAGAAATCGTTGTACAAAAGAGACCGTGCATTGTTGTGCAGGTTTATATGGACGACGACAGTCCTTGTTAATCAGAATTAATTAATTAATCTGCAGCCAACCTGGGAATTCAGTAGAATTATTTTGGTCATATATCTATATTATATCAATATCCAGTAGCAAATTTTGATTCAATTTGAAAAGCACATATGATTTGAACTAATGGAGACACAAAAGCAATTAACAGATGGTCTTCACTTTCCAGATACTTTCAACCTAGTGACTGGAATAGCTGCTGCTGCTGCTGCTGCTGCTGCTAAGTCGCATCAGTCGTGTCCAACTCTGTGCGACCTCATAAATGGCAGCCCACCAGGCTCCCCCATCCCTGGGATTCGCCAGGCAAGAATACTGGAGTGGGTTGCCATTTCCTTCTCCAATGCATGAAAGTGAAAAGTGAAAGTGAAGTTGTTCAGTCATGTCCGACTCTCAGCGACCCCATGGACTGCAGCCCACCAGGCTCCTCCGTCCATGGGATTTTCCAGGCAAGAGTACTGGAGTGGGTTGCCATTGCCTTCCCCGACTGGAAGAGCAGCATGCACAAATTATTCAGTTGCAAGTCTGTCCAAAGGAGGTATAACAGGACATTTATTGAGCTCCTACTTTGTGCCAGGCTGTGTACTAAGCATTTAAACATATGGCTTAATCTAAATTTTGTAGCAATCTTAAGAAGTAGTTGGAATTCTGTCCCTCATACAGATAGGGAAGTTCAATCTTTATATATGTACTTACGTTTGCTTGCACTGGCTCTTTGTTGCTGTGAGGCCTTCTCTAGTTGCAGTGAGCAGGGGCTGCTCCTTGTTGCAGTGTATGGGCTTCTCACTGTGGGAGCTTCTCTTGCTGTGGAGCACAGGCTCCAGGCTCGTGAACTTCAGCAGTTGCAGCAAGCGGGCTCAGTGGTTGTGGCTTGTGGGCTCCAGAGCATGGGCTCCGTGGTTGTGGTTCATAGGCTTTAGCTGCTCTGCAGCACGTGGAATCTTTCTAGATCAGGGGTCAAACCCGTGTTCCCTACATTAGCAGGCAGATTCCTATCCATTGTACCACCAGAGAAGTCTCAGAAGCTCAAACTTAAAAGCTGAGTAATTTGCCTAAGGCTACAAAGTTCTGGAAACTGAGGAAAATAGATCCACATTCCTGACTCATACTCATTTTCTCAAAGGCTTTCCTGCTCTAATCAGTTAATTCCTTAGGGTCTCAGTGTGTTTGTTTGATGCCTAACAAGACTGAGACATGTATTTATGAAGCCCTTATCTGCTAAAAGAGAGTAAAGGCCTTTGTTTTGAAAGTTGGAGCAATGATATTAAGAGGGAAGGACCTCCATGGAAGACAGGCTCCTCTCTGCTATCCTGAAGGGTGACTATGGAGGATGAGGTTAATCTTCAAAATCATTTCACATTTTGGTTTTTAACCCCCACTCCCTGCTACCAGAAAACTACTAGACCTCATCAATGATAATACATAGAAATCTGTTGCATTTCTATACACGAACAGTGAAAGATCAGATAGAGAAATTCAAGAAACAATTCCATTTACCACTGCATCAAAAAGAATAAAATACCTAGGGATAAATCTACTTAAGGAGACAAAAGACCTGCACTTTGAAAACTATAAGACCCCAATGAAAGAAATTGAAGAAGACACAAACAAATGGAAAGATACATGGTGTTCATGGATTGGAAAAATCAATATTATCAAAATGACTATCCAAGGCAACCTACAGATTCAATGAAGAACTGGAACAAAAAACATTAAAACTTGTATGGAGACACAGAAGATCCCAAATAGCCAAAGCAATCTTGAGAAAGAGAAATGGAACTGGAAGAATCCCTGACCTCAGACTATACTACAAAGCTACAATAATCAAAACAGTGTGGTACTGGCACAAAAAGAGAAATAGAGACCAATGGAACAAAATAGAAAGCCCAGAAATAACCCCATGCACCTATGGTCAATTAATGTCTGACAAAGTAGGAAGGGCTACATAATGTTGGAAAGAGTCTCTTCAGCAAATGGTGCTGGGAAAACAGGACAGATATACATGGGGGGGAAAATTAAATTAGATCATTCTTTAACATCATACACAAAAATAAGCTCAAAATGGATTAAAGACCTATATGGGAGGCTGGACACTTTAAAACTCCTAGAGGAAAACATAGGCAGAACACTCTCTGACATAAATTCAGCAATATCCTTTCTGACCCATCTCCCGGAATAATGCAAATAAAAACAAACAAATGAGACCTACTTAAACTCAAAAGCTTTTAAACAGCAAAGGAAATAATAAACAAAATGAAAAAACAACCCACCAGTTGGGGAAGAATATTTGCAAATGTGACTAATAAGGGATTAGAGACAGTCACTCAGTTGTATCTGACTCTGCGACCCCATGGACTATACAGTCCATGAAATTCTCAGGCCAGAATACTGGGGTGGGTAGCCTTTCCCTTCTCCAGGGATCTTCCCAGCCCAGGTTCAAACCCAGGTCTCCTGCATTGCAGGCTGATTCTTTACCAGCTGAGCCACAAGGGAAGCCCAAGAATACCAGAGTGGGTAGCCTATCCCTTCTCCAGAGCATCTTCCCAACCCAGTTATCAAAGCTGGGTCCCCCACAATGCAGGCAAATTCTTTACCAACTGAGCTATCAGGGAAGTCCTAAAAAGGGATTAGTCTCCAAAACAGACCAACAGCTCTTGAGGCTTAACATCAGCAAAGCAAACAAAACAATCAAAAAATGGGCGGAAGACCTAAATAGCCATTTCTCCAAAGAAGATGTACAGATGCCTAAGGGGCACATGAAACTATATTCAACATCAGTAATTATTAGAGAAATGCAAATAAAAACAGTGAAATATCACCTCACATCAGTCAGAATGGCTATCATCAAAAACTTCACAAACAATGAATGCTGGAGAAAATGTGGAGAGAAGGGAACTGCCCTACACTGTTTGTGGGAATGTAAATTGGTACAGTCACTATGAAGAACAATATGGCAGTTCCTTAGAAAATTAACAGTAGAGCTACTATATGACCCTGCAATCTCACTCTGGACATAGATCTAGAGAAAAACATGATCCAAAAGGATATTGGCACCATAATGTTCTTACTGTTTATAATAGCCAAGACGTGGAAGCAACCTAATTATCCATTGACAGATGAATGGACAAAGAAGATATGGTACATAAATACAACAGGATATTATTCATCCATTAAAAAGAATGGAAAATGCCATTTGTAGCAAAACGGATGGACCTAGACATTGTCATACTGAGTGAAATAAGTCAGACAGAGAAGGAGCAATATTGTATAACATCCATTATATGCAGAATCGAGAAGGAAATGATAAAAATGGACTTATTTACAAAACAGAAAGAGACTCACAGACTTAGAGAATGAATTTATGGTTTCTGGGGGAGAGGAATGGAGGGAAGTAATGTCAGGGAGTTTAGGACGGACATGTACATACTGCTGTATTTCGAATGGACATTTCAAATTGACCAGGACTTGCTGTATAGCACAGGGAACTCTGTTCAATGTTGTGTGGCAGCCTGGATGGGAGGGGAGTTTGGGGAAGAATGGATACATGCATATACATGGCTGAGTTCCTTTGCTGTCCACCTGAAACAATCATAACATTGTCAATGGACTATACCCCAATAAAAATTAAAAAGTTTAAAAAACAAAGAACACAGGAGGGGAGGATGAAAAGTAAGTAGACTGGACTATCATAAAACTTTACCAGAAAAGTAAAAGAATGGTTTCTCAAAGGAGGTGATAATTGAGATAGACCTGGATCGATGGCTAAGACATTTAAAGGTTAAAAAAAAAAGAAACTTCACAGTGCTCAAGTCAAGGAAATAGTATAAAAACACACACAGAGAACAGAGGTGGCTGAGTCTGGTTGGCAGACGGGCCCAGAGGAGGATGGGAAAGACACAGTAGTGTAGATGCACCTGACTGCTGGGTTCAGATCTTAGAGATGGAAGAGTTTGGATTCTCTGACATAGACCCTGGGGTGCTAATGAAGGTTTCAGTGTGGAGATGACCTCAATGTGAATTCCAGGAAGGGGAAAAGGAAGGTAGAATAGCACTCAGGAGCATTCACGACTGTGTGCCTGTCAGGCTAGGAGCTCATAGTGCCTCTAAGAACCAGGGGGTACCAGTGAGACTCTGGGGGCAGGAAGGAAAGGGGACAAGAATTTGTAGGACAAATGAATGGAAGGCAAGGCAAGAGAAGGGGGATTTGGACATAGTAGGTGACATGGACTTTCAGTTCAGTTCAGTTCAGTTGCTCAGTCGTGTCCGACTTTTTGAGACCCCATGAATCGCAGCACGCCAGGCCTCCCTGTCCATCACCAACTCCCGGAGTTCACTCAGACTCATGTCCATCGAGTCAGTGATGCCATCCAGCCATCTCATCTCGGTCGTCCCCTTCTCCTCCTGCCCCCAACCCCTCCCAGCATCAGAGTCTTTTCCAATGAGTCAACTCTTTGCATGAAGTGGCCAAAGTACTGGAGTTTCAGCTTTAGCATCATTCCTTCCAAAGAAATCCCAGGACATGGACTTTAGGCCACTCTTTCTGGACATAAATTATTGTTTACACTTGTAAAGCAATACCCTGGACTGAAGGTTGTATTAGCTTTCATTCAGGCTTACTAATTTTGGTCTATTCTGTGGTATTTCAAATCAGGAACAGATGTGAGAAGGGAAATCAGCAGGGCTGAGGTGGGTGCTAGGTAATCTGAAAGGCAGTTCCTGAACTAACAGAGTTGGAAAAAGCCACAAAACCTCAAAAGTGAGGTGGTCAAAAAAGCCTGGAAAAGAACTCTTTTTCAGGATGGGTATGAGCAGGAGAAAGTGTCCCTGGTAGAAGGTCAGATCCAGCGGGTCTTAATCCAGGGGCTCTAGAACCAGTTTTAGAAAGAATGAAGGGATGGAGCCAAAAGCAAAAACAATACCCAGTTGTGGATGCGACTGCTGATAGAAGCAAGATCTGATGCTGTAAAGAGCAATATTGCGTAGGAACCTGGAATGTCAGGTCCATGAATCAAGGCAAAGTGGAAGTGGTCAAACAGGAGATGGCAAGAGTGAATGTCGACATTCTAGGAATCAGTGAACTAAAATGGACTGGAATGGGTGAATTCAACTCAGATGACCATTATATCTACTACTGCGGGCAGGAATCCCTCAGAAGAAATGGAGTAGCCATCATGGTCAACAAAAGAGTCCGAAATGCAGTACTTGGATGAAATCTCAAAAACGACAGAATGATCTCTGTTCATCTCCAAGGCAAACCATTCAATATCACAGTTATCCAAGTCTATGCCCCAACCAGTAACGCTGAAGAAACTGAAGTTGAACGGTTTTATGAAGACCTACAAGATCTTTTAGAACTAACACCCAAAAAAAGATGTCCTTTTCATTATAGGGGACTGGAATGCAAAAGTAGGAAGTCAAGAAACACCTGGGGTAACAGGCAAATTTGGCCTTGGAATGCGGAATGAAGCAGGGCAAAGACTAATAGAGTTTTGCCAAGAAAATGCACTGGTCATAGCAAACACACACCCTCTTCCAACAACACAAGAGAAGACTCTACACATGGACATCACTAGATGGTCAACACTGAAATCAGATTGATTATATTCTTTGCAGCCAAAGATGGGGAAGCTCTATACAGTCAACAAAAACAAGACCAGGAGCTGACTGTGGCTCAGATCATGAACTCCTTATTACCAAATTCAGACTCAAATTGAAGAAAGTAGGGAAAACTGCTAGACCATTCAGGTATGACCTAAATCAAATCCCTTATGATTATACAGTGGAAGTGAGAAATAGATTTAAGGGTCTAGATCTGATAGATAGAGTGCCTGATGAACTATGGAATGAGATTCGTGACATTGTACAGGAGACAGGGATCAAGACCATCCCCATGGAAAAGAAATGCAAAAAAGCAAAATGGCTGTCTGGGGAGGCCTTACAAATAGCTGTGAAAAGAAGAGAGGTGAAAAGCCAAGGAGAAAAGGAAAGATATAAGCATCTGAATGCAGAGTTCCAAAGAATAGCAAGAAGAGATAAGAAAGCCTTCTTCGGTGATCAATGCAAAGAAATAGAGGAAAAGAACAGAATGGGAAAGACTAGAGATCTCTTCAAGAAAATTAGAGATACCAAGGGAATATTTCATGCAAAGATGGGCTCGATAAAGGACAGAAATGGTATGGACCTAACAGATGCAGAAGATATTAAGAAGAGGTGGCAAGAATACACAGAAGAACTGTACAAAAAAGATCTTCAAGACCCAGATAATCATGATGATGTGATCACTAATCTAGAGCCAGAAATCTAGGATGTGAAGTCAAGTGGGCCTTAGAAAGCATCACTACAAACAAAGCTAGTGGAGGTGATGGAATTCCAGTAGAGCTATTTCAAATCCTGAAAGATGATGCTGTGAAAGGGCTGCACTCAATACGCCAGCAAGTTTGGAAAACTCAGCAGTGGCCACAGGACTGGAAAAGGTCAGTTTTCATTCCAATTCCAAAGAAAGGAAATGCCAAAGAATGCTCAAACTACTGCACAATTGCACTCATCTCACATGCTAGTAAAGTAATGCTCAAAATTCTCCAAGCCAGGCTTCAGCAATATGTGAACCATGAACTCCCTGATGTTCAAGGCAGAGGAACCAGAGATCAAATTGCCAACATCTGCTGGATCATGGAAAAAGAAAGAGAGTTCCAGAAAAACATCTATTTCTGCTTTATTGACTATGCCAAAGCCTTTGACTGTGTGGATCACAAGAAACTGTGGAAAATTCTGAAAGAGATGGGAATACCAGACCACCTAACCTGCCTCTTGAGAAATCTATATGCAGGTCAGGAAGCAACAGTTAGAACTGGACATGGAACAACAGACTGGTTCCAAATAGGAAAAGGAGTACATCAAGGCTGTATATTGTCACCCTGCTTATTTAACTTCTCTGCAGAGTACATCATGAGATACGCTGGGCTGGAAGAAGCACAAGCTGGAATTAAGATTGCTGGGAGAAATATCAATAACCTCAGATATGCAGATGACACCACCCTTCTGGCAGAAAGTGAAGAGGAGCTAAAAAACCCTCTTGATGAAAGTGGAAGAGGAGAGTAAAAAATTTGGCTTAAAGCTCAACATTCAGAAAACGAAGATCATGGTATCTGGTCCCATCACTTCATGGGAAATAGATGGGGAAACAGTGGAAACAGTGTCAGACTTTATTTTTTGCGGCTCCAAAATCACTGCAGATGGTGATTGCAGCCATGAAATTAAAAGACGCTTACTCCTTGGAAGAAAAGTTATGACCAACCTAGATAGTATATTCAAAAGCAGAGACATTACTTTGCCAACTAAGGTCTGTCTAGTCAAGGCTATGGTTTTTCCTGTGGTCATGTATGGATGTGAGAGTTGGACTGTGAAGAAGGCTGAACGCCGAAGAATTGATGCTCCTGAACTGTGGTGTTAGAGAAGACTTTTGAGGGTCACTTGGAGTGCAAGGAGATCCAATCAGTGCATTCTGAAGGAGATCAGCCCTGGGATTTCTTTGGAAGGAATGATGCTAAAGCTGAAGCTCCAGTACTTTGGCCATCTCATGCCAAGAGTTGACTCATTGGAAAAGACTCTGATGCTGGGAGGGATTGGGGGCAGGAGGAAGAGGGGACGACCCAGGATGAGATGGCTGGATGGCATCATGGACCCGACGGATGTGAGTCTGAGTGAACTCCAGGAGATGGTGATGGACAGGGAGGCCTGGCATGCTGCGATTCATGGGGTCGCAAAGAGTCGGATATGACTAAGCCACTGAACTGAACTGAACAGAGCAAGTTTTGCCTCGGAACAGATGAATGGACCCCAGGACCACGGGGAACAGAAGAGATGAGCTGTCTGTTGGCTCCTTGCTCCTCGTTGTCCTGTGGGTCTCAGCCTTAATGTACCTCCTGCTGACCTCACCCCCTCCTTACCCTCCCGTCCCTTCTGAAAACTGTGAGCAGAGCAGCAGTGTTCCCTCCCGTTCAGTTTTCCCAAGCTAAGCATCCCTGTGGTCCCTGGCTGCCTTCTCACTCCCCATATCAGTGGCTGTGAGACCCTGCAGATTCTGCCTCCTACGGATCTCGGGCCTCTGCGCCCACTTGTCCAAGCCGACTGCCGCTGTCATCACTGACGCGCTCCCATCTCCTCCTGACTCACTGCAGCTGGCTCACGGCCAGCATCTGTGCACTGGCCTCTCCTGTACTGGCCAGTCCTGTAAACAGATCTGAGCACGTCTCCTCTAATGTAAAAACACTAGCTGGCCTTTCAGTGGCCACAGGGTGAAGGCCACACTGCTTGGCAGAGTCTGTAAAAGCCCTTGTCGCCTGGTGTCAACCATTCCCTCTAGCTTCCCACAAACCATCCGTGCCATCCCACGCACACACACATGTTCTGGTCTGCATCTCCACGCAGGGCCTTCTCTGCTTGGATTCTCTCTTCAATGCTGATCTGTTACGCAAGACTCAGCCTGAACATGGCCTCCTCCAGAAAATTCCCCCAATGCTCCAAAAATCATTGCACTGCATTTTGGTGGGTTCCTTTGTCAATTTACAGATTTCTTAAAAAAAAAAAAAAAGTATTGTTCTTAAAAAAATGCCAATGATATTTTTCACAAAACCAGAACAAATAATTTTAAAGCTTGTATGGAATGCAAAAGATCATGAATAGCCAAAACAATCTTGAGAGAAAAAGAATGGAGCTGGAGAAATCATGCTCCCTGACTTCAGACTATACTACAAGGATATAGTAATCAAAATGGTATGGTAATGACACAAAAAGAGACACCTAGGTCAAAGGAGCAGAGCAGAGCGCCCAGAAATAAGCCCACACACATACGGTTAATTAATCTGTGACAAAGGAGGCAAGACTATATGGTGGAGAACAGACAACTCCTTCAATGAGTGGTACTGGGTTGGACAGCTACATATAAAAGAATTAAATTAAAACCTTGTCTAACACAAAGTACAAAAATAAAGTAAAAAGGGATTAAAGACTTACTTGTAAGACAGAACACTATAAAACTCCTGGAGAAAAAAATAGAATACTTTTTGACAAAAATCATGACAATATTTTCTTGAATCCATCTCCTACAGTAATGGAAATAAAAGCAAAAATAAAATAAACAATTGACCTAATTAAACTTGAAGCTTTTGCATAACAAAGGAAACCATGAACAAATCAAAAAGACAACCTAAGGGCTGGGAGAAAATATTTTCAAATGATGCTACTGACACGAGATTAGTCTCCAAAATATACAAATAGCTCATACTGCTTAATATAAAAAACCGAACAACACAATCAAAAAATGGGCAGAAAATTCAAATAGACATTTCTTCAAAGAAGACATACAAATGGCCAAAAAGCACACTAAGAGGTGCTCAATGTTGCTAATTATCAAAATTACAAATCAAAATTACATGGAGGTATCACCTCACACTGGTCCGAATGGCCCTCATTAAAAAGTCTACAAGTAACAAATGCTGGAGAGGGTGTGGAGAAAAAGGAACCCTCGTGCATTGTTGGTAGGAATATAAACTGATACAGCTGCTATGAAGAACGGTATGAAGGTTCCTTAAAAAATGAAACATAGAACTACCATTATGATCCCCAAATCCTACTTCTTGGCATACATCTGGAGAAAATCATAATTCAAAAAGATACATGTACCCCAAAGTTCATTAGAGTGCTGTTTACAATAGCTAAGACATGGAAGCAACTTAAATGTCCATCAACGAAGGAACAGATAAAGAAGACATGGTACATATATACAATGGAAAATTACTCGGTCAGAGAGGTGAAATAATGTCATTTGCAGCAACACTGTTGGACCTAAAGATTATCGTGCTAAGTAAGTCAGACAAAGACAAATATCATATGATATCACTTATCATATAAAAATGTTACATATCAACTTATTAATATTTATAAAACAGAAACAGACTCATAGAAAACTAACTTACGGTTATCAAAGGGGAAGATGTGGGGAGGGAAAAGTTAAGAATTTGGGATTAACACATACACACTACCGTATATAAAATAGACAGCCGACAAGAACCTCCCATACAGTAGAGAACTATACTTAATGTTTTGTACTAACCTATTAGGGAAAAGAACCTGCAAAAAAAAAGATATATATATACTTACAATGGAATCACTTTACTGTACACCTAAAACTAACACAATGTTGTAAATCAACTCTAAAATCAGATATAAATCAAATATATAAATCAATAAAAAGCTGTTTGTTTTGACAAAAGAAACCCACTCCCACATAGTATCAAAGCAAATAATAGTCTTTGAGGTATCTCTGCCTTAAAATAGTTCTCCATAACTGTGAAGTAAGTTCTGGAGAAAGAACTTAAAACAGATGGTCAGAAAAGCAACCAGAATAATGGCCAGAATGACCAAAATACCTTCATGATGGCTACTTTCCTTTACCTAGGGTTGTATCTCATGTCTTGCTAAGTTTCACTAAGTTCAAGTATTAGGACTATTGAGCTGGTTTATTTGGGGAGTGTCTCCTTTGGAATGACTCATTTGAGACCCATTTGGCAGATCAGATTAATTGCTTAAGTAGCTCGGAGGAGCAGATGTCAAGGAGGAAGCCCAGAGCTATTCCTCAGTGAGAGCCTTTTCAGCTCTCTCCTCACCTCGAAAAAGAAGTTCAAGGGGACAGAGGCCTCATGTCTTCACGCAGCTTTTAGTCTGTCTTTGGGTGTGATTTACTTGTCTTACCTACCCCTGGAGACGACCACTGTGGAAATGGCCAGCCTCTCTCGCCAAGGCTTACTCATTTAAGTAGAGAAGATTGAAACAGGTGCTTAAATGCCATCTTACCAGGAGACCATACTAAGAGTATGTAATAAATGTGAAACCCTCAAAACAGTTATTTCCCCAAATCTCAGCCACTCCTTTAGTTGAAAGTAGCCTTCTCTGAGTGCCTTTCCGTTCCTGATGGAATGAATGGGGTGTGGTTTGGTGCCTGGTGAACAGAGAGACACTAGTATCAGTAACATCTGAACTTTGCAATTAACCTTCCATTCCACCTGCGGTTATTTAAAATAATTTCCATTCCTTCCCTTTTTCTAAATATCATTCATCTTTTCCCCTCTTAATATTCCCATTAATTTTCATCACTGAAGTGGAATGTTCTGCACTTTCGCTTTATCTGCATGCCTAGAACTCTTTGAAAGAGAGAGATAACATAATTAGTTGAATAAACGGTGCATGGCAGAGTAAACCATGTTTGATAATTCTTTTCAAACGCCGTATCAGTGAGGGAAATAACCAGTTTTTTACGTATTGTAGAGTCCTGTGAGTTTCAAGTTAGATGTTAAAAGAGTTTGAGCAGGCAGGCACATTGGATTCAGAGTCATTACTCACTTTTATCTTGGTGTGCGGAGAACACCACGGAGCAATCTTGGTTCATTTACCTGTTCTTCGGGTTTGTCCTCTGTAGACACCTGTGTTTGTAGTTGACGGGAAATAGGCTCCACTTGGTTAAGCAGTTCTTGGCTGAGGTGCAGTTCTGTGATTGAATTGGCTTGGCTTCTGACTGTGGCCGCTGTGCCAACTCTGAGTGCAGACAAAGAACTGCAGTCTAGCTGCTCTCACTCCCAGCGAATGATGCACTTGGGATGGATTCCGGGGCACTTTCCCCTCTTTGGTTACAAAGGTCAGGGGTGGGTGGTGATGTGATACTTGCTCTGCATATGGGTTTATTTACTTGACAAATCCGTGTTGGATGCCTACTATGTGCTGAAGATCTCACTGTGATCCAGAGGAGCCCCCTGGGACCCCATCTTTGGATGTGTTTGAATGTGTTTCTGTTTTCGCGAACTGAGGAGGTGACATTCTATCAGACTCAGTTGTTTGGGCTTAAAAAAAAAATCTTCTTGGTCTTCTCTTGTGGCTTAGATGGTAAAGAATCCACCTGCAAAGCAGGAGACCTGGGTTCAATCCCTCGGTTGGGAGGATCCCCTGGAGGAGGGAAAGACTACCCACTCCGGTATTCTGGCCTGGGGAATTCTATGGATTTCATAGTCCATGGGTTCGCAAAGAGCTGGACACAACTGAGTCATTCTCACTGGGCACTGAAAATATCTGTACTCCAAAGGAAATTTATGGGTCCCTGAGTTATATTTTGGCTTTTCTTTCTATTAAATTAACTAAACAAGGAGGACATTAGACTGGGATGGTCTTAAGACCTTAGCAGTCTTTGTAAGCAAACCAAAACTTAGACCTACAAATGTCTCTGCTACTGCTAAGTCGCTTCAGTCGTGTCTGACTCTGTGCGACCCCTTAGACAGCAGCCCACCAGGCTCCCCCATTCCTGGGATTCTCCAGGCAAGAACACTGGAGTGGGTTGCCATTTCCTCAAGGTTAGGAAATAAAAACCCGAGGACAATCCATTAATAAACAGTCAACTAGGCTTCCCCAAACAAGGCAGATGCTTAAGCTATAGCCATTCAAACAATTTCCTTGCTTGTCTTCAGCCTTTTCTCTGTAAATCTTTCCCCTTAGCTGCTGTCAGTGGAGCATGCCTCACTACTTCCAGAGTGGAGCTGCCCCAGTGGAATCGATTTTGTTTAAATAAACTCTTAAAATTTTTAACACGCCTCAGTTCATCTTTTAGCAGTTCTTGATTTGAATCTATGTATTTTGCAGGTGGAAGAATTTGCGCATTCATTCATTAAACAAATACCTATTAAATTCTGTCATATGCCAGGCTCTGTGCCAAATACTGAATATATTAATATAACGATGATCAAAAAAATAAATTTCCTGCTCTCACAGACAATCGTTGGGTGGGGAAGGCCAACATTACAAAACAGACAAACAAATCCATTATGGTTACAAATTGTGGTAAGATATGAAAGGTAAGGAACAGGATGCTTTGAGAGAGACAATACGAGGTACCTCTTTGAAACTGAAAAAAAGGCTTTGAGAAGCTGAATATATAGGAACATCGTGTACTGGTGTTTTGCACAACTTCAAAGATATGAAAAGTGCCCATTGGAACTGGGCAACGTGACAAAATCATGTTAAAACCTGAAGGAAAGGAGCCAGCCTTGAGAGAATCCAGTGGGAAAAAAATCTGTGTAGAGAGAGGAACATGATAGCTGTAAATGGGAACAAAATTTGGAGTCCTGAAAATACGAAAGAAGGCCAGTGAGCTTGGTAGTGGACAGAGGATGTCAGTGGAAAGGTAGCAAAGGCCTGACCTTTCCAGGCCTTGTAGATCATGGTAAAGTTCTGATTTTATTTCAAATGAAAGGGGAAATGATGGGAGAGCTTTTGTTGTTGCTTTAAAGGGTGATAAGGTCTTAGATTTTTAAAAGCTCTCTCAGTTGTAGTGGGGATGACAGTTAGGCAGTTAGAGGTTTATGGACCTAACCTTCACAAAAGATGATGAAGTATTGGACTTACATGGTGAATTAAAGAAATATTTTTGTTAGCAGAATTGGAAGAATTTACTTACAGGTTGTATACTATGGGTAAGGGAGATTAAAGAGTCATGGTATAACTTAGCTATTAACATTTTAAATTTTAATGTTAACAAGCCAAAGTTTTGGTAACTAGCATTGCAAATAATTTTACATTCAGTTCAGTTCAGTCGCTCAGTCGTGTCCAACTCTTTGCGACTCCATGAACTGCAGGACGCCAGGCCTCCCTGTCCATCGCCAACTCCTGGAGCTTGTTCAAACTCATGTTCAAAATTTGGTACTTAGTGTTGGATGAAATGGCAAAATCATTTTCAAAGTTATACTGCGCATGATATGGCCTGGTACTCAGTAAGGGCTCAGGGTTTAAATGATTAAAATGATTCGATAAAATAAGTAGTGTTTCTACTATTCTAATAATTTATAAAAATAAATTAACAATTGTTTAAAAATGATTCCTCAATTCTCAAATAGTAACAGAATGATAAAAATTATAACTGCAAAGACTTACATGAAATGCCGAGGCAGGTCAGTCACTATGGAATCGGGAGCATCTGTTGCTATCGGGCTAGCGGAACACTTCCCACTAGGCTGGGCTGCTGCTCGTCATCTCTGCCACGACAGGGGGAAGACAGATAATCATTAATGAAATCTCTGAAGCCCCGGATCCAGTTCCATGAGCTCTGCAAATTCCCAAAGACGTGAGGCGGTTTCCTTCTCATAATTTTATGAAGTTTGATAGGAAGTCTGTCATTCTTTCACAGGACATATTTGGAACAAACAGGAATCTTAGTCTTAAACTGGAGGCGATAACTTAAAGAGAAAATTAAAAATTTGTCTACCACCTCTAAGAAAGTAGAATCTATCTATCTGTCTATCTATCTATCTATCTAAGATGGAAGACATGGAACACTTGAGACCTAGTTTTGACTCCTAATCTTAGCTCTTCTGACTACAGTTTCCCTATCTGGAAAACTAGTGCCCATTCTAGTTCTGAAATTCTACATACCCATTTTATGCCCATCTTTCCGTATCCAGCTTAAATTATCCATTTTATTTTATTTTTTTAGGCTAGATATAACAGATGTAGACATGTTTCTTAGATGGCTATACTGAATAAGGAACATTTAGCCTGATGTACTAAATTTGTCAGAGAAATCCAATTAAAAAAAATTGTCAGAGCAAGATATGGCCATTAGACAGATTTACTGTAGGAAGTTAATGGACCATACACATATGTCAATTTGTTTTCAGAGCCATTGTGCTGATATTCATTTGTGCTGTCAGACCTGCCTTCAGAGGCTGTGGAGAACACCAAGTTCTCTGGAGCATACAAACCAAATTGCGCTGCACATTTGCTTCAGGTAAGTTATTTCTTGAAGTTCACTATTCTCAGAGCTTCAATCCAGAGCTGATATTGAACAGTCATTTTCTCTGCGGACTGCAGATATCTGCTTCATTTTCACACAAGCATCCCTTTTCTCCTTGCTGCTGCTTTCCCGTATTGTAAAACTGCTCCTGTCTTAAGTCAGCTGACGCTCTCCATGTGGTTCAGCACGGGCTGGCAGTGTGTCCAGCTGTTTTTGATTTACACATAATTTCTCCACGGTCTTGCCTGAAAATGGTCCCATTGGTGCAGGATAGCACAGGCTACTTCCTGAACATAAGGATGCATGTTTTCTTCTAGAAAACACCAACTTAAATGTCCACCTGCTCCTCCTAGATTTATATATTTACTAAAGAGGTTCTGCATCTGTCCTGCCCACTCTTCACTATTCCGCTTGACTTATTTTAGTTGGCTTTAAGCAACAAAGGATGACTTTTATATAAATTAAAGAAGACAGAAATGATTCATTTCTAGGTGCCATGAGAAAATGTGAGGGCACAATGTTTGTCTCTTACACTGAAGGTGCTGCCTTAATAGTAATTTTTCCCATTTGATCATTCCATCTTGCAAATAGGCTACAGGAAATATCAGCTTGGCAGCTGTATTTATGTTTTTAAGACAATTAAGAGCGGTTTTAGGCTTCCAACAAAACTGAGACAGAGTTCCAGAGATTTTCTATGCCCCATGCGTGCGGAGTCTCCCCCATCATCAACATCCCTCGGCAGAACAGCACATTTTTCATCAAGGATGAACCTACATTAACACATCATAATCTCTCCAAGCCCCCGGCTTACCTTAGTAACATGCTTGGTGTTATGCATTGCCCGGGTTTACACAAATGTATGATGACATGTGTCCATCAGCAGCATATCCTAGAGAGTCACTGACCTAAAAATCCTCTGAGCTGGGCCTATTCATCTCTCCCCCCACCACCCCTGGCAAACACCAATCTTTTTATCACCTTCATAATTTTGCTTTTTCCAGAATGTCATATAGTTGGGATCATTCAGCATGTTGTCCTTTTATATTGGCTTATGTCACTTAATAATATGCATTTAAGATAGCCCATGGAGAAGGCAATGGCACCCCACTCCAGTATTCTTGCCTGGAAAACCCCATGGATGAAGGAGCCTGGTGGGCTGCAGTCCATGGGGTCGCCAAGAGTCGGACATGACTGAGTGACTTCACTTTCACTTTTTACTTTCATGCATTGGAGAAGGACATGGCAACCCACTCCGGTGTTCTTGCCTGGAGAATCCCAGGGATGGGGGAACCTGGTGGGCTGCTGTCTACGGGGGCGCACAGAGTTGGACACGACTGAAGTGACTTAGCAGCAGTAGCAGCATGGGGTCGCAAAGGGCTTCCCTCATAGCTCGGTTGGTGAAGAATCTGCCTGCCATGCAGGAGACCTGGGGTTCGATTCCTGTGTCGGGAAGATCCCCTGGAGAAGGAAATGGCAACCCACTCCAGTATTTCTGCCTGGAGAATCCCATGAACAGAGGAGCCTGGCGGGCTACAGTCCACGGGGTCACGAGAGTCGGACACGACTTAGTGACTAAACTACCACCATGGGGTCGCAAAGAGTTGGACACGACTGAGCGACGTTCACTTTCACTTTTCAAGTTTCCTCCATGTCTTTTCATGGCTTAGTGTTGACTAACGCTCCTTCTGAATGCACCACTGTTTATCTGTTTACTACTGAAGGACATCTTGATTGCTTCCAAGTTTGGGCAGTTATGAATAAAGCTGCTACAAGCATCTGTGTATGGGTTTTTGTGTGGACATACATTTCCAACTCCCATGGCAAAATACTGAGCAGGGAGGTGATTGCTGGTTAGTTTTGTAAGAAACCACTAAACGGTCTTCCAGAGTGGCCATACCATCTTGCATCCCCACTAGCAATGAATTTTGCTCCAATGCCACCCTCCCCCAACCCCACCACCAGCATTTGGTGTGTGAATCCTGGACTTTGGCCATTCTAATAGGTGTGTAGCAGTATCTCACTGTTGCTTTAATTTGCATTTCCCTTATGATCTATGATATGCAGCATCTTCCCATATGCTTATTTGCCATCTATGCATCTTCCTTGGTGCAATTCCTCTTAAGGTCTTTTTTTAAATTGGGTTGTTTATTTTTTTAGTGTGGAGTTCTAAGAGTTCTTTGTATGTTTTGCGTAACAGTGCTTTATCAGATACGTCTTTGCCAATATTTAATCCTAGTCTGTAGCTTGTCTTGTTATTTTCTTGATACTGGTTTTTGTAGATTTAAGTGAATGTGTAATGTCTATCAATCTTAGGGAAGGTGTCCATCATGGTCATCAGATTCTTTAAGGTTTCAGTCAGTTCAGTCGCTTAGTCATGTCCGACTCTTTGCGACCCCATGAATCACAGCACACCAGGCCTCCCTGTCCGTCACCAACTCCCGGAGTTCACTCAAATTCATGTCCATCGAGTCAGTGATGCCATCCAGCCATCTCATCCTCTGTCGTCCCCTTCTCCTCCTGCCCCCAATCCCTCCCAGCATCAAAGTCTTCTCCAATGAGTCAACTCTTGGCATGAGGTGGCCAAAGTATTGGAGTTTCAGCTTTAGCATCAGTCCTTCCAATGAACACCCAGGACTGATCTCCTTTAGGATGGACTGGTTGGAACCCCTTGCAGTCCAAGTAACTTTCAGGAGTCTTCTCCAACACCACAGTTCAAAAGCATCAATTCTTTGGCTCTCAGCTTTCTTCATAGTCCAACTCTCACATCCATACATGACCACTGGAAAAACCATAGCCTTGACTAGACAGACCTTAGCTGGCAAACTAATGTCTCTGCTTTTCAATATGCTATCTAGGTTGGTCATAACTTTCCTTCCAAGGATAAGCGTCTTTTAATTTCCTGTCTGCAGTCACCATCTGTAGTGATTTTGGAGCCCCCCCAAAAAAGTCTGACACTCCCCATCTATTTCCCATGAAGTGATGGGACCAGATACCATGATCTTCGTTTTCTGAATGTTGAGCTTTAAGCCAACTTTTTCACTCTCCTCTTTCACTTTCATCAAGAGGTTTTTAGTTCCTTTTCAGTTTCTGCCATAAGGGTGGTGTCATCTGCATATTGGAGGTTACTGATATTTCTCCTGGCAATCTTGATTCCAGCCTGTGCTTCTTCCAGCCCAGCGTTTCTCATGATGTACTCTGCATATAAGTTAAATAAGCAGGGTGACAATATACAGCTTTGACGTACTCCTTTTCCTATTCGGAACCAGTCTGTTGTTCCATGTCCAGTTCTAACTTATAATAATCTTAAAGGATTATTTGAACTGAAATGATTAGAGCCACGGTTAATGACTCATGTTAAAGTTGGTGGCTCAGGTAATCCTGGTATTTCACAGAATTACCTCTAGCACAGGGAACAGTTGAACTATGAACTGATAATTCCCTATGATATGGTTTATGTTTATTTATTTGCATGCGTGGTTCTTGCATAACTTTCTTCCAGTCTTTCTGCTGAAAGCCTTTCGGATTCTGAAAGATTTGTTCAATACAAACCTCTCATCACAGCACCAGGGTGAATCCTTGCACACAACCATGTGATCTAGACACCCGGAGCTAGAATTGATGGTCACCCAAGCTTCCATGTTTCCACATATCTTAAGAAATAAATTGAGTTAAAATATATCTAATCATGATCACTAAGGGGCTTCCCTGATAGCTCAGACAGTAAAGAATCAGTCTACAATGTAGGAGACCTGGGTTCAACTCCTGGGTTGGGAAGATTCCCTGGAGAAGGGCATGGCAAAGCATACCAGTATTCTTGCCTGGAGAATCCTGTGGATAGAAGAGCCTGGTAGGCCACAGCCCATAGGGTGGCAAAGAGTCAGACATGACTGAGCACCTAACATAACCGCTACAGCCAACAATCATGATCACTAAAATCTTACCCATAGATTTCCTCTAAATTTTCACTTACATTTGGGGAAAAAAGAAGTCAGTCTCATAGAAACAGAGTAGAAAAGTGACTAACAGGGGGAGGGGCTGGTACAAATAGGGAGAAGTTTGTAGAAAGGTCCAAACCTTTGGTTATAAGATGAATAAGGTCTTATTAATAGACTCTAAAGTGTTACTTGATGACTATAGTTGATAACACTGTATTGCATATTTGAAATTTGCTAAGAGAATAGAACTTAAATATTCTCTCACATACAAGAATAAAGCTGTTGACGTGATGGGAGGACTCCTTTCACAGTGTCTGTGTCCATGCATATCAAATCATATTGTGCACTAAAATATCTTACAATTTTGTCAATTATTCTTCAAAAAACTGAAAATAAATGAAAATCTGTTAATTAAAAAACTTCCTGATGTTGCAGAAATGAACTGTAATATTTCTCTCATTTTTTAAAAATGCATTTCACTCATTTTTTTAAAAAGCAGAAAAATAAAACACTAAATCAAACCAAAAAATTAAAAACAGTGAACATCTTATACAACAAAATATGTATCTCATCAGCATGAAGAGCTGAATACAGAATGAATTGCTTTAATTTTTAAAAACTTACAAATGAAGAATCTGAAAATGTTTAAACAGTTTAAAATCTAAAATTGCTGTTTGTTCAAAAAATGACAAAGGTAATAATGACTATCACCTCTGAAGAGCGAGACTCGGTGTCACTGAATCTGGTGCTGCCAGACCTTATTGGAAAGCAAGGTGCCACACTGTCGCCTGGAGCTGCGCTCCTATCTGGCCTTGGGCATGACATTTCTGTCTTCAAATGGCACAGAAGTAGTCCCTCCAGGTCAGAGTCAAGACTCATTTGCAGGTGATATACGTAGAAAACCATGCCTACCCCAACCACCTGCAAAGATGCTTGGAGAGTGGATGACTTAGGCAGGCCTAAGAAAGGACTTCAGAGCGGCCACAGGCACTGTAGGCCATGTCAGTGGATGACTACTGAGCGCCATCGTTCCGTTTGTACTACTGCATAGAAGTACCCTCGATTTAGCGGTCCAAAGCAACAACTCTTTATTAAGCTCAAGGATACTGCAGGTCAGCAATTTAGGACAGGACTTGTCTAGGTAATTCTCGCCTGGGATCTCTCATGCAGTTGTGGTCAGGTATTGCATTGAGCTTTAGTATCTGAAGACTGGCCTGGGCTAGACATGGCCGTCTAGACGTGACACTGTTGGTTGGAGTTCAACTGGGATTGTCTGGAATATACCTTGCTCCTCCACATTGTCTGAGTGTCTAAACTTGGCTGCTGTATGTGGCTTGGCTTCCTCACAGTATGGGAGGCTCAGGGGAGCTGGACTACTTACATGGTAGCTCAGGACTTAAAATCCAGTGAGCAAAGGGAACTGAATAACCTTGGAAGGCATACAGCACTGCTTTTCTGGATTTTGCTGGTTATGAGTAAGTCCCTAAAGGTAGCTTATGTACAAGGAGAAGGGACAAAGACCCCCATCTCTAGGTGGAGGAGTTTTAAAGAATGTGAAGACATGCAACCTTGCAGTGAGGCACTGCAACCAGTCTTAATGACAGCCTGCTCTATTGAAAGGGAGTCTGGTACTTGCTTCCTGACATGGAGATCTAATAATTTCTTATGTATTTATCTATAAAACTTGCTTCCAACTTTGTCAATTAGAGATCCACACTAACTGGAATGTTGACAACATTCTTACAGATATCAGAAGTCTGCACAGAGCTACCAATGTACTTTTATAGCTTCTCAGTGATCCCAGTCTTTAAACGACATTTGGTGGATCTGGACAGAATGATAATTTTCTAGGGACAATTTCCAGTATATTGCTTGCCACTTGTTTCTAGGTGCGTCTTCTTAGTGCATTCTCTTTTCTTTTCAAAGAGAATTCCAACTTGCCTTCCCTTGGATAAGCAGCCAGATGTTCTCATTGAGCAGTGCTCTGACCAATCATATTTCACTTAGTGATCAAGTTGGTTGTTGAAGCTGGAAACTGCAGCAGAAAGTGACTGAGGAGAAAGCGGGGAAGTGATTGATGGGAGGCCAGACAGAGTAATGAAGATGTAAAAGAGGAAAATGAGCATAGGAAATTGCTCAGGGCGGGTGGTTTGGCCCTTATGATAGTTTCTGCAGCCTATTCTCTTATTTATAAAGCTCGTACATTTTGTAACTATGCAGCAATCCAAACTGACATAAAAACTCCCAATATCAGGTCTTGCCACAATGCAGGAGACGTGGGTTGGATCCCTGGGTTGGGAAGATCCCTTGTATTCTTGCCTGGAGAATTCGATGGACAGCAGAGCCTGGCGGGCTACAGTCCATAGGATCGCAAAGAATCGGACGGGACTGAATGACTAACACTTTCACTTGCACATATATCTACATCTTACCTGTGAGATCTGACATTACCAGCATGTTTCAAGTTGTAGGTTAAAATTTATTACTGATGAAACCTCTCAAATCTGATCACCAAGTCTTTCTTCACTCTACAAAGTTTTATTTATCTTTCTTAATGTCTTATTAAGTTGCTGTCATGCTGAGGGGAAGGGTTAATTCAACTTGTCCAATATTCAGCAAGACAGCCTTAGACGAAATTCACCCAGATTCAGAATGGTCCCTTTTATTTGCTCTCAGCATTCCTAAAGCATTGCAACAAATAAAAGGACTGCAATTTTTTTTTTTCCTGCCTCAGATATCCTCCAAATTTCCTGAGAACTGCAATTGCTGATTTTGAATCCCCAAGCACCCCAAATTTCGACTGCAAAACTTTCTTAGAGATTTAACAGGTTCCTGCCCACAGATAGACTGATAAATGACTTTGGAACCTTCGAGAAGGGGGTGGGAATGAAGGGGTAGGGGTGGCCGGAAGTCTGCCTGTGGCGCGGGCTGGACCGGGTACAGACTGAGCAATTCTGGGTGTAGAATCCACTGGACTACCGTGTGCCAAGACCAACCTCAGCCGATTATAGAGGTGGAACTCTGAGACTGATGGAATACTGCTGGGAGGTGGGTGCTAAAGGGATGACAAGGAGCCTCTGCTTCCACCACTTAGGAAACGAAATGCATTTTTGCCTCGTGGTTTTTTGTGTTGCTCTCTGTACCTGATTTGCTGGCCTGGTTTCCAAAAGGTCCCCGAGGTATGACAGAGAAGTCGGATCCCAGTCACACTTAGAGGCTGTAACTTTGAAGCCAAGTTTTTCCAATGGCAGAGGGTGCACCCCTTCTCTAACAGGGCAGGTCCTGCAGCGCGTGCCGCATGAGGTGACAGGAAATTCCTTTCTCTTCTGCCCACACGATGGTTAGACTCGGTGGCTAGGGAGGGGTTCGGGGGGCTGGCGGCTTCATTACTCGCACAGAGGTGATGAGAGAGGTAACCTCAGCCTGCAGCCCTGGGCACGTGAAGGGCCCACACGGGTCATGGAGAGGCTGGTGGGAAGGGCTTGGTCTGAGAAAGCACTGGACTTTCTCTAAGGGGCCGCTTTGCAACCAGCATCTTTGCTCTCGACCCTTACGGACGCCCAGTCTTACCAGTCTCCCCCGCTGCAGACTGCAGAAATGCAGTTTACGGGCATCTGCTGGCCCCGGGCTTCGGAGGGGAAGACGGCAGCCGCAGGTAGGGGCAGGGGAGAGCCGGGGAGGATGCCTTCCGCGCCAGAGGCTGCCCCTGGAGCAGCTCCTGGTTCCGGCTGCTGAATCCGCGCTGGAGCCCTCACAGCACGGCCTCCACGTAGGCACACGGCCCGGGCCCCCTGCACAGCTGAGCGGAGAGGCACCTGCCTGCCTTCTGACTCTCTGAGCCACTGTTTTTCCTCCTGCTTAAAAATTCCCATCACTGAAATTAGAAAATATTTTATGAGAAGTTTAATTTTTATTTTTCCCCCCAAATGGATTTACTTCTTGGTCTTTGTGCCTAATTCAGTATAGATATACTCTCTGTGTATTCCTGGACTTCAGTGGTGGCTCAGATGGTAAAGCGTCTGCCTACAGTGCGGGAGACCTGCGTTCGATCCCTGGGCCGGGAAGATTCGATCCTCTGGAGAAGGAAGTGGCAACCCACTCTAGAACTCTCGCCTGGAAAATCCCATGAATGGAGGAGCCTGCTGGACTACAGTCCATGGGGTTGCAAAGAGTCAGACAGGACTGAGTGACTTCAGTTTCTATACTCTCTGTAAATAAATATTCTTACTTGAAGAACTTTCAAATATATGTTTACCTTTTAAAATATAACAAAAACCCCAGATTTTTCTATTTAGGAATTTTTTATTTTTAAAGAAAGCACAGTGTTTGTTGATTTTTCTTTCTCTGGTAAACTGGAGTTTTATAGAGAATTCATATCCTGTGAACCTATAAATCATGTTTCTGAATGAATAAAATATAACAACTTTTTCTTCTCAAAAGTATTAATATGAAGAAACTGTAAGAAAGAGAGGTATACCTTTTGTTTAATGAAAGTTGTGAGACAATAAGTTATAATTGGTAGCCTTAATAAGAAATTTAACACTAGCTGCACCTATGGAATATGATTTGGAACTGTGTAGCTTTCCCAAGCCTACCAGATCAAAGTGTATTAGAAAAAAAATACAGTGTTTTCCACCATGTGTGGTCCTTGATGCCTATGTACCACTCTGGATTTTTGCGGACATAGCTAAGGAATGGACAGTTAACAAGTAAAGGAGGCACTCAGTGTTTGGGCCTGTGGAGAAACAGGAGAAAGCAAAACACTTTTTAATAGATTTGATTTTATAAGAAGAAAACAAGAATAGGGAAAGTACCACAGGTTAATTAAAACTAATGTCTAAGGCCCAGTGAAGAATGAGACATAACAAGATTTAAGGCTCCTGGAAAAAGATATGCTTTGTCTCAGGGTTGCTTCCCTGTGTTTCATGAAGTGCAGTGTCTCTTACTTTTGTGTGATCTAGATAACACAACAGAACTCTTTTATTTCCCTCATAACTTCCTCTTAACATTTATGATTTTCTGCATTTGAGGCCCCTCACTAGGCTATAAGATTGGAATGTAACTGTTAATTTTAGTTCGTTGTCTCTGTGAAATGCATTCGGCTATCCACACAATATTTCTCATTTCTTGTTCCTTCAGCTTGGTATATGCATAAAACACGCCATAGTGGAACTGCCGGTTAAATGCCAGCACGTTCATCTGTACCTGAGGAAGGAAAAAAAACGTGGACCATCAACTTATGTGGAACATTCTACGTTAATGAAATAATATGAAGCTACAGATCAGCTAGTGCTTGTTTGGTGCTTATCTGTATTTAAATAGACAGTTTCCAAATTGGGTCAAAGAAAGGAAAGCAGCAGGAAATTTAGCAAGTCTAGAGGGAGAGTGTCACTTTGCAGAGAAAGGCAGGCAACCAGCAGTTTAAGAAGTTAAGTTTGGAAAATTATAAGAGAAGCTCCAAATCTCAGTAGCACTGCTAGCGCTGACTCACCGATTCCTAGGAGGACGTCGTGTGTGTGTGTGTGTGTGTGTGTGTGTGTGTGTGTGTGTGTGAGTAACTTGGTAGTGGTACTGATTTGGCTTCTAGCTAGTGGGCTTCTCTCATTTACATAAGACCTTTCCTTGGCCACAATGGTTTACAATTTTCAAGTCATTTTTAGGCTGTTGAACTCCTTTTCAGGGCAATGTCATACAGGACTCTGGAATCTGGACCAGGTGACACTATGAGTTTCCTTAGAAACTTGACATATAGTTAAACTGTTTAAAGAAAATTAAAAAAAAAAATTATTTTAAACTAGGGTACAGTCTGAAATGGAACAATCCCTTTATTCTTTTCCATTTAGGGAAAAAAAGAGGTACCAAGTTCCTTACTCTGTTCTGAAAAACCTCAAGCAAAGCTGTCAGGAAGGGGAGGCTCCCCGCTGTCAGGAGCAGGCAGGCATTTTTCCTGCCAAGGGGGGGCCCTTTAACAGCGGTTTTTGCAGCAGAAGGGCAAGAGTGTGGGCTTTTAAAACATCCCCAATATATGTAACAACTTGCATTGTTTTCACTTCCTTCTAGAGAGCTGTTAGAAAATGCCTAGAGTAGGACTTATGGGAAGACTCTCATACTGCTTTCTGGAGCCAGTCTGACCCTAAAGTGTGGGTAAATTTCAGGCTTCTCTCTAAAACCAGTGGTTTTAGGGAAATGAATATAACACATCGTAAAAAATTCTCCAGATGTGGGGGGCCCCCCCATTGGGCTACCTGCCCAAAGTCCTCTTGTTGTCCGTTTTAGTAGCCCATCAACTGGCTACAAGATTAAAGTACTCTTCTGCCTTTTCAGGGAAACAGAATAATCTAGACTGGATGGATTTCCACGCAAATAGTTCCTAAGTGTTGTAACTACACAGGAGTGATCAACCCTCCTTGAAGAAGGGATGGGTTAGAGGGTGTGCCCTTAACAGAGTGTGCTCCATGACGGCTGTCAACACACAATCGTGAGGGCATCCTAACTTTGTTTCTCTGGGTAATTATGGACGAGCTACCTCACTTTCATATTCTTGCCTGGAGGGAGACTGCTGGTGGGCTACAGCCCAAGGGGCTGCACAGAATTGGGCACGACTGAAGCGACTTAGCACAGCACAGCTGGCTCACTCCCGGAACTTCACGATGAGCACATCTGTCTGGATGGGACAATCCCACAGGAAGCCATCATCTGTGAACCTCAGGGCCTTGACGCTCCAAGGCAGGGACACTAACTAAGACCTGTCCAAGCTACGGATGTGCCTAGTCAGTTGGCCTGGTCAACTATAAAGAAAACCCAAGGCATTAAAAAAAACCAAAAACTAAAACCCAGAGTATGAGAAAAAGGGTGTAAACGCTAGGAACACTTCCATTTCCACCATACCTCACGCTCATAAAACACATCCTCCAAAGTCTTTCCCCCACTGCTGTCACTTACAGCCTCAAACAAAGGCTTGTATACCTGAAAAGCAAAGGCAAGACATTATTTTTTAAACAAGTTTTCACGTTTTATAAGCATAAAAAATATATCTTTCCAGCAACATAAGAATTGCGCATCTATTTTAGAAAATCTATCCAGAAGGCCTGAATGTTTTTTGTAGGCTCTTTGGTCTCTTGAGGAAATAACAAAAAAATCCAAACAAGGAGAGGAGGGATGGAATTCCATTCTGTTGGCTTATTCAGGCCTACAAGGCGGGAGGAAACGCAATTCTACACTCTGCACACGGTTTGAGCTAATTTCCACATTTGTCTCTTAGGGCTGGTTAGACACATTATAGAGGCTAAATGAGTGCTCGTGGGTTAATCAATATGGCTTCACGGGTTTTGAGATGACAACTGATAAAACTCATATGGAAGGGGTGAAAACCGCGGAGAAGCTCACATTTTAGGATTATGCTCAAGAGACGTTACAAAGGTTCATGCATTGTTGGTTGGCTTATCTTTCCCTGGGGGCAAAAATCCATAGGCAAAGATGAGAGGGGTGTCATTCTGGTTCTGGAAAAGCTCCCTGGAGGGTCTGTGTGTTACTGTCTGCACGTCAGAAGGGAGGGTGCCAGGGGATGTGGTTATAACCTTGAGCTGAGAAGCTTCAGGCTGTCCAAGAGCAGCTGGGTGCCGCAGTAAGAGAGGGGGTGGCAGCCCTCTTTCCCGAATCCTGGCCACCAGCAGAGGGAGCACTATAAACAGTGTGACCATTCCTCCCCTGTCCTTCTGGGGACATTCTGTACCTAGCACTGGTTGTCCAGTGGGCACTTGAAAGGGCGGCTGGGGCAGGCTCTCTCACATAACTCTGACATGAGCTCACATTTCCACTGTACCAGTCCCTTGGGGAATTTGCTCTATCAAGCACTTAAAAAAAAAAAAAAGGCTCAAATGACCATCCCCTGGAGATTTAAACAAGTACTTGCTTGGCAGGAATCTTAAAAAACACACTAGCTTGGGTTAGAAACTCGATGTATTTCTTTGGGAGAGACATCATAGCAAGAGATACTGCCTTCTAGCCTATAAACATTATAACCGCGTTAGATAAAGTGTAAATGTGATGTGTGGACTTCCAAAGCATGCGAGAGGAAAGCACGCAAGACATTCCAGGATAAGCACGCACTCCGTAACTGTCCGCCACCCTCTTCATCTGCTCGAAGTCCTCGGCCTGGGCCAGCAGGCGCAGCCCCTCGGGGTGGAGCTTGCCGCAGGTCGGGTAGAGGGTCTCCCGGTCCTCTTTGCTCAGCTCGGTGCCAAAGGAGTTCAGAGTGATGATAAACGCACGCCGGTCAGCCTCAAACTGAATTTGCAAGACATCAGAGTCAACGACATTGAACCACCTACTAAATGCTCTAGACAAATTCATTTTCAAAACGATCTGCTTTCTTTCCAATCTATGGCTAATTATAATACGGACATGTGTTATTAACGCTCGCACAGTCTCTTCCTGCCACAGAGCAGCAATGCTGGCCAGAGAAGGAGCTGCTCACAGCCCAGGCAGCCAGGGCATCCCACTCACTGCAGCTCCCAGGCTCCCTGTCATCAGTTACTCACGCGTTCCTCTCCTGTAGGCTCCTAGAGTCCCAAATGCCCCTTCCATAAAAATCAGAATAAGACCTACTTGCTGGGATCCATTCAGAGATAGGACAAGCTAATGTACACAGAAGGTCCTGGCAAAGTGTTTAGAACAAAAAAGTGCATGTCATACCAGTTAACATCCCTTTCTGAATGCTGACATGAGTTCAGTTCAGTCACTCAGGCATGTCCGACTCTTTGTGACCCCATGGACTGCAGCACGCCAGGCCTTCCTGTCCATCACCAACTCCCGGAGTTTACCCAAACCCACGTCCATCAAGTTGGTGATGCCATCCAACCATCTCATCCTCTGTCGTCCCCTTCTCCTCCTGCCCTCAATCTTTCCCAGAATCAGGGTTTTTCCAATGAGTCAGCTCTTCGCATGAGGTGGCCAAAGTGTTGGAGTTTCAGCTTCATCATCAGTCCTTCCAATGAACACCCAGGACTGATCTCCTTTAGGATGGACTGGTTGGATCTCCTTGCAGTCCAAGGGACTCTCAAGAGTCTTCTCCAACACCACAGTTCAAAAGCATCAATTCTTCTGTGCTCAGCTTTCTTTAGAGTCCAACTCTCACATCCATACATGACCACTAGAAAACCATAGCCTTGACTAGCCAGACCTTTGTTAACAAAGGACTGTCTCTGCTTTTTAATATGCTGTCTAGGTTGGTCATAACTTAAAACAAACCGAGCTACTTACCATTTGTTTGTACTTCCCTGGTATTGGTTTTCTTCTTTCAAGTCCTAGGGTAGATATCAATAAATCTAAGCCTGTTGCTAAGGATCATGGGACTTGGCACAAGTGACTTTGCTCTCCGGACCTGTTTCCTTATTTGTAAATGGTGAGGTCTGACCACACGCTCTCTCAGGAGGGGTCAGTCTACCCCAACCTGTCTCCTCTGTCTGAGCCCTACTAGACACTGAGCTCCCAGCCCCACGTCCCGCCTCTCTGTTTCATCTAACCACCAAATCCTTCTTGAAATCGCCTTCTATTTCTCCATACTCCTGATGGTTCTGCTTCTACCCATGCTGACCGTTCCATCTCAGTCTGTCCCCCACAGCTACCTCCTCTGCCCACCAGGGGAATCTGCCATGATGACCTTGGGCTAAGAAGACCTTCTCCATCTACCGAAAGCAACCTGTGCTTACCACATTATTTTAAAATCTCTGCATGCGCCTTTCATCCCACTGCACTCTAAAATCTTTGAGGGGTCATGTCTGTCTTGTTCATTTTTTAATATCTAGTGCCTGACACAGGAGGATCTTAAATGTTTACCAACTCCAACAGAATGGTCCACAGTCCTACCACTCTAAAATTCTCTAATATTCTCTACCATGTTGCTACCCTAGGTGTGTTTCAAGGATTCATAGCTTTGATCTCACTGGGAAGCTGGTTAGAAGTTTAGAGTCTTAGACTGCAGTCCAGACCTAGTGAACTAGACTCCGCTTTTGAAATGAGATCCCAAGCATGCTCCTATGCATCAGAGCTGAAATGAATTGCTCTACAGTATTATTTATTTTTACTAATTAACCAATAGCAAATCCAGACTTATAACAGATCTTACTGGAACTGTTTTGTTAGAACAGGTGTTTCCTATCAGTAGAGCGAGAGTTGGTTTCTTCTGTTTCTTTTGATTGCTCTCATGGAAATTATGGGTGCGTCAGAAGCAAGGAGAAGCCTTATATGGAAGCAAAGGCAGCTGCCTCTGGCTACTGAATATAACCAAACCTGTCAGTAATCTTAGGCCTTCCAGGGACAAGAAAAGAAACGCAAGAGGGAGATTTCATGGCAATAAGAAACCCTGAAAATAACCAACAGGGCAGGCGGAGAGACAGTGGAGTTCATCGTCCCAGATGCTCTTCAGTGTCCTTTCTAGCGCCAAAATGTTAGAATCACAAGGAGAGAAATGGGCCGGGGTGGGGAGCAGTGCAGGCACCAAGGCGGAGGAAGAAGTCGCGCGGGCAGAGCATGAGGTCGCGGGGGAGCGGCCAAAGCTCCAGGTCCCAGACGCAGCCGCAGAGGCGGCAGGGACGGGTGGCTGGGAGGGAACGGAGAGGCTTCCCAAGCCTCGGCAAGAAGAGAGGACTTCGACAGACGCCACTACTTATCTGCACACGCCGCTCACTTTCCACCTTCTGGTCCTTGTTAGCGCTTGTCCTACGGAGCACACACGCCATCTCATAATGCTCCAGGTTGAAATTCTACCTGCCTTTAAGGATCTCCTCAAATACAATCTTTTTCGTCTGAAGCCTTTCTTCTCTCTAACCGGATACGATTTCCTTTGGCGCCTTATTATATTTTAATTTCCCTTTTATTATAAGTGTCTATCTACCGCTTTCTTCTAGCCTAGAGGCCGTGTGTGTGTTTGTGTGTGTATTCCCTTCGTGAAAAGAGCTATAATTTTTGAATCGTAAAGAGGCCACCCTGTCTCTGACCGTCCCTAAGCAGACACTTTGCCATGACACCTGATGACGGAGGCGTGTAGCTGGGGTGGTGTTGGTTTCCCGGAAGCCCTATATCACCTGCCAGGGCAACCAGCCTGTGTGGCCCAGCGTACCCTAAACATCCTGTCTTTCCTTTCCCTGCAGATACTCAGGCATTGTAAACCCATAACGTATTTTCCATTGCTGTTGCCAAAGATAGCTGTGCACTGTTGACAGATTCAAAACCCGTGTTCGTTGCTTATGACAGAGTTGGGCTGATCAGTTGAAAATTCTTGCCAGTTCCTTACAGGAGGAAGGGTCTCCCTAGTGGGAGCAGCGGATAGAGGGGTCGATGGCAGAGGAAGAGAGTGAAGTGAACCAGCCCCTCCTTATCAGCATGTGTCCTGGCCCAGGGAGGTGAAACAAACATACTCTGTGCTTATTTTCACGGCCTCATTAACCGTGCAGATCATCGGAAAAGCAGGAACGAGGCAAACAGTCCACTGCAGCACATTTGCCTGGGACGTAAGTCAATTTCTTTTTTTAAATATGAAGCCACAATCTTGTAATTAGGTCACATTTTCACCTGCAATCCTAGGTTTATTCCCTCTTCCACTATATTCAATCTTTTGAAGTCTCTTATCAAATAAGATCAGATGAGAATATATACGGAAGAACTTCAAAATTCTAAGGGCTCTATGGTTGTGCAAACAAAACGGGAAGTAATTACATGACCTGGGATATTGACAAAAAACTGACACACCTTTTCTGATCATATCATTAGACATGTAATAATTGCACACCATGTGTAACTGATATTTTTACTTAAGCATATAAAGTTAAATGGATTTTTATGTTTAACACTGCTTGAAAAAAAATCCAATAAGGTAGTATCTTGGGTATCGGGAAAGGACAAAGAGAACACAGGGTATATAGTATTTTGACCAAATCCTCCTGGCGATAAGTATTCTTCTAATACTGTACTGTCCTTTTCACGTTACCAAGGATGACAAAGACGAAATTCTTATTTGCTTCTGGTTTTTAGAGCATGGGGAGTGTGATCTTGCTTAAGAATGAGCACTTAGCGTCATATGGAAGGGCTGCAGGTGAATTTGATGTAAAGGTGATCTAGCGCGGCAGATAAACACATCAGAACTGGAGCCAGATAAGCCGTGTTCAAATCCTGGCAGCTGTTTGACGTCAGGCAACTTACTAGCCTTCTCTGCGCCTCAGTGTCCCCTCTGAAAGAGAGGTCCTAAGCTACACATCTCAATGTGCTCTTTTGAAGTCCTAGTGAATTCGTATATATAAAGCACCTAGGACAGTAGCTGGTATACAATAAATGTTAGCTATTAATACTGCCATTGTATACCTCTGTAAGGCTATTTTTTTTCTTTTTTATTAAATGAAAGATTATTCTATAGCACTTTACGATTTTTGTGTCACATTTCATAAAATCCCATAATAACCCTTCCTTTCCCCCATTCTGCCCCTCCCACTAATTTGTCCTCTTTATCCACCAGTCTGCTTCTTTTCTTGTTTTATTCACTGGTTTGTTTTATTTTTTAGATTCCACATATAAGATAACACACAGTACTTTGTCTTATTTCACTTAACATGCTGCTGCTGCTGCTGCTGCTGCTAATTTGCTTCAGTCGTATCCGACTCTGTGTGACCCCACAGACAGCAGTCCACCAGGCTCCCCTGTTCCTGGGATTCTCCAGGCAAGAACGCTGGGGTGGGTTGCCATTTCCTTCTCCATCACTTAACTTAATGCCCTCCAGATTCATCCAAATTGCTGCAAATGGCGAGATTTCATCCTTTTTCATGGCTGAGTAGTATTCCGTTGTATATATCTACTACACCTTCTTTACCTTTTCATCTGTTGATGGACATTTAGGTTGCGTCCATTCCCTGGAAATTGTAAATAATGCGACTATCCACACTGGTGTGTATGTATCTTTCCAAATTAGTATCTTTGCTTTTTTTAGATGTGTATCCAGGAGTGGAACTGCTGGGTCACGTGGTAGTTCTAGTTTCATTTTTTTTTTTTTTTTGAGAAACCCCATACCATTTTCCACATGGAGAAGGCAATGGCACCCACTCCAGTACTCTTGCCTGGAAAATCCCATGGACGGAGACACCTGGTGGGCTGCAGTCCATGGGGTCGCTAAGAGTCGGGCACGACTGAGCGACTTCACTTTCACTTTTCACTCTCCTGCATTGGAGAAGGAAATGGCAACCCACTCCAGTGTTCTTGCCTGGAGAATCCCAGGGACGGCGGAGCCTGGTGGGCTGCCGTCTATGGGGTCGCACAGAGTCGGACACGACTGAAGTGGCTTAGCAGCAGCAGCCTCAGCAGCAGCAGCAGCAGACCATTTTCCACAGCGGCTGCACCTATTTATGTTCCTAATTACAGTGGCGACGATTTCCTTTTCTTCACATCCCTGCCAATATTTGTTGTTTATATTCTTTTTGGTGATAGTCATTTTGACAGATGTGAAGGTTATTAATCTTAACATAACTCTTTCCCACATATTATTTGGTAGGTACAAAGTATGTGAATCATTGCTAAGCCACAGGAATTATGCCAGGTAGAATCTATACTTTGAGCCATAGATAATGTGGCTTTTTATAAAGTGGCTAGTAGGTAAATTTATGAAAAGAAAGTGAGGTGCTTCAGAGGGTCACTAGGCTGCTTGTATTATGTGCTCAGCATGTCTGGAACTCACTTTCTGACAACTGGCATGTCTTGAAAAAATATCTTTTGATGCCCACTGCCTATGTAATACAGATAGAGATAAAAAATATTTTTGGAGTCCTCCAAAGAGTTCTCACTTTGAGGACTGCTTTGACTTTAAATTTTCAACAGTCTCTTTAACTGTAAAGGTTTAATAATTAGATCTTTGAGGGGAGTTACTCTTATCAGGGGGCTTCCCAGGTGGTTCTAGTGGTAAAGAATGTGAACTGCTAGTGCAGGAGATGTAAGGGATGTGCTTTGATTCCTGGGTCAGGAAGATCCCCTGGAGGAGGGCACGATAACCCACTCCAGTATCCTCGCCTGGAGAACTGCATGCACAGAGGAGCCTGGTGGGCTCCGTCCACGGGGTCGCAGAGTTGGACAGGACTGGAGCAACTATGAGCACACACACTTTTATCAAATGCAGTGTCAGAACATTAGGTTAGAATGCGTGCAGATGAAGCTATTTCGGCTTTTTCTCTTCTTCTGCAATGAGTAGTTCTTATCAGGCTTTTCTTGAAATCAGAAGTCATTCAAATATGTAAATGTTAATACCCACCCAGTCCTGAGGGTTCATTGGAAGGACTGATGCTGAAGCTGAAACTCCAATACTTTGGCCACCTGATGCGAAGAACTGACTCATTTGAAAAGACCCTGATAGTAGGAAAGGTTGAAAGTGGGAGGAGAAGGGGACGACAGAGGATGAGATGGTTGGATGGCATCACCGACTCGATGGACATGAGTTTGAGTAAACTCCAGGAGTTGGTGATGGACAGGGATGCCTGGCATGCTGGTTGCAAAGAGTCAGACACGACTGAGAGACTGAACTGAACCCATCAATGAAGCCAGTATAACTGATAATCTAATGATTAAGGATATTCTTTAGACAAAACTTCTTTGCATAGGGCAAAGCAAGAGCTTTCTAAGCCCAGTAAGTTTTATTTTGTTTTGTTTTTTGGCCGTGCCATGTGGCTTCAAGGATTCTTAGTTCCCCAACCAGGGATTGAACCTGTGCTCTCGGCAGTGAAAGCGAAGAATCCTTGCACTGGACCACTGGGGAATACTTTTTTTTTTTAAAGATCCGAGTGAAATAGTAAGTCAGCAAGAGAGCTCCAGGTAAAACAGTGCAAACCGCCCAGAATTCCCCTCCCATCCCTTATCTCTGGCCTGAGTCTCCCGTGTGTTTGCAGACTGACATTTGCAAGCAAGAGGGCCTCTGGGCACAGATGAAAGCTGTGATGATGAAGAGGAATTAACATCAGTTAGAGAGGTGGGCGCCGACGGTGGCATCTGCCATGCTGTGAGGAGTAAGTGAGCATGCCAACTGTGAATCACCACCGCTGGTCTTTCTGCAGTGGTGCTCTAGGGTTGCTCGTGGAGGCTTTTATTTTAGGACTTACATGAGAAGCGCCACCCACAGTGGGTTTTGCTGACAAGTTGTGGGGGTTCCCAACAGGCCCGATATTGGGAGGGAACTTGTTATGGGTACCTATAGTCCACCAGTTGTCCAAACCATACTAAATTTTTAACGAATTATAATCTGCTTCCTTCATACTATATCCAAGTAAATCATGATCAAACTTCTATACACATTATTCTTTTTTAATTCCCAAATAGCTCTTCTCTGTAGAAAACTAGGAAAATACCACTGTTATTTGAAGACATCAAATGATACATTTAATAAAATATACTGCTATTTTATTTCTAGATAAAAGAACTTCTGAGAATTAAAAAAAAAGGCAGGATTATATAAATAAAAAGCGTGTAAGCCTTTGGCATAAAAAAGTCAAGGTCTCTTTCTTACCTCCAGAATGGGACACATGACTTCCGCTGTGACATCACCGTGATTCTTACAGAATTTATAGAATGCCTCGATGTAGGACTTAAAAAGAAAAACACAAAACAATAAAATGAACATATTTTCCTTTTGGAAATTTCTAGATCAGCTTTTCAAGACTTATTAAACTCTTTAATGAAAATTGAATTACTTCTCCCATAGGGAGATATTTTATAATATACTTGATGGAAACTTTCACCATGCAGTACAATGCACAGCCTAAAAAGCAAAACTCTGTAAAAGAACAAAATTGAACTTATCATAGCTTGAAATAACTTCCCAAGCACTTTTTTGCATGGCTCTTGGATTATTTCACAGTCAATTCTCACCATTCTAACAAGACTATGAAACTCTCTTATGAGCTCAGCAAATAAGTCCAGAATGGGCCCTATGAAAAGCGAAAGTCCTAGTGCTCGGGAGACACATTTGGGATGGCGCTGAGCGTGGACGACGCACGGGGAAGGCCGAGTCTAGGCTGTAGAGTCAGGCAGTCTGCGTCTGAGTCTCAGCTCTATTTCCCACTGGCTCGCTGACTTCTACCAGCTAAATTTACCTCTCCATGCTTCTGTTTTCTCATCTGGGAGCCGGGACAGCACGTAGTTTTGTTGAGTGGATTAAATGAGCTAATGCCTAGAAATGCTTAAAACAGTGGCTTCTGTTAGCTGTATCTCAGGGATGCCTCCTCTAAGCCCATAAGTCTCTTTATAAAAAGGAAACTGCCACAATGCAGTGCCTTGGAGGGGTTTCATATGCCTCAGCATAAGAAGCTAGACAGAGGGCATATCCATTCAGTTGCTCTGTGAGAGTGTCTAAAGATGCTGGGGTTGCATGGGTGAAAATGGATAGCCCCTTTGACTCAGCCCCTATCACACAGGGCGTCTCAGAGGGTGGCAGCACGGTCCAGACAGAGGGCCACACTGCACAAGGTGGTGCCTGTGGGGTCGTGTCCACAGGTTGGCCATCCTGGGGTGCTGCACACTGTCAGTAAATTAAAACTGTGTGGGCAGGTTCACTGTGAAATTCACGGACTCTAACAGGGCTGAGGACAGAATGAAACCTACATAACACAGGGGTCGCTGTGCGCACTGCTGCTCTGGAAATGGATTGGCGTTGTTCACCCCACTCGTTTATCTACCTATCCGTCCATCCGTCCATCCAGGTGACACCTTTTATGTGCCAGGTGCCATGTAAGAGCTAAGGATACAGAGAGGAATGGGATCATCTCAAGAATCTTGCTGGATGGGAGAACTTGACATACGTGTATTCAACTAGAGGACAAGTCAGGACTAAAAAGAGATTTGTTCCCATTATGCCTAACCTCATAATTCAGAAGTTGGCTAGCAAGAGCTAGTGCTAGCGTTAAGTTGCTTTCAGTCATGTCTGACTCTGTGCGACCCCATGGACTGTAGCCCGCCAGGCTCCTCTGTTCATGGGATTCTCCAGGCAAGAATACCGGAGTGGGTTGCCATTTCCTTCTCCAGGGGATCTTCCCGACCCAGGAATCGAACCCACGTCTCTTATGTGTACTGCATTGGCAGGTGGGTTCTTGACCACCAGCACCACCTGGGAAGCCAATACCAAACAGCCGAGCCGATCGTTGGTCAATAGAGTAAAAGTATTAGTCACCCAGTCGTGTCCTATTCTTTGCAACCCAGGCAAGAATAATGGAGTGGGTTGCCATTTACTTCTCCACGGGATCTTCCTGACCCAGGGATGGAACCTGGGTCTCCTGCTTTGCAGGCGAATTCTCTACCTGCTGAGCTGCTAGCAAGTAAGTGACATCTAATGAAGAACTCTGGTTACAATGTATTATGTAACAAAGAACATCACATTTGGGGAAGCAGTTACCTTGTATAGTTTATTACGCAGGATTTCAATATTCAGTTCATCTAGAGCATTTTCAGATGTACAGTCTTGAAAGAATGGAGCTGAAAGCAGAAATTATCATACAAAGTAAATCAAAATAGGATTTTTAAATTGTAGAAAATGTTTCGTGAATGTACCACCCTCTGCTCACCCCTAACTAGGAGACTGTACAGTGATGGGCACTTGATAGCCTCAGTGAAGCTAACAATGACGGTGACGGGGGAGTGATTACTGAGGAAGCGCTTGCTCTGTGCCAGCCGTCAGTAAATACTGGATACACTTAAACATATTCAGTCCTCACAACCTTGAACTACTCACTTTATGGTTTCCGTTTTTGAAGCCCCTCCCCACATCAGCCAGCCGTATTCACCATTTGCAACCTTACTATGTACAAGTATGGAGCTGTATTAAAACTGTCCTAGTTTTTAAAACTCTTTGATAGGAAGAGAGTATTGTTTTCAGAATGAGGAAACTGGAGTGAAATGAATTGTCCCAAGTCCCTTGGTTGGGGGCGACAGGACCTGGTTTCATGCCTGTGGACCTGGGTTTTCAGACTCACCGTCTTTCAGCCATGCTATGCTCCTGGAGCAACCGACACTTAATAATGATGCAATTACTTTTCTTTTTAAAGTTTGTTCTAAATGGCAACTATTATGATGAATGATCAACAGTGAACTGCTATTATCTAGGTTTCCTGACAATGAAGATATAAAATGATTCCTTCAGCATTTTAAATGCTGCAACTATTGTCAGTGCCAAAGTATGATGACATTAACATTTATTTTATTACTGCTTCAGGTCATTTGACAGGCATTCCTGAGCATCTCAGAAAAAATGGCATTCCCAAACTTCTTAAAACAAAGTGTTTTCCAGACACACCCTTATGCAGACAGAAATTTAAAGTGAAAAGGTAAGGAACAAATCACCTAAAACCCAGCTGGAAAAATTTTTTTTTTAATTACAAGTTTTATCATTCTTTGCTGTGATCAGGAGTGAAGCCCATGGGTTTGGAGGCTGGAAGATGAGGCCTGGCCCTTCTCGGCTACCAATGCATGGGATCTGGGGCGGTATTACACCACTCATCTTGATCTGAAAAAGGAGGGAGCTGGACCAGATGATCCTGCAATGTCCCCTCCCCTTCGAGGAATCTGTACAGTATGGCGCTGTGTTCATGGAGACAGCTGTGACTCGCAACTGCATTTTCTAATAGTGTGATAACACACACAAGCAGCTGCACGATTACTTATGCATCGTACCCAACGGTGTCTCGACCAGAATGGCATTGAAGAGGTCAGAAGGTGTCTCCGCAATGTTGACTGCTTCCATTTCCGTGAAATGGCCCAGGGGGTGGCACTTCACCAGAATGTCCTTCACGGGTTTGTTGTGCAGCGCGCCGTTCATCAGGAGAATCACATTGTCTATCATGTAACTGCACCTGGTGTGGAAGGAAGACTCGGTCGTTAGGAAAACGATGAGGATAAGAAGCTTCCCGCAGCTTAGATGAAAGCAACACACACCGCTCAGCCACATACTCGTTCACGAAGGAAGTTAGATCTCCTTTTATTTTAAACTCTGGTGTATGAGCGATGTGGCTGGGGTAAAATACACGACTCCCAGAGGGAACTGTAGTTTGAAAAACCATATTCATAGTTATAATAATTGACCGGTGGAACCACCTAAAAGATGACCCTACACACTAATTGTTATATGTGGAGGGTGGGGATGGGGGCAGAGAGCCACGAGGGTGTAAAATTGCTTGATTTCTCATGGTGGACTACGGATCGACAAAGCTGAGAAACAGAACTGAAGGGTTTCTTTCTACTTTAAAAACTGACTTTTGAAATCTGTGATGAAGCCCCATCTCTGAGGATTCAAAGTTTTAAGTATTTAAAATAAAAAGGAATAAAATTAAAATATTCATTTTAAAATTAAAATGCTTTATTTATTAAAAATTAGACTGTTCCGGTCTTTTTCTCTTATGAGAGAGTGAACTTTCTAGCTTCTTCCCCCTCCCAGAACTCCAAGCGTCCGTAGATTCACACTTAATGTGATTTCTTCCTTCAATACAAAGCCCTATATTCCAAGGATGTTCCAAACAATGAGGTTGAGAAGTAAGAGAGACACAGTCGCCTCCTTTGTAGCGAACATAGCTTAAGGGAGGTACTGGATAAGAACCCACTGGGATGCCCTGTTCAGCACACCGGCTGCGTAGAGATTGTGGGGTGGTGTGCAGCTTCAGAGCCGAGCGTTTAAACCCGTCTGGGATCAGACTGATGACATGGTTGGATGGCATCACTGACTCCATGGACATGAGTTTGGGTAAACTCTGGGAGCTGGTGATGGACAGGGAGGCCTGGCGTGCTGCAGTCCATGGGGGAGAGTCAGACACGACTGAGCGACTGAACTGAACTGAACTGGGATCAGACTTCCTAGGGAGTGGCTTCAGGCTGCAGCTTGCAGAATGAGCAAGAGCTGTCCAAGCAAAAGCGGCTGGGAAGGGGTTGAAAGAGTGCTTCCAGGCAGAAGGGAGAACACGTGGAAGGCCCCAGAGGCAGACAGCCAGGAACAAGGACATCCTTTTGCCTGAGGCTGAGTGCTGAAGGTGGGGCCCAGACTGAACAGGCGGGGTCCTGAAGGACAAGATGAGGAATTTAGATCGAGGGCCCTGGGAGATGCTGAGTGCCTTTAAGGACAGGAGAGAATTATGATCTACATAGACAGGACAGGCATTAAAACAGAAGAGGGAGGCACACTTCAGTAAAATGCTTTTCAAAAGTTATACTGCATTTTTATTTAATTATGATAATCACACTGTGATGATAATAGGTTCTATTATTAGTGAAATTTTACAGACGAGCAACTAGAGGCCCAGACAGGTAAAAAATCTCAGCCATGATGACACAGCTAACAGATGAGAGAGCCATGCGTCAAACTCGGTCTGCTCCTGGAAACCTTCTCTGAACGCTCAGGTTATGTTGTGTTTAGTTGTCAAGGATGACGCATCGGTTTCTGGTTTTAACAGTTAGAAGCTGGAGCTATTTGTTGAGATGCAAGCATTGGAGGAAGAGCAGGTTATAATAGGAGCAGGTTTTGGGCAGAGTGAGCTCAGATGCCTAGGAGGAGACCCCAGGCAGGCTTCAGACATCTGAGTCCTGAAGACAGTGGTGGGGCAGAGACGGTCAGGGGACCGGGTGCAGGGTGGGGCGGGTGGGGGGCAGTTTAAACGTAGAAGCAGGTGTTTGGGTGTGCTTGAGATCACACCTTTGAGTGCACCTCAAGAGTTCCATCCTGAGAACTCTGGGGAACCCCAACATTCAAGGCCCTGGACAGAACCTCAGCAGTAATGACCAGACGGGAGCAAGAAAGCCACAGGAGGGAGTTCTAGGACATTTCAGAAAGAAGTCAAAGGCCACAGGAAAATCAAGGTGAAGTGAAGTTGCTCAGTCGTGTCTGACTCTTTGCGACCCCATGGAATATAGCCCATCAGGCTCCTCTGTCCATGGGATTTTCCAGGCAAGAGTACCGGAGTGAGTTGCCAGTTCCTTTTCCAGGAGATCTTCCCAACCCAGGGATTGAACCCAGGTCTCCCACGTTGTAGGCAGACGCTTCACCCTCTGAACCACTAGGGAAAATCAAGGTGGACACTAAAGCCAAGTGTTTTCGGGATGCAGCCACTAAGAAGCCCTCTAACGCCAGAGCGAGCACATGTTCAGGGGGATTTGCTTGTGGAAGGGAAAGGGGAGAAGGCAGGAACCTGGCCACTGTGTGTTTAAAACGAGTGGGAAGTAAAGAGGTTTTGTTCATTTTGCTTTTTAAAAGAGTTCACGCTGCAGGGCAGCGGAGGGTAACTATATGGAGACCTAGCGGCTGAAGGAGCTTTGGACTTCCAGTTTTGGTGTTTTTTCCCCTAAAGATGGGAGCGAACAGAACATGATTAAGAGCTGAGGGGAAAGAGGCAGCGAGAGGCTGAGGTGGAAGAGATAGAAGGGACAGCTAAGCGATGAGACACAGTCCTCAGGTTTGGCAGCGATGGGACTCAACCTCTGCGTAGTTTAAGCTTGAAAATAAAACACCTTTCAGGACTTCCCTGGTGGTCCAGTGTTAAGAAGCTGCCTTGCAATGCACAGGATGCGAGCTTCTTCCCTGGTCAGAGAACCAAGATCCCACATGCGACAGGGCAACTAAGGTCACGTGCCTCAGCTAGAGCCGCGTGCTGGAAGCTAGACCCACGCTGAGCGGAGTCCCGCTGCAGCCAGAGAGGCCCATGCCCCGCAGCAGAAGATCCCGCAGGTCGCCACTAAGACCAGACACAGCCAAACGGGATAAATGAGTGTGAAAAAAGACAAACCCACCGTTCACTGGATGAAAATAAGCCTGTCCACTCAGAAGCACAGTCACTGGAGTCTGGCTGCCTGGGTTACGGACTTCCTGGGCAAGAATGCATTTCCAGCAGGAAAACAGTCTCCTGCACAGCACCTGAGCTTCTAAAAGTTATCCCAAGAAAACTTTTACCTAAAGAAGTTTAGAAGAAGGCACGTATCCCTTCATGAAATTGTGTAACTATGAAGTTTCTTCACCTCCTCCAAACAGCAGTGCCAGATTTAGACATTATAGAATTGGAGAATCCTTTTTATCTCCTGAAAAGGATATTAAAATGGAAGTGCTTATTTAACTGTCCCTTTATGGCTCAGAAGCTATTACCTGAGAGGGGAATTGCCAGCACTTAATAATCTTAGCAGACTCCAGATGTTTAACTGTTCCCCACAGCACCCCTGTGATGTAGAAGCAGGGGAGCCGCCAACATTCCCAATTTGCAGAGGACTATTAGACCGACGCTGACAGGGGCGAACAGTCAGTGAGAAGTCAGCCCACAGGTAACAAAACTCAAGCGCACGCCTGTGCAGCGCATGTGGGTGTGTGCACACGTGGGTGCGTGCACGTGTGTGTGCACGTGTGTGTGTGCACATGTGTGTGTGTGCACATGTGTGTGTGTGTGCACATGTGTGTATCAGGTGCTTTTTTTTAAGTTAACAGAGGCTAGGTCCTACATTGCAAAGAGAAAGGCATACAGAGATTGAGTTGCTTTATTTCAATTCATTTAAGTGGCCTTGTTTTCAAGATGGGATAATAATGGCAGTTCTCATAGTTTTGTTCAGAAAACAAAGCGAGAACTCAAGATTGGACCACGGCAGGGGAGAGGCATCTCTTTCCTCACCTCCAGCACGCAGGCACCAGGTGCATAATGAGCGGCGATTTGGGGTGGATGGGGATGATATGCCCAGAAGATAACTTGTTCTCTCCAGACTGATCCTGATAACCTTCAGGGCCATGCCTCCAGTGGTTAGGAATGAAATCTCTAATGGGTCACTTGAGTCATGTTTGAGTTTAAAGCCACATGAGTGATTATATTCTTTGCAGCCAAAGATGGAGAAGCTCTATACAGTCAACAAAAACAAGACCAGGAGCTGACTGTGGCTCAGATCATGAGCTCCTTATTGCCAAATTCAGATTTAAATTGAAGAAAGTAGGGAAAACCACTAGACCATTCAGGTATGACCTAAATCAAATCCCTTGTGATTATACAGTGGAAGTGAGAAATAGATTTAAGGGCCTAGATCTGATAGATAGAGTGCCTGATGAACTATGGACTGAGGTTCGTGACATTGTACAGGAGACAGGGATCAAGACCATCCCCATAGAAAAAAAATGCAAAAAAGAAAAATGGCTGTCATGGGAAATAGATGGGGAAACTATGGAAACAGTATCAGACTTTATTTTTCTGGGCTCCAAAATCACTGCAGATGGTGACTGCAGCCATGAAATTAAAAGACGCTTACTCCTTGGAAGGAAAGTTATGACCAACCTAGATAGCATATTAAAAAGCAGAGACATTACTTTGCCAACAAAGATCCGTCTAGTCAAGGCTATGGTTTTCCCTGTGGTCATGTATGGATGTGAGAGTTGGACTGTGAAGAAAGCTGAGCACTGAAGAATTGATGCTTTTGAACTGTGGTGTTGGAGAAGACTCTGGAGAGTCCCTTGGACTGCAAGGAGATCCAACCAGTCCATCCTAAAGGAGATCAACCCTGGGATTTCTTTGGAAGGAATGATGCTAAAGCTGAAGCTCCAGTACTTTGGCCACCTCATGCGAAGAGTTGACTCCTTGGAAAAAACTCTGATGCTGGGAGGGATTGGGGGCAGGAGGAGAAGGGGACGACCGAGGATGAGATGCTGGATAGCATCATGGACTCAATGGACGTGAGTTTGGATGAACTCTGGGAGTTGGTGATAGAGAGGGAGGCCTGGCATGCTGCGATTCCTGGGGTCACGAGGAGTCAGACACTACTGAGCCACTGAACTGAACTGAACTGAACTGGGTGCTTACCTAGTTCAAACTTCTCATGTTTCAAATACCTGTGCTTATAAGCAGTAACAGAGCCGAGACCCGTGTCCCTTCAGTTGGGCCAATGTTTCTCCCACTCATGGTCTAGACAACCATTCTCATTGAGCCCCTTCTAAATGTTTTCTTCTATAACTCTGACATTGGCACCTGTGAAAATCATGAAGTGAAGTCAAGGTCACTCAATCATGTCCGACTCTTTGCAACCCCATGGACTATACAGTCCATGGAATTCTCCAGGCCAGAATACTGGAGTGGGTAGCCTTTCCCTTCTCCAGGGGATCTTCCCAACCCAGGGATCAAACCCAGGTCTCCCACATTGCAGGCAGATTCTTTACCAGCTGAGCCACCAGGGAAGCACGTGAATGAACCTAAAATTGTGAGAGTAAATGACACGATTTGAAAATGTTTAGGTTTTAAAAAGACTAATTTTTTAAAATGCCAGCCTTTCTTGAGGTTGTCAACATGTGTCAGGCATTACATGCAATACACACATGGTTCTACTCAAGACTCCCCACCAGTCAGTGCTTAAGGGCCACTTTACACAGAGCAATCAGGCTGTGGGGGTTCCACACCTTGTCCAAGGTCACGCTGCTGGAGAGGGGCAGGATTGGGACCCCCCCACCAGAGCCCGGCTCCATTCAGACAAAGCAGCTTCGCCTTAGCGCTGTTCTTTTTCCTTCTGCCCCCCAACTTATTTAAGGATCTTGAAGCTAACTAAATTAACTTCCCTGTGATATAACTATCGAATTCTGGGCTAATATAACAGTTCTAAATGGTCAGACACTAGAGAGAGCCATAATTCAGTGTTAGTGGAACTGTTCTATGAATAAAAATTTTAAGTACTTAAGTGTCATTAGCAGCAGCTGAGAAATGACCATCATTCCCTAAGCACTCTGGCGTGAGACAGTTAGGCAAAGAGAGAGAGCTCTTTTAAGAATATAGTTAGGAGAGGTTCGGAAGAAAGTGGTCACGTCCTTTCTGAAGACTCATCTGCTAAGATGGTAGGCCCAGGGAAAAGCCAGGGGATTTTACAAATCCTTCAGGCTTCTCTGGTCGGATTTTGGTCTGAGCATATCACGCACCATTGGACCCCGCTGCCCAAACCACATTAATATTCAAGGTATATGAAAAGGAAAACATTCATCAATAGAGTGAAATGAGGGGAAAAAGATTTCAATAAATTTCTAGAAGATCTCAGACAAGTAGAGTTTTATTGATGGCTTTAGAGCAAAAGAAGTCCCTGATCAGAAGGTACACGTGATGAAGCAGCTGCAGAGTTGGGACGTTGCTGTGAAAGGTGTCAGGCCTGGACTGGTTCAGGAACAGCGCCAGCTGGTTCAAGGCTGTAAGGCAAGGGGCCCGGGCAGTTAACTACAATAATCTCCCAGAGGCGTGACCTCCCAGGTGGGGTAAGGCAGCAAGGCTTAAGAGCGTTGCCGTGGAACCACAGGAAACAATTGCTGGAAAGGATGGGCTAGCTCATTTACTCTAAGCTGATACGTAAAACCTTTCATTGCAAACTTAAATACTGCAAAGATATTTCTGGTATATCATAGATGTCAGTATTTAAAGTGAACCTGTTAAATCAGTCAAATTAAATTATTCAGTGACATGTCTGGATACTCACCTGCTATAGGCTGATTCTTGTCCTCCTAAAATTCATGTTGAATGAAATTCTAGCAGAACTATGCAAATCCTTAAAGGATAATGCCATCAAGGTTTTGCTTTCATTATGTCAGCAAATCTGGAAGACTCGGCAGTGGCCACAGACTGGAAAAGGTCAGTCCTCGTCCCAATTCCCAAGAAGGGTAGTACTAACGAATGTGCTAACCACTGGACAATTGCACTCATCTTCCAGGCTAGTAAGGTCATGCTTAACATCTTGCATGCTAGGCTTCACCATTATTTGAACCAAGAACTTCCAGATGTCCAGGCTGGGTTTAGAAAAGGAAGAGGAACTAGAGATCAAACTGCCAACATTCGCTGGATCATAGAGAAAGCAATGTAATCTCAGAAAAACATCTATCTCTGTATCATAGACTACACTAAAGCCTTTGACTGTGTGGATCATGACAAATTTGGAAAGCTCTCAGCAAGATGAGAATACCTGTATGTGGGTCAAGAAGCAACAGTTAGAACCCTGTATGGAACAACCGATTGGTTCAAGACTGAGAAAGGAGTATGACAGGGCTGTCTGCTATCACCCTGTTTGTTTAACCTATATGCTGAGCACATCATGAGAAATGCTGGGCTGGATGAGTTACAAGCTGGAATCAAGACAGGTGGGGGAAATATCAACAATCTCAGACATGCAGATGATACCACTCTAATGGCAGAAAGTGAAGAGGAACTAAAGAGCCTCTTAATGTGGGTGAAGGAGGAGAGTGGAAGAGCTGGCTTAAGACTAAAAACTAAAAAAACTAACATCATGGCATCTGACCCCATTTTGGCATGGCAAATAGAGCAGGAAAAGGTGGAAGTGGTGACTGATTTCCTCTTCTTGGGCTCCAAAATCACTGTGGACAGTGACTGCAGCCGTGAAAGCAGAAGATGATAGCTTCTTGGCAGAAAAGCGATGACAAGCCTAGACAGTATGTTGAAAAGCAGAGACATCACTCTGCCTACAAAGGTCCATATCTTCAGGGCTATGGTCTTCCCAGTGGTCAGGTATGGTTGTGAGAGCTGGACTGTAAAGAAGGCTGAGCACCAAAGAATTGATATCTTTGAACTGTGATGCTGGGGAAGACTCCTGAAAGTCCCTTGGAGTCCCTGCAAGGAGATCCAACCAGTCAACCTCAAGGAAGATCAACCCTGAATATTCACCGGGAAGACTGATGCTGAAGCTGAAGCTCCGGAAGTTCGGTCATCTGATGCAAACAGACGACTCATTGGAAAAGTCCTTGATTCTGGGCAAGATTGAGCACAGAAGGAGAAGAGCGCATCAGAGGGTGAGATGGCTGGACGGCATCACTGATGCAATGAGCATGAGCTTGGGCAAACTCTGGGAGATGGTGAGGGACAGGGAGGCCAGCTGTGCTGCAGTCTATGGGGTTGCAAGGAGTCAGACACGACTGGGAGACTAAACAACAAAGAATTCATGTTGAAGCCCTAGCCCCAGTGTGATGTTGTGTGGAGTTGGGGCCACGGAGCTGTTGATTAGGTTCAGGTGAGGTCCCGACGGTGCGGCCTGCATGATGGGATTAGTGCCCTTCTAAGGACAGACACCCGGCATCTTGCTCTCTCTCCTGCTGTGTGAGGGCACAGTGAGGAAGGGAGCCTTCACCAGGGGGCCAAACTGGATGGCACCGTAATTTTGGACTTCCGTGCCTCCAAAACGGTAAGAAATGAAGTCCAATTATTCAAGTCACCAAGTCCGTGCCATTTTGTTATAGAAACTCAAGCTCACTAAGACACCACCACTATTCAATTACAAATACATAAACAGAAAGAAATTATGTTGTGCTTTTTTTTTCTCTGGAAATGTCATTTCTACTCCAATTCTCTGATGAAATTTTACACTAATATAGCATTTATGTCTTTATGTTGAAAGTCTTTTATGTCTCTCTCTAACTCTCTAGACATATAATTAAACACTAATTTTCCATTTCCTGTGATCATAGGCTTCAGATGTTAGAAGAGATTTTACGAGTTATTATTACTGTTACTACCATGTGGATACAACAATATGGAATAAATTTTTAAAGCTTTTAATCTTGAAGTAAGTATAGATTCTCTGGGAAGTTGCAAAAATTGTACAGAGAGGTCCTACGTCCTCTTCACCCAGGTTCCACCAGGGGTTGCATCTTCATCGCTGTAATGCTGGCATTAGACAATTGACATCGATCCTCTGCATGTGTGTGGTCCTGTGTTACTTTACCCCGCGTGTAGATTGGTGCAGGCACCGCCACAGTCGAGGTGCGGAACTCCCTTGTCATCTAAAGGCCTCCAGCGTGCCGCCCCTTCATCGTCAGACCCCTTTCCCATCAACCGTCTCCTGCTGTAAAGTTTAGGCAGTCAGTCATGACTCTTTGTGACCCCGTGGACTGCAGCCCACCAGGCTCCTCTGTCCATGGGGATTCTCCAGGTCAGTGATACTGCAGTGGGCTGCCATGCCCTCCTCCAGGGGATCTTCCCAACCCAGGGTTTGAACCCAAGTCTCTTGCATTGCAGGTGGATTCCTTACCATCTGAGCTACCTGGGAAGCCCAGCTCTGAACCTCTGGCAAATACTACTTTGTTCTTTCTATAGCTTTGCCATTTTTGTGAATAATATTTGACAAGAATTATATATGATGTGACATTTTGAGATTGGATATTTTAATTCAGCTTAATTCCCCTGAGATACACATAATACATACACGTTGTTGCCTGTAAATAATGTAAACATGGACATTTGTGTGTCAGTTTTTATGTAGAAATAAATTTCAACTTATCTGGAATAATGCCTAGAAGTACAATTTGAGTTGTATGGTAGAGTATGTTTAGTTTTTTTAGAAACTACATAAATCTTATCTCTTAAAATTTCTCCTAATCTTCCCTACTTATAATAGAACTGTCTAAATATTTCCACCATATACAGTAAAGACCACATTGGAAAAATATTAATTTTTGCTTCAACTGTCAACTATAATATAGAAAATCAAGATAATACAGAAAATCAAGATAAAACAGAAAATCAAGATAAAACAGAAAATCAAGATAAAACAGAAAATCAAGAGGAGGGAGTCTGCTGCATTTACTCACATTTGCCTCCTACTTTGTTGTTCTTTTCCTGATAGTTCCAGATTCCTTCTTTTGTCATTTTCTTTCTGTTTCAATAATTTTGTTCAGCCATTCTTTTAGGGTAGGAAGAGGAACTAAAAAGCCTCTTGATGAAAGTGAAAGAGGAGAGTAAAAAAGTTGGCTTAAAGCTCAACGTTCAGAAAACGAAGATCATGGCATCTGGTCCCATCACTTCATGGGAAATAGATGGGGAAACAGTGGAAACAGTGTCAGACTTTATTTTTGGGGGCTCCAAAATCACTGCAGATGGTGACTGCAGCCATGAAATTAAAAGACGCTTACCCCTTGGAAGGAAAGTTATGACCAACCTAGATAGCATATTCAAAAGCAGAGATATTACTTTGCCAACAAAGGTCCGTCTAGTCAAGGCTATGGTTTTTCCAATGGTCATGTATGGATGTGAGAGTTGGACTGTGAAGAAGGCTGAGTGCCGAAGAATTGATGCTTTTGAACTGTGGTGTTGGAGAAGACTCTTGAGAGTCCCTTGGACTGCAAGGAGATCCAACCAGTCCATCCTAAAGGAGATCAGCCCTGGGATTTCTTTGGAAGGAATGATGCTAAAGCTGAAGCTCCAGTACTTTGGCCACCTCATGCGAAGAGTTGACTCCTTGGAAAAAACTCTGATGCTGGGAGGGATTGGGGGCAGGAGGAGAAGGGGACGACAGAGGATGAGATGGCTGGATGGCATCACGGGACTCGATGGACGTGAGTCTGAGTGAACTCCGGGAGTTGGTGATGGACAGGGAGAGCTGGCGTGCTGCGATTCATGGGGTCACAAAGAGTCAGACATGACTGAGCGACTGAACTGAACTGATGGGCCACAGATTCTTAGTTTTCTGAGGCTGTTTTGAGTCACCCTTCATTCTTGAAAGATGCCTTCATTGTATACAGAATTCTGGGTTAACATTTCTTTCCCGTTAGCATTAAACAACGTTATAACCCCTCCTTCTGAACACCATGGTTTATAATGAGAAATTCACCATTGTTCACATTGCTTTTTCCCCACGAGTATCACAGCTTTCAGGCATTTTTGTGTTTGTCTTTCACAAGTTTGACTCTGACACATCTTGGCTTGGATTTCATTGGGTTTCTGTTATTTGGGGTTCGTTTAGTTCTTGAATCAGGTTTGTGTCTTTTGCCAAATTCTGAGGGTTTTCAGTCATTGTTTCCTTGAACAGTCTTTCACCTTTTCCTCTCTTCTCCTCTGCTTTGGGACTCACTGCTGCTTTGCATTGAGTCCCTGGTGTGATGGACAGTGGAGCCGGGGGAGTCTTAATCTTAAAGAGTGCAGAGGGAAAAGTTGGAAGCTTGAAATCCAGAAGCTTGGAGAAGGGCTCTGCCCCTACACACCCCCAGCCACCCTTGCAGATGAGTGACTGCACGTCCACCTGCAAAGCAGAAGCCTGAAGAGACACTGCCATCGCATTCTATCAAAGGAGCCTCCTGGCAGCATAGTTCATGACCGCCTGTGCCATCATGGGCACCCGGCTGAGGCAGTGTTTGCCAGACTCCTCCACCAAAAAGGCCCTGCCTCCTCTTTCCATACTGTCCTTTTTGGAAGTCAAGCATAAGGGAGGTAGGAAATATGGTACCCCCCTTGAGGGTGGAGAGTCTATACAAATCATTCTGCAAGGGAGACGTGTCTCTTCCCCCTCATTTATTAAGTTAGCCAATCATTTATTTAGACCTGGATGGTCTTAAAGAATATCTATTTTATATTTTGGATGATAATTCAGTACAACTTCCCTTAATTGGCTGCTCAAATTGCTCCAGTTTTGGCCCCTGGGGGCTCTTGCAGTCCGTTCCTGTGAGCTCCTTTAACACACCCCAAACCACTGCAGGTTCTTCTGATTCATTTCTCACATCCTCATATTCTGATGTTACAAGATAGTTCAAGTTCATCTTGCATATTTCTCGCTCCAGTCCTAGAATAGCTGTTTTTGCAAGGAATGTCGGTTCCCTTTATGGGGGAATGGTTTTAGAAATCAAGATCTAACAAAAGGGCTGAAAATATACCCATTAGACTTAGCAACCGGAGTGATTTTGAGGGCATGGTTGGGCTGGAAATAAGACTGAGGTGGATTGAGAAAATAAGTGAGAAGATAGGAGTAGAGACCACCCTTTTTTAAGAAGCTTGGCATCAAGGGGTGGGGAAGGGCAGAATACCATTGTCTTCACACGATTGCTGTGCAAATTAAATCAAACCACACATATGAAAACAGTCTGTAAATCAATCATAATAGTAAAAGGAGGCCAAGCTTCAAAACAGATAAGCCTAATTCTCAGCCCAGCTCTATTACTTAAAAACCAGTTTAAAAAGAGCTCCATTTCCTCAGTCTCAAATGGAAATATTTTTTCGACTTGAATTGCTGGCACCAGGATTAGTCTTACATATGAAAACACTAGTACAGTGCCTCCAGTAAAGGAGAGTCACATACCCTTAGAGGAAGCTAATTCCCTGTAAACTGGACCTTGGAGGAAGAGGAAGAAAAGATTAGAAGCTGCATATATAATATTTAGTGTAAAAATTTTGCAATGTTTATACTCTTTCATCAAGCCTGAGATTTCTATATCTCTGTACTTTCACACTTAGTTCTAGTTAATAGAATCCTTTCTAAAGTTACCTATTGCTCTTACAAGACAAGGGATTAACCCCTGGTATGGCATGGTGATATGAGGCTGAGGGCTACAGTCATCTGGGAGACAGAACATCCACAGGACATAAACCACGATACCTGTTGGGATACTGGCCCTCAGGTTTGATTTATATATTTTACAAAATCTGTTACCAACCTGTTCTGCATCTTATAGCCCTAGAATTATCCTTGCGGGGTCACCGTTTCGTACGATGTCTCCGTTAAGATATCTGAACTTGAAAATGGTTAATGTTTTCTCTTTGGAAATGTAATCACTAGTTTCAGAACATGCTGGTTAACTCATCATAAATGATGGCTGCTTTTATGTATAAAAAAAGCTTGAGCCCCTTAGTGAAGATGGAAGCTCTTCATGACTCAGACTGAACTCCCCCCTCCAGGCACGGCTGGATAGGAAATAACTTGGTGAACTTGGAGATGGGCAATAGATTCACCATCTCAAAGCACTGTGACTAAGGTCTGGCTTCATCACGGGAGGCACACCCTGATAGCAGGACTGGTTCCTTCTACCTAAGCGGCCGGGTCAGCATCCTTTCATCGGCAACGTCATGCCGTGCTCTCAGCGTCCGCAGTTCTGTTCTGGGTGAGCAGGACTGCGATATGTTTCCGGGTGAGCAGGACTGAGATATGTTTCCGGGTGAGCAGGACTGCGATATGTTTCCGGGTCACGCTTGTACGTACGGAAAACACAGGGAGAGGGACATAAAACGCACAACTCATGGAAGGTGTGCGGGGAGGACGTGTGAAATGCGTTAGCTGCGCTTATTTCATGCTCAGCAACACTCCTCGGTGAAAGGGCCTGGTCCGCCTTAACAACCCCGCCGGTTCTTTGCTGTGACACAGACGGTGGGGCTGGGCTTCTCAGGCGGAAGAATCTGCCTGCCCGCGCAGGAGACGTAAGAGACGCGGGTTCGATCCCCTGGAGGAGGGCATGGCGACACGCCACTGTTCTTGCCTGGAGAATCCCGTGGTCAGAGGAGCCTGGCGGGCTACAGTCCATGGGGTCACAAGGAGTCGGACACAACTGAAGCGACTTAGCACAAAAGCAGACGACAGGGCCAGGTAGGAAGTATTTCCAATGTGGTAATTTTCAAATGAAAGCTTTTCCTGACTGCACTGATAAACATTTCTGTGTTACCCCAGAGGTACTCAGTCCAATGCTAATCCTACATATTCGGGTGGGGCAGCCCTGCATTTAGTCTGATTTGCTGAACAGGCTGTTGAGATTTAGAATCTCCCCATTAATATTCTGCTCCTTCTTGAAACTGGACATTCGGGGCAACATGTCTTACTCCCCTGAAGTTTCCTACTTTTTAAATAGAGGAAGTGAAAATTAAAGCAATTTTTTAAAGCAATTCATTTTGCTGTCACGTGCATTTTTTTTTTCCTTCCAGGAAAATAAAATATTGGAAAACTATTCTGAAGTCAGCATTGCTGGAACAGCACATTTCGAACAAGAATGCTGGTCACTATGCATTTCTCAAACCCGTGGTAGCTCTGGAATCTTTAGTACTCTTCCCTAGTACTTAAGATTCTCAACAATCGTGGTCTAACCCATTTGTTTGGATTAAAAATTCTTCAAACTCATTCGTCCTTTTCTATCTCAGTGTCTTTGTTCCTACTCCTCTTTAGATGGAAAAAGTATCCATGGCCCACCAATTGCTAAATGCTGAAATCCTTCCCATCTTTTAAGGCCAATATTCAAATATTTATTTTAAGCTTTTAAAATATCTCTAGCTAGAAGTGATATCTTTCTTCTGTCTCTAAAACTCTGTATTTATATTTATCTTGGTGTAAAGTTAATTTTCAGTATACATTGGCAGCAGCCATGGTGAACATGGGGAGGAGTCAGCTCATTCATTCACAAATATTTATTATATATCTGAGGAGCTGAGACCCGGATTCAGCATTAATTCTGTCGCCATTCAACTGTGTAATCTTGGACAAGTGATTTCACATGTTCATTTCAAGTGTAATTATTTACAGATCATTCCTCCTTGTCTTTATTCCTTACAATATCCTTGCAGACTGTTTGTTTTTTTGCGGCCTCCAAGAGGCCTGAACCATACTTTCCCAGGACAATAGCACAGTGATGATTTCTCTCAATGGATGAGTACGTTTCTTCCTATGTTCAGACAAGTATGTTAACTCTGATAGTCCCTGGGTGAAAAGGATGAAGGAGATACCTGGTACTTTTTCTAGGGATCATAGCTGCTTATTCCTTGCGTTTCCTATACTTTTCTATTGAGAAGAATAACATTAGCAAGATGGCTTCAATGCTGCCTCTTCTGTAGCAGTGTATGTAAATATTACAGAAATTGACAGGAAAACTCCAATGGGGTGGCGATTCTTCTTGTCCATTAGACAGGTAAACGTGCTGTGACTGTATATTATAGGCTGTTCTCCATCTGGACAAGAGTAGTGACTGGTGAATCTCATGTTTATTATATTCAAAACACCAGTCACAACAGGTTTTGGAGAATCTCATTTCTTCCAATAAGGAAAGAAAAAAAAAAAAAGAAACAGCTGAGAAGATAAGGAGAGGAACAAAACATTTCAAAATAGTTGGAGTATGAGAGAGCAGTTTGCCGATAACTGTCAAAATCTAGAACCTGCAGTTACGGACAGAGCAGTTTCACTTCTGGAAATCCCTCGTAAAGAAATGCCAGCAAGAGAAAGCAAACATAATTGGTACAATGATTTCTATTGTAGCATTACTTGAAATAGCAAAGAAATAAACTATATGGACAAAAAAGGGAACGGAGTACAATGTATGCTTTAAAATAAGGTAGATCTTTGTGCATTTATGGGCTTTCCAGGTGGCTCAGTGGTAAGGAATTTGCCTGCCAGTGCTGGAGACACAGGTTCAATTTCTGGGTCAAGAAGATCCCCTGGAGAAGGAAATGGCAACCCACCAAAGTATTCTTGACTGGAAAGTCCCATGGACAGAGGAGCCTGGGGGGCTACAGTCCGTGGGGTCACAAAAGAGTCAGATATGACTTAGCCCCTAAACAACAACATTATGCACTTCTGTAGAAAATTCTTAATATCAGTACATTACACTAAAAAAAAAAATTGTAAACAATGCATCATATAATCTAACTGTTCTAAAATAATTAAAACCAGCTATGTATATTTTACATGTTGGTTTAGATATAAATATATGCATACATATAAACTTTTTTCACGTTGAAAGAAATTTGAAAAGGCATGCATGAAATTTACGAATGTTCCTTCTGGGCTTTGGGAAGTAGGTACTGAAGTACAGACTTAACTTATGAAACCTCTGTTCTGTGTTTCTAAAAAGCCACCTCGTAGGATTGTTGTGAGGATTAAATTTCATGCATGAATAGTGACTGTGGGCTTCCCAGGGGTTCAGTGGTAAAGAATCCGCCTGCCAATGCAGGAAACTTGGGTTCGACTCCTGGGTGGGGAAGATGCCCTGGAGAAGGAAATGGCAACACGTTCCAGTCTTCGTGCCGGAAAATCGCACGGACAGGAGCCTGGCAGGCTATTCCATGGGCTCTCAGAGTCAGATGTGACTTAGCAACTGGACAACAACAAAGGGACTGTAAAATTGCTGGTTTGCAGAAAGCGCTAAATACATTTTTAAGTAAAAACTATTTTTAAAAATTTTAAAAATTTAAATTTCATTTTAAATTTAAAAAATAAAACAAGATAAAATACAACTAGGGCAGTGGTTATATGAATTAATACCAGGGTTATGGGACAGTCTCAAGTCTTACTCAACAATTGCTGGGGAAGGAGCAGAGATTCGGGGGTTACGGGGATCAATCGCGCCCCCTGGTGGTTGACTGCCGCCTAGCCAGAATGTGGCTAAAACAAAGGGAGCAATGTTTCTACCTTGCTTTCTCACTCTGGGGAGAACTGTTGTAGCATCCTAAGGTCTTTTACGCCCATGACCTTAGCATCCTTAATCCGCAGACGCTACTTTTGCTGTTACCAGTTAAGTGGCAGGGACAATCCAGCAGCAGGACTGGTTAAGCCTATGTTTCTGCTCTCTCCGCTAGGTTTTTCCCTCCTGGCCGCGTACAAACAGGGTCCCATCCTTCCAACCTCAGTCTCGGCATTACCTCCTTTATGCAACCTTTTCTCACTTTCACAGGTGATAAGACCCTAATGAGTAAAGTTAGCTGTATTGAGCAAATGTATGTGGATATACTGTGTGTGTGGGTTTTTTTATATTTTATATATGAGTATATTTTTCAGTGAGCTTCCCCGATGGTGCTAGTGGTAAAGAATCCACCTGTCAATGCAGGAGACGCAAGAGACACGGGTTCCATCCTTGGGTTGGGGAGATCCCCTGGAGGAGGCCACAGCAACCCCCTCCAGCATTCTTGCCTGGAAAATCCCATGGACAGAGGAGCCTGGCAGGCTGCAATCCATGGGGTCGCAAGAGCTGGGCACAACTTAGCTACTAAACCATCACCATGCTTGGTTTAATTCTCTGCTGTTGGTCTCTTGAAATTACTGTTTTTTAACGAGGCCATGTATTTTCATTTCACTGGGCCTCATGCAACACATAACTTTCAGTTAACACTTATGACTCTATATTGTATATGTGTTTTCAGTTAAACTTGCAACTCTATTGTATATAATTATTATTCTAGATGAGGAAAAGGCTTTGATTTACTAAGGAACTTTTTCAGGGCCCCGCAGCTGTTGTATTGTAGACTCAGAGCCTGCCTACTGGCTGTAAGAATTTCTCGTGCATCAGGGTCACTAGAGGGCCTTCTAAAAGTGTAGATTCCTAAACTGCAGTCCAGGACTTACTAAAACCTGATTTTTAGAGGCATGGTCTTGGAATCTGCACCTTAAGTAACTCTTCCACTGGCTTAGAGAGGCAAGTCCGTATTCAATTCATCTCCTGTCTTAGAACCTAGCATAGGGCTTCACTCATAGCAGTCACTTAATAAAGGTCATGCTGATTAATTAGGCTTCCATTGTGACACAGCTGGTAAAGAATCCACCTGCAACTCGGGAGACCCGGGTTCTGTCCCTGGGTTGGGAAGATCCCCTGGAGAAGGGAAAGGCTACCCACTCCAGGATTCTGGCCTGGAGGATTCTCAAAGAGTTGGACACCATGGAGTGACTTTTATTCACTCACTCATGCTGATTAAGTATCATTCAGTTACAGAAAGACCAAGTATTGCTTTTGTAGAAGAGCACCAGTGTTTTCAATTCCAGCACTTGGAGAATTTTACACAAAGAAGGTCTCGTCAGCAGCTGGACTATGGACCTTTTTGCTTCCCATTGATCATTCACATAGAATCTCTGGATATAAAACCTTTAAGATGGTGCAATCTGTAAGGTTTCAGAAGACCTTTTCTGGCCAAAGAGTCAAAATCACAAATACACAGTGTTGTCAACTGGATATTATTCAACCTGATACTTTTTCCTGGGAATTTGATTCTTAAAATCAGAATTTAACAAATTAAATACTTTGCAGACTTGGAGGTCAGGAAGAAACAAAACACACCTAGAATGCTCATGACCAGATGGAAGCCTAAACAGTCATTTAAAAATGCTAGAAAGAAGCCTTTGGCATGAAAAAATTCTGGTAATAGATATCAATGATTAAATTATTTTACAGAGTAATCTTAATTCTTGTAAATGTATGAGTATAAAAATATGTCAAATCATGGTGAGACTAAGGATAATTTATTAATTTAATGTAACTTAAATAGGCTTCTTATTCTTTTTGATTAGAAATAAAACAAAACTCTTTATCTTATCTGCAAATGCTTTTCTCCCTTAGCTTAGGATCCCAGGAATCACTGATTGCTTTCTCTCACTCGTTGCATCATGGGTCAAGATGCTAAATTCTGTCAGGTCTACCTAGCAAATGCATCTAACCACTGTCTTCTCCTTCCTATCTCTACTATCAACATTTTCAGTGTGAACGTTTAAAGTAGCTTCCTCTATAGTTTCTCCGCTTCACGTCCCATTTCTTCAATGCGTCTTTCATAATACCAGCAGAATCCTCTTCCTAAAATATGTAGCAGATCATTCCCCCTCAGCTGAAAAGTAGAAACAAACAAGAAAAAGTAGCATCTTTGAAACGCTGTTTGGAAAACCCAGTGTCACATCGGAGAAGGAAATGGCAACTCTTGCCTGGAAAATTCCATGGACGGAGGAGCCTGGTAGGCTACAATCCATGGGGTCGCAAAGAGTCGGACATGGCTGAGCGACTTCACTTTCTTTCTTTCTACAGATCCTTTTGGAGAGGGAAATGGCAACCCACTCCAATGTTCTTGCCTGGAGAATCCCATGGATGCAGGGGCCTGGAGGGCTGCAGTCTGTGGGGTTGCAAAGAGACGGACACGACTAAGCAGCTAACACACACACATACACAATGTCACATCTTAGGGTCTCTATTTCTTACTAACAAAAAGGACGTGGGTGTTTGAAGCATGGAGCAGCAGCACCCTTCCTGAAAAGCGTCCCTCCACGGGCTATTGCTGATGGAGATAGGTGAAGCCCTGCGTCAGGCCAGCCTCTCGTCTCATCCCCAGTCACGTGCCTGCTCTTATTGGGCTCCAGCCACGCCTGAGATGACCCATCACCCCCAGGTACACAGTCTTTTCATGTCTCACTTATGCAGTGTATTCTTTCAATCTGGTGCCCACTTGAAATACTGGTTCAAATTCTACCTTCTCTGCAAGATCTTTCAAAATCAGGATTAGTCATTTCACCCTCCAGCGTCCTCCAGTTGAATGCTCAAGTCTCTATTACAGCTGTTGTGTAATTCTGTCAGCTTTTCACCCTTCGTGGACACGTCTACCTGCTCCATTAGAATGTGAGTTCTCACTGACTCAGAATCATGTTATTTACATTTTGACTAACAAGTGATGGGGTGACCAAGTTTCTGATCCAGTTTGTGGAGGACTCTGGTAAAGAATTTTCCTGCAATGCAGGAGACCCCAGTTCAATTTCTGGGTCGGGAAGATCTGCTGGAGAAGGGATAGGCTACCTAGTATTATTGCCTGAAGTATTCCATGGACTGTATGGTGCATGGGGTCGCAAAGAGTCAGATGCTACTGAGCAACTTTCACTTCTTCATTTTAGCACCAAAAGACCTGATTCTGAGAAAACTTGTAGGGCAAACTAAGCTGTTCAGCCCCCTAAAGTACAACACAATGCAAAACCTGTAGAGGGTTATACAGTGTCCCTGAGATAGTCAAGAACTTTTGATTAGCTTTTATAAATGAATCTCTAAAGCTTTCTTCACTGTGTGGATCTTAACCTATGATTCTTGGTTGATGTTACTGTGAAGTATTGAAGATCATATATCCTTGATTATCCTACGTTGAGAAAATTTATTTTAAAAGATTAATGAAACTTAAAGCTTAAAAAATTAAATTAATATTTTGAATATTAAAATATTTTAATCAGACAGCTAATTTCAAAAGATAGAAGTTGAAATGCTGCGGGGAAGTGTTAAGTAGGAGGGAAGAAAAACAAAAGAATCCAAGCCTACATTACACAGTCTCTTCATTAAAATGCTATAGGATTCACTCCTTTGTTTCCCAGCACTGTGTATAATTATAGTACACAAAACCTCCAGATCTTCCAGTGATTAGGCACTCAAAAATATCCATTCCAGATTTTCAAAGCGAGTTTCACATATATGGTAATTATATCACACGAATGTACAGTTCTTGTACATTCATATTGTATTTATCATACCACTTTAAATATAGACCGTTTCTAATAGGGTTGGCTTAATCATTTTCAAAATGATACCCTGGGAATTTCCTAGTAGGGCAGGAAGTAAGCCTATTTGATGGCAGTTCAAGGAGCTGGACAGACACTTGACTTTGCAATATGTTCTAAAAGAGAAGTAAGAAAAACAGTTTCAGAACTACTGGACACCTGTCCTGCACACATACACCTTTCATTTTGGTAATGTATCTCCAGGCACTAAAGGAAATCAGTCCTGGGTGTTCATTGGAAGGACTGATGTTGAAGCTGAAACTCCAGTCCTTTGGCCACCTGATGCGAAGAGTTGACTCATTGGAAAAGACCCTGATGCTGGGAAAGATTGAAGGTGGGAGGAGAAGGGGATGACAGAGGATGAGATGGCTCGATGGCATCACAGACTCAATGGACATGGGTTTGGGTGGACTCGGAGTTGATGGACAGGGAGGCCTGGTATGCTGCAGTTCATGGGATCGCAAAGAGTCGGACATGACTGAGACACTGAGCTGAACTCCAGGCACTGCTGGATGCTGGCCCGTCACATGAATGGTGGGACAAACCACAGACTGTGATTCAGAAGACCTAGGCTTCAGTGTGATTCCTTTGGTCTCCGACAAGGAGATAACACTATTCATTGTAATTAACTCTGGCCAAAGACTCACAGGAATAATTGTGAAAGTGACTTCCAAGTCATAAGGTTGGGGCACCATAATGGGACATTTTCAATTAGGGGTGCCCATCTGAATAACCCGGGTGCCTTCCAAAATACAGGTGGGCCCCACTCCCAGGTCAGCTAGGTCAGAGTCTCCTGGGATAGGGATCAGGAATATACTTACATTCTAAAGGCTGATGTACTTGCCTTTTGACAAACTTTGGAGTGAGTGCAAGACCATCAGCTTTCTAGAATGATGGACCCACACCAGATGCTTTCCAAATCTCTTAATAATGCTCTGACTTTGAAATACACATTGATTCATTGAGCCTCTGCTTCTCTAATTTGAAAACTGGAGATATAAACCCTTCTTTGCATGGTTCTGATGCAAAGATGTAGGTAAAACATCTAGGTCTGATGCCTGATAAGAAACCTCAACATCTGGGGTCTGATAAGTAACTTAAATACCTGCAGATCATAAGGCAGAAGGGAGCGTTGGAGACTGTGGCCAATTGGGGAATGCAAGCCTTAATGAAACACATTTTTTAAGACTACTGTAAAGACTACCCTGGTCACATAAAACAGATCTATAGGAATGACATCTGGTTTTTAGCCCTAACATACCGTTCAATAAATAAGCAATCCTCAAGTACCATATATAAATTAAATACAAGATACAAAATCCTGAATTGTCTGAAAGGATGTTTCTATATGCAGGTGTAGGGTGCTGCTAAATACAGGATTATATATTGATTCAACAAATATTCAGTGTTCATTATTTACTAATGAGTCCAGATAGAGATGCTTAAAAGGACTAGTTCAAAGGGTTTACCATCAAGAGAGAGAGGAAGAAGATGAATTAAAACACGTCCATTACTAACAATACTAATACTACCAAAACTAGGCTCCTGTGTCCATTTTTGCATTAACATTCTACCCAGGTATCTGTGACTATCTATACATACTTATACACAGTTTTTAAATATCAGTAATGACTGAAATATTTGGAATTTTAAGTAATTATTTTTAGAAACAGTATATTTTAACTAGATCGATATGATAGTTTGTTGTGAAATAAGAAGGCTTGCTTAATTAATCTAAGGTTCCTTCCAGGTTTAAGATTCTATAGTTAGAAAACAATCAATCACAGAATCATCACATAAGAGGAACCACTGACCAAATGACTCAGAGTCATTCTTAGAGCATTTCTTAACATATTTGGGGAAAATTTCCATCATGTGAGATCGTCTCTCAACTTAAAAAGTACAAAAGCTGGCAGCTTTCAGATTTAATTAAAACTGGACTTGCTCTCTGTCTTCATCACAGGTCAGCATTTCCATACTCATCTAAAGTCTGAGCAAAATATTTGTGCAAAGCCTACTGCTAACATTTATTTCAAATCACTTTTTAGTGGTTTGGGCAAGTTCCTGCTCTTAAGTTTTCATTTCCTCTTCCTTAAAATGGTGATGACCAGAACTGAGTAAGACTTGTCTCTGAAGACTCCATAATCTGGAATTTTCTTCCCTAGCCTCCCTTCCCCATTTCTCTCCTCTTTCTGCACAGCCTGCTCCAGCCAAAACTGACCAATTATCATTCACTCAGCGTCCTTCCCATCGGCATGCTTCAACCCCAGCCTTCTCCAGAATCTCCAATTTCGACTCCATTTCCAACCTTGGCAACAATGTCGGCCCTTCTAGGAAGCCTTTCCAGAATCTTCCTCAAAGAAAATGCTCGGGCTTTGGACTGAGTCAGACCCGGGTTCATATCTGATCTTCATTCTCACTAGTTGTTTCTTGGTGGATTCTTTTAAAACGTCAGCATCTATATCTTGTCTATAAACAAAACCCCAGACTACAGCGCTGTTAGAAGGCTAGATTGCATAAACAAGGAACACAGGTGCTAACAACATGTCTCAAGTACATCAATGATTACTTCCTGCTTTGAACTATGATCATTCCTTCTAACTACTTACTGGATCGTTATTTGGGAAAGACAATTTGAGCTGGATTCCTACTCTCATTCTTTACACCAAAATACATTTTACATGAATCAAAATTTTAAATGTAAACAACAACAAAAGAAAGGAAGAAAAGACAGGTGAATTTACTGATGCTTTGGAGTGAAGGCTTTTCTAAGCAGGACACAATAATCAAAAGATTGTACAATAAAAAGACTGGTGATAACTAAATTAAAAATTTCAATATTCTTACAGCAAAAAAAATTAAAAGTTAAGTTTTATCAAATGGATGAAGGGCTAACTTGCTTAATTTATAAAGAGTCCTTGTATAGCAACAAAAAATGCTGCATATGATAATAGGAAAAATAGACAAAGAATTTGGTCAGGTAGCAAATATACATGACTAGTAAGTGTTCCTTTTTGCTAATAAAGAAATATGAAAAGTGAAAGTCAGTCATGTCCAACTCTTTGCCACCCCATGGACTGTAACCTGCCAGGCTCCTCTGTCCAAAGAATTCTCCAGGCAAGAATACTGGAGCGGGTAGCTGTTCCCTTCATTCCCCTCTCCAGTGGATCTTCCCAAACCCAGGTCTCCCACATTGCAGGTCGAGTCTTTAGCACCTGAGCTACCAGGGAAACCCAAGAATACGGGAGGGGGTAGCCTATCCCTTCTCCAGGGGATCTTCCTGACCCAGGAATTGAACCAGGGTCTCCTGCTTTATAGGCAGATTTTTTTTTTACCAGCTGAGTTACCAGGGAAGCCCATAAAGAAATATAAATTAAAGCAAAGAGATAGTTTTTAACCTATTGTTAGGGTAAAAATTAAAAAGATAATATCTGATGTTGGTAGTGGTGTAGGGGCACAGGCCTTCTCACGCAGTTTTGGGGTACAAATTGGTGCTACTTCTGTTGCGTTCAACCTAGCAAATTTTCTAAAATAAACAAAGGGACATTCCTTTGACTCAGTCCTTGCACTGCTAGAAATTTAGCTTAGAAATAAATTGAAGACCTACACTATAATGAGTTAGAGCTAGTTGCAAAACTTTTTGTAATAGAAAAAAAAAAGAGCAGGACGCCGCTGAGCAACTTCACTTCACTTCACTTCGCTTCTTCGGTTCAGCCGCTCAGTCGTGTCCGACTCTCTGCGACCCCGTGGACTACAGCACGCCAGGCCTCCCTGTCCATCACCGACTCCCGGAGTTTACTCAAACTCATAATAATGCCTGATAAATTGAGTTATAATGTATGCCAAACATGGACTTCTACACAGTTATTAAAAATGCATGACATGGATGAGGATATTTCTAACAGATATTAAGTGGGGAAAAACTGATGTCATCTGTGTGGATTGAAAGGTGGGAGTAGGGTGGGTTGAGTATGTATCAATATACATACAGAGTGCAATTTTTTTTAGAAAAATAAGAAGTAACTGAGAAGTGCTTACTTTTAGGAAGAACTGTGTGGGGAGGAAGGGGATAGGTGGAATAGAGGGATATTTTTATTATAAGCCTTTCTGCACCCGTCTATGGCCTGGATGTAGTAACCATAGCTGTATATTAATCTAAATTATACACACATGATAGTTAGCTCATCCTTTGTGGGCGTTTGTTCTCAGCTTATCAGCTAAGAAAACTAAAGGGGCCCAAAGTTTTGAGCACTGGATATAGTTTATTAACTAGATTAAGAAATACAATTTATTATTGTGTAGAAATTCAAACACTTTTTAGAAAGAAGGGCCTTCACACCAAAAGACTGGAACCACTGGTGACGGAGAGGGATAAAAATAAGACACGTCTAACTATGATGGGCGGAGAAGGCAATGGCACCCTACTCCAGTACTCTTGCCTGGAAAATTCCATGGACGGAGGAGCCTGGTAGGCTGCAGTCCATGGGGTCGCTAAGAGTCGGGCACGACTGAGCGACTTCCCTTTCACTTTTCACTTTCATGCGTTGGAGAAGGAAATGGCAACTCACTCCAGTATTCTTGCCTGGAGAATCCCAGGAATGGGGGAGCCTAGTGGGCTGCCGTCTTTGGGGTCTCACAGAGTCGGACATGACTGAAGTGACTTAGCAGCAGCAGCAGCAGCAGCAACTATGATGGGAACTCCTTACTCTGTTGAAGGGGTAGGTGTGACTTTAAGAAAGATCTGTGATATTTCAACCCCACCTTGACAATCGATCTGAAAATGCGGCGTAGTACCTACCTTCAGTTCCAACAGCTGGAATGTTTCAAATATCAGCAGCACTTATCACTGCTTAGAATGAATGACCTAATCATGTTTATAAGTAAATGAAATCTATTTTCTAACAGTGAAAATGTGGCTCTATGCTCTTCCCTGGTCGCTCAGACGGTAAAGAATCTGCCAGCAATATGGGAGATCTGGGTTTGATCCCTGGGTCGGGAGGATCCCCTGGAGAAGGGAATGGCCACCCACTCCAGTGTTCTTGCCTGGAGAATCCCACGGTTGGAGGAGCCTGGTGGGCTACAGTCCATGGGGTCACAAAGAGTCTGGGGATGGAGTGACTAATGCTAAGATAAGACAGGCTCTTATCAGTTCTCAGATTTGAATCCATTCAAACTTACAAACAACAGAAGTGGTCTTGAACTGTGGGCCAGCCTAACCCCACCTGGAACTCTTAGGGGTCGTTTGCAGTCACCCTGGGGGGGAGCAGGGGCCCCTGCTGTCACTTACGTCATGTATGTGAAAAAGGTGCTTAGCGGCTCCAGGGAGTGATTCCGGAAATACTCAAACTCTCTGCAGAGCTTTTTCCTCATCTCGGTGTCAATAACGGAAACAGTAAGAGGAGTGGCTTGATTGGCCAAGAAGTTGCCATAATCCGTGGTCTGGAGATGAATTTTCAGATCTGAAATTAAACAAAGCACCAGATCAGGTTAAATTTGGAACATGCATGAAAAAGCTTTACAACACTGACTGAACTTGCAGTAACTTTATGATAAATGCATATTTATTTACTGTTTGTTATTTATTTGATTGCACTGGGCCTTTGCTGCTGCCTGTGGACTCTCTAGTTGCGGTGACGTTTCCTGCTGCCGAGCACAGGCTCCTGTGCACGGGCTTCAGTAGCTCCAGCCCCTGGGCTCAGCTGTGGCTCACAGGGCCCGCGGTACCCAGCCTTCAGCAGCTCCAGCCCCTGGGCTCAGCTGTGGCTCACAGGGCCCGCGGCGCCCAGCCTTCAGCAGCTGCGACTCAGGGGCTCAGCTGCTCCGCAGCATGTGGAATCTTCCCAGATCAGGGACGGAACTCTGGTTTCCTGCGCTGGCAGGTAAATTCTTATCCACTCTTCCACCAGGGAAGTCCGATAAATGCATATTTAATTATTACTACCTTATTCAGTTCAGTTCAGTCGCTCAGTCATGTCTTACTCTGCGACTCCATGAATCGCAGCACGCCAGGCCTCCCTGTCCATCACAAACTCCCAGAGTTCACTCAAACTCACATCCATTGAGTCGGTGATGCCATCCAGCCATCTCATCCTCTGTTGTCCCCTTCTCCTCCTGCCCCCAATCCCTGCCAGCATCAGAGTCTTTTCCAATGAGTCAACTCTTCGCATGAGATGGCCAAAGCACTGGAATTTCAGCTTTAGCGTCATTCCTTCCAAAGAACACCCAGGACTGATCTCCTTTAGAATGGACTGGCTGGATCTCCTTGCAGTCCAAGGGACTCTCAAGAGTCTTCTCCAACACCACAGTTCCCTTAATATAAGGTCTACATATGATTTAGACTTGAATGTTAATCTCTAAAGCAATAAAAGATTCAATGTTAAAGCAGATAATAAAAAACGACTTTTAATTACATAAGAACTTAGAATCATTGAGCACAGTTGAAAAGAACATTAGAAACCACCTCGTCCGGAGATTGCAAACTGGTTTTAACTGAGCCACTATTTGGAAATGGTGCTAGGAAAACTGTTTGAGGATAATAAGCCTCCATCCCTGCTTGATGGCAAAGAAAAGTTTATTACTAATATTTACCCTACAGATGAAGAAATTGAGTCTCAGTGGATCTAAATGGGTTTTAACATTCAAAAAACGAAGATCATGACATCCGGTACCATCACTTAATCAAGATCATGTTGTGAAATTGATTGAAAGCCAGTATCATACTTTTAAAAATATCTGTATTTTATTACCAATCAATTAAATCAGATTATAAATTATTCTGTTACAGAATTAAGTAACAGAATAATTGATAAAATGATTTAATTGATCGGTAATTATTTAACCTCATTCATCTGAATTTCAAAAATACCTGGATAATACTTCTGGCACACCTCCTGTTCTGAACTATTACAAAGTCTTAATATGTTAACTCCAAAGAGGCAGTTCCAGTTTCTTAGTAGTATCTTTCATCTTTTGGTTCCTTGGGTGGTACCCAACACATAAGTGTCTCAAATATCTGAACATCAGAAATGTCTTTGGCACCATGTCACACATGACTGAAGTCAGTAGAGCATCCTAGACTTTATTGTAATTTTCACTGAAACATTTATTATCTATTATGTGCTGTTACCACAGGAGACAAGACATATTCCTCATCTTCAAGGAAACTCATAATCTGGTGGAGGTAGAGGCAGGAAAAAACAGATGATGCACCCAGCTGAGTTCAGGGATAAAGATAAGAACCTTGATTCATGGGAACATAGACAATGACTCGACGGATATGAGTTTGGGTAAACTCCGGGAGTTGATGATGGATAGGGAGGCGTGGCGTGCGGCAATCCATGGGGCCGCAAAGAGTCAGCCACGACGGAGCCACTGAACTGAACTGAGAAGATGAGAGCAAGACTCGGAGGGATGAAAGCAAAACAAACCTAGGAGAGTTTCCAGAAGAAGGTTAAGCCTTCAAGTTCTGTGCAAGAGTGCGAGGAAGGCACGCCATGAATTCGTACCGGTGGGGAGGGGCGAGAGATTCAAAGCAGTTCAGTGCTGTTGAAGAGCTGAGTGGGAGAGAAGGAGGCGTAAGAAATGAAGCCAGAGAAATACGCAGGGGCTGTCCCCAGGAAGCCTTGGTGTGACATTCTTGATCCTGAGGATAGCAGGGAGCCCCCGTGGGAGATGAGCTAATCGCTCCGGGAGCTGATGCGCGAGGGGGCACGTGCACTCAAGTGGTTCTCGAGTCTCAGCAGACAGGCATTCTTCAGGGTCTGGAGTAGATCATGCATCAGAAGTGCTCTTCATCTGACTGACCGCAGCATTTATTTGCTCAATTACCTATTTAATTAGCTTACCTTAAAAAAAAGCATACTCTTGCGCCATGCCTTGTTTGGCTGCTATTTTGACAGCTGAGACTTTTATACAGTTTGACAGTGTGCAGTCTCAGCACGGAGAAATGTTTGCCAACAGGAGTGACACCAATGGTATTGCTTCCAAAACCATGATATATGGCTCATGTGACATATGTTTCTCTTTCAGCTGCCAGTGAGATGCTGAAATTAAATGTCTCAAGTGTTTCAGACCCTGCTTAAGCAATCTTGTAAACCTGTGGTTGGTGGACAGTTAAGTTAGAAGGAGCCTTGCCTCCCCACCCCAAGGTGATCCAAGGGACCCTTGAAATCAGATCTGAAGAAAATCTTAGCTTGAAATATCGGCTCTGAGTGAATATCGTTATCTTTCGATGATAACGATCATGCTGATACTTTTGGGGTCAGATGTTTTTCCTCGCATTTCCCCAAGTGCTTATGTAAACGTGCGTGCCTACGCGCTCAGTCACGTCCAACTCTTTGCGATCCCATGGACTGCAGTCCATCAGGCTCCTCCGTCCATGGGACTTTCCCAGGCAAGAATTCTGGAGTGGGCTGCCATCTCCTGCTCCAGGGGATCTTGCCGACCCGGGGGGTAGAGCTTGAGTCTCCTCCATCTCCTACACGGGCAGGGCGATTCTTGCTGAGTCACTGGGAAGCCATGCCTATCTTAATAGGTATGTGATAAACAGAGCTTTGTGGTCGGATACATTCGGAGTAAATAAGCGTCTTAACTGCAGGAACTGAAAGCCTTTAATACATTAATTTGAATGATTTATTTGGAAAGAATTTGGTACAGAACTTCCCAAGCCACTGGAAAACAATGCAGCCTCCCACAGAGCACACTTTGGAAAATTACTTTTTTCATCCAGAGTCGTGTGGCAAGTGGCACTCTCTCTTTTTTATTCAGATGAGATCACTGCCAACTAAATCCATTTTATAGGTCCCAAACACGGTAGCACAATGGGAACAGTTTCAGCCATTAAAACAAATGTCTGAGTATATCACACAGAGTATAATAGCATATATGCGTATGTGCCTGCATGCGCGTACAAAGAGTCATAATGTAAAAATGCTTCTTCTGTGGGTTGCAGTCATTGGGCTCAGGGAATTAGCTGAGATCTCTTGACTAGTGAGGCAGGAAAACTCGCTGGTTGCTATCTTTTCTCTGTTGTTTTGTTCGGTGGTTCATTTCTTTTCCTGTGCAGCTTCCTGTTGGAACTCTTTAAAAATGAATGTCCAGACTGTCACACTCCAGGTAGGTTTATGCCAAGGCAGCACCTGTACTTGCGAAAGATGCTATCTTTGAGCAGCCCCCTACCTCTTCCCCACACTCTGCTTGATGCTGAACTTATGGAAATTACCTGACCTTTCCAAACTCAGTTTTCTCACCTTCAAAATGGGTTAGAATGTATGCTTTTTGGGTTACTGTGCGGCTTTAAAAAAGATAACGTAGATGAAGACCTTTTTTGCCCCCTTACTTGCACCTATATCCTCCCAAAATAATTTGATTCGATTGGCTAAGACTTCGATTTTTATTCCCTAAATCAGAATTTTCTTAAATAATATATTACCATCATACTTTACAGTTACTTAAATTTGAATAAATCTGTCAGTATTTTTAAAGCCAGATGCTTCTTCCTCCATTTTTGCTACGGTACTGCCATTTTCATGGTGATGAAACTTTGAAGAGTTTTCTTCAAGTCCTCTTTGAAGATTTATTAACTCCAAATCCCCTGCATCGTTTCTGGATATCTTCCCAGAGTTCCTCTGCTTATACCCCAGTTTAGAGTGACGACGATGTCGTAAACCTAGATCCCATGGCAATCTCTTCACAGATTCTCCCAGGTTTGTTTCCTTTCTGTACTCCATGCCTCAAACTTTCATCTTTCCTAAGAAACACTCGGATCTTAGAATGACCCTCTAAGTAGCGTGGAGCTACTGAATTTTAGGCCGATTAAAAGCAACTTGCAAATTATTTGTATTTTACCACTGACAGATGATTTTAACATACAATATAAGCCTTAACAATAATTCCCATTCCATAGATGAAGAAGCTGAGACTCAGAGAAATAACTTGTACATCTTTCCATGTATACAGGTATTTGACTGAAGATTCTGACATGACTCTCCTCACTCAATATTCTGAAGTTCCATAATCAGACCTTCAGTGGCCCCTCGAAAATTTTCCCAGCACAAACTCCTGCATTATTGTAATACTCTAGTATTGCAGGCAACCGCTTTACCCCTCACCAGTATGCTTTTATGTTTTTCTACTAATAGTCCATTAATTCTCCCCAAGAGCCGAGAATGGCTTGTCAGCTCAACTCCCCTGACCCCACCTCCAGTTCCCCATTTCATTGGCATTTTCCCAACCCACTGTCCTTCAAGATTCACTTTACTTTTGAATATATCCTATAGCTATAAACTCTTCTTAAATTTTAATAGTTTTTATTTATTCGTAGAATGATTGTTTCCAAAACAAACCAGTGCTCTTTGAAGGAAAGCAGAATCGACAACATAAGAGTCATACACCAAACACTATTAACCACAACCAGGAAATGGGAAGGAGTTTTTAGGGATTTAAAAGTCTAGAAGAAGAGGGTAAATTAATTCTTGTTGTACATACATGGTAATTCAGGCGGTGTTCTTATGACTTCCTGGGAATTCTCATGATTTACAGTTTACAAAACATTTTCAGAAATGTCTGATTACTTAGAAACTGGGAGTTAGGCCAAGGAGATACCATCAATCAGAAAGGAAAGCACCATGGCTAAAAGTTAAGCAGCTGGCTTATACCCCAGGCCCAGAAAGCAAAGTCAGGACTTAAACAGGCAGACATGTCTGTTGCATATTTTCAAATTCTTACCACGTGCAAAACACAGCCTTAGGCTAGGGAAGCTAGGAGACAAAAAAGGATATGGTGTGGTTTCTATCCTTTAAAAAAAGTCTGTTTTTTTTTTTTTAAAGTTCAGTTTTACTGACCTATAACCAACAAATCAAGTTCTAAGGCATTTAAAGTATAGATGGTGGTGATCTGATACACTCTGATGCACTGTGAAAGGATTCTCCCACCTCCTTAACTAACACCTCTATAAGCAGACCTATTTACAGTTTCTGCCCTTGAGAAGCTTATAATTTAGGAGGGGATAGATTCATTTATTCATTCAGGAGTTAAGTATATCTTTACAAATAGCTCTGAAAAGAAGAGAAATGAAACGCAAAGGAGAAAAGGAAAGATATAAGCATCTGAATGCAGAGTTCCAAAGAATAGCAAGAAGAGATAAAAAAGCCTTCCTCAGCGATCAATGCAAAGAAATAGAGGAAAACAACAGAATGGGAAAGACTAGAGATCTCTTCAAGAAAATTAAAGATATCAAGGGAACATTTCATGCAAAGATGGGCTCGATAAAGGACAGAAATGGTATGGACCTAACAGATGCAGAAGATATTAAAAAGAGGTGGCAAGAATACACAGAAGAACTGTACAAAAAAGACCTTCATGACCCAGATAATCACGATGGTGTGATCACTTACCTAGAGCCAGACTTCCTGGAATGTGAAGTCAAGTGGGCCTTTGAAAGCATCACTACAAACAAAGCTAGTGGAGGTGATGGCATTCCAGTTGAGCTATTTCAAATCCTGAAAGATGATGCTGTCAAAGTGCTGCACTCAATATGCCAGCAAATCTGGAAAACTCAGCAGTGGCCACAGGACTGGAAAAGGTCAGTTTTAACTCCAGTCCCAAAGAAAGGCAATGCCAAAGAATGCTCAAACTACCGCACAATTGTACTCATCTCACATGCTAGTAAAGTAATGCTCAAAATTCTCCAAGCCAGGCTTCAGCAATACGTGAACCATGAACTTCCTGATGTTCAAGCTGGTTTTAGAAAAGGCAGAGGAACCAGAGATCAAATTGCCAACATCTGCTGGATCATGGAAAAAGCAAGAAAGTTTCAGAAAAACATTTATTTCTGCTTTATTGACTATTCCAAAGCCTCCGACTGGATCACAAGAAACTGTGGAAAATTCTGAAAGAGATGGGAATACCAGAGCACCTGACCTGCCTCTTGAGAAACCTGTATGCAGGTCAGGAAGCAACAGTTAGAACTGGACATGGAACAGAAGACTGGTTCCAAATAGGAAAAGGAGTACGTCAAGGCTGTATATTGTCACCCTGCTTATTTAACTTCTATACAGAGTACATCATGAGAAACGCTGGGTTGGAAGAAGCACAAGCTGGAATCAAGATTGCTGGGAGAAATATCAATAATCTCAGATATGCAGATGACACCACCCTTATAGCAGAAAGTGAAGAGGAGCTAAAAAGCCTCTTGATGAAAGTGAAAGAGGAGAGTGAAAAAGTTGGCTTAAAGCTCAACATTCAGAAAACGAAGATCATGGCATCCGGTTTCATCACTTCATGGGAAATAGATGGGGAAACAGTGGAAACAGTGTCAGTCTTTATTTTTGGGGGGCTCCAAAATCACTGCAGAGGGTGACTGCAGCCATGAAATTAAAAGACGCTTACTCCTTGGAAGAAAAGTTATGACCAACCTAGATAGCATATTCAAAAGCAGAGACATCACTTTGCCTACAAAGGTCCATCTAGTCAAGGCTATGGTTTTTCCAGTAGTCATGTATGGATGTGAGAGTTGGACTGTGAACAAAGCTGAGCGCCGAAGAATTGATGCTTTTGAACTGTGGTGTTGGGGAAGACTCTTGAGAGTCCCTTGGACTGCAAGGAGATCCAACCAGTCCATTCTAAAGGAGATCAGCCCTGAGTGTTCTTTGGAAGGACTGATGCTGAAGCTGAAACTCCAATACTTTGGCCACCTCATGCGAAGAGTTGACTCACTGGAAAAGACTCTGATGCTGGGAGGGATTGGGGGCAGGAGGAGGAGGGGACCACCGAGGATGAGATGGCTGGATGGCATCACGGACTCAATGGACGTGAGTCTGAGTGAACTCCGGGAGTTGGTGATGGACAGGGAGGCCTGACGTGCTGCGATTCACGGGGTCACAAAGAGTTGGACAAGACCTCTGAACTGAACTGAACTGTGATGACTCAGGGGACTAGATAGATAAACGAGACAAACGTCCTGCCCCAGAGTGACATTCTTACGCAAATATCACAGATGCTGTACAGAATCAGGTACATTACACAGCACAGTAAAGCACAAAGTTGAGGCCTGTCTATTCTGTCTCAACAGGAGTGAGTAGAAAGGGGTTTATAGAGAAAGTGACCTCGAATGGAGACTTTAAAGAGGAATGCGCATTCTCCAGGCAAGCAAGATGCAGAATGGAATTTGTGGCTGAAGGAATAACTGTAGAGAAAGTCAGAAGAGCTCTGAGGAAACTCTTACCAGGTAGAGATGGGATGGAAATTGGCCAGTTAGCTCAACTGCTTAACTGCTGCTGCTCAGCAGCTTCAGTCGTGTCCGACTCTGTGTGACCCTGTGGACTATAGCCCGCCAGACTCCTTTGTCCAAGGGATTTTCCAGGCCAGAATACTGGAGTGGGTTGTCATGCTGTCCTCCAGGGGATCTTCCCAACCCAGGGATCAGACTGAGGTCTCCTGCCTTTCAGGAAGATTCTTTACCGTCTGAGCCACCAGGGAAGCCCCATTGGTTAGAGTGTGGTGCTAACAATGCCAAGGTCACTGGTTTAATCCTCATAGGCCAAGCTGTCTAGCTTTTAAACTGAGTTAAATTTATCCTGCCTGATAAAAGTATTTTTGAACACTGATAATATTGTATACGCATTTTTTATACAAGGCAGAGAAAATAAATACTATAATTAGGGCTTCCTGGGTAGCTCAGATAGTGAAGAATCTGCCTGCAATGCGGGAGACCTGGGTTCCATCCCTGGGTCGGGACGATCCCCTGGAGGAGGGCATGGCAACCCACTCCAGTATCCTTGTCTGGAGAAACCGTGGACAGAGGAGCCTGGTGGGCCCCAGTCCATGGGGTCCCAAAGAGTTGGACACGCCTGAGTGACTAATACTTTCACTTTCACATAATTAGAGGTACAAATAATATGTAAAGGAAATTGGTGAAATCCCTTTGAAATAAGAGTGTTCCTTATATAAGAGTTTTTTTAAAAGTTAGACTACCTTTTAATAGATAGTAGGTATTTTCACTTTCATGCATTGGAGAAGGAAATGGCAACCCACTCCAGTGTTCTTGCCTGGAGAATCCCAGGGATGGGGGAGCCTGGTGGGCTGCCATCTATGGGGTTACATAGAGTCGGACACGACTGAAGCGACTTAGCATAGCATAGGATAGATAAGGTCTCCTACTTGTCAAAGTACTACTACGTATCCACACGCCTGCCACTCATTACTAGTCCCAATAACTACTATTTTTAATTCCACATGAATCCTTTCACAGTTTATTAAGCCTTTTCTTTTTTTTGTAGTTATAGGATATTACATTATATAACTGTTTCATAATTTATTTAACCATCTCCATTACAGTGGACATTTGTTTTCCATTTTCTGCCAGTCCCAACAACGCTACACGAAGTCCCAGGCCAAGTGTACATGCATTTAGAATTTTGAGGCCCAACCGCTCTCATTAAGGGGTTCTTACTCTTTCAGTGTTTTTATTCTTTAGAGTGGGAGCCCTTTTAGGGCTGGGTATTATCTTTTTCATCTTTCCTTCCCTGGCTCTAACTAGAAAGTGCTGAGTACACGCATTAATTCCCACATGAAGCCACGGTTGGAAAGGAATGGAGGTCATGTCCCTTGAAAAGGAAGCATTAATGATTGTGCATAAGCTGTAATCAGCTCCTCTCATTCGCTTCCCAAAAATGACGGCAGAGACAAGGGAAAGGCTGGGTCCAGACCTCTCACCATACCTGAGAGCCAGGGGTCACGTTCACCACGGACTTTAGAGAAAGCTTGCTGCTGCTTGTTGTTGAGTTGCAGTCCCATGGACTGCAGCCCCGGCTGCCACCCCCACCCCCACCACCACCCCCCACCCCGCTCCTCTGTCCATGGAATTCTCCAGGCAGGAATACTGCAGTGGGTGGCCACTTCCTTCTCCAGGGGACCTTCACCACCCAGGGATCCAACCTGCGTCTCCAGCATTGCAGGTGGATTCTTTACCTCTGAGCCACCAGGGAAGGCTATTTCTTACTCAATTTTTGAGCTCTGAAGTGTTCATCTTACCACTTTGTCTTTTTTTTTTTTTTTTTTGAAGAGGAAAGAATACTTACAAACGGTCTGATTTGTAATTTAAAAATCTAATGAAAATAGCATTGTTGCCATGAAAAGACATGAGCGTCAAATGTATGTTACTAAGTGAAAGAAACCAGTCTGGAAAGGTTACATACTTAATGATCCCAACTGTGTGACATTCTGGAAAAGGCCAGACTAGGGAAACAGCACAATGACCAGTGGTTCCTGCAGGGGGTCACGGATACGGAGAGTAGTTAGAGCACAGAATAATTTCAGGGCTGTGAAAATACTCTGCATAATGTAACAGTCGTGGACACATGTTGTACATTTGTCCATTCCCATAGAATATGAAAGAGGAGAGTGAAAAATCTGGCTTAATACTCAATAGTCAAAAAACTAAGATCATGGCGTCTGTCCCATCACTTCATGGCAAATAGATGGGGAAACAGTGACAAACTTTAATTTCTTGGGCGCCAAAATCACTGCAGATAGTGACTGCAACCCTGAAATTAGAAGACACTTGCTCCTTGGGAGAAAAGCTATGCAGTATATAAAAAGCAGAGACATTACTTTGTCAACAAATGTCCATATAATCAAAGCTACGGTTTTACCGATAGTCATGTATGGATGTGAGAATTGGACCATAAAGAAGGCTGAACACTGAAGAATTGATGCTTCTGAACTGTGGTGTTGGAGAAGACTCTTGAGAGTCCCTGGGACTATAAGGAGATCAAACCAGTCAATCCTAAAGATCAGTCCTGAATATTCATTGGAAGGACTGATGCTGAAGCTGAAGCTCCAATATTTTGGCCACCTGCTTGGCAGCGCAGACTCATTAGAAAAGACCCTGGTGCTTGGAAAGATTGAAGGCGGGAGGAGAAGGGGACGACAGAGGGCAAGATGGTTGGATGGCCTCACTGACTCAATGGACATGAGTTTGAGTAAGTTCTGGGAGATGGTGAAGGACAGGGAAGCCTGGTGTGCTGCAGTCCAAGGGGTCTCAAAGAGTCGGACACGACTGAGTCAATGAACAACATAGAATGTATGAGTAGTTGCAATGTAAACTCTGGACTCCGCGTGATTATGACGTATCTAGCGTAGGTTCACGGATTATAAAAAATGCACCTCTCTAGTGGAGGACGCTGATAACGGGGAGGCTGTGCATGTGTGGGAGCAGGGGTTATATAAAAATTCTCTGTACTTTCTCCTAAATTTTGCTGTGAACCTATAGCTGCTCTAAAAAAAATTAATTAAAAAAGACAATTTTATGGCCCTTTCACATTATTATTTTGGTTCAAGTTAATTGTAAATAACTTTTTTTAGAAGTCACTTGTTAGGAATTTTCTGTGTGCAGTACCAGTGAACTGGCTATGTGAACTGGCTTCCTCCCTATTCCTGGGAAGGACTGAGCCATGGAGGGCCTGAAATAGAGGGTCCTAGTGACTGGTTCAGGCGGCTGTTAGTCAGGGTCAGATCCTGGAGCAAGTGAGTATTTCTGACCACGCTAACTTGCGCAATCATAAATGTCAGGATTTTTCAAAGCCTTTGTGGACAGTCTTCATATTTCTTTCTTCCAAAATGACCTGAAACCTGTGTTCCTGGTAAGTGGTTCTAAAACAATTCGTTGGTGCCAGGATACTTTTCTTTTAAAGACTAGAGAAATTTAAAAGACTAAAGGCAAGTTTAATCTTTGCCAAATTAGCTTTCCTTTACTGTAAGTGCCTGCTTCAACACACAGTACTATCCCGACAGTGCTTCCCCTGCCCTTCTTTCCCCGTCATGTGTATGGTGTATATTACGTGCAAAAATAAACAGAAATCCTAAAGTCCATAACTTCTGTCCCAAGGAATATCCATGATTGCTCCCCGTGTGTTTTAAGCCAGCTGCAGGTGGCTGGGTTTCTCTCAGTGAATTCACAGATGCAATAGCTGAGCTGATTTTCACAAGTGCCTTATTTCCCAACATCCTATAAGATAAACAGGCAAGGCAGACCTTATTATTTTCTATATCAAAATGGAGCTGAGAGCAACATCAACCTATTCATGGATCTTCCATTCATGCTCAGGAGGCAGACTTTTAGTGGAAAAAGTATAATAGATGCAGATGTCTGCATACCTCACCCTTGGTGAGGTGGTTAGATTGGTCATAGCCACGCCAAGCCTCAGAGTCCTCAACTGAAGACATGAAACCTTTATTTAGATTGATTTTCTCAGCAGTCATTATAACCTGCAGTTTGAGGGCATCTTTGATATTCACAAGAGTCTCCAAAAAGATTGGGAACAGATTCAAACACAGTTGTGAAATGAATGGTTGACAAAGAAACAGTACTGGGAGAAAAGAAAGGTAGAAACCATGAGATATCAGGAAAATAACGAACGGTGTACGTAGGACGGTTTCTTATTCGGGGCTCAGGATGACTTCAGCTGGTCGGTGACTCCTTGATATTACATGGAAAATTCTGTATGTGTGCACCTGTGTGTATTTTTCTAAGAAATTCACTCTTCAGGCCTTCAAGAGTCTGAAACCTTTCCTTCTCCCCCAAATTGAAGCTGAGGGTGGTTTCTCTCTGAATTCTTTAGTGAGCAGGCTTAAACCTTGCTTTGTATCACGAAGACATTTATGTATGGTTTGTGTTTAAATTTGCATTCCTCAACTCATTTAAAAGCCTGCCGAGAACTACTGAATTCGTTCAAATGGTTTCTCTCGGAAGCATTCATTCTGCCTTGTGCTCATTAATTTCTTTCTCCTCAATTTATGCTTATTTTCTATATGTATTCTCCAGGCACCAAATTCCAAATTAAATATGCTGAAATGACCTAGGATTTGGAATTAAATTGCAACTATTTGTAGCCAACAGAATTAGTTATCATCTACAAGATTTGTCTAGCCATTTCCATCGCTAATGAAAAGAGAGGAGCTCCCTTTACTTAGGCAGTTCTGCCTTAATTCTGTTTGGCTTTACCCTCAGCCCTGCCTGGGAAGCCTACAAAGTCACCTTGTGTTTCTGTCTTGTTTTCGCTTTCTAATACTCTTCCTGGCAGTTTATTACTTTCTTGTTTTTTCTAGAATGATCTGGACATTTTAAAGCACCCTATTATTGACATTATAATGCTTTTATAAGCAAGTTTCAAAGTTTTAAATGTAGCCGTATTTAATAATAAAACGAGAGTGAAGTCGCTCAGTCGTGTCCGACTCTTTGCGACCCCATCCATGGACTACTGCCCATCAGGCTCCTCCATCCATGGAATTTTCCAGGCAAGAGCACTGGAGTGGGTTGCCATTTACTTCTCCAGGGGATCTTCCTGACCCAGGGATTGAACCCGGGTTTCCCACATTGCAGGCAGACACTTTACTGTCTGAGCCACCAGGGAAGCCCCTTTAATAATAAAAATACTATATTATAGATGTGAAATCTTTGGTAAGGCTTTGAAAACATCGTAGTTTAATTTCCAGAGAGGAAGGGGAAACCAGGAGGCACTGGTCAAAGGGTATGCAGTGTTGGTTACACAAGACAAAGGGGTCCTAGAGATCTGCTGTAGAGCCTGGAGCTGTAGTCCTCACACACACATGCACACACACAAACAATAGAGGGCAGGAGAAAACCTTTAGAGGGGTCAGATGGGATCATGGCACACTGTGGTGATTTCCCAGGTGTATACTCATCCCTAAGCTCATCAAGTTGTATACATTAAATATGTACAGCTTTTGTATGTCAATCATATCTCAGTAAAATGGTTAAAAAAAGAAGATAATTGGCTTTGTAGAGTCCTAAAGAAAATCAACCTTGAACATTCACTGGAAGGACTGATGCTGAAGCTGAAGCTCCAATACTTTGGCCACCTGATGCGAAGAGCTGGTTAATTGGAAGAAAAAGACGCTGATGCTGGGAAAGATTGAAGGCAGGAGGAGAAGGGGATGACAGATGGTTGGATGGCATCACTGACTCAATGGACATGAGTTCGAGCAAACTCTGGGAAGTGGTGAAGAACAGGGAAGCCTGGCGTGCTGCAGTCCATGGGGTCGCAAAGAGTCGGACACATCTTGGCGACTAAAGAACAAGAGTGCTTCAGAGCTCTTCACACATTCTCTTGTGTATTGCCTTATTTATTTCTCCAAACCACTCGGCAGAGCAGGCAGCATTACCACCCAGTTTTACAAAGAAGGAATCAGCCTGGGAGGTTTTGACCTTCAGGTCCGACCCTCTGTAGAGGTCAAATGAAGTGAAGTGAAGTGAAGTCGCTCAGTTGTGCCCGACTCTTTGTGACCCCATGGACTGTAGCCTACCAGGCTCCTCCGTCCCTGGGATTCTCCAGGCAGGAATACTGGAGTGGGTTGCCATTTCCTTCTCCAGTAGAGGTCAAACTCAGGGCTTTTGAATCCAGGGTGGCCTCACCACATGCCTGTCTCTTGATTTTTTTTCTTAAGCTCCAATGAAGACAAATCTCAAATACACATGCGCTCATATTAATAGACACCGAGAAAGCAGATAGAATAAAATTCCCTATACCAAAGTTTGAGGGGCGGGGGAGGAGGGAGAATTAAGGCTGTAGATCCCTGGACAGTTTAGTGACACCCTTCTCCAAACACCCTTCTCCAAATATTTATAAACATGTAGAATAAAAATATATAGAATCACAGAGGAAACAAAATATATCAAAATATCGTTACTAAAAGATTGTAAAATGAGTGACAGCGTGCTTCTTTATTAAGACAGTAAACGTCAAGCATGAATCCAGTATCAGGCGCACTGAAACAGTGAAAGCAGAAACGGTATTTCAAGGCATCTGCAAGAACAGCAAGAGGATATGAAAACACTGGATTTCCGTTCAAAGTGCTAACCAGCTGGGATTTGTTGCCTATATTCATAATGAAAGGCAGACTATCGAAAATAGAGATGCAATTTTTTCCCCCTAGTCAAAATTCAGGACCCCTGATGTCTGGATCTTGGGCTGAAGACACCGCCCTGGACTAGGCAACGGGGACACAGCCCCTGGCCCGCGCTTCCTTCCAGCCGGCGCGTCAGCCCCCTTTTTCCCTTTTCGAAGAGCGGCGCTTACCTTCCAGGTTCTCACACTGGACCAGGTTGACGTAGTCCCGCCGGGTCAGGAGGCCGGCCTTGCAGCCGCGCACCAGGCCCTCCAGGTAGCCATGGTCGGCGTTGAAGTTCAGCTCTGCGCTCTCGAGCATCGCGGGAAAGACCGCCCGTGGCTGCAGGGGCGCTCGGGTCCGGACGGGCGCGGTGGCCTGGAGGGGCGCTCCGGTCTGGAAGGGCGCGGGGGTCTGCAGGGGCCCTCGGGTCCGGAGGGGCGCGCGGGTCCGGAGGGGCGCGCGGGGCTGGAGGGGCGCGCGGGTCTGCAGGGGCCCTCGGGTCCGGAGGGGCGCGCGGGTCTGCAGGGGCCCTCGGGTCTGGAGGGGCGCGCGGGTCTGCAGGTGCGCGCGGTTCTCCCGAGTGGCCAGGCGGCGATCTCTCAGCTGATAGTCACGCTGTGGTGACCGGTTTCCTCCGCTTTCAAAGGCTTTCCACACAGCCGGCCCAGCCCTGTTTTTCCATCCACAGTGGATCAGCCAGATAACCCGAGGGGGACCCGGGAGCAAAGCCCTGCCGAGGGAGGGGGGTCGTGGGAGGGACGGAGGGTCAGACGCCCGGTCCCCGCCCCGCTCTGCTATTGCAACCTTGCTACACCTGGATGTTGTGCAAACAGTCCTCCCCCGTCCGAGCTTCTGTGCTTTCAATTGTAAATTACATTCCTCTTAAACGTATTGAGGGCTACTAAGAAGAGAGGGGTTTAACACACACACACACACACACACACACACCACACACCTTATGTGAATAGATCGAATGTGAGCAGACGGTTTGGAGAACCCCGAGAAGCTCATTTGGAAGCACGGTGTTTGTAAAACAAAACTCTAGTAATGCCTTGGGCTTAGCCGCTCAAGTCGTCTGCGACTCTTTGCGACCCCATGGACTGCAGCCCGCCAGGCTCCTCTGTCCATGGGATTCTCCAGGCAAGAATACTGGAGTGGGTTGCCATGCCCTGCTCCAGGGGACTTTCCCGACCCAAGATTCGAACCCAGGTCTCCCGCATTGCGGGCTGATTCTTTACCGTCTGAGCCGGCCACAGGGAAGCCGCAGTAATGGCTTACCCTGCTCCAAGTCTCCTAGCTGCTTCCCTCTCGCCCCCGTCCTGGGGCAGAGACCAGAAGGGAGTCCAGGAGCAGGCACACAGCGCTGGCTGTGATTCTGTGATAATAAGCCGCTGTCTTTGCAAACTCTGAGTCTTTAGGAGGTCCTCTTCATTCTCTTTTTCCCTTTTAAATCTCAGGATTTACTCAGAGGAGTGTCTGGACATATTCTATTCCTGAGGTCAGGCCTGTCCTGCTCTTTAGCCCCTCCAGGCTCCTCCGTCTAGGGAATTTTCCAGGCAAGAACGCTGGGCTGGGTTGCCATTTTCCACTCCAGGCGATGTAGCCCTACTCCTGGGGCTTCCCTGGCACCTCAGTAAAGAATCCGCCTGCAATGCAGGAGACCCGGGTTCAATCCCTGGGTGGGGAAGATCCCCTGGAGAAGGGAATGGCTACCCACTCCAGGATTCTTGCCTGGAGAAGCCCATGGACAGAGGAGCCTGGTGGGGTACAGTCCATGCGGTCACAAGAATTGGACCCGAATTAGCAGCTCCACCACCACCACCTCTCCAGGGGACCTTACCCACCCAGGCCTCCAACCTAGTCTCTGGTGCCTCCCGCGTTGGCAGGCGGGTTCCTTACCACTGCGCCACCTGGGACCCAGTGTTGGTGTGGGGGTGCTGGTTTAGTGGCTAAGTCCTCCTGGACTCTTTGTGACCCCAGGGATCGAATGCACAGAAGCCATAGTATTATTACCAAATCACAAATAAGGGACTGACTCTCAGAAGTTGGGAGGCAGCTCAGAATGCACAGCAAAATTGAGCCAGGATGTAACTGTTGTTTCCTGCCCCCCAGAGGAACGCTGGTTCTCCATTATACCTAGCTCGAACATTGTGCCAGGCATCCTGAACATGCTTTTACACGTGTTGTATTTCACTGTCATGTACATTATGTCAAATTCTTAACTGAAGTTAAAGTGTCAGAGATTCTCCAGTATTTCTAAGTCTTTTTCAGTATTTCTAAGACTGCGCGCTGTGGAGCAGGGCAGCTCTCGGGTTCCCTTACCCTGATGCCCTCCGGCCTCTTCCCAGTCTTTTGCTTTGTCAGTACATGCGTCTCCTAGGACAGTGTATTCCCCAGTGTCACACAAGAGCCCACTCTTGGGCTCTGAGAGGGGTCCCCCTTCCGGTAACAGTTACATTATGAATTGCAAAAAATTTGAAGAAATAGTCTTTCAGTATTCAAAAACCACTGACTACTTCTTTTTTTTCAACAAAGAAGCCAGTCATGTTGCATATGTCTTCATTGTTTCATTTTTGTCCTACTCATTAATGTAAATAAAAATACCAGCCAACCACCATTGGAACTACACTCCTTTCTCAGTTGCAACCAAATGTTTGCAACAGAAACTAGAGCTGAACAAAAATCAGTGAAAGCATACTGTGAAAATAAATAGGGTAAATGGAATTTATATGAAAAAATATTATTTTATTGCTATTTGTAATTTGGGGGATACACATCCATTATATCATAAAATTTATGATAAACAAATGTACCTGTTTTGGAGGGAGAGCCAGTTTTTAAGCATTTACAGCGCAACACAAAATCTTCATAGTTTTGCTGTGAACTAGCCCTTAATGTCAACACGCTCAAAAAAGAATGGATTTTGGGTGTGTGCAAAAACTTGTTTCTCATATTTTATATTCATAAGCAGATGAGTTCCAATGATTCTTTAAAACGTATATACATCTGCTTTTGCTACTTTTATGAAACTGGTGGATGAGGTAAGCAAAGTATTTCCCTTTTTCTTGAATGAGCAAACATGTCTTATTCTTGCTAAAGATGCTTGTGAAAAATGAGATCAAACTCACAGAATATGAGAGGAAACCCAGAACAGTGACAGTAATCAAGAGCTGCTTCTTACATGGCTCCTTCTGGTGGAAACATGCATAATAAAAAGGTTCACTTCAGTGTTTAAACTACCAGCGATGTTTAGGAGAGTGGGCTTCAGCGTGCGACAGAGCATGAGCTTCAGTGACTTCTTTTCTCTAAGTGCCAGTGTTTTCATGTGTAAAATGAGGATAACAACACCTCGGTTTGTTGCAAATATTAAATGAGATACAACCCTAAATATACTTAGCAAGTGTGGGTATATGTGCTAAGAAGCAACTGCAACGGCGTCTCCTCTTCCTCTCGTTACTGTGAAACACTGCGATTTCAGTTCCTCAACTAGCCTGCATTCCTGAAAGCTAGGATCAGTATCTTACTCATCTTTCTGTCTCTCAAGCGCCTACTTTGAGGAAAGCAGATACTCGATAGCTGTCCGCTGGATAAAATTAGGCTTAACAGAATCTTTAGCTCCAGGTGTCTCCAGGAAACCTTATGTTTGGCAATTGTATTTGAAGAATGAAGGTATTTTGTGGTTTTCTAGCATGCTATACATCTGTGTATATGTGTAGGTATGCCTATCTATATAGGATATATAGGACTTCTTACAACTCTCTGATAATTTTAGGAGCTCCCAAGAGTCATTAGTTTTGCAGCCATTAGAAGGTCAACTTATTCTATAAAGAATGGAGCCATTTTTTAGAGAGATACAATGCCTATTCTCCTAAGCAGAAAATGGTTGTCTTTTTTTTTAGATGTAGCAGGCTCTCGAGAGGACAGGGAGGAAGCAAAGAAGATCTAGACTCCTTCCCACGGGCCTGGATGTTGCCATTCAGTTGACTAAAGCAAGCCAGGGCTAAACTCTGAGGTGGCTGTGGACAGCCACACCCACCCTCAGACAGTCCCTCAGAGTGTCTTCAAAGGCCGTGCTGTGTAGAGTTCATCCTGGGGTGGGCCCAGGGTGCCATCCTCAATGACAAAGTCAAAGGCCAAGTCAAAGGCCTTTCTTAAAGCTGCTGCTGTTGCTGCTGCTGCTAAGTCGCTTCCGTCGTGTCTGACTCTGTGCGACCCCTTAGACGGCAGCCCACCAGGCTCCCCCGTCCCTGGGATTCTCCAGGCAAGGACACTGGAGTGAGTTGCCATTGCCTTCTCCGTTCTTAAAGCTCTCAGCACTTTAAACAAACAGTCTCTGTTGCAACTATTCACCTCTGCCTTTGCAGCAAGCAGTCCTAGATCAGATAAACAAATGAACTTGACTGTTTCCCATTAAAACTTCACCAAAAACATGTGGTGAGCCAGATTTGGCCTCTGGATCACAGTTGCTGGGTCTGCTCTATAGCATCACCCATCTCCTCCCTTCCCTGACTTGACTGTCAAGGAAACCCAAGATATCCTATGTCTTGTCCATAAATATGTCAGTATCTCTAAAAGACAAAAATCCTTTAGTAATAATATACTATTGTTATGTGAGTGTGTGTGTTAGTCACTCAGTTGTGTCCAACTTTTTGTGATACCATGAACTGTATATAGCCCATCAGGCTCCTCTGTCCATGGAATTTTTCAGACAAGAAGACTGGAGTGGGTTAATGTTTGCTTCTCCTTGGGATCTTCCCAAACAAGGGATCAAACCTGGGTCTCCTGCATTGCAGTCAGATTCTTTACCATCTAAGCCACCAAGGAAGTCCACTGATTTATATACTATATTATATCTTAATGACCTGGATAACCACGATGGTGTGGTTGCTCACCTAGAACTTAACATCCTGGAGTGTGAAGTCAAGTGGGGCTTAGGAAGAATTACTACAAAAAAAGCTAGTGGAGGTGATGGAATTTCAGTTGAGCTGTTTCAAATCCTAGAAGATGATGCTGTTAAAGTGCTGCACTCAATATGCCAGAAAATTTGGAACACTCAGCAGTGGCCACAGGACTGGAAAATGTCAGTTTTCATTCCAGCCCCAAAGAAAGGTACTTCCAAAGAATGTTTAAACTATTGCATAACAGCACTCATTTCACATGCTAGCAAGGTAATGCTCAAAATCCTTTAAGCTAGACTTCAATAGTATGTGAACCAAGAACTTCCAGATGTACAACTTGGTTGTAGAAAAGGCAGAGGAATCAGAGATCAAATGGCCAAAATCAGTTGGATCATAAAAAGCAAGGGAATTCCAGAGAAACATCTCCTTTTGCTTCATTGACTATGCTAAAGCCTCTGAACTGTGCGGATCACAACAAACTGTTCACAATTCTTAAAGAGATGGGAATACCAGACCACCTTACCTGTCTCTTGAGAAACTTGAATGCAGGTCAAGAAGCAACAGTTAGAACTGGACATGGAACCATGGACTGGTTCCAAATTGGGAAAGAAGTACATCAAGACCATATATTGTCACCCTGCTTATTTAATTTCTATACAGACTACATCATGAGAAATGCAAGGCTGGATGAAGCACAAGCTGAAATCAAGATTGCTGGGAGAAATATCAATAACCTCAGATATACAGATGATACCACTCTAACTGCAGAAAGTGAAGAGGAACTAAAGAGCCTCTAAATGAAGGTGAAAGAGGAGAGTGAAAAAGCTGGCTTAAAACTCAACATTCAAAAAGCTAAGCTCATGGCATCTGGTCCCATCACTTCATGGCAAATAGACGGAGCAACAATGGAAACAGAGACAATCTTTATTTTCCTGGGCTCCACAGTCACTGCGGAAGGTGGACTGCAGCCATGAAATTAAAAAATGCTTGCTCTTGAAAGAAAACTATGACCAACCTAGACAGCATACTAAGAAGCAGATACAACTCTCAGCTGACAAAATTTTGTATAATCGAAGCCATGATTTTTCCAGTAGTCATGTATGCATGTGAGAGTTGGACCATAAAGAAGGCTGAGTGCCAATGAATTGATGCTTTTGAACTGTGGTGTTGGAGAAGACGCTTGAGAGTCCTTTGGACAGCAAGGAGATCCAACCAGTCAATCCTAAAGGAAATCAGTCCTGAATATTCATTGGAAGGATTAATGGTGAAGCTGAAGCCCCAGTACTTTGGCCACCTGATGTGAAGAACTGACTCATTTGAAAAGACCCTGATAGTGGGAAAGATTGAGGGAAAGAGGAGAAGGGGTCAACAGAGGATGAGATGGTTGGATGGCATCACTGTACCTCAGTTTAAGCAAACTCTGGGAGATGGTAAAGGACAGGGAAGCCCGGAGCGCTACAATCCATGGGGTTGCAAAGAGTTGGACATGGCTTAGTGATTGAACAACAAATACTATATATTATAATATAATCATAATTGTATTATACTTGAAGTTATTCTTTAGTATTAAATATCCAGTCAATGTCCAGATTTTCTCAAGGTAATGATTTTTTACACTTGGTTTGCTTTAATGAGGAGACATTACAATTGGATTTTATGTATCTTGATTTCCTTGTAGGTACACCTTCTCTCCATTAGCTTTGCGTTTTGTTTAAAAAACCTGGTCACAGACTCTAGAGAGTTTTGCACAGTTTGGAATTTGTTGATTACATCCTGATGTGTCATTGAACTTGCTCTATCTCCTGTTATTCCTATAAACTGGTAGTTCAATCTGGCGGCTTGATCACTTCCATGTTAAAGTTTTTGTAAGAACACTTCATAGTGGTATTGCCTACTTCTATCAGGATGCATGTAACATGTCTTTTTTTTTTAATTTAATTTCACCGGCCATTTATGATTACTACTTAGATCCACTGTTTCATTGTCACAAAATGATTATATTTTAGACTATCATTCCTTCTTCATTTATTAGCTGGAGAACTTATATAGAAAGAGACTTTTCAGCATCAACTGTTGGTTACCTTAGCTTACATTTCATTCAAGAAAGATAGGATAGAGGACTTTGCTGGTGGGTCAAGAATCTGCCTTCCAGTGGGGGGGACGTGGGTTCGATCCCTGGTTGGAGAACTCAGCCGCACGTGTGCAAGAGAGCTAAGCCTGTGTGCTCCAATGAGAGAAGCCTGCCTGCAGCAGCTACCGAGCCTGCACACTCGAGAGCCCGTGCTCGGATAAGCCTGTGCGCCGCAGCTAGGGAAAGCCAGTGTGCCGCGGCGAAGATCCAGCACCGCCAAAAAAAAAAAAAAGGCTGGATAAACGCTTAGCTCATTCCATTTGCCAGCTTTCCAAACAATGTGTTGGTTCCCTAGAATCCTCCAAAAGTGACCAATAAAGGTTTTTCTTTTTATTTAATTATTTTAATTGGAGGCTAATTACTCTACAATATTATAGTGGTTTTTGCCATACATTGACATGAATCCACCACGGGTGTATAGTTCCCCTTCCTGAACCTCCCTCTCACCTCCCTCCCCATCCCATCCCTCTGGGTCATCCCAGTGCACCAGCCCCAAGCACCCTGTCTCATGCATCACACCTGGACTGGTCATCTATTTTACACATGGAAATATACATGTTTCAATGCCATTCTCTCAAATCATCCCACCCTCCCTTCAGAGCCTTCTCCCAGAGTCCAAAAGTCTGCTCTTCACATCTGTGTCTCTTTTGCTGTCTCACATACAGGGTTATCGTTACCATCTTTCTAAATTCCATATATATGTGTCAGTATACTGTATTGGTGTTTTTCTTTCTGACTTACTTCACTCTGTATAATTGGCTCCAGTTTCATCCACCTCATTAGAGCTGATTCAAATGTATTCTTTTTAATGGCTGAGTAATACTCCATTGTGTATATGTACCACAGCTTTCTTATCCATTGTCTGCTGATGGACATCTAGGTTGCTTCCATGTCCTGGCTATTATAAACAGTGCTGCGATGAACATTGGGGTACATGTGTCTCTTTCAGTTCTGGCTTCCTCAGTGTGTATGCCCAGCAGTGGGATTGCTGGATCATAAGGCAGTTCTATTTCCAGTTTTTTTAAGGAATCTTCATGCTGTTCTCCATAGTGGCTGTACTAGTATGCATTCCCACCAACAGGTGTAAGAGGGTTCCCTTTTCTCCACACTCTCTCCAGCATTTACTGCTTGTAGACTTTCGGATCACAGCCATTCTGACTGGCGTGAAATGGTACCTCATTGTGGCTTTGATTTGCATGTCTCTGATAATGAGTGTTGTTGAGCATCTTTTCATGTGTTTGTTAGCCATCTGTTTGTCTTCTTTGGATAAATGTCTATTTAGTTCTTTGGCCCATTTTTTGATTGGGTCGTTTATTTTTCTGGAATTGAGCTGCATAAGTTGCTTGTATATTTTTGAGATTAATTCTTCATCAGTTGTTATTTTCTCCCATTCCAAAGGCTGTCTCTTCACCTTGCTTATAGTTTCCTTCGTTGTGCAAAAGCTTTTAAGTTTAATCAGGTCCCACTTGTTTATTTTTGCTTTTATTTCCATTACTTTGGGAAGTGGGTCATAGAGGATCCTGCTGTGATTTATGTCAGAGAGTGTTTTGCCTATGTTTTCAAATCTCTAGGAGTGTTATAGTGTCTGGTTTTACATTTAGATCTTTAATCTATTTTGAGTTTATTTTTGTGCATGGTGTTACAAAGTGTTCCAGTTTCATTCTTTCACAAGTGGTTGACCAGTTTTCCCAGCACCACTTGTCAAAGAGATTGTCTTTTCTCCTTTGTATATTCTTGACTCCTTTGTTAAAGATAAGGTGTCTATCGGTGCGTGGATTTATCTCTGGGAATTTTCTTTTTGATAAAAATATTATTAACACATAGACTTAAACATAGTCATCTTCTCCTTTTTAAATATTTATTGATTCATTTGGCTGTACCAGTGCCTGGTTGCAGCACGTGGGATCTAGTTCCCTGACCAGGGATCGAACCTTGGCTCTCTGCATTGACAGCCCAGAGTCTTTGCCACTGGGTTACCAGGGAAGTCCCCATCATGCTCTTTTGATTTAACCCTAGTCGTCTTTGACAACTTCCTTGCTTTCTGTAATGACAGGCTGGTTCATGATTATTTTGTTCCATTTTCACCCAGACTTAGAATCAGCTATTTCTCCAAGGAGGTCTGGTTTAACACTGCAGTTCAGAAAAGACTGTTCAGGAAAAAAGCACATTCTCTGAGGTGGGGTGGACAGTGTGCTCAGCGGTGTGAGAGCCCCGCACTGCCCACTGAAAGCTAAGGTTAGTCCATGCAGGCGGGGGATTTCTAAGAGCACGTGGACCCAGTAGAGTCAGTGCTTGCATCGATGAGTTTGCGGTGACCTCTGCTTAACTGCTTTCTCCAGTGCTCAAGCTCTCCAGTTAGAACATGTGAACACAAACGCAGACTTCCCGTATCAGTCCAAAAATCCCCATCATGATGAAAAATTGAGTTTTGAAGCCACATGAACATCCGTGTATGTTCTTCAAGAATCCCAGCTGGGTTAAAGGGGGTTACAGTGAGAAACCCCAGAGAGCATGTGACTGAATTCAGTACAAGAACTCCGCAGGCAAAGCAGGATGCTCCCTTGACACTGATACAGAACAGCTATCACGGTGCTCAATCCGGCTGTGCTCCTGGTTTTGCTCTCTTAAGAGCAGGAGGGTTTGCCATCAGCATCATTGCCTTTCTGGGCCACGCCAGTCAGGAGAATCGCTTGTTTAAGGTTAAAAATGGGCCTGTTTTTGCTTTGTTGGCTTTGGCTAATTTAAAGTTTTAAGGATGTTTTAATATTTTTCTTCTTGCTGAAGAGAAGACTAAAAGGACTTCATGTGTTGGCTGGTGATAAAATCTGTTTTGTCAGGGGTTTGTAAGGTGCTATTTGCCCTAATATTTATCTTTCATACTTTATCAAAATGATGTTCTTTAAACCTTAATTAAGGCTGGACCTGATATAATATGCGTCTTCCTTCATAATATCTTATTGTTCTTCAGTGACCCTATTTAATGTTTTAGTACTAAATCTGTTCTAGGGAAAAATTTTTAATCTGATTAGAAAAGTACAAAAAACAAATCATCACTCATAATATTTAGATAAAATACTTATATTACTTTAAAGCAAAGGTGAAAGGCCCCAAATCCTGTTTATTTAGAAAGATTAAGAGCATTAATGTACTTTAATCTGGATTCTTTCTTTGCAGATAAATGAATACCTTCCTAAGAAGGGTGATTGTTTCCTTTGTATTTTGTTTAGTCTTCATTGTGTTTTTCTCTGATCACCAGAGCAATGCATACTTTTTGCAAAACTTTTGACTGTTACAGAAATATATGAGATGAAAGTCCCTCTAATACCACTCTGAAGAGATAATCACTGACAATAGTGTGGGGAAACAGTGAAAGGAGTTACCTAAACTCTAAGACACTTGCTGCTCATGGTGCCAGGATTAACTTTTCAAAGGACCATTTTCACTTTGAACTACAAGGGGTCATCATAACATTATAGCAAGCATCTTTTCATTTTATTTACCCGTCAAAAACCAAGTCAACTGAGTATCTCTGAAGGTGTAATTAGCTTTATTCAACAAGTCATGAACCGGGAAGCATTCCATCTGGTACTAGAAGGGCACACCAGAGGCCAGGAGCAGTGCAAAGCAGAAGGCTTTTATAGAAAGCAGGGTGGGGTGAGGAAGTCATTAGTAGAAGAAAAGAAAGGATTATTTGGGGCCAGGATAACTTTTTTTTGGGAAGAAGAGACCCAAGGGTTTTATCATGTGATTCCCTCTTCTTCCTCTGGTGTGGTAACAGGAAGAAGGCCCATGAGCTGCCTCAGTGCCGTCGGTTCAGTCGCTCAGTCGTGTCTGACTCTTTGCGACCCCATGGACTCCAGCACGCCAGGCCTCCCGGTCCATCACCAATTCCCGGAGCTCAAACTCATGTCCATTGAGTCAGTAATGCCATCCAACCGTCTCATCCTCTGTCGCCCCCTTCTCCTCCCGACTTCAGTCTTCCCCAGCATCAGGGTCTTTTCAAATGAGTCAGCTATTGGCATCAGGTGGCCAAAGTATTGGAGTTTCAACTTCAACATCAGTTCTTCCAATGAATATTCAGGACTGATTTCCTTTAGGATGGACTGGTTGGATCTCCTTGCAGTCCAAGGGACTCTTAAGAGTCTTCTCCAACACCAAGTTCAAAAGTATCAATTCTTCAGTGCTCAGCTTTCTTGATAGTCCAGCTCTCACATCCATACATGACTACTGGGAAAACCATAGCTTTCACTAGACTTTGTTGGCAAAGTAATGTCTCTGCTTTTTAGCATGCTGTCTAGGTCGGTCATAGCTTTACTTCCAAGGAGCAAGTGTCTTTTAATTGCATAACTGCAGTCACCATCTGCAGTGTTTTTGGAACCCCAAAAGATAAAGTCTCTCACTGTTTCCATTGTTTCCCCATCTATTTGCCATGAGGTGATGGAACTGGACGCCATAATCTTAGTTTTTTTAATGTTGAGTTTAAGCCAGCTTTTTCTCTCTCCTCTTTCACTTTCACTTTCATCAAGAGGCTCTTTAGTTCGTCTTCACTTTCTTTTTTAAAAGTGATATCATCTGCATGTCTGAGGTTATTGGTATTTCTCCCTGCAATCTTGATTCCAGCTTGTGCTTCACCCAGCCCGGTATTTCTCATGATGCATAACATATATGCATATAAGTTGCATAGAAGTTAAATAAGCAGGGTGACAATACACAGCCTTGGTGTACTCTTTTCCTGATTTGGAAGCAGTCTGTTGTTCCATGTCCAGTTCTAACTGTTGCTTCTTGACCTACATACAGATTTCTCAAGCAGAAGGTAAGGTGGTCTGATATTTCCATCTCTTTTAGAATTCTCCAGTTTGTTGTGATCCCATACAGTCAAAGGCTTTGGCATAGTCAATAAAGCAGAAGTAGGTTTTTTTTTTTTTTTTTTTGGAACTTGGCTTTTTTGATGATACAAGGGATATTGGCAATTTGATCTCTGGTTCCTCTGCCTTTTCTAAAACCAGCTTTAACATCTGGAAGTTCACAATTCACATACTATTGAAGCCTGGCTTGGAGAATTTTTAGCACTACTTTGCTAGCGTGTGAGATGAGTGCAATTGTGTGGTAGTTTGAGCATTCTTTGGCATTGCCTTTCTTTGGGATTGGAATGAAAACTGACCTTTTCCAGTCCTGTGGCCACTGCTGAGTTTTCCAAATTTGCTGGCATATTAAGTGTAGCACTTTCATAGCATCATCTTTTAGGATTTGAAATAGATCAAATGGGATTCCATCACCTCCACTAGCTTTGTTCGTAGTGATGGCCGACTTGACTTCACATTCCAGGATGTCTGGCTCTAAGTGAGTGATCACACCATCATGATTATCTGGGTCATTAAGATCTTTTTCGTATAGTTCTTTTGTGTATTCTTACCACCTCTTCTTAATATCTTCTTATTCTGTTCAGTCCATACCATTTCTGCCCTTTATCAAGCCCATCTTTGCATGAAATGTTCCCTTGGTATCTCTAATTTTCTTGAAGAGATCTCTAGTCTTTCCCAATCTGTTGTTTTCCTCTATTTCTTTGCATTGATCGCTGAGAAAGGCTTTCTTATCTCTTCTTGCAGTTCTTTGGAACTCTGCATTCAAATGGGTATATCTTTCCTTTTCTCCTTTGCCTTTGGCTTGTCTTCTTTACTCAGCTATTTGTAAGGCCTCCTCAGACAACTTTTTTGCATTTTTTTTTTTCCTTGGGGACGTTCTTGATCACTTCCTCCTGTACAATGTCACAAACCTCCATCCATAGCTCTTCAGGCACTCTATCAGATCTAATCCCTTGAATCTATTTCTCACTTCCACTGTATAATCGTATGGGATTTGATTTAGGTCATACCTGAATGGTCTAGTGGTTTTCCCTACTTTCTTCAATTTCAGTCTGAATTTGGCAATAAGGAGTTCATGGTCTGAGCCACAGTCAGCTCCCAATCTTGTTTTTGCTGACTGTATAGAGCTTCTCCATCTTTGGCTGCAAAGAATATAATCAGTCTTCTTTCGGTATTGACAATCTGGTGATGTCCATGTGTAGAGTCTTCTCTTGTGTTGTTGGAAAAGGGTGTTTGCTATGACCAGTGTGTTCTCTTGGCAAAACTCTTTTAGCCTTTGCCCTGCTTCATTCTGTATTCCAAGGCCAAACTTGCCTGTTACTCCAGATATCTCTTGATTTCCTACTTTTGCATTCCAGTCCCCTAGAATGAAAAAGACATCTTTTTTGGGTGTTAGTTCTACGAGGTCTTGTAGGTCTTCATAAAACCGTTCAACTTCAGCTTCTTCAGCGTTATTGGTCGGGGCATAGACTTGGATTACTGTGATATTGAATGGTTTGCCTTGGAAATGAACAGAGATCATTCTGTCGTTTTTGAGATTGCACCCAAGTACTGCAATTTGGACTCTTTTGTTGACTATGATGGCCACTCCATTTCTTCTAAGGGATTCTTGTCCACAGTAGTAGATATAATGGTCACCTGAGTTAAATTCACCTATTCCAGTCCCGTTTAGTTCAGTGATTCCTAAAATGTCGATGTTCAGTCTTGCTATCTCCTGTTTGACCACTTCCAATTTCCTTTGATTCATGGACCTGACATTCCAGGTTCCTATGCAATATTGCTCTTTACAGCATCGGACCTTGCTTCCATCACCAGTCACATCCACAACTGGGTATTGTTTTTGCTTTGGCTCCACCCCTTCATTCTTTCTGGAGTTATTTCTCCACTGATCTCCAGTAGCATATTGGGCACCCACCCACCTGGGGAGTTCCTCTTTCAGTGTCTTATCCTTTTGCCTTTTCATGCTATTCATGGGGTTCTCAAGGCAAGAATACTGCAGTGGTTTGCCATTCCCTTCTCCAGTGGACCACACTCCACCTTGACCCATCTGTCTTGGGTGGCCCTACAGGGCATGGCTCATAGTTTCATTGAGTTAGACAAAGCTGTGGTCCATGTGATCAGATTGTTAGTTTTCTGTGATTGTGGTTTTTAGTCACTCTGCCCTCTGATGGAGAAGGATAAGAGGCCTATGAAAGCTTCCTGATGGGAGAGACTGACTGAGGGGGAAACTGGGTCTTGTTCTGATGGGCAGCGCCATACTCAGTAAATCTTTAATCCAATTTTCTATTGATGGGCCATGCTGTGTTCCCTCCCTGCTATTTGCCTGGGGCCAAACTATGGTGGAGATAATGAAGGGAAAAGGGGCTTCCCTGGTGGCTCAGAGGTAAAGCCTCTGCCTGCAGTGCTGGAGACCTGGGTTTGATCCCTGGGTCGGGATCCTGGAGAAGGCAATGGCAACCCATTCCAGTGCTCTTGCCTGGAAAATCCCACCAATGGAGGAACCTGGTAGGCTACAGTCCATGGGGTTGCAAAGCGTGGGACACGCCTAAGTGACTTCATTGTATACTATATATAACAAAGATAATGGTGACCTCCTTCAAAAGGTCCATGCAGGCACCCAGTGCTCCCTACCCTGCCGCAGGCCTCTGCTGACCCACGCCTCCTCCAGAAACTCCTGGACCCTCCTGGGCAAGTCTGAATCGGGGTCCTGGTGCACAAGGTTCTGCTGGTGCCGTCCCAGAGTCTGTTTCCCAGTCCTGTGTAAGTTCTGGCAGCTCTATGGTGGGGTTAACGGCGACCTCCTCCAAGAGGACTTATGCCCAGAAAATTCCAGCTGCTTGATAAAAATAAAGTTGCATTTCTGAGGAAGGTTGAAAGTACAATTAGATTAAATCCAGGTGGAATCAGGGGCTTTGGTGCAAGTGGCAATACATGTGGCCTGTGGTTCTTCTCTTTAATGTACATCAACAAACATCAAGGCGTTCTCCCACTTCCTGTCTCCCTCTGCTGACCAAACTGTTAGGGGAAACGCTGCCTGAAACCGTCCACCCTGGCCAGGCACCACAGTAGCCATTTGCATGAGTCATTTTACGGTTATTTTATGACAGGAGGCCTGATAAGGAGCAAGGAGCTGACAAGCCACCACCAACCAGAAGAATTCGGGAAAGGTCGAAAGGAAACACCAGTCTGTGTGACCTACCAACCTCCCAGAATCCTCTTCACTGGAATCCATCTTGGCTGAGCGATGTGTGTGCCACCAAGAAAGACCCTGAGCCAGAATGACTGGCCGGAGACAACCTGGAAGCGAATCCCCTCGCCATGACGCTGGAGACTGAGAGCCCTGTGGCAGGGCTGGGTCCTCTTACCCTCCTGCTCTCCATCCAGGTGCTCCTTCCCAGAGAAGCCTCTGGTTCTGTCAGCACGTGTGTCTCCTCAGAGGACCTGTTTCCCAGTGTTACACAAGAGCCCACTCTGGGGCCCCGGTAGGCATCCCCCTTCCTGCAACAAAGCCATCACTGGCTTCCCCCATAATGCAAGCTCTTCTCTTCATCCTAAATAGCATTTTTTAAAAACGTTTTCCTCTGTTATTCCACAATCTGGTTGCATTTACCTTACATATTCACTGCAACTTACCTTGTTTTAAGGATCCTTAAACAGAAAAAACCAGAATGTTGCTCACCATCCAGTTACACAAAGGGTTAAGTCGCAACGGACTGCAGTCAGCCTCCAACAGTAAGTCCTGAATTCAGGGAACTCAGGATGGAAAAAACAGGATGAGCGTTCTGTGCTTTGGATTTTGGTCCCAAGATAGTTAAGATGCATGTCTAAGGAAGAATTTTGATGACTCCAGATTCTTGCACCTTCCCATAAATAGAAAAGCTCTAAACTCATTGACTTCACATATCTGGTTTTTGTGCGTGTGTGTGATTAGCAATAATCTTTTATCAAGATGTATGCTTGACTACACGTATTTTCCAGCCCCAAATTCACATACATATTGGCGGCTCTTCTGCCTCTTCAGAGCCATTCTTCAGAGCTATCTGAGAGACTCTCCTGGGCTACCGTCCTCAGTAGTGATCCTAGATAAAACTGAATCTCACTGCTTTTAAATTGTGATTTTGGTTTTCTACTTTTTATTTTCAGTTGCTATTTCCTTGAGAGATGTTCTATGGTGGAAGGAGAAGCTCTGTGAACAAACAGGTTAGATAGTACCCCCGAACTTGGACAATCAAAATGCATGCTAACATACTGAAGTCTCTGGGAAGTCCTTTGGTGATTAGAACCTTTGAACTTTAAGATAGCATTTTCCAAACAATAGATTGGACAATGGCTCCCTTTGTTTGGGCAACTAGTGTCTTTAGTGACTTAAAGAAGTAGTATTCTTTTGAATAGTATTTGAGAAATTCTGATTATAACATTAATTATTTTAAAAATTTATAAAACTCATATATCACACAATTGTATAAATATTCATGTTTTTACTTGAAGAAATTATCTACTTTTGAATTCATGCACATTTTAAAATGTAATAGCCTTACAGTGTTTATCTTCTCCACTCCAAATATTTCTGATTTTTCATTTTTTTCTATCTTGATGGCAGAGATCCCAGGACCTGTCTTGCTACAACAGTAAGCTTTTATGGTAATTATAGGAACTAATGATGGAAAATTCACCAGTGGGAAGAATAAATGGCATTGTTATGCTGAGAACATTATTTCTATGAAAAAATATGAACTAAGAAAAAATGAATTATTAGGTAGAAAGGTCATTATTTTACATTATTATTATAGAGGTCATTCTTACACATTATATTTACATTTTTTAAAATGTTGCAGAAGAAAGATTTGTAATCAGAAATAGTTTTATACATACAAAGCTTATAATCTTAGCATAGGAAAGGATGTTATCATAGAAAATTTGATAGGATGTCATACCAACTGAAGAAACATGGAGACACTCATGGCTTTTTTGTGGTTAATTCTTTAAAGAATCTGGAAAAGAAATTTATTGATTTGAGTTATTCCAGTGCCACATTTCATAAGATTGTAAAATGTACTGGAAATTATAAGGAACTTAGGAACATCAAAAACAGTCTTCTTGGCCTTCCCTGCTGGTCCAGTGGTTAAGAATCTGCCCTGTGACGCAGGGGACACTGGTTGGATCTCCCGTCCAGGAAGCTCCCACATGTCAAGGGACAACTTAGCCCAAGGACCACAACTACTGAGGCTGCACCGTGGAGGCCCTGAGCCGCCGCTGTCCCACCCTCTGCAGCTCGTGAAAGGGAGAGTGAAGTTGCTCAGTCATGTCCAGCTCTTTGCGACCCCATGGACTGTAGCCCGCTCTTCAGTCCATGGAATTTCTCAGACAAGAATACTGGAGTGGGTTGCCATTTCTTTCTCCAGGGGATCTTCCCGACCTAGGGATCGAACCCAGGTCTCCCGCATTGCGGGCAGACGCTTTACCATCTGAGCCGCCAGGGAAGCCCTCTACAGCTGGAGAACTAGAGAAAGCCTGTGCACAACCACCAAGACCCAGCGTAGCCAAAAAACAAAGAAATAAATATTAAAACACACACACACACAAACCCGACCTTCTTACCTCAAAGAAAGGGAGGCCCAGCTTCAGAAAAGTTAAGGATTAAAAAAAAGCAGATATTACAAATCAATAATTGCAAATCTGGAGATAAAGATATTCTGACTCTAGGTTTATGATTCATTCTACTATTTAAAAAGTGATTCATAAACTATTCACATTGTTGTTTCTTGTTTAGTCGCTGTCATGTCTGAGTCTTTGCGACCCCATGGATTGTAGCCAGACTCCTCCATCCCCGGGATTCTCCAGGCAAGAACACTGGAGTGGGTTGCCATTTCCTTCTCCAATGCATGAAAGTGAAAAGTGAAAGGGAAGTCGCTCAGTCGTGTCCGACTCTTCAGGACCCCATGGACTGCAGCCCACCAGGCTCCTCCGTCCATGGGATTTTCCAGGCAGGAGTACTGGAGTGGGGTGCCATTGCCTTCTCCAAAACTATTCACAGTTTTATACAAATAGTAAGTTATTACCAGAGTGAGTGACCTTAGAGCTGTATTGTGAAATAGGATTATTCTCTAAGGGGGAAAAACCTTCACTTCCCGATTTCCACCACTAGATGGCAGGCTACTGAATAACACACAATACAGGATTTCACAGGTCTAGAGTGGTAAATTGGAGAAGGCAATGGCACCCCACTCCAGTACTCTTGCCTGGAAAATCCCATGGGCGGGGGAGCCTGGTAGGCTGCAGCCCATGGGGTCATGAAGAGCCGGACATGACTGAGCAACTTGACTTTCACTTTTCACTTTCATGCATTGAAGAAGGAAATGGCAACCCACTCCAGTGTTCTTGCCTGGAGAATCCCAGGGAAGGGGGAGCCTGGTGGACTGCCGTCTATGGGGTTGAACAGAGTCGGACACGACTGAAGCGACTTAGCAGCAGCAGCAGCAGCAGCAGCAGCAGCAGCAGCAGCAGCAGCAGAGTGGTAAATAGGGTCAATGAGGAGAATGGCAAGTTGCAAAGTCACAAGAGATAGGAAGTTATAAACAGTCTGGTGAATTGGGATTTCCCCGAGGAGAATGAGGCCACAACTTCCCCCTACTTCACTTCTAAAGCAGTGAGAGCCAGGTCTAACAACTCCTGAACCCTGACATACAGTTTGCTTTGGTGATCTCCAATCTATGTGATGGGTAGAAAAGGAGAAACTGATTAAAAGTTCAAAGGCTGATTTCACAGTGCTTTTCTACATCAGAGTGTATCCAATTTGGGAGTCCTTTCTGAGTACAATGCAAAAAGCAGAAACAATACAGGGAAAAGCTTAAAAGACTTCAACACGAATATTTAAAATATCTACGTGTTGGGATTTCGCTGGTGGTACAGTGGTTAAGAATTTGCTTTGCCATGCAGGGGATGCAGGTTCGATCCCTGGTCGGGGAACTAAGATCCAGCAGCAGCTAAGCTCACACACCACAACTAGAGAGTTCATGCATCCAAACAAAAGTTCCACATGATGTAGCGAAGACCTTGCATCCTGCAACTGAGACGATGCAGTCAAATTAATCAGTCAATATCAAAAATAAATAAAGTGAAACATCTATGTTGAAAGACATCCCACATCCACCACTCCGTGGGACTAAATATTCAATGACAAAGGAATATTTAATTGTGGGATAGCTATATGAGGGAATGCTGGTTAGTCATTTAAAATAATCATTTAGATAATTTTCTACATAGGAAATAAAGATACTGATAGATGGAAAAAAATGTTACATTATATCAATATATACCATAATATGTTTAGGGAATAATGATAAATAAAAATGAAAAATAATGACATTTATTGACATCCATAAACCAAAGTTCTTTTTAAAGGTCAGCTTTCTTTTCGTGGTTTCAAAAGTGTTACACTCAGCATGTATTATCTCTGAAGTTGGAAGAGAACAACACTAAACTTTTAACAGGAAGGTTGGTAAAGCAACTCTTTACCGATCGCGCTCCTGCTGTCCAAGCCACCGAGCGCTTGCCCTGGCCCCTCTCTTCCTTTCTCTCTCCTTCTCCTGGCCGTGGTGGAGGCTGCCTAACATCCGGTTTCCCTGGAGGTGATGGCACTAGGGTGGTGTCCATGAGCTCGCTGTTCAGGTGGTCAGTTTTGCCATTCATGATAATAGTACTGAATATAGTTATGATTCTTTGGTTTAAATTTTAATGACTTTTAGTTTTCAATGTCTAAAACAATATTTTCAAACTGGGGTTTATAGACCACCTTGCACTGATTTGTTCAAAATGCAGATTTGGGGGCTTTTCCCCAGGCTCAGTGAATCTGAAATTTTGGAAAAAGTGTTCTGAATTTTCATTTTTAACTAGCTCCTTGAGTTATTTTTATGCATATTGAAATTTGAGAGCTGTTGGTAATGGTTAGGATCAAGTGTGAGAAGAACCAGGGTGAAAACATCAAACCAGGGAACACTTTCAACGTCTGAATATTTATCAGACTTCTCATCTCAGCTATTTTTCCAACAGATGCTTATATATTCAGTATTTTTAAGGGCACAAACATATAGTGACCAACTAATGATAACTTTAATAACCTAAGCACTTTCCCTTCAGTCATCAAAAATTTGCTACTTCATAAAAGCACCCAGGATATATATGGAAACTGCAGAAAATAAACCAAGAAGTAGTGTCTTAAAAAGGACAAAATGAAACAAAATAACATTTCAGAAATAAACTTCACATAGTGGAGGAATGAGTCTGGATTTAGACATTCTCTGCTATTCCTGAAGGCAATTGGCACCTGACAAATTTGGATGCCAGAGGCGTGGATGACAGCGTGAAGAGCTCAGGTCTTGAAAGCTTTCACAGGTGGCTTCAGCATGACCATGGGCTCCTCTCGGAGGTAAGGTTGTGTCCTGGTTCTGAGACTGACGTTTGCAAGGAATCGGTGACCTCCGATTTCAATCCGCAGCAGGTTTCCACAAAATGTTGGAGAGAGAAAATTAGTCACAGAATAACAGTTGGAGAGAAATGCATTGCCAAGGATACAGTTGTCAGTTTCCAAAGATGAGAAAGCTATTTCCCTGGTGAGAGAGGCTTATGTGGGAATAACAGATATTAGAGAAGTATCACGTTGTGGAAATGCCTTAAAAGCACAGGCCAATAAAATACCAAGGTTCTTGTCCCTGTTGACTTTTTTGTAGAGTCTGGTTTGAATTAAATATTGCAGCGGGGAAATCCAGAGCATGTTTCAGTAAATAGATAAGAAATTTGGATTTATTCAAGTTACGAATCAGCGTCTAGGTCACTGGCTTTTGAAATGTTTATGAAAACTGTGCAAACTTTCTTGGAATAAACATTTTGATTTGGGGCTTCAGTGGTGGGGAATCTGCCCACCAGTGCGGGAGACACGGGTTCTGTCCCTAACGCGGGAAGATCCCACATGCTGCGGGCAGTCAAGCCCGAGGGCTTCCACTACTGAGCCTGAGCTCTAAGAACCCAGGAGCCGCGTGACTGAGCCCGCGCGCCCCGAAGATGAAGACACTGCAAAGACAAGCTCGTGCCCCACAGCTGGAGAGGAGCCTCCGCTCGCCGCAGCTAGAGAAAAGCCCCCTCAGCACAGCTAAAGCTAAATAAATGCACATTAAAAAAAAAACAAACAAGTTTTGAGTTTTGTTAAAAAGCTCATTTCAGAGTAGTTTAGCTTTTGAAATATGGCTTTCTTTTCATAATAACTGTCTTGATACTTGACTACCTGTGGCAGCCGTGAGAACTGCACCTTGAGAACTTCCTACTGGAGGGAGTTGACTGCCGGAGGAGCCGACCAACCGTGCGTGGTCGGACAGGCATTCTCTAATGGCCCGGCGTGGTAGGCATGCTGGGAGAGCCTTGGTCCTGAGAGTCAGCGGATGCTTCTCCTCTTGACTTTGTTGTTTGAAGGCAGAAAAATTTGCAGATGTCTCATGAAACAAGAGATAAACGAAGTCCCTTAAAGCCACTTATTTAGGCTAGTTTTTAGTGAACTATGTAATTACTATGGGGCTCCCCTTGTGGCTCAGAGGTGAAGAGTCTGCCTTTGATGAAACCTGTTTTGATCCCTGGGTCAAGAAGATCCCCTGGAGAAGGAAATGGCAACCCAGTCCAGTACTCTTGCCTGGAAAATCCCATGGACAGAGGAGCCTGGTAGGCTACAGTCCATGGGATTGCAAAGAGTCGGACACGACTGAGCGACTTCACTTACTTATGAGCAATTATAAAGTTCTAGGTAATCGTTCTAAGTGCTTTACATGAATGAAGTTATTCACAGCAACCTTATGACATTTGTGATGCTGTCATTTCAAATTCATGGATAAAGCTGGGAGCACAGACAGGCTAGGTAACTTTCCTAAGGTCACAGTGCTGGGGAGTGGTGTTAAGAGGACTTGAACTTGGAAGTCCACTTTCAGAGCCAAGCTTTCCCAAGGTGGCATCAAGCTGTCATGTGGGGCTGCAGTCATCTCGAGGCTCAGCTGGGGGTGCAGAATCTGTTCCCAGCTCCATCACATAGCTGTCAGCGGGCCTTGGTTCCTTGCTGTTTGATTTTTGGCTGGAGGCTTCATTCCACACCACAGGAATTTATCTCATTAGTGAGTTTTACAAATGAGATCACACAATATAGGGTTTCATTTTTATCTTTTTTCCCACCCAGAAATATTAATATATTGTAAATTTTTTTCCCATGTAACTAAACCTATTTCTAATCATCATTTTTTTCTAAAGGCTTTGGATACAATTTGTCAACTTAAAAATGCAGAATCCTTTTGGGCAAAACATTTAAAATATTATGGAAAAACTCACTTTATCTTCTTTGATTTATGCACTAAAACTTCACTCACAGTTGGCTGTTGGCTTCTTTGACTCATTACTATTAAAAAAAAAAAAGAAAGATTTGTGCTTTTATTTGACAGCAGAGCTCTTACTGGCAATTTATTGCTGTATTTTAACATTTATCTTCTTTTTGTAATTATCGAAATTCTACAAAAATGAAATACTCTTTTTCAGTGCTAAATGTAGAGCTGTGCAGATTAACAGGAATGACTCACTACTATAGTGGAGGTAAAATATTTAAAGTAATTAAGAATTTCTTGCTGACTTGTCTGAATTATAATTTTTTTTAAATGTGTGAGTGTGTGTGTGTGTGTGTGTGTGTGTGTGTTGTGATAGTGAAACATAGTCTGCCAGGGGTGGCAGGAACGATCTTCTCATCTCTAAATTTCACACAGAGGCATCCTACTTGACGGTTCTTAATTATTGGTTTTATGGAAAGAAAGCTCAGAGAGCAGTTTTGCACTGTTGGCGCCACACTCCACTGTGTATGTGAAATTGACTCAAAAGAGCCCCATTCTAGTCCTCCTTAGAAACACAGACCCTGCACCTTGGGAAACTGGAAGTCAAGAAGATGAACACCTTCAAACTGATGTTTCAGGCATGAGTTCATTCTAGAGAAAATTAACCCCAATGGGGGGGGGGGGGCTTTAAAAAGAAGGAAAAGTTGAAAAACAACAAAATTGCAGCTATTTAAAAAAACCCATCCCAAATGCAGCAAATTCCTCATTTTTATCTGTTAAATATGTCTTTTGGTTATATCTTCTTATTCTTAATCTAAAGAGGAGGTCATAGAATTGTAGGGCTCACCAGGGCATCACTTTTGGCGACACCCCTAATTTTTTGTGTTACTCTCTTTCCTTTAGTGACGTATACTAAAGACTGACAATAGAAGAGAATAGAAAAATTTGTATTATTTTTCTGTGTTGTTCACCAGTATCATTCATGTAAGAGGGAAATGAATTTTCCCTAAATGATAATTTTATTGAGCTTTTGATTTGGCTTAATTCCTTATATTGTTTCAACGGCTTCCCAGGTGACTCAGTGGCAAAGAATCTGCCTGCCAATGCAGAAGATTTGGGAGACACAAATTCGACCCCTGGGTAGGGAAGATCCCCTGGAGAAGGAAATGGCAACCCACTCCAGTACTCTTGCCTGGAGAATCTCGTGGGCAGCGGAGCCTGGCGGGCTGCAGTCCCTGGGGTCTCAGAGTCGGATGTGACTGAGCACAGCACAGCAGCAGCGATAGCAAAGGCTCTGTGTGGAAGGCAAGGGCATCATAACTTCCTCACAGGGACAGAGGAGCCTGATGGGCTACAGTCCACTGGATTGCAGTGTCAGACAAGCACGTGCTCTTAAATCCTTTCGGTGCAATATTCCTTAGGATTGGATTATAATTTGTTGAGTATATCTTTCACACATCAAGTCGCTTAGTTGAGAGTCTCTGTTGCCTAGGATTCCCTGTGCCCTTCCGACTCTACTTTTTGAAAGCTGGGTATAGGAGAGAGCCCGGCACTGACTGATTGGTGCAACGTATTACATATTGCTTTGAATGTTATCACCAACCATTTAATGAGAACTTGTGACTTGCGGGTAATGAGTGGGAGTTGAGGATGAGGTCGGATTTTTTTCTTTAGAAACTGGAGGTTCAATTTATTTCATCCTCTTCAGAAAACACCACTGGAGTAAACTTTAGCACCAGAACCAGATGTTAGTTAAGCACCATCGTCCTTCTTCAACTGCTGTGAGTCTCACAGGAAGCTTTCATAAGCACTAAACACATGAACATGAAAATAAAATTCATTTTAAATGAGCCTTACGTCTAAAACTTACTTCAACAGTTGTATTACTTCAATTAGGAGAAAATATATAATTTAAATGGCTACAAATAGTCAATTAATGTATAAATAGCATGCAATCCCAAACAACGCTTGCATGATTTCAAAACCAATGAAGCAATTATGAGAACAAAGAGAAATAGACACAGGGGACGCCGCCACCAGTTCTTTCCGAGGGATTAGATAGGCTACAGGAACAAGCTGATGGTGTGTGCTTAACATTTTGACATTTCAAAGCTTGGTGAAAACCCATAAAAGTTTTGACTAGGTATGTCATTAAATTTTGTCTCCTGGCACGAAATTTATATTTTCAACAACACTTGCAGTTATTAACAATAGTTGGTGCTTTTCAAAAGAGAACTTTGTTTCTAGTTTACTATTTTCATTTTTAAAGGGCTTAAAAGCCAGAGATTGTATTAGCCAATTTTCAAGGAAAGTTCGGGCTGAGCAGTAGGCTCTTGATGAAGCTCTCACTGCAGGGTGCCAGCTCCATGGATGGACCTCCTCGGGGAGCTGCTGCGGGAGGCTGTCCTCGAGGCCCAGGGCCCGGATTTAGGAGGGCGCTTCCTGTGCACTGGGCCTCCGACCGCATCCTCAGCTCACAGCTCTGGGCTCCCCAGAGCAGCGAGCTGGCTCCTTGAGCAGCCTCTAAACGTTTTATTTCTCTCCGTCAGCGCCCCTTTCTTCTCTTTCTCATTCCGCGTCTTTCGGTCTTTTGCCTATTCTGCCAATTCATTCAAAAGCCTGAAACGCAAAACCACAGATTCTTTCCTGGCTCACCGTCAATCTTCTCTCTTTGTCCCCCAGTACCTGGAGAATCTTGCAGGTTCTTTTTCATGAAAAGTCTGTTTTTCTGGCTCCCTCTGCAGGATGGGCTCATTTTCTCTAAGCTACACGCAAGTTATGTTTTAAAATTTCCTTCAAAATACAGTTAGTTCTTCTGGGCAAATCCAGGACTAATTGACCCATCACAGATGTTCCCTGCTAAAACAGACTAAGCGCTGTCTGAGAGTGCTCAGTCCTGTCTGACTCTTTGTGACCCCACGGACAGCAGCCGGCCAGGCTTCTCTGTCCACGGGGTTTCCAGGCGAGAATACTGGAGTGCGTTGCCATCTCCTTCTCCAGGGGACCTTCGCGACCCAGGGTCTGAACCCATGTCTCCTGCTTGGCAGGCAGATTCTTTACCACTGAACCACCTGGGAAGCCCAAGCTTACCTGAAATTATGGAAGAAATGACCACTAAAAGGGTGCTAGACTGGGAGACTTGGCCTCCAGTTCTGGCTCTATGACTTGTGAGGGGCGTCTGATCTTCACTGAATTTCACTTCCTGCACATCATTTATATAAACTATCAATATAAATCATATAAAATCAATCTATTGATGTATAACCCAAACATAAAACATCATTTATTAAAATAGTTATAATACATGCAAAGACATAAAAACACTTATGAATGTAAAAATGAAATAGACAAAACAGAAGATTCTATATTATAGAATAATTAACAATTATAGCACAATTATTAATTAATATTGTATATAACTACTAATATCTGAGACTCATAGCTCAGTCAGTAAAGAATCCGTCTGCAATGCAGGAGACCCTGGTTCGATCCCTGGGTCAGGAAGATCTCCTGAAGAAGCAAATGGCAACTCCAGTATTCTTGCCTAGAAAATCCCATGGACACAGGAGCCTGGCGGGCTACAGTCCAGGGGTGGCAAGAGTCGGATGCGACTTAGTGACTAAACCACCACATAATTATTATTACAGTTTTCCCCACGGGTTTTATCCTGGTGTTTGCATAGTGTATTGTGCTTAGTTCTAGGCATCTGGTTTTGCTCAGAGTTTTTGCATTTCAGATGCATCACTGGGAGGGTGTAGCTCATGTCTCTTCTGGCTGCAGGAGCCAGCAGAGTGCCAGACACGGACTAGGGTGCACAACTGACCCGAAAGAGTACAGTGATGTCTTATGCTTGAAATATTACAAGCTCTTAGAGCTTAAAAATAATATATCTAAAGTTCATGTCATCTTAATATGAGTGAGCTCTGCTTTGGAGACAGGAAAAGTCCTTTAGAGGGAAGCTATACTTTATAAATATGCTGGGGGCCAGCGTGAGGAACTCAGCCCATGGCAAAGGTCATGAGGAAGGAGGCTTGGCATACGCAAAGGCGTGATCAAGCCTCAGGAAACCCCCTGTTCCCGAGCATCTAACCCCAAAACCAGAGTCTGTTTTATGCTCTCACCTACACCTCTGACTTTACGGGGGGCTCTCCCCCATAACCGTTTCTCTCGGAGAAGGAGTAAACATGCAGCTCCAAGGCAATAAACATTCTTGGGCGTGACAAGAGTGTTTCAGCTTAGGGACTGCTCTGAAGGTTATCTAGCCCACCTGTATAGGTTCGTCCAGCCACATGTGATTGTTTACAGCCTCCCAACCTGAGAGGCACGAGATGTTTTAGACTTACTAAAGGCAAAATCTTTTGGGGAGTTGGAAATTATTAGTATAGTGTGTTGGTTAGGAATTATATTGGTGAAGGGTTCTTCATTTGTTGTGTCAATAATTGCTGCTAATTCCCTGCTCTGGGTGGGACAAGGGTGTCTCAGGTCTAACCTCTCTGCTGACAGACTAGCTTGTGTGACAGGATTATCCATACTCCTGCCACATGATTGTTTACTACCTCTTAACCATAAACAGCACAGAGAGTTTTGGAGTATTTTGAGAGTCTTAATTAGCATAGGGCTTTTTCTTCTTGTTGAGTCAATGATTGCCGCCAGGCCTCCATATCCTTAGGCACCTGGGAATATATTAATCAATGTATTTGGAATATAGAAAAGGAAATACAGTAGTTTTTGATGTTAGCAATACTAGACTTTTTGAGTTAATGGATTTTCTCTTTTGTAATAGATCACTGTGCTTTGTTATAAATCACTGTGTCCTTGCTATGTAAGAATGTAACTTTATCATATCTTAAGACTAAACAGATCTTAAGAGGAGCATTGGTGAAAGGATTTTCATTTGTTGGGCTGATGTTTGCTGCTAAATCTCCATGTTCCCTACACTTATAATGAATATAACTAGCATATAGGAAGAAATAAGTATTAACCTTTAAACACATAGGAGAAATAAGTATTAACCTTTAAGACTAATCATGTTAACCTTGGGTTAAACAAATTCCTTTCTTGATTGTAACTCACTACACCCTCACCCTATAGGAATGCAACTTTATTTGGAGGGTGGTGCCTGGTTTAAGAAAAAAGACCCTTGGAAAAAATAAGTTTTTTGGTTATCAGAAAGAAAGGATCATAAAATGTCAGCAGGTCTCACTCATGGCCAGAAGATGATGTAATATTCCTAAGACCTTTTTTTTTACATTTATGTGAAGCACCTGATTTTGATAAAGATCAGGACTGCTGACCCCCGCGTTACTCTGTATTCATCCCTATGTGTAACAAAAGGTATATAAGCAAACCCAAAAATAAAGAAATTGGATCAGTTTCCGGAAAGACTGATTCCCCCATGTCACTTCTTTCTTGCTCCCATTTTTCTGGCTGAATTCCCATCTGGAGCATGGATGCTATTCCACGTAATCCAAGTTATTCAGCCTCCTTTTCTCCACTAATCTTCTTACTACACTATCCATTTCTAATCTCTCTATATCTGTGATTAAATATGTATTTTTCCAAAGACGCTGACTCTGTCCCCCCACCTTCGAATCACCCTGGATCCACTGGGGCTTGACCCCGGCATGAATAGATATAACTTCATATGTTCACATCCCCATTTCACCGACTGGAAAACTGAGGCTCCTGCCTTCTTCTCCGCTTTGCTTTTACCACCTCTAAATCTACTAGGGTAAGTGTTCAGTGTGGATCCAGGCAGCCTGACGTTGGCAAGGCCTTCTTCCCAGCAAGGACTCCTGGGCCGGGCGTTCTGTCCCACCTCCCTTGTGGTTCTGGCAATAAGTGGGTGGCCACCCCCTGCAGAGCAGGCCCTGCTCCCTGCCTTGGCCCTGGGTTGCAGCTCCAGCAGGAAGGGGCACCTTCTGGGGCACCTGCACCAGCCCGGGTGGAGCGAGAGGGTCAAGGCCAAGGCCCCTCTGGAGAACCTTGACCCACAGCGGTGCACAGGACGCAAGCTGCCTGCTTTTGTGCCAAGTTCGAGCCCCGGGGCGTTACCAGGTAAAGCGCAGTACAGCGCCGGGGGAGCGGCAGAGCTGGAGTAGGGCTGAGAAAGGTGACCAGCGACCCAAGGCCTTACCATTCCCCTGGGCTTGCCAGGAACCTAGTGAGAGTCGCTCAGTCGTGTCCGACTCTCTGCAACCCCATTGACTGTATAGTCCATGGAATTCTCTAGGCCAGAATACTGGGGTGGGTAGCCTTTCCCTTCTCCAGGGGATCTTCCCAGCCCACGGATAGAACCCAGGTCTCCCACATTGCAGGTGGACTGTCTACCACTTGAGCCACAAGGGAAGCCAGGACCCCAAGGTCTTCTGATAAAAGGCCCCTGACCTCCCTAGATCTCGGCCCCTTTGAGATGTAAATGTTCTACAACCCAGGAATGTCTTTCTCCAGGACTTGGGCCATCATTTCTTTTGAAATACAATCAAGAAAGATAACATGGAAATGTGTATATTATGAAATATGTGAAGCAGGTCACAGGTCCAGGTTCGATGCATGAGACAGGGTGCTCCGGGCTGGTGCACTGGGATGACCCTGAGGGATGGGATAGGGAGGGAGGTGGGAGGGGGGTTCAGGATGGGGGACACGTGTACACCCGTGGTGGATTCATGTCAATGTATGGCAAAACCACTACAGTACTGTTAAGTAATTAGCCTCCAATTAAAATAAATAGATTAATTAAAAAAAAAATAGATCCTGGAAACAAACAAAAAGAGAGATCCTGGCCTTATGAACCAGTCTCTATGGGAGTCTGGAATCTAACTCCCGGTTTCCTTTCCCCGTGGCCTCTGCTGTTGATAATTTCCTACAGGCTCCCTCCAGCCTTACGCTCTCCTGCCGTGTGTTTCCACAGTTGAGTTCAGCTGTTCTTTCCCAGCTCAGTAATGTTGACCCCTATTGCAGTAGTCTGGAATAACACCTTCTTTGTTCTTTTAGCCAGTGTCTCTTTGAAAAGAGTGGGGAGGGCAGAGGATAGGGAAAGTTCTAGACTAAAAGGAAGGAGGAACCACAAGGAGGAAAGGGAGGGAATCCCTGATCTCAGAGTCCAGGGGCAGGAGGGAGGTCTCCCACCCACACAGCCTCTGGTAGGGGTGGGGCGCAGGGGGATTTGGTGGAGGGGTGTTGTTCCGTGGCACAGCCGTGTCCGACTCTTTGCAACCCCATGGACTGCAGCACACCAGGCTTCCCTGTCCTTCACCATCTCTTGGAGCTTGCTCAAACTCATGTCTGTTGAGTTGTCAGTGATGCCATCCAACCATCTCATCCTCTGTTGTCGCCTTCTCCTCCTGCCTTCAGTCTTTCCCAACATCAGGGTCTTTTCTAATGAGTCAGTTGGTCAAAGTATTGGAGCTTCAGCTTCAGCATCAATGAATGAATAATCCTTCCAATGAATATTCAGGATTGATTTGCTTTAGGATTGATTGGTTGGATCTCCTTGTAGTCCAAGGGACTCTCAAGAGTCTTCTCCAACACCACAGTAGGAGAAGCAACAGTTCAAAAGCATCAACAGTTCAAAAACATCAATTGTTCAGCACTCAGCTTTCTTGATAGTCCAACTCTCACATCCATACATGACCACTGGAAAAACCATAGATGGACCTTTGTTGGCAAAGTAATGTCTCTGTTTTTTAATATGCTGTTTAGGTTGATCGTAGCTTTTCTCCCAAGGAGTGTCTTTTGATTTTATGGCTGCAGTCACCATCCACAGTGGCAGCAAGGAGGACCTTGCTTCGGATACACTGGGGCTGGGTGTGTGAAGGAGCTTCTGTTGCATTCTACTAGTGTAATAGAAACAGGACTTTGACTCAACTAGGCTTGAGACCCACTCCTGTCTTTCCTATCGCGCGTCTTTGGGAGTGTTCCTTCGCCTTTTTCTCCTTGTTCAGTTTCCGCTCTGTAAAATGGAAATAATAATAAATACCTGCTTCATAAGAGTGGACTGTAAAAAAGGCAGGACACCAAAGTATTGGTTCCTTTGAACTGTGGTGCTAGAGAAGACTCCTGAAAGTCCCTTGAACAGCAAAGACATCAAACCAGTCAATCTTAATGGAAATCAACTCTGAATACTTGTTGGAAGGACTGATTCTAAAGCTGAAGCTCCAGTATTTTGGTCATTTGATGTGAACAGCCGACTCATTGGAGAAGTCCCTGATGCTGGGAAAGATTGAGGGCAGAAGAAGGGGACATCAGAGGATGAGATAGCTGGATGGCATCACTGATTCAATGGACATGAACTTGGGCAAGCTCCGGGAGATGGTGAGGGACAGGGAGGCCTGGTGTGCTGCAGTCCATGGGGTTGCAAGGAGTCGGACATGACTGAGTCACTGAACAACAGCAACATAAGAATGTTGTGAGGTCAGTTCAGTAATATATATAAATGACTGCCGGGCGCCAGCGTGAGGAACTCCGCCCATGGCAAAGGTCATGAGGAAGGAGGCTTGGCATACGCAAAGCCTGTTCCCAAGCATCTAACCCCAAAACCAGAGTCTATTTTATGCTCTCACCTACACCTCTGACTTTACGGGGGGCTCTCCCCCATAACAGTTTCTCTCGGAGAAGGAATAAACGTGCAGCTCCAAGGCACTAAAAATTCTTGGGCGTGACAAGAGTGTTTCAGCTTAGGGACTGCTCTGAAGGTTATCTAGCCCACCTGTATAGGTTCGTCCAGCCGCATGTGATTGTTTACAGCCTCCCAATCTGAGAGGCACGAGATGTTTTAGACTTACTAAAGGCAAAATCTTTTGGGGAGTTGGAAATTATTAGTATAGTGTGTTGGTTAGGAATTATATTGGTGAAGGGTTCTTCATTTGTTGTGTCAATAATTGCTGCTAATTCCCTGCTCTGGGTGGGACAAGGGTGTCTCAGGTCAAACCTCTCTGCTGACAGACTAGCTTGTGTGACAGGATTATCCATACTGCTGCCACTAGGCACATGATTGTTTACTACCTCTCAACTGTAAATAGCACAGAGAGTTTTGGAGTATTTTGAGAGTCTTAATTAGCATAGGGCTTTTTCTTCTTGTTGAGTCAATGATTGCCGCCAGGCCTCCATATCCTTAGGCACCTGGGAATATATTAATCAATGTATTTGGAATATAGAAAAGGAAATACAGTAGTTTTTAAGGTTAGCAATGCTAGACGTTTTGAGTTAATGAATTTTCTCTTTTGTAATAGATCACTGTACTTTGTTATAAATCGCTGTGTCCTTGCTATGTAAAACTGTAACTTTTCTCACTATCTTAAGACTAAATAGATCTTAAGGGGAACATTGGTGAAAGGATTTTCATTTGTTGGGCTGATGTTTGCTGCTAAATCTCCATGTTCCCTGCCCTTATAACGAATATAACTAACATATAGGAGAAATAAGCATTAACCTTTAAGCATATAGGAGAAATAAGTATTAACCTTTAAGATTAATCATGTTAACCTTGGGTTAAACAAATTCCTTTCTTGATTGTAACTCACTACACCCTCACCCTATAGGAATGCAACTTTATTTGGAGGGTGGTGCCTGGTTTAAGAAAAAACACCCTTGGAAAAAATAAGTTTTTTGGTTATCAGAAAGAAAGGATCATAAAATGTCAGCGGGTCTCATGGCCAGAAGATGATGTAATATTCCTAAGACCTTTTTTTTTACATTTATGTGAAGCACCTGATTTTGATAAAGGTCAGGACTGCTGACCCCTGAGTGATTCTGTATTCATCCCTATGTATTTAACAAAAGGTATATAAGCAAACCCCAAAATAAAGAAATTGGATCAGTTTCCAGAAAGACTGATTCCCCCGTGTCGCTTCTTTCTTGCTCCCGTTTTTCTGGCTGAATTCCCATCTGGAGCATGGATGCTATTCCATGTAACCCAAGTTATTCAGCCTCTTTTCCTCCACTAATCTTCCTACTACACTATCCGTTTCTGATCTCTCTCTATATCTGTAATTAAATATGTATTTTTCCAAGGACACCGACTCCGTCCCCACCTTCGAATCACCCTGGATCCACCAGGGCTGGACCCTGGCAAATGATGGTGCACATCCTCCTGTAATATTATTGTCTTCTTAAGGTAAAGGAAATTGGTCCTGAGTGTTCATTGGAAGGACTGATGCTGAAGCTGAAACTCCAATACTTTGGCCACCTGATGCGAAGAGCTGACTCATTTGAAAAGACCCTGATGCTGGGAAAGATTGAGGGCAGGAGGAGAAGGGGATGAAAGAGGATGAGATGGTTGGATGGCATCACTGACTCAATGGACATGAGTTTGAGTGGACCCTGGAAGTTTGTGATGGACAGGGAGGCCTGGCTTGCTGCAGTTCATGGGGTCGCTGAGAGTCGGACACAACTGAGTGACTGAACTGAACTGAACTGAACTGATTGAGTGGTTTGATGGTGTCAGTCACTGTGGTAAGTCTTTAATAGGAACTTTCTTCCTCTTCTTCAGATGGTGATTGCAGCTAGGAAATTAAAAGATGCTTACTCCTTGGAAGCAAAGTCATGACCAACCTAGATAGCATATTCAAAAGCAGAGACATTACTTTGCCAACAAAGGTCCGTCTAGTCAAGGCTATGGTTTTTCCAGTGGTCATGTATGGATGTGAGAGTTGGACTCTAAAGAAAGCTGAGCATAGAAGAATTGATGCTTTTGAACTGTGGTGTTGGAGAAGACTCTTGAGAGTCCCTTGGACTGCAAGGAGATCCAACCAGTCCATTCTAAAGATCAGTCCTGGGTGTTCATTGGAAGGACTGATGCTGAAGCTGAAACTCCAATACTTTGGCCACCTGATGAGAAGAGCTGACTCATTTGAAAAGACCCTGATGCTGGGAAAGATTGAAGGCAGGAGGAGAAGGGGATGAAAGAGGATGAGATGGTTGGATGGCATCACTGACTCAATGGACATGAGTTTGAGAAGCTCTGGGAGCTGGTGATAGACAGGGAGGCCTGGTGTGCTGTAGTCCCTGGGGTATCAAAGAGTCTGATTTGACTGAGTGACTGAACTGAACTGAAGGTAGACATAAGATTTAACTGACAAGTAAGTGATGAGCAAGGAAGGCCAGCCAGTTGGTTGGCCTCAGAAGGAATTTTGTCAGAGTGCCCCGGGTTGGCCACGTGGAGGACAGTCATCATGGAATCCTCTCCATTCTGCAGCATTTGGAGGAACACAGATGTGGAGGCCCAACTGGATTCTAGCTCTGGGGTTATTTGCTTGCTTCTTCACAGTGTTCTGACCAGAGTCTATGCAGAGCCTTTTCTTGCCCTCCACTGGAAATTCTGGCACAAAGATGACTTGATGATTAGTCTAGTATCCGCTAAGCTTAGAGAGGAACAAAGTTGGCTGATGCAGCTGAACTTGAATTAGAAGGGACGTGGGATCCTGTCAAGCCTGAAACGGCTGGGTGGCATCTCTGGCCATCCGTAGCCAAGGGGTTCTGGGCTCGTGTTTATCTACCCTTGTAACTCAGCTCCTTACAGTATGAAAGCATCGTAGAAGGAGAGGATCTCAATACTGGAAGGACTTTAGAGACTACCTCAAGGCTCTTTTTAGCCAGCGAGGAGTTGAGCCCCAGAAGATTAAGTGACTTGTCCAAGCTGGTGGCAGAATTAGGTCTAGAAAACAATTGTTTTTCCTCTCTGTTGTGAGCCTGCAGGGAGAGATAGATGATAGAATTTAAGTCTGACTATCTTCACGTTCTTTTTGGGAATTCATTACAATTGTTTCTGTCAAATATGTATTATTGTCTTTTCCATTTTTTAAAAAATCACGTTCAGAAAATTCCCAGTTTGTAGCAGCTGAGGTCAAAGTAATCATTTGTTTCCTATAATCTCTGAGATGATGACCCAAAAAACTACCTTTGGGGCTGCTTTGTGGGAGGGTGCACATGGAAGTGGAGGCAGTGGGCTAGCCTTGTAGATGTATTCTCCTACGCTTGATTCCTTTCTTAATGTTTTCAAAATACAAGTGATAATTGGAAATAATAAGCATTCAGTGACTGGGTCTCTCATTCAACATTTATTGTGGTCCCCTCTGTGTCAGGCACTGCACAAGATATAGCCACCCGAATCATAAAAATAGTCACCATCCTCATAAAAAAGTCACCATTCCTGGCCATAAGTGGCTCACAAGCAAGGCCACAGCTTCCAACTTGTTATGGGACGTTTGTTTTCTAAAACCATTTATTTCCACAACTCTAAAATTTGGCTTAAAGCTTGCTATTTCTTCCAGTGCCAAATTACTAGCATTTTTTTTTCAAACTGTTGAAATATAAAAGCCTGTAACAGTGTTGAATAAAGCTTTTATTTGAGTAAGAGTGTGGTTCCTCAGAAATGGTAATTTCTGATAGCTGATGATTAATCCTATGAGCAAATGAATTTTCCTGCAGATTTGAGGGCAGAGTGATAAATTAGTATTTGCAAAATCCTTTCATCCACTTTAGAGGTAATGTGTTCATCTGCAAACCAACAGAATTTGAAATGCTCGTGATTATCTTCAAAATCACACTGGGAGTGCATGCGAATAAAAATAACAGAGTTGGCAAGAGAAGAAGGGGCAGAATCCATTTAAGATCGCTAAATTGCTATCTGTTTTGATAAGGTAATCGGCCAGAAAATTAAATGCACTGTATAGAACAAAGCTATTTCCTGTAAGCTGGTACAGCCAAAGGCCATTTTTATTCAGCAAGCACAGGAATACAAGGAATAAGTAAGTGGATCAAACCAAAAAGAGACTAGAGGAAGAATAAATTCAAAAAGATATAAGATTATTTAAAGTACAGGTTGATATCTGCATTTGAATCTTTGGTATTGAGTATGTGTCTAAAAAAATTATCTTTTCCCTGCATCCCGCCTGAGTACATTTCGTTTGTTGAAATCCCTACTTGGGAGAAATTTTAATAAAGTGGGGAAAGCACCGAATTATGATGCAGGTAAAGACACCTGGGTTCTAGACCCCACTTCACAGTTTAACCAATCAGCTAACCCGATCTTCAAATGGCTTCATTGCTAAAATGAGAGATTGGATGAAATCATTCTCTAATATTCTTTCCAGCTGTAAAATCATGATTCTATGTCAAGTGCTTCCTCAGCATTTCTTAAATAAAGATAGAAGACTAAATTCTGATAGGATTCTTAAATTTACATAGACTTTAACACAGATAATTCAAGTTGAAGAGCCCTAGCCTTTGAAATCCATTTGACTTCCTGGTCTTTCTGAGAGATGATTACTTTCCACATTACTGACACACATCCGAGGTTAAAATTCTGTTGGCTCCTTAAATATTGCAAGTGCAGAGGAGTCGTTGGGGAAACAATGAGAGCTGCTGGCCGCAGGGTGGTCCTGATACTGCCCCACCCATCTTCCGAAAGCTGCCCTTTCAATGGCACAGCCGCGTTGACTTTCTCAGCGGTCACCTACGAAGGAGCATCTCGGGGGAGAACTTGAGCAAAATACGAGCTGTTGCTGGGACTGAGAGCTCACGGTCAAGCCTGAGGAAGCCTACTGCTTGTACCCTGCCTCCTGATACCGTTTCCTCCCTCTTTGGAGACGTCATTATTAGGACCAAACTGAAGCCAGGACAGGCTCTAAGGGGCAGGCTAGGCCTGAGGTTTAGTCTGGAGGAAAGCTGAGGCACTGGGAACTCCCGCACGCAGTGTAGCTCGACCAATCAGAAAAAAATCCCTGTAGCCGCCTCCCCCCGCCCCCCACCCCCTGCCCCCAGACCTGAGCTAATCCGGATAGGGATGCGAGGTTTAAAAGTCCCGGGCGCGCGTACAGTTTAACCAATCAGCTATGCTGTTACAGGAACAAAGAACCGTCGGTATAAAAGTAGATGTGATTCAGAGCTCCAGACTCTCGTCAAGACTCTACTGCACTGGATGAGACTTGAGCCCTAGCTTGAGCTAGCAATAAACCCCTTTATGCTTTTGCATTGCTGTGGATGTCTTATTCTCTCAGTTTTGGGGACTGGGACACTGGGCATAACAGTTATAAATAGGACTAAGGTTCTTTTTTATTTTCTCCACCTGCTTTGGTGGTTGCTGTTGCAGAATGATAAACATAAAGAGTTGAAGGGAGGAGGGAAAATGCTAGGTAGAGGTCCCAAAATTCTTCAAGGAAAATTTGGAGCAACACATTTGAAGGAATTAGATTTAAATTCCATCTATTGCAACTGTATAGCCTTGGGAAATCACTTAACTTTTTAATATCACCCAGCAGGAATTTTATTGGATAAAATTTAAGACAAAGATCCTAGCACATAATAAATGCATAATAAATGGTCGTTATTGTTATTAAGATTGTTTGTCTTTCTGCCGACTACTTTTTATCCCTTGCCTCCGTTTCAAAAGAGGATTTGGGGGGGAGTTTAAAAATAATGAACACAAGTAAGGAAACTGGATGTGGGAATGTAAAGCTAGAAAAATTGATGCAAAACATCAAATTAAATCATTTTGAAAATCATCACTTGAGAGGATAGCAGATTTATTTGACTTTTCTTCCAACAGATAGGATATCAAGACTTTTATTGGGACCAGCAGTTTCAGGAGGTGGTCAGGGTGGAGCTGAAGACCACCGAGAAACCTTTTGCAATACAAGTGATGGAAACCAGAATGAGAGAAGGCAGAGAGGTGTGTAGTCTGAGCTACCTCTCCTATGGGGGGGTTAGCCACCGTTCCATCATCCAGCTCCTGGAGATCTTTGGGGCCCAAGATCGAGTTTACATGGTGGTGGGGTTGGGTCCAGAAAGGGAGTTCTTTGATCGGCTTATCTCTCAGGGATCCTTTATAGAGCAGGATGCTGTCAGAATCCCCCACGTGGTTGCTGATGGCATGAGGTATGTGCATGCATCAAAAATAACTCAACAGGGACCTAAAGCTTGAAAAGCTCTTGCACGATCACCCAGGAGTAGACTCAAACATTTTAATCACAGACTTTGATTTGGCACACTCTAGGAACAAAGGGGGTGACTGGACAGTGAGGATGTTCTGTGGGACCCCAGAGTACATAGCTCCCAAAGTTTTGCTGAGAAAATCCTATATCAGCACAGCTGACGTGTGGACTAATCGAGTATGTGTTACTTGGCAGATCCCTGTCTTTTGACGATGAAAGCCATGTGAGGCTTTACGGGAAGATTCTGAAAGGCAAAGATAGTTATACAGGAGAGGTAAGAGCTCAGTCTCCTGCTATTGACTTGGTCTTGGATAGATTTTCTTTTCAAAGAAATTAACGTCCTTTATTTGGGGTTGTGCGGGGTCTTTGTTGCTGCATGTGGGCTTCCTCTGGCTGCCGTGCGCAGGCTTTTACTGAGGTGGCTGCAGTGTTGCACAGCACAGGCTTGGGTGCGTGGGTTTCAGTGGCTGCAGCGCGCAGGCTCAGCCGTCGTGCCTTGTGGGCTCCAGAGCTCAGGCTCAGGAGCTGCGGTGCGTGGGCCTCGCTAACCCGCGGCATGTGGGATCTTCCCGAGGCAGGCTTTGAACTGGTGTCCCCTGCACTGGCGGGCAGTGGAACAGCGTTTCTCAATTTCAACACTATTGGTGTTTGCAGCGGGATGATTCTTTACTGGAGGGGGTGGGGAGAGGGGTGGGGTATGGCTGTCCTGGGTGCAGTAGGATGCTAAGCCTACCAACCAGGTACCAGGAGGCACACCACCAGCAGAGTCTCCTAGATACTGGCATCTAGAAGCTACACGAGATACACACCTTCCCAAAGTCATGACAGTTAAAATTGTCCTCAGACATTCTCAAATGGCCCCTATGGGGCAGAAACCACTCCTGATTGACAGCCATGTCTCAAGGGAGCAAAGGGCCTCAATGACTGAGCTGTCTGTGGCTAGCACATAACGTTGACAATCAAGTAGGTAAGTGAGTTAGCCATGTCTTAAGACTTCATGCAGAGCCTGAGCCCCTGTGTAGACTAATGTGTACCCAGAAGCTCAGAGTGACGCTTGGGTGTATGGTGAGACATTTTCCGCCTTGATTCTAGAGGATCCAAGCCCTCTGTGAGATGTAGTGTTTTCTCAAATATTTAACCTTATAGTTTGTGTAAAATATTTATCCGTTGTTTAAACTTGGAACTCCCAGTGCTTAGGAATCTGTTAACTTTTCGTTGTTTTGTTTAGGGAAGGAAGGTTGCCAATGCCTTCGTGTGGGAATCCTGACAAAACAGGAGATTTACTTCTTATTGAGCAAGTAACCAAATTTATTTTATGTTTAATGATGAAAGGGCTTTTTTTTCCCTCATAGGGAAAAGTATTGATAGCTTGATCGTACATACTTAAAGTGTAACATCTGTATGTATAACATCTTAAGCACAATTAAAAGTTCAATAGCAAATTGAAAAATAATATTTTCTATCCTCTTGCAGATTTAATGTCTTATTGTACATGTATTTGTTTGAAAACAAATTGGTGATTAAGAACCGAGATTTACACAGGGAGGTAGGAAAGGATGGACAGAATTCACAGACAACGCAGATCATGAGAAGCTTTAAAAGAATGACTAGCTTCACTAATGCCCAAAGAAATGCAAATGAAGACAACCATATCTTTTCTTTGTCTTTCAAGTTGATAAAAATTTTTTTTAAAGTGCTCAATTTTACTCATTGCTGCTAAGAGTACTAAGGGATTAGCCCTCTTATCCACTGTTGGTAGGGGAAGAATTGTTACAGATTTCTTGAAAAGTAATTTGAAAGATACATCTAGAACAGAGACTGCAGCCATGAAATTAAAAGACACTTGCTCCTTGGAAGGAAAGCTATGACAAACCTAGACATCGTATTAAAAATCAGAGACATCATTTCACTAACAAAGGTCCATGTAGTCAAAGCTGTGGTTTTTCCAGTAGTTATGTATGATGTGAGAATTGAACCGTAAAGAAGGCTGAGTGCCAAAGAATTGTTGCTTTTGAACTGTGGTGTTGGAGAAGACTCTTTAGAGTCCCTTTGATTAATTTGCATATATTGAAGAATCCTTGCATTCTTGGTGTAAATTCCACTGGATCATGTATGACCCTTTAAATATGTTCTTGGATTTTGTTTGCTAGTATCTTCTTAAGGATTTTTGTAGAGAGATTTTTATGTTCATCATTGATATTGGCCTGTAATTTTCATTTTTTGTGGCATCATTGTCTGGTTTTGGTATCGGGGTGATGGTTGCCTCATAGAAAAAATTTGAGAGTGTTCTTCCTTCTGCAATTTTTGGAAGAGTTGAGCATGGTAGGTATTATCTCTTCTCTAAACATTTGATAGAATTCACCTGTGAAGCCATCTGGTCCTGGACTTTTTTGTTGGAAGATTTTAAATTACAGTTTCAGTTTCAGTGCTTGTGATCTATCTGTTTATATCTCCTGATTCTTTCTGGTTCAGTCTTAGAAGATTGTACCTTTCCAAGAATTCTTCCATCTCTTCCAGGCTGTCAGCTTTATTAGCATATTGTTGCCATAGCAGTCGCTTCTGATCCTTTGTGCTTCCATGGTGTCAGTTATGGTTTCTCCTTTCTCATTTCTAATTTTATTGAGCTATCTTTCTTTTTTCTTAAAGAGTCTGGCTAAAGGTTTATCAATTTTTTTATCATTTCAAAAAACTAACTTTTACTTTTACTGATCTTTGATATTAGTTTCTTCATTTTTATTTCATTTATTTCTGCTCTGACCTTTATGATTTCGTTCTTTCTACTGACTTTGGGTTTCTTTGTTCTTCTTTCTCAGGTTGTTTTAGGTGTAGGGTTGGATTGTTTACTTGAGATTTTTCTTGTTTCTTGAGGTGAGGTTGAACTGATCTAAACTTCCCTCTTAGAACTGCTTTTGCCTCCCATAGGTTTGGGGTCATCATATTTTCACTGGCATTTGTTTCTAGGTATTTCTGTTTCTTTAGTCCTTTGATTTCTGCAGTAATCACCTGGTTATTTAGCTACACACTGTCTAGTTTCCATGTATTTATGTTTTTTAAAGATTGCTTTACTGTAATTGATTTCTAATTTCATAGCATTGTGGTCAGAAAAGAGGCGCGATACAATTTCAGTTTTCTTAAATTTTCCAAGGCTTGATTTGTGACCCAAAATGTGGTCTATCCTGAAGAATTGAGAAGAAAGTTTATTCTGCTGCTTTCGGGTGGAGTGTGCTATAAATATCAGTTAAATCTATCCGGTCTATTGTGTTAGTTAAAGCTTGTATTTCCTTACTTATTTTCTGTCTGGATGCTCCGTCGATTGGTGTCAGTGGGCTCTCAGAGTCCTACACTACTGCTCTGCTACTGTCAATTTCTTCTTTTATGGTTGTTGGCATTTGCTTTATGTATTTAGGGGTTCCTATCTTGGGTGCATAAATGTGTATAATTGTTATATCTTCTTGGATTGATCCTTTAAAAAAATAATTTGATTTTTGCATTTATTTCTGGCTGTGCTGAGTCTCTGCTGCTGCACGGGCCTTTCTCTACTTGCAGCGCACAGGCCCCCTCGCTTCAGCAGCTTCTCTTGTTGCAAAGCACAGGCTTCAGGGCGCTTGGGTTTCAGGACCTGCAGTGTGTGAGCTCAGTAGCTGCAGCTCCTGGGCTCTAGAGCGCAGGCTCAGCGGTTGTGACATACAGGCCTAGCTGCTCTACGGCACGTGGGCTCTTCCCAGGTTCAGAATCTGTGTCTCCTGCATGGGCAGGCAGATCCTTTACCACCAAGCCATCAGGGAAACCCTGCCCAGCCCTTTTAGCTTCAGTGCTTTCTATATAAGTGAGGAGCTGAAAGCATCCTTCCTTTAACGTCAAGAGCCTCTTCAGTTCAGTCCAGTCACTCAGTCGTGTCCGACTCTTTTCAACCCCATGGACTGCAGCATGCCAGGCCTCCCTGTCCATCACCAACTCCCAGAGCTTACTCAAACTCCTGTCCATTGAGTCGGTGATGCCATCCAACCGTCTCATCCTCTGTCACCCCCTTCTCCTCCTGCCCTCAATCTTTCCCAGGAATCTGTCCCGTTGCTCCCAATTTCTTTTATTTCTCCAAAGCTAACAGTGCGATTTCTAATACTGACTTTCAGATTTCTGCCTTCTTTGTTGTTGCTTTGTACAGTTTAGCTAGTTTCTATTACAGAGAACAGAGCAGATAAGGAGAGGGACAAGAAAGGAGAAAAAGGCCCACATTGTTCATGAATATTACAATGTGCTTGTAACTAACTGTCTCTGTCTGTATATGGTTCATTGCCTCTTCACACAGAATGGTGTTTTTATTTTTAGTTTTGAGGGCACATATTTGTCACAGTAATAGTAAGTGGAATAGGTCTGAGAACTTTTGGACAATTTTCATCTTCTAGTCCTCTAAATGTTGTCAGTGAAATGTATCTATAAAAGAGTCACATGGTGATTTAATAGTAACTAGAACAAGAGCAACAGCAATCTAGGTAATATTTTGTACTTCAGAAATAATTTTCACATACTTTATTACTTTGGTTCTAACAGCAAATCTTTCATTTATCTATTTATTTTTCTTTTTCGATATTTCTTATGTATTAGCCTGTGCTGGGTCTCAGTTGTGGCATGCGAGACCTTCCCTGCATCACGTGAGATCTTTCTTTGTAGCGCACAGACTCTCTTGTGGGGATGCAGGGGCTCCAGAGCTCCCCGGCTCAGTAGTTGCGGCGCGTGGGCTTAGTTGCTCTGCGGCACGTGGGATCTTAGTTCCCAGACCAGGGATCAAACCTGCATCTCCTGCGTTGCAAGGATTCTTAACCACTGGACCCCCAGGGGAGTCCCCTAAAGGCAATCTTATGAAAGAGAGTTGGTGATCCCCACTTTTCTGGTGCAGGAACCGAGACCTTGCTGTTCAGAGTTGAGTGTGGCCGCTCAGCCTCTCTGGTCCAGACCCACTGACCTCAGTCCCCAGCTCTCTCCGCGTTCCGGTGGGTTGCCAGGCCAGTTGACAGCGCTGTCTTCCTGAGGCTGAGGAGAAACGCCAAATGGGAATTTTCAGGCCCAAAAGTGGACATGGCCAACTCTTGGAAGAGAAATGATGCACAGTGGCCATCACGTGGGTGTGAAAGCTGCTGATGGGGCTGAATGACCTCACCAGGTGACAGTGGTCCAGAGGAGGAATCTGATTAAACCTGTGATCCCACGAAACTGATGGTTTTGTGTCAGTCAAGAAGTTTGAGCATGCATGCTGTTTTTATGCATTTCTAGAATATATACATGCATGTATACTAGCCTGTTTTGTACTTTATGAAACATAGACACAAATAACATTTAGATTAAGAAGAGATAAATGCAGTAGACATTCTGACATGTTTTCATTGTGCTTGATGTTTTCTAATATGCAACGTGAAATCGTCTTCTGTATACTCTCCAGCTGTTCTTTATGGCTCAGGGATTCTGTAATTTATAACCTGTGTTTGAATAATGAGCTTTGTCTGAAGAATTTTTGTCCAGAACACCAGTTACCTTATTCTCTGCATTTTCAACGTATATTCATTTGGTTATCTTAAAGAGCTCTCCATAAGTCTCACTGCGCTTATTTTGTATTCTTTCCAGCTTTCAGTGGCTTGTCTCATCGTAATGTTCCACTGAAGACAAATGATTTAACTTTAAGTAGCAGAGAAGGCAATGGCACCCCACTCCGGTACTCTTGCCTGGAAAATCCCATGGACAGAGGAGCCTGGCGGGCTGCAGTCCATGGGGTCGCTGAGAGTCGGGCACGACTGAGTGACTTCACTTTCCCTTTTCACTTTCATTCATTGGAGAAAGAAATGGCAACCCACTCCAGTATTCTTGCCTGGAGAATCCCAGGGACGGAGGAGCCTGGTAGGCTGCTATCTATGGGGTTGCACAGAGTCGGACACGACTGAAGCAACTTAGCAGTAGCAACAGCAGCCTTGAACCCAGATAAATATGTATGGATCCAGGACCAAATAAATGTCTAGTCAGAATCAGAGGATATGGCATCATGAGTCAGCCACTGACACGTTTGGTCTAGACTTGCAAGGTTTATGTTTGATTTTCCCTGTGTTTGAGTATTTGGCAAACACATTCATTTATTTCAAGAATTTTATTTTAGGGAAAAATATTTCTCATAGGTCATCTATCTAAATAAACTGAGGGGGTGAAAAAGAAAAGTAATTCCTTTACTGGTTTCTTTGATCCAAAGTTTCAGAATGCTAAGAGGTTGGAGGATATAATGTTTATGTATGGAATTTAATTTTTTTTTCCCCCACAAGAACAAAGACAATAGTTTGTAGGGATTCCCTTACTTATCTTGAGATTTACAATTAAAAAAATACACATCAACTAGAAATTGTTGTTTGAGATATAGCAAATATATGGGCAGTGTTCTCAATCTCTCTCCTTTGTAGATGAGGAGGGATACAAAATCGTAGTGTTTTTTTTTTTTTTCTTTCCTAGATACATTCTCATTGGTAGGCAACACCGAAAAGGAGTTTAAGAAAAAGCAGCTGCCCTTTTGTCCCCGTTCTCAGAAAAGTCACTGTGATTTTCTGCCATTGCGCTGAAGTGCAAACCCTGTAGACTTTGCCAGAACGTCCCTGAAACCTCAAATAGCTGAATGCACATGGCATATCCCTGCTACAGGCGGAATTGCCCTTGTAGGCAGCCCAGTGGCGCAGTGAGGCCTCCTGCGCTCAGAGGAAATGCACTGTGGTGGGCTCTCCCCGGAAGCCCCCTTCTCTCTCCACACTGGGGATGTAGGCGTAGTAAGTCCAGAGTAAGCTCTCTCCTTGTTGCTGTTGCTTTGTTTTTATTTTTTAATTGGAGGAAAATCGCTTGGTAATGGTGTGTTGGTTTCTGCCGTGTAACAGTGCAAATCAGCCGTAATTAGACATATATCACCGCCCCCTTGCGCTTTCCTCCGCGCCCCTGCCCGGGTCCTCGGAGAGCGCCAGGCTGGGCCTCCTGTGTTAAACAGCGGCTTCCCGCCGCGGTCCGTTTTCCGCATGGTTGCGTCTACGTGTCGATGCTGCTTTCTCCCGTTTTGAAATCTCCCGCTCTCTCCCTTTCCAGCGTGTACAAGTCCGTTCCTTACGTCTTCATCTCCATTTCTTCCCTGCCAGTAAATAGCTTTAGCAGCGCCATATTTCTAGATTCCATATATACGCGTGTGTGTGTGCGTGCTTAGTTGCTTCAGTCGTGTCCAACTCTCTGCGACACTATGGACCATGGCCTGCCAGGCTCCTCTGTCCCTGGGATTCTCCAGACAATACTGGAGTAGGTTGCCATTTCCTTCTCCACCATATATCTGCATTAATGTACAATATTTTCTCTTTCTGACTTAACTTCGCTCGCTCTGTGTAATAGGCTCCAAGTTCATCTGCCTCACTGGAACTGACTCAAATTCACTCTTTTTTCAAGGCTGAGTAATATTCCACTGTATGTATGCACCATATCGTCTTTACCCATTCGTCTGTGGGTGGATATCTAGGTAGCTTCCATGTCCTGGCTATTGTAGATAGTGATGCAACGAACGCTGGGGTATATGTGTCTTTCAGAATTGTGGCTGTCTCAGGGTATATGCCTAGTACTGGGATTGCTGGATCATATGGTAGATGTCCTCCTAGTTTTTAAAGGAATCTCCTTTCTGTTCTTCACAATGGCTGTATCAGTTTGCATTCCCACCAACAATGCAGGAGGGTTCCCTTTTCTCCATATAGTAAGCTTTCGAAAGGAGAGAAATTTGATGATTTCCCAGTCCATTCCACTTTCCACTCTGACTCATTCTTGGAGTCACAGGGACTCTCTGACATGACCACAATGGGATAAATGCTCACCTAACATTTGTTGGTGGAGTTCACCAGTAACGGCTGCTTCACTTTGTCCTGCTCGTGTGAAAGGATGTGGGAACTTTCATTGCTGATGGCAGCACCCTGGACAGATTTTGGAAAAGAGCTCTCATTCGTTAGAGAGTTGAAAGAGAATTTCTATGTTTATGTTTTTCTTTCACTAAAAAGAGTGAGTTTTTTTGTCTTTTTCAAAAGTGGATTTTTAGGCTCACTATATATTTGATGACATGATCTTTGAGTGGCTTATTTGAAGAAGTCATTTGAACTTGATAACCTTTGATTTTTATAATTAAGAACGTAATTCTATATATGTGTTTGTGTATATGTGTGTTTGTTTTATTATTTTATTCTATTTTAATTGCTTACTTTTCTTCTCAGCCTTGGCCAGGTTTTTTATACTGGGTGAAGAACTTTATAGGCAAACTGGTGATTTGGGGGGTAATCATCGCTTGTCAGCTGGGCAGGCCTGGAACCACTCCTGGGTCATCACCATGGCTGTAGGGTCTTCCATGAAGACTCTTCAAGGGTCATTTCCTGGAATCTCATCAGGGCACATCTCCGCATCCACAGAGTCCTGGATCTGCACAGTCTTCGAAGGCATATTCTTATCACAAATCAAGGCATACGTGGAGCAAGAGAAGCTTAAGGGTAGAAGAATCACCACAACCTGTACTTTAGTGAGTAGATGACCTTTAACTCACTTTATCCAATTTTAAGCCAGATATATTGACTTCATAAGTAGCATTAGATCAATAGGGACCATTTCATCATGGTTAAGGCACCCTAAAGTTCCAGAGATCTGAGGGCATGTGATTATTATTGGATAATGGTGGCCTTCATTTTTAACATTTTTATCTGCAATTGTTCCATATAAAAATACACAATTCTCCAAAATATACTACTGTAAAAGATGACATACCTTCATAAAATAGGAAATAGTAGATAAATCTGTTAATAATTGATGAATTAAATAAAATATGAGATTATAGGCAAAAGGGATAAATATGTGAGGGAATGCTGAATCAGAGATGTAGTGGGCATGGTTAGATATGGGGAATAAATGCACTCGTTCTGAAATTACTGATTTATAGTTAAGACCAGTATATGGGTAACACTCAGGATAGTCACAAAGAAAGAAAGAAAGAAAGTGAAGTCGCTCAGTCGTGTCCAACTCTTTGTGACCCCATGGACTGTAGCCTACCAGGCTCCTCTGTCCATGGGATTCTCCAGGCAATAGTACTGGAGTGGATTGCCATTCCCTTCTCCAGGGGATCTCCCCGACCCAGGGATCAAACCCAGATCTCCCGCATTGTAGACAGGCGCTTTACCGTCTGAGTCACCAGGGAGGTCAGGATAGTCACAAGTGTCCGTTAATTTCATTTTTAGCCTGCAAGTATTCATTGAAGTTGTTAATTATGGGGAATATAAAGAAACTTAACAGGCAATAGGATAAAAATAAATGGTGGTGTTACTTCAAACTAAAAGGCTTCTGCACAGCAAACTGCAAAACAAAAGACAACCCACAAGATAGGAGAGAGTATTTGCAAACCATATATCTGATAAGAGGTTCATCTCCAATATAAAAGAGACTTCTATAGGTCAATATTAAGAAACAAGCAAAATAAAAAAACCAACACAGTTTTAAAAATGGGCTAAGGACTTGAATAGACATCTCTCTGAGATGACATACAGATGGCAATTAAGTACATAAAAAGGTGCTCAACATCACTGACCATCAGTGAAATGCAAATCAAAACCACAACGTCACCTCACATCTGTTACTAACGAAGCAAAAGATAACACGTGTTTGTGAGGGTGTGGAGAAAAAGGAATTCTTGTACAGTGGTGGTGGGAACGCACATTGGTGCAGCTACTGTGGCCAGCAGGGTGGTGGCTTTCGGGTTTAGGAGACATGGAGCTGGCTGGAAGATGGGTTGAGTCCCAGAGAAGAACAGAAGGGAGCGTGGAATCCAGGGAGGCAGTCTGGGGCAGCGGGGACCAGACCAGAAGGATCGGGCACCCAGGTGGAGGGAGACAATTAAGGCTCAGTGCCCAGGAGAGGGGAGAAGGCAATGGCAACCCACTCTAGTATTCTTGCCTGGAAAATCCCATGGATGGGGGAGCCTGGTGGGCTGCAGTCCATGGGGTCGCACAGAGTCGGACACGACTGAAGCGACTTAGCAGCAGCAGCCCAGAGAGGAGCTTGACACCAGGCCCTTAGTTCCCCAGGGGCAGAGCGTTTGTTTCCACGGTGACTGGAGACCATTGGTGAGAGAACCCACAGAACAGAAGGACCTAGAGGGATCGTGGCTCATGTGATTCATGTCTCCTACATTTTCAACTTTTGAAAAGCAAGGACCAGACCTTATTTGCTTTGGAAACCCCATAGCCTGGTAGTCTGCACTTAGCAAGCCTGTGCTGTTTGAAAGTGAAGCTGGACTGGTTTCCCCCTACCCTTGTCCCAAGGGTTTCCCTGCTGAAAAAACAAGTCCCCACTGACATAAATCTCTTAATCCTCTGTAGACACTGGGTGGATGAGACGGGAAGGGCTTGAGCTGTCTAGCAGGGTGGACACCGGGGGTTTTCATGAGCAGAAGAAACGCCCTCTTCTCTCCTGCTGGCTACTCGTGGACCCCTGCTCACTGTTACTGACCCGATAAAGGATTTTGAATGGAGGGCTGTGATTTGGATAAGCCCTCTTCATTCCAGCTTTTGTAAAGTTCCTACAAATCAACTTGTTTTCAGTGGTCTCTCTGAAACAGTCCATGGGGTGGCAAAGAGTCGGACAGAACTGAGAGACTAACACTTTCACTGAGAGATTCACGGTTCTTTCACAGGCCCGCTTCCTTGTTCCATTGGTTTGATGTGAGCAGGAGCTTGTAGGTTGTATTCTAATATCCGGGGTGTTAGTCCCACCTCCCCTCTCCACCACGGAGAAACAGACTGATGAGCCAATCCACCAAAACCGCGGCAGTATCATCTTCCAAAATGCTAGCTTTGAATAAAAAGATGTGCATTTATTCATTTACGGCAGCTCCGGGCCTTCGTTGAGGCACTGGGGCCAGCTTAGCTGTCACGGCATATGGCCTCTTCCCAGACCAGGGACTGAACCTGCATCCCTGGCATGCCAGGCGTGTTATTAATACCACGGAACCACCAGGGAAGCCCTGAATAAAACGACTTTGACAGGTTTACAAAACCCGGAACTTTGTTGTGAGCTCCTGAGAGAAAAATACAAATTAGCTGTTTTTTGTATGTTTTGACTCTCTCCTACCATCCTCTGGTGATATGAGGTATTGCAAACCAATTTCTAAAGATTTGAATCTTTACTTGAACATGGTTAATATGAATTGAGTGAAAAGAACACGACTCATTTTATAAAAGATACGTTGTCTCATATTTCCTTTTACATTTCTTCATTACTTTTATGAAATTGTTTCTATTTTTCTAATAGAGAAAAAAGATTTATCCTGAATAATGATATCAATTTCCTCTTTCACCATTGTCTAATATCCATTTAGATTGTCTTGTATTATTATTTGTCCTGAGTTTTTAATCTAAATATTTTCTCTCTTACCCTTTCTCCCTGTCTCCTGGTTGTTATGTGACTGTTTACTATTATCTTTGTTCACATATTTTAAAAAGATTTGTCAAAAAAGACCTACTTTCCATGATATAAGGTTGATAACTATATTTCAAGCTCAATATTTGATTGATATAATCTGAATAATAGAAATCGTGCACATGTGAGCTATATTTTTTCATTCTATTGCATATCATAGTATTATTTATTAAAACACATCATATAAAAATGTAATGGTGAATAGCCTTTAAGTGCACAAGCTTCTGGAAAGTTAAAACACTTAAGCTACAGTGAAAACATCTTCAACTGGATATGTGGAATAATTACTGATTTGTGTTTGAAATTTTCTTTTTTATTGAAGTGAAGAAGTTTCACTTTCAAAAAGGCACTTTAACCAAGAGTTAAATTCATAGAGAAAGGTTCTGAAACCTGAAACATGGATTGACGTGAACCTGAATCTGGAGATGATGCATCAGTTTCCCAGGGCTGCTGGAACAAATGATCACAAACTGAGTGGCTCAAAGCAACAGAAATGTGTTCTGGAGACCGGAGTCTGAAGTCCGGGTCCCGCGGGTTTGACTCCTCGTGGAGGTTCTCGGGGAGTCGGCTCCGCGCCGCTTTCCCGGCTTCCGGTGGCTGCTGGCGACGCTGGTCGCTCCTTGGCCTGGGGCCGCCCTCCGGCTTCCGCCTCAGTCTTCACATGGCTTCTCTCTCTCTGTGTCTCTGTCTCGTTCTGTCTTTTATAAGGACGCCCATCACCAGATTTACCGCCTTAATTTAGGATGATCTCATCTCTGGATCTTTACCTCGGTTATATTTTAAAAGACTTTTAATCCAAACGAGATCGAGATCACGTTCTGAAGTTCTGCTCGGCCTCGTGTTTTAGGGTCACCATTCAACCCACTACGGATGGAAATCGGCGCCTGTGTCTGCGGCCCTGAGGTCACACGTGGGGTCCTCAGATTTGTCTTCCTAAAGCGTTTTCCTCTTTCTGCTGCCAGTGGCCCTGGTCTTGGGGCCCCACTTCCAATCTTTCATGAAATGGTGCTCTGAGCATTATTAACTAGTGGGTTTGTTTGAAGCAATGTTCTATGGAATTGTCCCAAGTCTATAAAATTGCATAATTCCATTCTATTTCCTAGTATATCAGTTCAGGAAATGGGAACAGTTTAATTTTGCCTCTGAGAAATAAAGTACCAGATATTCTGAAATCTTTATTAATTTATCTATTTCTTGTTTCAAAGGTTTTAAGGTATCTTACATAAGTAGATAAAACATGAGGTAAAAATCAATTTGAATTAAGTCTAAGAGGAAAGCTGGAAAAAGGAAAATGGGAGCAGAAGGGATAAGAAGGAGCTAGAAGGTAAGATTTTTACATAAAATTTATAAGCAAAAATATTAAAAACCATAGATTGTAGAAGGTGATTTGCTAAAGATAAACTTCAGATTTGACTCTCAGCTTTCTAGGAGTCAGTTCAAAGAAGAAAACAGATACATGCTTCAAAGTCCACATAAAATTAAAGCAAATTAATTGTAATTAGTTGCTCAGAGGGAGCACATTCATTCCTGACTCTGGGACTCAAAAGAAAATTTCTTGTGGGATCTTCCGGAGAGGATGTGCTGTGTAATTAGCAAGTGCAATACGATTAGCAGCATCTTTAGAATAAATGCAGTGAGAAGTTTCAACAAGTTTCTTGCTCATGATGTCCCTTAATATAAACCAGTGGGTGATTTGGTGAAGATAGTTCCTGGGAGCTCCAAAGCTCCAGGTACCAAGCTCAAACGTTTGTCCGGATTGCTGGAAAGAGAAATTGTGAAAAAATCAAAAGGAAGGGATGTCTCACATGTCTTCCAAGTGATACAGCAAATATATTGCTTCTCAGCGTGATTTTGGCTTGTGCTGTATGGCAGTGACAGCAGGCTGCTACAGAGCCTGGAGGGCGGCGTCCTGCAGGGTCAGCTGTGTGTGCTCCGGCCGGCAGTCAGAGGGGCAGGCCGACAGCCAGTCTGGCACCTGCCCCAGGGAAGGAGGGTGAGGTACCAGCCTGAGGGGCCACACGATCTCCTCCAGGAGCCGGCGCCTGCTGCAGGACCCAAAGGGGCTTCCGAGGCGGCTCAGTGGTAAAGCATCCGCCTGTCAATGCAGGAGACGCAGGAAGATCCCCTGGAGGAGGGCATGGCAACCCACTCCAGGATTCTGGCCTGGGGAATCCCACCAACAGAAGAGCCTGGTGGGCTACAGTCCATGGGGTTGCAAAGAGTCGGACTCGACTTAGCAGCTGAGCACGCACCCGGTGCCCCAAGGAAAGGGCATCCAGAACCACTGAAGCTCCACAGCAAAACGATAGCTGTGATTTTATATTTGAAAAATCTTTAGATGTCTACAGCAAAATACTTTCTATGGATGTGAAAACATTTCAGGAAAGTTTCACAGAACCTTTACTATTAAATAATGTGGTTTTTTTTTTTTTCTTGGTATAACTTATGAATATTCATTGGAAGGACTGATGCTAAAGCTCCAATACTTTGGGCACCTGATGCGAAGAACTGACTCACTGGAAAGGACCTTGATGCTGGGAAAGATTGAAGGCTGGAGAAGGGGATGATAGAGGATGAGATGGTTGGATGGCATCACTGACTCAATGGACATGAGTTTGAGTAAACTCTGGGAGTTGGTGATGGACAGGGAGGCCTGATGTGCTGTGGTCCATGGTGTCACAGAGAGTCGGACACGACTGAGCAACTGACTGACTGAACTGAACTGAACTTCTGAAATAAACAAGCATAAAAATTACTATTTCTAGGGACTCCCCTGGTGGTCCAGTGGTTAAGAATCTGCCTTCCAAGGCAGGGGTTTCAGACTGGATCCCTGGTCAGGGAAATAAGATCCCACACACCATGGGGCAAGTAAGCCCACGCACAGCAACTTGAGAAACCCCAAAGGGCTATAGCTACTGAGCCTTCGGACTGTAGAGCCTGTGAGCCTCAATCAGGAGTCCAGGGGCCACAACACAGACCCAGCAGAGTCAAAACTTAAAATATATATCTCTATCTAAACAAACAAATAAAGCACATCATTAATTCTGCCTTATGGCATTTATTCAAGAAATATTAAAAAAAAAAACTATTTCTAGAGTAATAGAAATTAACATATCATGTAGACAAGTAGCTTTATGCTAGTTAAAAGCTGGGAATCATCTGACCAAAACAATGACTTTGATTCTAAAAGATCACTAGCCTTTCTTTCCAATAGATACCAGACAGCAGTCTCATCTGTCTGTTGAAACCATACTTAGTTTGTGGCAACAAAACCTTTTATTCTGCATTTTAAAAAAGTGACAACCTATGGTTTTATTTTATATAGGATTCCTTACCAGGTATTAACATGTTTTCTTGATAAACTTAATGATCTAGCTACAGATAGAAGATAAACTCCTCTCAGTGGCAAGGAAAAAAAAAAAATCTTTGTTTTAGCAAAAGAGCAAGCACATTTTTGCTTTGGTGACTTTATGCCATGGCAGGACCAGAGAAAAGCCAGTTTCACTTGCTTGGCATCACTGCAAAGGCTTGAGATGCGTGAGAGGGGTTGTCACTTTTAGGCTGGGTACTTGACCACATGCACCTTTGTGAGTGCATGCCAAGTCACTTCAGTCCTGTCCAACTCTTTGTGACCCTATGGACTGTAGCCCACCAGGCTCCTCTGTCCATGGGATTCTCCAGATAAGAATACTGGAGTGGGTTGCCATGCCTCCTCCAGGGGATCTTGTTGACCTAGGGATCGAAACCTTGTTTCTTACGTCTCCTGTGTTGGCAGGCGGGTTCTTTGCCATTACCACCATCTAGGAAGCCCGCGCCTCTGGTCCCCTTGAACGCCAGCACCTTCAGCACTTGAAAACTGGGGCGAGAGCCTGGAGCAGGGGGCACTGCTCAGGGTCTGAGGGGCTGTCCAAGGGGTCAGCTTGCAGGGTTCCGTTGGATGGTTCTCCTGTGAATCCAGAGGCAGAGTTCTGCTTGTTCTTCAGTTCAGTTCAGTTCAGTCACTCAGTTGTGTCCAGCTCTTTGTGACCCCATGGACTGCAGCGCGCCAGGCCTCCCTGTCCATCATCAACTCCCAGAGTTTACTCAAACTCCTGTCCATTGAGTCGGTGATGCCATCCGACCATGTCACCCTCTGCCGTCCCCTTCTCCTCCCGCCCTCACAGCCTCAGGGTCCTTTCTAAGGGGTCAGCTCTTCGCATCCGGTCCATCTGAAGCTAGATTCACGCCTCCGGCAGTGCTCCTGGCACTAACTCAGTGTGGCAGCTCTGGCTGCAGTTTAGAGCAGCTTCAGAAGAGCCCTGTGCCGGGGCTGGCTTTGGACTGAGAGTGATCAGTGCTGTGCAGTCCTAGGTGCTGTGCATTTTCAGGACTTCTGTGCTAAGGACATTCATGCCACAGTAAATGCCACCTACTCAGTGTGGGTTAGGGACAAGCCAGATACTGACAAGGGGTGGGTGGTGTGGGAGACAGCATTTTATGGCCTTTTAGGAAAGATCTGTGCTCAAGACAGAGACGCAAAGCCGAAGGGAAGGGAGTCAAGGACAGGTCACTTCTCCGCACACACCCCGGTGTCCCTGAGGAAATCAAAGGACTGTCTTTCCCCAGCCTGAGCGAGTCTGAAGCAAAGCTGCGCTCTGCAGTGGGGAAGGTGCCCCAGGGTGCGTGGTGAATCTCAGCTTGGGTTCAGGTTTTCCACCCTTATGGCAGAAAGTGAAGAGGAGCTAAAAAGCCTCTTGTTGAAAGTGAGAGTGGAGACTGAGAAAGTTGGCTTAAAGCTCAACATTCAGAAAATGAAGATCATGGCATCCGGTCCCATCACTTCTTGGGAAATAGATGGGGAAACAGTGGAAACAGTGTCAGACTTTATTTTTTGGGCTCCAAAATCACTGCAGATGGTGACTGCAGCCATGGAATTAAAAGATGCTTACTCCTTGGAAGAAAAGTTATGACCAACCTAGATAGCATATTCAAAAGCAGAGACATTACTTTGCCAACTAAGGTCCATCTAGTCAAGGCTATGGTTTTTCCTGTGGTCATGTATGGATGTGAGAGTTGGACTGTGAAGAAGGGTGAGTGCCGAAGAATTGATGCTTTTGAACTGTGGTGTTGGAGAAGACTCTTGAGAGTCCCTTGCACTGCAAGGAGATCAACCAGTGCATTCTGAAGGAGATCAGCCCTGGGATTTCTTTGGAAGGAACGATGCTAAAGCTGAAACTCCAGTACTTTGGCCAGCTGACACGAAGAGTTGACTCATTGGAAAAGAGTCTGATGGTGGGAGGGATTGGGGGCAGGAGGAGAAGGGGACGACCGAGGATGAGATGGCTGGATGGCATCATGGACTCGATGGACGTGAGTCTGAGTGAACTCCAGGAGTTGGTGATGGACAGGGAGGCCTGGCGTGCTGCGATTCATGGGGTTGCAAAGAATCGGACACGACTGAGCGACTGAACTGAACTGAACTGAACTGAGGCTCCTGCCAAGACAGGGGCCCTGGACTGGTACTTTTCCAGCGGCTGGCTGGCCTCCACTGGGGTCCCCAGCAAAGCAGGAGACTCCACCAGCTGGGGGAGGCGTGCTCACTACTGCCCAGAGGGGAAAGCTTGGAGGAAGCTGGCACTGTGGAGATGTGACTGTGTGCGGAAGCGACTGTGACGTGCCTGTGAGCGGAAGTCTTCTGAGGGGACCCTGCTTGCCCCTGGTGGGAATTATTCTCCATGAAAGACCAGTATCACAGGAGCAACTGCTTTCTATGTCCAGATGTGGGTATTTCTGAAAACAGGCTTTCTTTAAGGTCTTAAATAAAGAAAAACCAACAAAACCCCAAAACTTTGTAGCTGCTGGATGGAAAAGAAAAAAAGAGGCAAAAATTAGTCCAGAAGGATCCTCAAAATTCCTATCTAGTCAAACCTTCAAGAAGGAAAAAACCTGTGAACAACTTCATAAGAAGCCTTTATGTAATTGATAGATTGAAATATGTTTCAGACCTTAGAAAATCAGCCTTTGATATATTACCTCTATTGGAATGTACACATCTGTATGAGAGAACTTTCACAACTGTGATAGCCATTCAAAACAAGTAGAGGTATACATTTCATTTAGAAGCAAGCATCTAATTACAATGTTGTAAAGCTTAGACAAGGTTTTCAACAATCATAAAGCATAATTGACTATATGATCTTGTTAATACATATTTTAATAAAAGTAAAATTTTTTTTAACCAATGAGATTTACTGTTAATAAATAAAACTTAAATTTCTTAAAAAATTTTATTGTATCTTTAGTCTACCCTTTTGAAATCACTGTGCATTTTCCCTAGAGTATCTATCAATAGCATATTGGTTGGACAAAAGTTCCTTTTAGTTTTTCTATAATGTTACAAACTTTTGGGCCAACCCAATAGTAATTTGCAAACAATTTTAAAGTATGTAAAAACACAAATACATTTACTGATTAAAAACTAGATAAGAAAGTTTGGGGACCATTCATTTAAACTATCAAAAGAGTATTTCTAACTATTAGCACACTCAGAAATAACTTTTCAATATTATTGAATATTCTGATTTCTGCTTTGAATTCAGGATTGCAAACTTACAGAGTCAAATTCAGAGGAAAGGCCAATAAAACCCACAAATAATTTTGCTATTCCTGACAAATTTTCCCCTGAAAGACTAAAAGTATATAATTGTGGTCAATAGCCTAGTCTAGAATTAATTCGTCAAGAAGAAAAACGAGGGACTTCCCTGGTACTGTCAGTGCAGGCGACACAGGTTCGATCCCTGGTCCAGGAAGATCCCACGGGCCATGGAGCAGCTACTGAGCCGTGGGCCCCAGAATAAGACAAGCCCCTGCAGAGAGAAGCTCTCAAACATCAAGGGAGACCCAGCATAGCCATGAGTAAATGAAAGAAGGACAATGAGAAATGACATTTCTTTGCAACGTCCAAGTTAATAGTTTAGACTTAGGAAGATAATTGCTCCCTTAAAAATGGGAAAGACCACCACTGGCCACAGGATAACGTCGTAGATATTATAACCAAAGAGGCCAGAGTTGAGCTCAAGATTCATAACAACTGTTACATAGTTTTGAAGGCAGAATGTCACCTTGTGGTCACGCGGCGCCTTCCCATCCTGAAAGCCCCCGCAGGCTGCAGCGCCCCCGAGCGCGCTGCGCAGCCTCGGTGCGGGCTTCCTCCTCCCCGCCTGACTCAATATGAGCCTGGTGCAGGTGCGTGGCCCTGTCTAACCCTGCTGCGGGACACGCATATGAGTTATTATGAAAACAAATGCTGAAGGAGGTTCATGTCGTCTCACCCCTTGGATCCTAAACAGCAGGGACTCTTGGCTGGCCCCGGTATGTCTGCGGAGCCTCCCTTACACAGTCACGAGTATCTCAGAACAATGGGCGCTTCTGTCTCTTCATTCAGCTCATGACTAGATCCGACACATGACACTTCCTCCTTTTCCTTTTTTATATGCAATTTCACTGTTTATTTTCCAGACTACAGTGGACATCCACGCTCATTGTACAAATCTATAAACTGCAAAGAGAAAGCCAAGTTGCTTATAGTAACAATAACCAGAGATACCTACAGTTCAGATTGTCCTACTTCATAAATACGTACACTCTGTTTTACAGTAGGTTTTTCCTCTATTTTTAGATTGTGAAAATTTTCTCTTTTGAAACATTCTTCCATACACTTTTTAAAATGACTGCATGTTGAATATCCTGTGGATAAGATCATCACGTGTTTAGCCGCGATAGACTCTACTTTTGAGTGTATAGGTTGTTTCCAAATAGGTTGTTGTTATAAATAAAAGTACAGTGAAAATATTTGTAGCATCCTTTCCACATTTGTCCTTGGGATAAATCTTCAGGATAGAATTAAGGGATCAGAGGGCATGCACGTTTTATTTTCTAGACATTCTCTATAAATTGATACCTCCCACATCCTTGCCAAAATATTGGGTACTGGTAGTTTAAAAAGAATCTACTCAAATGGGTTTTAAAAAAAAATGGCGCCTTGAACTGCTTTTTTACTTTTCAGCTGCAGATGATTCCAAAGGTGAACTGGCGGGTAGAGGACAGAACTAAACTTACGTGTGCCAGGATAGTGTGTTGTACTAGAAAGGGCTGCCTGACTTCCCCATCCAGGGTGAGCCCGTGTCGGCCTGCCCGGAAGGACCACAGTCTGACCGCTTATGACCTTCCTTCCGCTTGAGGCAGAGGCAGGGATAGACTTCACTTCCGCCCACGTTTCCGTGAGCTGAAATTTTCATACGGACGACAGAAAGGACATCCACCTTTCTGTTACTGTGAGTGGCTGCTCTCAGCGAATTCTGTGGATCTGATGGTTGGTTCGTGCTTTCAAGGAGCCTGCAGTCAAGTGGCTTTGCTCAAACCTGGGAAGCTGTGGAGTCTCATAGGTACTTTCTTATACAAAAAGGGCAAAATTTAAAGACTCGTTCTTGATAGCTAATGGGCGGTGGGAGCACCAGGTGGGGATGGGCGTGGGGGCGGGGAGGGCATAATAGCTAACACCTTCTCACAAGCAATGAAAATACCAATTGTTTGCTTTTCTATTTTACCTTGTTATTTAATTTTATTGACAATTGTTTCGGTCATCAATATTTTCTTTTTAAAAGACAGTATCATTCTGCCACAGTATTTCTATTCTCATCCATTCAATTTGCTTAGCTTACCTTGTTCCAGGTACTATGAACAGTGCAGTAGCCACAGAGAGGACTCGCCCTGCCCTTTGTTGGGTTCCCACCTGTCCAGGCATGACTGGGGGTGAAAACCACATGGATTCAATGGGCAGTAGGTAGACTGATTGCTAAGTCCATTCAGTTGTGTCCGACTTTGTGACCCCGTGGACTGCAGCACGCCAGGCCTCCCTGTCCATCACCAACTCTTGGAGTTTACCCAAAGTCATGTCCATTGAGTCCGTGATGCCATCCAACCATTTCATCCTCTGTCATCCGCTTCTACTCCTGCCCTCAATCTTTCCCAGGATCAGGGTCTTTTCAAATGAGTCAGCTCATTTTCAAATGAGTCAGCATCAGGTGGTCAAAGTATTGGACAGGGATACCTCGTCCGTCTACAATGTGGAAGGCCTGGGTTTGATCCCTGGGTTGGGAAGATCCCCTGGAGAAGGAAATGTCAATCCACTCCAGTACTATTGCCTGGAAAATCCCATGGACAGAGGAGCCTGGTAGGCTACAGTCCATGTGGTTGCAAAGAGTGGGACACGACTGAGCGACTTCACCTAGTCCTAGAAGAGCTGCTGCTGCTGCTAAGTCGCTTCAGTCGTGTCCAACTCTGTGCAGCCCCATAGATGGCAGCCCACCAGGCTCCCCCGTCCCTGGGATTCTCCAGGCAAGAGCATTGGAGTGGGTTGCCATTTCTTTCTCCAAAGCATGAAAGTGAAAAGTGAAAGGGAAATCGCTCAGTCATGTCCGACTCTTCGAGACCCCATGGGCTACAGCCCACCAGGCTTCTCCGCCCATGGGATTTTCCAGGCGAGAGTACTGGAGTGGGGTGCCACCGCCTTCTCCATCCTAGAAGAGCAGATTACAGTAATAACTCTGACACTAGAGGGCGCCATAAGACACTCATATGTTAGTCTTTTGCAAGTCGAGTTCAAACTGAAGCTTGAGGTTGAAAAAATTCATTAAAGAAAAGGCATGGTTTCTAAAGTCTACATTTTTTCACCTTTGTAAAAATCTTCATATATTCTTCAAAACTAATGGATTCTAGACATGCATTTCCCGAGACAGGTAAGATAAGGCATCTGAGTGGATATGAGACTTTATGCTTGCTGAGCAGGAAGAACAGAGAGGCACGCTCTGGCAGAGGGCAGCTGACATGAAGAACATACAGCTGTGATCACCGCTCTCTGTTGCTGGACTTACAATAGTGCCAAAATTCAGTGACAAGCTTGTGGGACAAGAGACAACTGAACAGCCAGAGAAAACAAGGGCGATACCCGTGGTATTAAGAGAAATACATGATAGCACGTGTGTGTGTGTGTGTGTGTGCACTCAGTCGCGTCCAATTCTGCCACCACGTGATTTGTATTAAGAAGAGGTGCCAAGAATACACAGAAGAACTGTACAAGATCTTCATGACCCAGATAACCATGGTGGTGTCATCACTCACCTAGAACCAGACATCCTGGAATGCGAAGTCAAGTGGGCCTTAGAAAGCATCACTACAAACAAAGCTAGTGGAGGGGATGGAATTCCAGTTGAGCTATTTCAAGTCCTGAAAGATGATGCTGTGAAAGTGCTGCACACAATATAGCAGCAAATCTGGAAAACTCAGCAGTGGCCACAGGACTGGAAAAGGTCAGATTTCATTCCAATCCCAAAGAAAGGCAATGCCAAAGAATGCTCAAATTACCGCGCAATTGCACTCATCTCACATGCTAGTAAAGTAATGCTCAAAATTCTCCAAGCCAGGCTTCAGCAATACATGAACCGTGAACTTCCAGATGTTCAAGCTGGTTTTAGAAAAGGCAGAGGAACCAGAGATCAAATTACCAACATCCACTGGATCATGGAAAAAGCAAGAGAGTTCCAGAAAAACATCTATTTCTGCTTTATTGACTATGCCAAAGCCTTTGTGTGAATCACAATAAACTGTGGAAAATTCTGAAAGAGATGGGAATACCAGACCACCTGGCCTGCCTCTAAGAGAAACCTATATGCAGGTCAGGAAGCAACAGTTAGAACTGGACACAGAACAAGAGACTGATTCCAAATAGGAAAAGGAGTACGTCAAGCCTGTATATTGTCACCCTGCTTATTTAACTTATATGCAGAGTATATTATGAGAAACGCTGGACTGGAAGAAGCACAAGCTGGAATCAAGATTGCCAGGAGAAATATCAATAACCTTAGATATGCAGATGACACCACCCTTATGGCAGAAAGTGAAGAAGAACTAAAAACCCTCTGGATGAAAGTGAAAGAGAAGAGTGAAAAAGTTGGCTTAAAGCTCAACATTCAGAAAACGAAGATCATGGCATCTGGTCCCATCACTTCATGGGAAATAGATGGGGAAAGAGTGGAAACAGTGTCAGATTTTACTTTGGGGGGCTCCAAAATCACTGCAGATGGTAACTGCAGCCATGAAATTAAAAGATGCTTACTCCTTGGAAGAAAAGTTATGACCAACCTAGATAGCATATTCAAAAGCAGAGACATCAGTTTGCCAACAAAGTTCTGTCTAGTCAAGGCTATGGTTTTTCCAGTAGTCATGTATGGATGTGAGAGTTGGACTGTGAAGAAAGCTGAGCCCTGAAGAATGGATGCTTTTGAACTGTGGTGTTGCAGAAGACTCTTGAGAGTCCCTTGGACTGCAAGGAGATCCAACCAGTCCATTCTAAAGGAGATCAGTCCTGGGTGTTCTTTGGAAGGAGTGATGCTAAAGCTGAAACTCCAGTACTGTGGCCACCTCATGTGAAGAGTTGACTCATTGGAAAAGATTCTGATGGTGGGAGGTATTGGGGGCAGGAGGAGAAGGGGACGACAGAGGATGAGATGGCTGATGGCATCACCGACTTGATGGACATGAGTTTGAATGAACTCTGGGAGTTGGTGATGGACAGGGAGGCCTGGCGTGCTGTGATTCATGAGGTGGCAGAGTCAGACACGTCTGAGCGACTGAACTGAACTGAACGGGAGCGTCTGTAGGAAGGCTGTTCAGAGGACGTGACGAGAAATGAAGTCCTGGAAGATGCGTAGGGGCTTGTCGTCACCCTTGTGTGCTGTGCAGTCACTCAGTCCTGTTAGACTTCTTTTTTTCCCTTTGGACTGTAGCCCACCAGGCCCCTCTGCCCATGCGATTCCCCAGGCAAGAACACTGGAGTGAGTTGCCATTTCCTCCTCCAGGGCATCTTCCCGACTCAGGGATGGAACTCGCATCTCCTGCAATGCAGGTGGATTCTTTGCCCACTGAGCAATCAGGGAAGCTGAGTAGGGGCTTTCAACCTGTCAAAAAGGAAGGAGACTCCAGGAAGAAGAAATACATATGTAACAGCACGAAGGTGTCAGAGAGCAAAGTGAGCCAGGGCGGAAATGGGAGGAGGCAGGTGGCAGGTCGCGAGGGGAGGTCAGCCTGGAGGCCAGGCTGCGGCTGGGATGTGAGGAGCCGGACACCATGCTGAAAAACGCGTGAGGTAATTTTTGGCGTTGGCAATGGGAAAAAAGTTTACTTTGTCTGTTTAAAAATGGCACAGCAATTAACGACTTCCTGGGGTGAGCAGTTTTTGTCTGGCTTCTGGTGGAGTTGGCCCTTCTGAGGTTCTCACAGTGGACGCTACAGGCAGAGAATTCTTCAGAAGGGATCTGCTGCCTCGATTACTGCGGCAGACAGGAGGGTTTCAAAGGCAAGAGCAGATTTCCTGACTCCTCAGGGGAGTTATTCTAGCAGGAGACAGACAGCCAGATGGTACAGCGGGTTCAGAGCAAAATTTTGGCTTCAGAGTGCCTGAGTTTGAATTCTGACTCCACCGTAAGTAAGTTAGTAATCCCTTAAAAACTCCCAGCCTCTTCATCTGTGAAACGATATGCAAATAATGCCAGTCACCTCATGGGGCTATATAGCGACTGAGACCACGCTCGTAAACCATTTAACTCAGTACCTCCAGCACAGGGAAACGCTCCGTAAATATTAGCTAACACAAGTTCCAACTGTTATCCGAGATGCATCTAGTGCACGCGAGAATCCAGTCCCCTGTCCGTGGAGCCTGAGTCTGTCATGGATCCACTTGAGAGCTGCTTCATTAGAAATTCACTGAGGTTAGAAGCGAGTCTTGCTTCCTGGGACCCTATTGAATATTCCTTCCCAGGCTTTATATGATGGAAGCTCAGTGACGGGTGAGCAACAGCCATCTGTGCGTCTGCCACTCTGAGACCCTGAAGTCGTTAAGACCATAAATCTGAACACAAGTGGTTTTCTCTCAATTATTTTTGTGACAATTAAGATCTTTGAAACTCACATTTTTGGTTATTGTGAAGCAGAAAGATTGGAGGGATGTTGAAGAGGCCATTGCTCTTGTCATCATGAAAATGAAAGAATGAAATGAGCTAAAATGTGGACATTAGTGGAGAGTCAAGCGTACATCCTTGCACAGCGTGGCTTAGAAGATGCAAAGAAGAGTTGTAGTCAGGCAAGCGGAAGGCAGTGGAGGTAAAAGGCCCCAAGAGAAGAGCTTTGAAAGAAATGGCCGGTAAGAACAGCTATTAATCTCTGCTTCCCCTCTCTCAGCAGGACTGGAGGATGAGATGGCGTGGGGAAGGATTGGCTAGTTTAGCAGACGCACGACATCGACAACTTCTAGAGACCAGTCCTAGACACTGTGAATGTTTAACAAAGGAAACACAGCAGAATATGCAGAAAACCTTTTTGTTAAAGGGGGTAAGAGGCACCTCTTCTCATATTACCAAGAAGGGGAAGATCTTTCTCATTTAGCTCATCTCTACTCACCGCAGAGGAACCACAGACAATGGGAGGGATGCAATTATGTGCAGAAGCCGCAGAGAATTGAGGAATTTCACGGAAAAGCAATGATGCTGACTTAGAAAGTCACCTAACCCCAAACTGTTGATTTGACTCTGGGGACTGTGGAAATGAATCCTTCTCGTATGTGATGCTTATATGGAGGACCTGGAAGGTTTGTACTTGTATTTCTTAGGTCTGCTGGGGATAAGGTTGATACAATACACGTTCTTTCTGTCTCTCTTTCTGTCTCTCTCTTAGTCCCTTTACTATTTCAGTAGTATTTCAAGGAGAACAACACAACATTAGAAGCAAAACTAATGATGACTAAATTAACATGCATATATTTCAACTTTTATCTACTAGATTTTAAAGACCTTAAGGACAAAAAAATGTCATGGTGCTCCCGCAACATTTTATAACTGCTCCTAATGGACAGGGAAGCCTGGCGTGCTGCAGTCCAGGGGGTTGCAAAGAGTCAGACACGACCGAGTGACTGAGCTGAACTGAACTGAATGCGACCTTGGGTAAGCCATGGAAGCTGTCAGTGCTATGCTTTTGCTGACTGTAAATGTGGATAATAGTAGCTCCTGCCTCATTTGGTTGCCATAATAATGCAATGAAATAACACAAGGAAGTCACATCCCAGGGCCTGACAAGTGTGCTCTGTCCTCTAACATGGTGCGTCCCAGGCTTGTAAATGCACCGCAAGGCATTTCACTCGGGGTGTTGCATCTTTCAAAGCTTTTATCATCTTACTTCTAAGTCCCACAGACTGGGTGGCTCAAAGCAACAGAGACCAGAAGTCCAAGATTAAGGTGCTGGCAGGACCACGCTCCCCCAGAAATCCGTGGGAGGGTTCTCGCCTTTGCTTCCAGGGGTTTCCTGTCGGCCCCTTGCAGCCACAGCCTTCCGTCTCTGCCTCCATCATCACATGCTGTCCCTGTGAGACAGTCTCTCCTTTGTCTACAAGGACACCAGTCATCATGGGTTAAGGGCCATTTGTACTCCAGTGTGACCTCAACTTTAGCTAATTGCATCTTATTTATAAGGTCACATTATGAAACACCAGAAGTTAGGACTCCAACATATCTTTTGGGTGATACAATGCAAAACATAACATTATTAATACTTCATTTTATGCTCATTAAAACTATGACTATATATGATCATCAACCATTTAGTTCACAATCAAATCATTTGAGAAAGGGGAGGTCATTCAACTTGCCCATTATTATGGCATACTAGAAGTCAACCTCTCTGCTTCATAGCTCTTTCTTAATACAAAATCTTACCTGCAGTTATAGACTGTAGATCAATGAATAGCAAATGGAATATTCGTTTCTTTGGTTTATATATACTTACACATATTGTATTGATTTTAATCATGAATCAGCTATGATGGTGTTTTCATTCCAAGCTTTGTTGTAACATTACCAAGTGCAATCGCAAAGGAAACAGCCTCGAGACAGAGCAGATGGTATTATGAACAGTCCCTGGTGCAGATGAGGGGGACAAACGTGGAGCTGAAGGCCTTTGCTGTTTCACTGTGGTTTTTGGTCCATCTGTTTGTTCAGTCAAAAGGGAAAGGTAGGAACTTCTCTGGCAGTCCAGTGGTTAAGACTTGGTCTTCCCATACAAAGGGTGGAGGTTCAGTCCCTAGACCAGCAGCTAAGATCCCACATGCCTCATGGCCAAAAAACCAGAAAATAAACAAAACCCAGTAATGTAACAGATTCAATAAAGACTTTAAAAATGGTCCACACACACACACAAATCTAAAACAAAAGGGAAAGATATTTTTCTAAGAAAAGGCTTACAGAAGAGATCCAACAAGAAGAGAAATTTTGAGAAATTTTTTTTGGATACAGATGTAGATTTAAGAAGTTGGCTTATGCAATCCTGGGGACCGGCAAGCCCTGAATCTGTCCGGCAGGCCACGGGAGAGAGCTGATTTGCAGTCTTGAGAATGGAGTGTGTGGGCTGGCTGACAGACTGCAAACATAGGGAGGAGTCCTCTGCCGCAGTCTTGAGGCAGAATTCCTTCTTCTCAGGGAAATCGCAGATTTTGCTCTAAAGCCTTCACGTGACTGGATGAGGGCAGTTCCCCGTTAGCAAGGGCAATCTCTCCTCTCTTTTTCACCTTTGTGACCTTGATGAAGTCAGAATTAAGTGTCACTGTTGTCCAAATGTGCAAGAGCACACATTGAGAAGAGCAGTGCAAAAGTTTTATTTGCAAATGACTCAAGCGGTTCAAAGGACTAAAAGGGTGAGGAGACAGAAGTGCAGGAAGTGACTCTCGCTTGGTTACCGGGTGGGGCACCCCTAGAAAGCTCCAGACCCCTCGCCCAGCGCGTCTAGTCCCGCCCCGGGCAGCGCCTCCTGCCGGCCTTCTGCTCCTGTTCTTGGCAAGTGTCTGAAGCATCTCTGTTTCAGGGCTACGTGCGGGCCTCTCAGATCCCAGCTCCTCAGAGAGAATGTCGTCCTTAACGATTCTTCCCATCACTTCACTCTTGCTTTATGTTGTCACTGAAGGATGTCTAATTTTGATAGATTATACTTTCTAGGAATAAGCCTGATTATTTGTAACCCAGTTAAAAAATCTATATAATAGCAAGAAAATCCATGGAACATCGATTGAAAAATGTTTAGCTATGAGTCATCAACCTCACCTATCACTTTGACCCTGACAACTCCCAGAAACAGAGGCGTGGCGACGTCCTGTTCAGAGGTTACAAAACACACTTGGCAAAGCTGGTGTTTGGTCGACAGCCTTTCAGGAGGAAACAAGTCCGTCTAAAGTGACCTTAGGATCATCTGGGTATGTTTTTTCCCCTTTCTTATTGAGGCATCGTTGATTTACAATATTATGGACGTTTCAGGTATACAAGGGATCATCTTGGTGTGTTTTTTCCCCTTTCTTATTGAGGCATCATTGATTTACGATATTATGGATGTTTCAGGTATACAAGGGATTATCTTGGTTCTTAAGCGTCTCTGTTTCCTTCTGAAGGCTGGCTAGGACTAAGGCTCCTGTCAGCCCTGTTTTTGTCTGCTGAAGTCTTATCACGGGGCCATCACTCTGCAGTGCCCCTTAGCTAAAATATTCTGAAGCACATCTCAGGGGCAGTGAAAGCGCTGGTGGCTCTCAGAGTCACACCTTAGAGTGCTGGAGGCTGTTCTCGAGGAAGCTCCCATTTGCAGTCGTCAGCTCTTCTGTGGACTGTGCTGGCGTGTCTGGATCTCTGCATTTTCTAGCTGCTTACATACAGAAACGTGCCAAGAAAATGTACACAAACTATTTGAGAAGAGCAAAGATTTATGAAAAAAACCCCGATGCTTTTCAGTTTTTCTTCTGTGTGCCTGGCTGCTTTCTTTAGAAGATAATTCTTATACTGAGTGATGGTTAGCACAGAACATCAAAGGTCTCATGATCACAGTTCATCCCTCAGTCAGCATTTCTGTTGAGTTCTAAATATTGCCTGCACATTCCCAAACCATTTGTGTCTTTCTGGCATTTGCTTGAAAGAGTAAGTTCCGTTGCTTTTTTCAATCATCTCTATCTTTGACGTATTATCATCCAGATCTTCCTTTACACAGGACGATGAGCAGTCCCTCCTGTGAGGAGCTGGTCCCTGCTACTTCTGAGGTTGCAGGAAGCTGATAGCATGCAGAGATGAAGTGTGTGAGCTCTCAGCTCTGCTTCTTGCTCAAAATTGCTCAGCCTCTTTAGTCTGTGTACCGATCAGTTAAATAAAGATCATAGCAATTGTACCTGCTCTTAGGGGTTTGGAGAAGATTATAGGTGAAAGGACACACAAACAAAATCTAGAAAATATATTAGCTCAAATTATTTTCCCAATCATTCCTATCAATTCAGAAGCCAGAGGACTTGCACACATACATATGTCTTGAGAAATCTTTTTATTTTAACTTTATTATTTCTGGCTGCCCTGGGTTTTTGTTGCCTTTTCTTTCTTTTTTTTTTTTTGGAGGGGGGGATACTTTCTCTAGTTGTGGGCGAGGCTGGGCCACTCTTCACCGAGGTGTGGGGCTTCCCATTGCGGGGACTTTCTGTGCTGCCAAGCGCAGGCTTTAAGCTCGGGGCTCCAGTAGTTACCTACGCGGATTCAGCGGTTGCATCTCGTGGGCCCTGGAGCTCAGCAGTTGCGCTGCACAGTCTTAGCTGCTCCCAGGCAGATGGAATCTTCCCAGATGGGGAATGGAACACTCGTCCCTTGCATTGGCATGCGAGCTAAGTCACTTCAGTTGTGTCTGACTCTTTGCTACCAAATGGACTGTAGCCAACCCCCTCGCTCCGCCCCCCACCCCAAGGCTCCTCTGTCCATGTGGACTCTCCAGGCAAGACATTGGAGTGGGTTACTATTTCTTCCTTCAGGGGATCTTCCCAGCCCAGGTTTCAGCGGGCATCTCGGATCTCTCCTGCACTGGCAGGGGTGGGTTTTTTACCACTAGCGCCACCTGGGGGCGGACTCTTATCCACTGTGCCACCGGGGAAGTTCTTCAGTTCAGTTCAGTTCAGTCGCTCAGTCGTGTTCGACTCTTTGCGACCCCATGAATTGCAGCATGCCAGGCCTCCCTGTCCATCACCAACTCCCGGAGTTCACTCAGACTCACGTCCATCGAGTCCGTGATGCCATCCAGCCATCTCATCCTCTGTCGTCCCCTTCTCCTCCTGCCCCCAATCCCTCCCACCATCAGACTCTTTTCCAATGAGTCAACTCTTCGCATGAGGTGGCCAAAGTACTGGAGTTTCAGCTTTAGCATCATTCCTTCCAAAGAAATCCCAGGGTGGATCTCCTTCAGAATGGACTGGTTGGATCTCCTTGCAGTCCAAGGGACTCTCAAGAGTCTTCTCCAACACCACAATTCAAAAGCATCAATTCTTCGGCCCTCAGCCTTCTTCACAGTACAACTCTCACATCCATACGTTACTGGAAAAACCGTAGCCTTGACTAGACGAACCTTAGTCGGCAAAGTAATGTCTCTGCTTTTGAATATGCTATCTAGGTTGGTCATCACTTTTCTTCCAAGGAGTAAGCGTCTTTTAGTTTCATGGCTGCAGTCACCATCTGCAGTCATTTTGGAGCCCCCCAAAATAAAGACTGACACTGTTTCCACTGTTTCCCCATCTATTTCCCATGAAGTAATGGGACCAGATGCCATGATCTTAGTTTTCTGAATGTTGAGCTTTAAGCCAACTTTTTCACTCTCCTCTTTCACTTTCATCAAGAGGCTTTTTAGCTCCTCTTCACTTTCTGCCATAAGGGTGGTGTCATCTGCATATCTGAGGTTATTGATATTTCTCCTGGCAATCTTGATTCCAGCTTGTGTTTCTTCCAGTCCAGCATTTCTCATGATGTACTCTGCATAGAAGTTAAATAAGCAGGGTGACAATATACAGCCTTGACGTACTCCTTTTCCTATTTGGAACCAGTCTGTTGTTCCATGTCCAGTTCTAACTGTTGCTTCCTGACCTGCATACAGATTTCTCAAGAGGCAGGTCAGGTGGTCTGGTATTCCCATCTCTTTCAGAATTTTCCACAGTTTCTTGTGATCCACACAGTTGGAGGCTTTGGCATAGTCAATAAAGCAGAAATAGATGTTTTTCTGGAACTCTCTTGCTTTTTCCATGATCCAGCAGATGTTGGCAATTTGATCTCTGGTTCCTCTGCCTTTTCTAAAACCAGCTTGAACATCAGGGAGTTCACGGTTCACATATTGCTGAAGCCTGGCTTGGAGAATTTTGAGCATTACTTTACTAGCATGTGAGATGAGTGCAATTGTGCAGTAGTTTGAGCATTCTTTGGCATTGCCTTTCTTTGGGACTGGAATGAAAACTGACCTTTTCCAGTCCTGTGGCCACTGCTGAGTTTTCCAAATTTGCTGGCATATTGAGTGCAGCACTTTGACAGCATCATCTTTCAGGATTTGAAACAGCTCAGCTGGAATTCCATCACCTCCACTAGCTTTGTTTGTAGTGATGCTTTCTAAGGCCCACTTGACTTCACATTCCAGGATGTCTGGCTCTAAATGAGTGATCACACCGCTGTAATTATCTGGGTAGTGAAGATCTTTTTTGTAGAGTTCTTCTGTGTATTCTTGCCACCTCTTCATTATATCTTCTGCTTCTGTTAGGTCCATACTATTTCTCTCCTTTATCGAGCCCATCTTTGCATGAAATGTTTCCTTGGTATCTCTAATTTTCTTGAAGAGACCTTTAGTCTTTCCCATTCTGTTCTTTTCCTCTGTTTCTTTGCACTGATTGCTGAAGAAGGCTTTCTTATCTCTTTTTGCTGTTCTTTGGAATTCTGCATTCAGATGCTTATATCTTTCCTTTTCTCCTTTGCTTTTCACTTCTCTTCTTTTCCTTGGGACATCTTAAATCAGTCTTATGAATTAATGTCTAATTAGTCAGTGAACCCTTGGACAGCGGGACGCTAGGCTGGGTGCTGAGAGTGCAGGGAGCAAAGCAGGAACCCCATTTGCAGGAAGCTCACAGCCCAAAGGGGAAGTTGTCCTAGAGACGCTGGGTTGCACAGTGTGCCTGCAATGACACGGGGACAGGGGGAGGCCTAGGGGTGGCCCTGGGCAGGGAGCCCTGAGCAGAGGTCACCCACGGTGAGGATGCCCAGGCAACAGGTGGCTCTTCATGCCCTACCTTGTCCAGAGTGTTGTCAGTGCCTACAAAATTACCCTAGCAAGAGGATCCTGCTGCTCCAAACCACTGCAGACAGCCATCAGCTCTGGCCTGGATGATTGCAGTGGTTCCATGTGGTCTCCAGACTTGCTCCTGCCCTGTTGGAAGGGAAAAAAAAAGGGGGGGTGGGGGTGGGGGGTGGGATTTTCTGTTGGAATCTGTTGGGGAAAAAACAAAAGACAACAACAGGTCCAGACTTTGTAAGGGAAGACTTTATCCGAAAGGATGATTGGGAAGAGATGCGGGAAGAGTGTGAGATGAACTGTAGCAACGGGGAGGGTGCTCTGACCGCGAAGCTGCACGGGCTTCTCTGCGTGGAGCAAACAAGGCTAGAAAGAAGCGGGCTGTGGACTTGGGTGGAATGGGCATGGCCTATGGGCCCCGGCAGCAGAGAGTGTTCTCAGGACACGGCCGGCTTTCAGGAGGGGCTGTTGAGGAGGGGCAGCTTGCTGGCTCAGACTGATGGGGCCAAAGTTCATCTCATCCCAAATCTGAAGAACAAACCCTTTGTTCTGACTGAGCAGTGGGGACAAAGCAGTTCTATTTATGAAGCAAAAATGAAGATCTGGCGGGTCCGTGTCTGGCCTTGTCAGAGATAAATGCAAGGTGTCCTCGAGTCTTATCTGAGTCACATGGGAACTTACTTCTTTGCGTAAGGGCTTCCAGAACACACAAGAGATTTCTGAAGCTTTACCTTTCTACAGCCATAAAATTAATAGATGCTCCTTGGAAGGAAAGCTTTGACAAACTTAGGTAGTGTATTAAAAAAGCAAAGATATCACTTTTCTGACAAAGGTCCATCTAGTCAAGGCTATGGTTTTTCCAGTAGTCAGGTATGAGTGTGACAGTTGGACCATAAAGAAAGCTGAGTGCTGAAGAATTGATGCTTTTGAACTGTGGTGTTGGAGAAGACCCTTGAGAGTCCTTTGGACTGCAAGGAGATCCAACCAGTCCATCCTAAAGGAAGTCAGTCCTGGGTGTTCATTGGAAGGACTGATGCTGAAGCTGAAACTCCAATACCTTGGCCACCTGATGTGAAGAGCTGACTCATTGGAAAAGATCCTGATGCTGGGGAAGATTGAAGTGGGAGGAGAAGAGGGTAGCTGAGGGTTAGATGGTTACATAGAATCACCTATTCAATGGACTTCCCTGGTGGCTCAGACGGTAAAGCATCTGCCTACAATGCGGGAGACCCGGGTTCAATTCCTGGGTCAGGAAGATCTCCTAGAGAAGGAAATGGCAGCCCACTCCAGTATTCTTGCCTGGAGAATCCCATGAACGGAGAAGCCTGATAGGCTACAGTCCATGGGGTTGCAAAGAGTCGGACACAACTGAACGACTTCACCTTCACTTTTCACTTTCACTCAATGGACATGAATCTGAGCGAACTCTGGGAGATGGTGAAGGTCAAGAAAGCCTGGTATGTTGCAGTCCATGGAGATACAAAGAGTCAGATATAACTCAGCGACTGAATAACAGTGACAAAGGGTGGGGCCCTGATTCGACGGAATTGGTGGCCTTATAAGATGAGGAGGAGAGAGAGATGTCTGTCTTTCTGCGTGTGATGTGACGCCATAGTGAGGAGGTGGCCAGTCACAAGTCAGGAAGAGAATTACCAGCAGAAACCAAACTCTGTCTCCTGGACCTCGCTCTGGAACTTCCAGCCTCCAGAACCATGAAAAACAAATTTCTAAGCCACCCAGTCTGTGGTATTTTTTATTATGGCAGCCGGAGGAGACCAATGCAGAAGAAAAGGGAGATGAAGGAAGGAAAAGTACCCAGTTTTCTGTAGGTTCAGATCCCATATAAAGACAAAATAGATTAGGTGGGCTCAGTTTGACATGTGCAACTGAAAGCTTGCTTTTAACGTATTGCCTCATGCATTGGAATACTCAGCAGTCGGAACAGAATTTGGGAAGGGGATGACATTTTTTATATTACCAAACCAGGTTCATTTTGCCCCATGAGCATCAAGCCAAAAGTCTGACATTTGCAATACAGGGAGGGTTATTCGCAAGACATCCAAGAGAGGGAAGAACAGTGTTAGATCCGCCTCCCAAAAGGCAAGGGGCTCAGGGTATTTATGGAGTGAAGAGTAAAGAACCGGGGCAGTCTGAGGAATGGGGAGCGTGGGGGAAACGTGAATGGAAAACAGTCCAGTTCTGCCCAGAGGTAACTGAGCTACAGGCCTGTGCCTGTTAAAAAATGGAGATGCGCACCTTGACCTGAGGGGGGAGTTTTGCCTCTGATATCAAAAGGGCACCAAGCGGACCTTTGCTCATGCGCAGTCGGAGGGTCAGGAGTCCTATCCAGTCTCCATAGCTCAGCTTGGACTAGACATCACTGTCTCCAAGTTCCTGGAAGACGGCTGGAGCAAACATTGCACTGTGGAGGTGCTACTTGGAGTAAGGCTGTCATCGGCAGCCTTGAGTAGTGAAGGCAGGTGCAGTGGATGTGACTGATTAGTCTCTCATCTTCGATCCCTTCTCAGTCTTGGAGGAAGAGGGGCAATGACAGCTCTGGCCACTTCCTGCTGATAGAGGGCTCCGGCAATGAAAGGATTTAGCACTCCTTTGAAAATATTCTCCGGTTCTCAGCTCTCAGTTAACGTTTTGATCCTGATTAACAAACGCCACCATTTTTTGCCAGCTGTTAAGGCATCCATATGCTCAAGATAGGTAAACCACCGACAAAGATGTCCCCTGAGGGGACACACAGAAATGCCAGATATATGGAGAAGATTTAGGCTCTTATTTTTAGGGATTCTATCTAGGCCGCAGTCAAGTCTGTGGTCAACGTCTTACCGTTTACATATTGGAGGGCCTTCATCATCATCAGTTTGGAATGAGCAACGTCAGCATCACTTATCGTCTGCAGCTTCTAGCCCTCATGCTGCGCGTCTCATCAGAGAGCTGCCGCTACACACCCAGGGACCCTACAATCAGGGCCGCCGCGTGCTTCCTCTCAAGCCAGTAACCTCACCAAAGGGGGGATGGCCTGGAAAGGATCTTGTTCCGTTATCACTTTCTCTTCTAGAGGAAGTGAAAGCTGCAATGATCTCTGAAAAGAGGTCAAGAGTAAACTGGAGAAAAGTACCATCTTATCAACACAAGTAGGTCTTGTGCACCCTGGTAGAAGGCAAACTTGGTTCTTCCTAAGGGGATTTATGTGGCAAGAACCTGAGCCCACTGATTCAGCTCTGCAGTAATTCATTCAGTCTACAGAATATTTTTGATTGCCATGTGTAGAGGACTACTATGACTGCTCATTTTAAAAGCCTCCATTAAAATCTGTCTACCTTCATTTTCTTGCTTAGATGGCAGGCTAGCTTTGCAAAATTTAGTATGTATTTTAATGTGCATGATTCTGGCTCTAGACTCCATGAAATCTCACGTCTTCCCTTACTCCAAATATTTAAAGAGCATTTTAATAAACAAGCCAGCAAGAGCTGAGTTTCTTATTTATATTCATGGTTGTTTCCAAGTATGTCTGTGTAATAATAGGCTTTATAATCATATGGAAATACACTGGCTGACCCAATCAGCAGGACCTTTTCCTGAGACTTGCCAGTGAAGAGTTTATGCTGAGTCATTCATATTCGTATATCCAGTTTCTATTTTACACATTTCGCTAGAGACCTGGGCCAGCTGCCAGGTAGTGAGGGGTGGGGAGATGGTGAAGGAGAAATTCCTCTTGAGAAAAGCCAAGTAATCTAAAATGAATAGAATTTCTACTTCAGTAGCTCCAGACTGTCATCAATACAACTATCTAGGTTGGCCCTTGCCCTGCTGAACTGGCTTGTGTATGAAGAGTTAGTTCCGGCTCTGTTGAATGGGAAGCTTGATTGGCCACAATGTACCACTTTCTAAGTCATGAGGTGACAGCTCTTCTGTTTAAATTAAATCATGTTTTCGCATGCTCCTATAGTTGCCTATTTTTACCCTCTTGTAGCATTCAGTAGTCCCATGATTAGCTGCTTAATATACTTTCCACTATGAACTGTGACTTCCAAGAAAGCAAAGATCCCCACGTCTGCATCACAATCCCAGTGTTCAGCACAAGCACTCAATAAAATTGTATGGAATTTAAATACATTTTAGTTTTGTTAATAGAAATGGATGATTCAAAATGATCAATAATAATAATTTAAACCCTCTGAGCTTTTTCCACTATTGCATATTTATAAAAATTGGTTTAGGTCATCAGGATTTTAACTATTACACAGAAAATTAAGAGAAGAATGGTCTATGGAGTATCTTCAGAAAGGAGCCTTTTATATAAATTCTTGATATAAAGGCGAATTATCTTTTGGATGGAGATGTGTTCTTATACAGAAAGAGATCAGTTCCATTTTCAGAGGTAATTCGAGGACACATGTGCTGGTGGCCTCCTGTTTTCTATCAGCACCAGCTACAGAACACAAGCTGCCTCGTGACAGTTTGTGACATTGGTGATGCCCTTCAAGATGGAAAATCAAGACTTCATGAGTCTCAAATGATTATCTTATTATTTCATATAAAGACAAAGTAGCAAGTGATAATTAGGCTTTCAGGTTCAGATTTTCAGTGTCACAAAGAGGGAAAACCATAATGCTCATTTCTGTGTTGAATTACCGATAAACAAACCTGCATATTTACCCATTAATACGTGGTCTGTAAAACATGAGAATATATGTAATGTATTACTTTGGCTGCTTAATATCCATTTCCAAAATGGAAATGATTTAGCAACAAAAGAGACTGTGTGTTCTGAAGTACGTGAACACCCTGAAGATGGTTCCAGAGAATTTTTCCTAAGGCCATCGACATTACATCAGCTTTTCACTTGCGCTCATTACTTCAGCGGTGATTAAAATGAGTCAAATATGTTCCAAGAGAGTTTTCACATAACTGTATTAATGCAATTGCTGCAAGTTAATGAAAATTCTGAATGTTATAGTCCTAGCTGCTATTGACAATTTTCATTTTGATGCTGGATTGTGTACACACAGCGTCACTTATATTTCTCGTCCATTGGGTTTACAATCTAAACGTGACACAGGCAAGTCGCAGAGAAAGGACCAGGGGAAGGAGATCTTCATGCATCAGAAAGCAAGAATGCTCAGCATTGTTCAGTGGACCCTGGAAATCTTAAGGTGACTCAAGCTAGCTCCAAGGAAAGGTGGGGTTTGAGAAGGGATTAGTATGAAGGAAGAAAAGGAGACAAGCTAGTGAGCTCATTTATTTTGTTCATATGCATACAAAAAAGAAAAGAAAGTCCAGCTATGAGAAAAAATAAAGAACCTATTTTGTTGCTGTTCAGTTGCTAAGTCGTGTCTGTTTGCGACCCCATGGACTGCAACTTGTCAGGCTTCCCCGTCCTTCACTATCTCCCGGAGTTTGCTGAAATTCATATCCATTGAGTCAGTGATGCTATCTAGCCATCTCATCCTCTGCCACCCCGTGCTCCTTTTGCCTTCAGTCTTTCCCAGCATCAGGGTCTTTTCCAGTGAGTCAGCTCTTTACATCAGGTTGGCCAAGTTTTGGAGCTTCAGCTTCAGCATCAATCCTTCCAATAAATACTCAAGGTTGATATCCTTTAGGATTGACTGGTTTGCTCTCCTTGCTGTCCAAGGGACTTTCAAGAGTCTTCTCCAACACCACAGTTCGAAAGGATCAATTCTTTGGCACTCAGCCTTCTTTATAGTCCAACTCTCACATCCATACATGACTACTGGAAAAACCATATCTCTGACTCAATGGACCTTTGTTGAGAAAGCGATGTATTGAATATGCAGCATGAAAAGGCAAAAATTGGAAAGAACCTATTAAGAAGTTACATTTATCCAGGTTAAAGAAAATGTATGGAGTTAAACAAAAAAAAGAAAGTAAGTGGGCCAGAAAAGAGGTGAATGGTCTTGAAAGCAGAAGGGCAGCTCACATCTGATTGAAATGTAACAGGAGGATAAGCATGGTTCTATAATAATAATCATAGTAATGTGATTATAGACTATGCAATTATGAACACATTTTTGTTGTAGATAAATGAGTCAGGAGAATTGTGTCCTAGTTATGATTTCATGGGACAAATTATGCAACAGTGGCTGACTTTATTTTTTTTGGAGGGGGGCTCTAAAATCACTGCAGATGATGATTGCAGCCATGAAATTAAAAGATGCTTGGTCCTTGGAAGGAAAGTTATGACCAACCTAGACAGCATATTAAAAAGCAGAGACAAAGCTCCATCTAGTCAAAGCTATGGTTTTTCCAGTGGTCATGTATGGATGTGAGAGTTGGACTATAAAGAAAGCTGTGGTGTTGGAGAAGACTCTTGAGAGTCCCTTGGACTGCAAGGAGATCCAACCAGTCCATCCTAAAGGAGACCAGTCCTGGGTGTTCATTGGAAGGACTGATGTTGAAGCTGAAACTCCAATACTTTAGCCACCTGAGGCAAAGAGCTGACTCATTTGAAAAGACCCTGATGCTGAGAAAGATTGAGGGCAGGAGGAGAAGGAGATGACAGAGGATGAGATGGTTGGATGGTGTCACTAACTCAATGGACATGAGTTTGGATGGACTGTGGCAGTTGGTGATGGACAGGGAGGCCTGGCGTGCTGAGGTTCATGGGGTTGCAAAGAGTCGGACATGACTGAGTGACTGAACTGAACTGAACTGAACTGATGCAACTTTTATTTTAGTTAAACAGTCTTTTTGATCATCAATTATTTGGCTTGCCCTTTGCAGGTACCAGAAACTCAGAGGTGAATATCTGTCCTAGAGGAACTGGGAGTGTTGGGGAGGGGAGAGGCTGTCTCGTATATGAAGAAAATCTCAAATTTCCTCAGCTGTAAAATGAAGATAATATGTGTAATTCTGGTTCAAATGAGTTTTCTGGAAGGTTAAATATAATGTTTTGCTTCAGTAAAAATAATGGCCCAATAAAATTAATATTTGAGATTAGTTTGAAGTGTATCTTATTTGTACAGTAATTCCAATTTACTGGTTTTGGTTTTGTTTATTGAAAGTCCTGAAAGAAATGTCTGAGAATGCTCCCCAGATATCACCTAAATCTTGTTTTGTTTTTTTTTTTTTGACAATTAATACAATTTAAAAATTGAAGTATAGCTGAGTTACCATATTGTGTTACTTTCAGGTAACCAGTCAATCCTAAAGGAAATCAACCCTGAATATTCATTGGAAGGACTGATGCTGAAGTTGAAACTGCAATACATTGGCCACCTGATGTGAAGAGCCAACTCACTGAAAAAAGACCCTGATGCTGGGAAAGATTGAAGGCAAAAGGAAGACGGGGCAGCAGAGGATGAGATGGTTAGATCGCACCATTGACTCAATAGACACCAATCTCAGCAAACTCCAGGAGATAGTGAAGGACAGGGAAGCCTGGCATGCTGCAGTCCACGAGGTCACAAAGAGTTGGACAAGTTAGTGATTGAACAATAACAGCAACAACAGGTGTGCAATCAGTATTTTGCAGAGTATATTCCACTGTGGGCTTCCCAGGTGGCTCAGTGGCAAAGAATCTGTCTGCAGTGCAGGAGACATGAGTCTGATCCCTGGGTTGGGAAGAGCCCTTGCAGGAAGAAATGACAATCCACGCTAGTATTCTTGCCTGAGAAATCCCATGGACAGAGAAGCTTGGCAAGCTCCAGTCCATAGGGTCACAAAAGAGCCAGACACTACTGAGCGACTAAACAACAGCTACATGAATTTCACTGTAGGTTATTAAAAGACAATGGGTATAACGTCCTGTCCTATATGGTGCTGTTATATACATGCTGTGCTCAGTTGCCTCAGGCTCAGTTGTGTCAGGCTCTTTTGTGACCCCATGATGGTAGCTCGCCAGTATCCTCTATCCATGGGATTCTCCAGGCAAGAATACCAGAATGGGTTGCTGTGTTCTCCTACAGCGGCTTTTTATATATAGTGCTTCTCTATTTTATATATGCTAGTTTGTGTCTATTCGTTGGATACCACTAATTTGTCCTTCCCCCTTCTCCCTCCCCTTTGGTAACCATAATATTGTTTTCTATGCCTCTAATCTGTCCCTGTTTTGTATGTAGATTCATTTATATTTCATTTTAGACTCCACATATAAGGAGTCTCAAATAATAGTTGTCTTTCTCTGTCTGACTTCACTAAGCATAATAATCTCTAGATTTTTCCATGTTGCTGCAAATGACAATATTTCATTCTTTTTATGATTAATATTTCATTATATATATATATATGCAGCTGCGCAGTGCTGGAGCAACTTTGACTAGATACCCCACATCCAAGGGGAAAGAAGAAGCCCCAGCAAGATGGTAGGAGGGGCAAAATCGCATTTAGAATCAAACTCCATCCCCACCAGAGACACTCAGAGGGCTCAAGCAAACCTTGTGTGCACCAGGACCCAGAGATCCCGCAGAGACTGAGACAGAACTATGTCTCCTGAGGAGGTGCAGGCTGGCGGTGGCCTGCCTCAGGGACAGGGCTCTGGGTGCAGCAGACCCAGGTGTGGCATGAGCCCTCTTGGAGGAGGTCGCTACTAACCCCACCATAGAGCTGCCAGAACTTACACAGGATGGGGAAATAGACTCATGGTGGGAAAAAAACCCCACAGAACTTTGTGTGCACCAGAACCCAGAAGAAAAGAGCAGTGACTCAGACCCACAGGAGACTGACCCAGACTTGCCTGGGAGTGTCCAGGAGTCTGCGGTGGAGGCATGGGTTGCTGGTGGCCTGCTGCAGGGTCGGGGGCACTGAGTGTAGCAGTGAGTCCATGAGATCTTTTGAAGGAGGTCGCATTATCTTCAATCAGTTCAGTTCAGTCGCTCAGTCGTGTCCGACTCTTTGCGATCCCATGAATCGCAGCACACCAGGCCTCCCTGTCCATCACCAACTCCCGGAGTTCACTCAGACTCACGTCCATTGAGTCCGTGATGCCATCCAGCCGTCTCATCCTCTGTCGTCCCCTTCTCCTCCTGCCCCCAGTCCCTCACACCATCAGACTCTTTTCCAATGAGTCAACTCTTCGCATGAGGTGGCCAAAGTACTGGAGTTTCAGCTTTAGCATCATTCCTTCCAAAAAATCCCAGGGCTGATCTCTTTCAGAATGGACTGGTTGGATCTCCTTGCAGTCCAAGGGACCCTCAAGAGTCTTCTCCAACACCACAGTTCAAAAGCATCAATTCTTCGGCTCTCAGCCTTCTTCACAGTCCAACTCTCACATCCATACATGACCACTGGGAAAACCATAGCCTTGACTAGATGGACCTTAGTCGGCAAAGTAATGTCTCTGCTTTTGAATATGCTATCTAGGTTAGTCATAAATTTTCTTCCAAGGAGTAAGTGTCTTTTAATTTCAAGGCTGCAGTCACCATCTTGCAGTGATTTTGGAGTCCCAAAAAATAAAGTCTGACACTGTTTCCACTGTTTCCCCATCTATTTCCCATGAAGTGATGGGACCGGATGCCATGATCTTCATTTTCTGAATGTTGAGCTTTAAGCCAACTTTCTCACTCTCCTCGTTCACTTTCATCAAGAGGCTTTTTAGCTCCTCTTCACTTTCTGCCATAAGGGTGGTGTCATCTGCATATCTGAGGTGATTGATATTTCTCCCGGCAATCTTGATTCCAGCTTGTATTTCTTCCAGTCCAGCGTTTCTCATGATGTACTCTGTATAGAAGTTAAATAAGCAGGGTGACAATATACAGCCTTGACGTACTCCTTTTCCTATTTGGAACAAGTCTATGGTTCCATGTCCAGTTCTAACTGTTGCTTCCTGACCTGCATACAGATTTCTCAAGAGGCAGGTCAGGGGGTCTGGTATTCCCATCTCTTTCAGAATTTTCCACAGTTTTTGTGATCCACACAGTCAGAGGCTTTGGCATAGTCAATAAGGCAGAAATAGATGTTTTTCTGGAACTCTCTTGCTTTTTCCATGATCCAGCAGATGTTGGTAATTTGATCTCTGGTTCCTCTGCCTTGTCTAAAACCAGCTTGAACATCAGGGAGTTCATGGTTCACGTATTGCTGAAGCCTGGCTTGGAGAATTTTAAGCATTACTTTACTAGCATGTGAGATGAGTGCAATTGTGCAGTAGTTTGAGCATTCTTTGGAATTGCCTTTCTTTGGGATTGGAATGAAAACTGACCTTTTCCAGTCCTGTGGCCACTGCTGAGTTTTCCAAATTTGCTGGCATATTGAGTGCAGCACTTTCACAGCATCATCTTTCAGGACTTGAAATAGCTCAGCTGGAATTCCATCACCTCCACTAGCTTTGTTCGTAGTGATGCTTTCTAAGGCCCACTTCACTTTGCATTCCAGGATGTCTGGCTCTAGATGAGTGATCACACCATCATGATTCTCCGGTTTGTGAAGATCTTTTTGAACAGTTCTTCTGTGTATTCTTGCCACCTCTTCTTTATATCTTCTGCTTCTGTTAGGTCCATACCATTTCTGTCCTTTATTGAGCCTATCTTTGCATAAAATGTTCCCTTGGTGTCTCTGATTTTCTTGAAGAGATCTCTAGTTTTTCCCATTATCTTCATTACATCCACCATAGTTTGAAGTGAAGTGAAGTGAAGTGAAGTGACGTGAAGTCACTCAGTCATGTCCGACTCCTTGCGACCCCGTGAATCGCAGCACGCCAGGCCTCCCTGTCCATCACCAACTCCCAGAGTTCACTCAGACTCACGTCCATCGAGTAAGTGATGCCATCCAGCCATCTCATCCTCTGTCGTCCCCTTTTCCTGCCCCCAATCCCTCCCACCATCAGACTCTTTTCCAATGAATCAGCTCTTCGTATGAGATGGTCAAAGTACTGGAGTTTCAGCTTTAGCATCATTCCTTCCAAAGAAATCCCAGGACTGATCTCCTTCAGAATGGACTGGTTGGATCTCCTTGCAGTCCAAGGGACTCTCAAGAGTCTCTTCCAACACCACAGTTCAAAAGCATCAATTCTTTGGTGCTTAGCCTTCTTCACAGTCCAACTCTCACATCCATACATGACCACTGGGAAAACCATAGCCTTGACTAGACGGACCTTAGTCGGCAAAGTAATTTCTCTGCTTTTGAATATGCTATCTAGGTTAGTCATAACTTTTCTTCCAAGGAGCAAGCGTCTTTTAATTTCATGGCTGCAGTCACCATCTGCAGTGATTTTGGAGCCCCAGAAAATAAAGTCTGATACTGTTTCCACTGTTTCCCCATCTATTTCCCAAGAGGTGATGGGACCGGATGCCATGATCTTCATTTTCTGAATGTTGAGCTTTAAGCCAACTTTTTCACTCTCCTCTTTCACTTTAGCTCCATGAATCAAGGCTAATAGGAAGTGGTCAAACAGGAGATGGCAAGAGTGAGCTTTGACACTTTAGGAATCAGTGAACTAAAATTGACTGTAACTTGTGAATTTAACTTAGATGACCATTATATCTACTACTGTGGGCAAGAATCCCCTAGAAGAATTAGAGTAGCCATCATAGTAAACAAAAGAGTCTAAAATGCAGTACTTGGATGCAATCTCAAAAATGACAGAATGATCTCTGTTCATTTCCAAAGTAAACCATTCAATATCACTGTAATCCAATTCTATGTCCTGACCAGTAACGCTGAAGAAGCTGAAGTTGAACAGTGCTATGAAGACCTACAAGACCTTGTAGAACTAACACCCAAAAAAGATGTCCTTTTCATTATAGGGGACTGGAATGCAAAAGTAGAAAGTCTAGCGATACCTAGAGTAACAGGCAAATTTGGCCTTGGAGTACAGAATGAAGCAGAGCAAAGGCTAACAGAGTTTTGTCAAGAGAACGCACTGGTCATAGCAAACATCCTCTTCCAACAACACAAGAGAAGACTCTACACATGGACATCACCCGATGGTCAACACCGAAATCAGATTGATTATGTTCTTTGCAGCCAAAGATGGAGAAGCTCTATACAGTCAGCAAAAACAAGACTAGGAGCTGACTGTGGCTCAGATCATGAACTCCTTATTGCCAAATTCAGTCTCAAATTGAAGAAAGTAGGGAAAACCACTGACCATTCAGGTATGATTTATGTCAAATCCCTTACAGTTATACAGTGAAAGTGAGAAATCGATTCAAGGGATTAGATCTGATAGAGTGCCTGAAGGACTATGGAAGGAGATTTGTGATGTTGTACAGGAGACAGGGATCAAGACCATCCCCAAGAAAAAGAAATGCAAAAAGGCAAAATGGTTGTCTAAGGAGGCCTTTCAAAGAGCTGAGAAAAGAAGAGAAGTGAAAGGCAAAGGAGAAAAGGAAAGATATACCCATTTGAATGCAGAGTTCCAAAGAATAGCAAGGAGAGATAAGAGAGCCTTCCTTAGTGATAAATGCAAAGAAATAGAGGAAAACAATAGAATGGGAAAGACCAGAGATCTCTTAAAGAAAATTAGAGATACCAAGAGAACACTTCATGCAAAGATGAGCACAATGAAGGACAGAAATCATATGGACCTAACAGAAGCAGAAGATATTAAGAAGAGGTGGCAAGAATACATAGAAGAACTGTACAAAAAAGATCTTCACGACCGAGATAATCATGATGGTGTGATCACTAATCTACAGCCAGACATCCTGGAATGTGAAGTCAAGTGGGCCTTAGGAAGCATCACTATGAACAAAGCTAGTAGAGGTGATGGAATTCCAGTTGAGCTGTTTCAAATCCTAAAAGATGATGCCGTGAAAGTGCTACACTCTATATGCCAGGAAATTTGGAAAACTCAACAGTGGCCACAGGACTGGAAAATGTCAGTTTTCATTCCAATCTGAAAGAGGGGCTATGCCAAAAAATGTTCAAACTACTGCACAATTGCACTCATCTCACACACTAGCAAAGTAATACTTAAAATTCTCCAAGCCAGGCTTCAACACTATGTGAACTGTGAACTTCCAGATGTTCAAGCTGGATTTAGAAAAGGCAGAGGAACCAGAGATCAAATTGCCAACATCCGCTGATCATCGAAAAAGTGAGAGTTCCAGCAAAACATCTACTTCTGCTTTATGGACTATGCCAAAGCCTTTGACTGTGTGGATCACAAGAAACTGTGGAAAATTCTGAGAGAGATGGGAATACCAGAGCACCTGACCTGTCTCTTGAGAAATCTGTATGCAGGTCAGGAAGCAACAGTTAGAATAAGACATGAAACAACAGCTAGTTCCAAATCGGGAAAAGAGTGTGTCAAGGCTGCACACTGTTACACTGCTTTTTTACAGTGCATCATGAGAAATGCTGGGCTGGATCAAGCACAAGCTGGAATCAAGATTGCCACCACCATTATGGCAGAAAGTGAAGAACTAAAGAGCTTCCTGATGAAAGTGAAAGAGAGTGAAAATGTTGGATTAGAACTCAACATTCGAGAAACTAAAATCATGACATTGGGTCCCATCACTTCATGCCAAACAGATTGGTAAACAGTGACAGACTTTATTTTTCTGGGCTCCAAAATCACTGCAGATGGTGATTGCAGCCATGGAATTAAAAGACACTTGCTCCTTGGAAGAAAAGCTTTGAGCAACTTATACAGCATATTAAAAAGCAGAGACATTACTTTGCCAACAAAGGTCTGTCTAGTCAAAGCTATGGTTTTTCCAGTAGTCATGTATGGATGTGAGAATTGGACTATAAAGAAAGCTGAGCACCAGTGAATTGATGCTTTTGAACTGTGGGGCTGGAGAAGACTCTTGAGAGTCCCTTGGACTGCAAGGAGATCCAACCAGTCCATCCTAAAGGAAATCAATCCTGAATATTCATTGGAAGGCCTCATGCTGAAGCTGAAACTCCAATACTTTGGCCATCATTGTAGAAGGTTTTTACAAGTTGATACTTAAAAAATAAATAAATAAAAACCTTATTCTAACACTCATGGAATTATTCACCACTGACTCAGATTGAGTTTAGAGTAGCCTAAAGCATTTGCCCAGGTCCAGGAGAGGTTTGAGTCAGGTGCAGGGTGTCTGTTTCTCCGGGCTGGTCCTGGGTCTGCTTTGTGTTTCAAACCAATGTCTCCCTTGTAGTCAAGGCTACAGTGATGCATTCAGAGGCCAGGGAGAGATGCAATCCCAGCCCTGAAGTTGGAGAAAAGAATACAGACTGTTAGAGCTCAAGTTAGTCTCTCGGATGTTTTAGTGATAATCAGGTCATTTGTTTTTACAAATAGTTTTTAAAATACTGCAAATATTAACCCAAAGCAACATTACTCTATTGTTTTCAAACCTAACAGTTTTTTCTCTTAATAGGTCACTTGTGTAAGAATAGATCTCTAAACATTCACTCAGACTTTATGTTGTTTTGGGGGTAAAGTGAAAGGAAAAATTATGGTTTTGAGAATGTAAAAAGGTACTGATACATTGCTGCCATTATACATCTCGCTGTGAAGTTATTTCTTTAATGGGCTGCCAAATGGGTAGAGACCAGACCAGGAGGAATAATAGCTGGTTGACCTTTAAGTATTTTGTTTCTATTGACTAAACAGTAGAAAGGCAAGGGATATCCCTATAGGAATATCTAACTGAGAGCTAGAAAATGCTCCTTTTAATTGGTTGAGAGATATCACCTTAATCTGATCTAGTGAACATTGCTTGTTTTCACATATCAGTTGGAAACTTACTGTACTTAAAAAAAAAAAATAGTATTATTTCTCTCAGAGAGATCCTTAAAAAAGAACTATTCCAGACCACGTTATTCTTTTTTTTTCTTTAATTAAACACACATACCCAAATGGAAAAAAATATGTCGGCAATGAATTGACCCTAGTCATCTTATTTGGGGTTCAGAGGAAGTGGAAGATGTTCAAACTGGAAGAAAATCAAGCAGCATGAATCTGAGGAAAGAAGAAGGACAAATGAGCACTGCTCATAAGGCATGGAAACAAATTAGCTAATTAACTAGCAAATTTGCAGTTTCTACCCAAGAGAAAAGGTCTTTGGCTACTAACACATGAGCAGGCTGAAGAGCTTCTGGAGACACAGATGTGAATAAAAACTCCAAAGACTGTTCAGCTTTACCAGTAAACAATCTGATACGTGAAGATGATTAATCAGTTTCCACTGATGGGGTGGGTGTAAGCGTCAAGTGCTTCAGGATAAAAAGCAATATATCCCTTTAATAAAACCTTTCTAGCTGAGAAGTGTCTACCTAGGAAGAGAAAGGTAAAGAAGGTTGGATGGGGGCTGGGAATAATGCTTAAAGGGTTCTGTTAATACTGGACAAGGCTGCTGCTGTATCCACCTTGCCATCCCTCATGTGCCATAATATCCGTATAAGGCATAATTTGAGAAGATAATTAAGATTATTCTCATTGCAATAATACAGAAGTAAGTGATTTCCCCAGATGTCAACAGAAAAAAATAGAAGTTGAGTCTCTGTCCTTTCAACTGCTTCTCTGTAAGGAAAGAGCTGTTGCCAAGATGGTGGTGGTCATGCTCTCTCGCCCGTCGGCCTCTCGCCCTGGCCCCACGTTTTGTGCATACGTGCTTACGTAACGGCTGAGACGGCTCATAGCACTGCACGTGCGCATCGCAACGTACCGGTTTGGCCACGGGCGGAGTAAACACGTAGGAGCTCCCCCTGAGAAGCCCTTGCGCCCGCATTAGGGCGGCTTATGGCCACGTCCGCTGGGTCAATCAGAACAGAACGCAGCGTGTCTGCGGCCAAGGCTGCCTTGCAGGTCAGCAGAGGGTAAGCGTGCCTGCAGCTCCACCAGCTCCTGGAGTTTTCTTCCAGCTTCCCCTCTCGTGCCTTGCCTGCCGTGGTTTCAGCGAACAGTGAGATACAGCAAGACATTTTCCAAAGTCCATTTCTTACAGAAGCCAGTTTAATAAGATTCAGTGCACTCTCTCTTTTATGTACAGAAGACTTCACATTTGGGGGTGTACTGTTCTAAGATTTTTGACAAGTGTGTGAAGTCTTGTGACTACTGCTGAAATCAAGGTATAGAGAAGACAGCTGCACACCCTCCACCACCCCTTCCTGCTGTATTTTTGGTCACCGCTCTCTCCACGCTTAATCCCTGGCAACCACTGATCTTTTTGTTCCTATAGTTTTGTCTTTTTCATAATATCCTGTAAATACAATCATTTACATGCTTTTTTTCTTTATGCTGATGTCTTCAGAAACTCAAGAAGATCTAGGTGCTTTTTTTTAAAAAAAGGAAAAAGGTAGGAGGGAAGGATAAATTAGGAATCTGGGATTAAAATAGTCACATGCTGCTGCTGCTGCTAAATTGCTTCAGTCGTGTCCGACTCTGTGAGACCCCATAGACGGCAGCCCACCAGCCTCCACCATCCGTGGGATTCTCCAGGCAAGAGTACTGGAGTGGGTTGCCATCGCCTTCTCCAATGCATGAAAGGGAAAAGTGAAAGTGAAGTCGCTCAGTCGTGTCCGATTCTTCAAAACCCCATGGACTGCAGCCTACCAGGCTCCTCCGTCCATGGGATTTTCGAGGCAAGAGTACTGGAGTGGGGTGCCATTCAGTTCAGTTCAGTTCAGTTGCTCAATCGTGTCTGACTCTCTGCGACCCCATGAATCGCAGCACGCCAGGCCTCCCTGTCCATCACCAACTCCTGGAGTTCACTCAGACTCACGTCCGTTGAGTCAGTGATGCCATCCAGCCATCTCATCCTCTCTCGTCCCCTTCTCCTCCTGCCCCCAATCCCTCCCACCATCAGACTCTTTTCCAATGAGTCAACTCTTCACATGAGGTGCCCAAAGTATTGGAGTTTCAGCTTCAATATCAGTCCTTCCAATGAACTCCCAGGACTGATCTTCAGAATGGACTGGTTGGACCTCCTTGCAGTCCAAGGTGCTCTCAAGAGTCTTCTCCAACACCACAGTTCAAAAGCATCAATGCTTCTGCACTCAGCTTTCTTAATAGTCCAACTCTCACATTCATACATGACCACTGGAAAAACCATAGCCTTGACTAGACGGACCTTTGTTGGCAAAGTAATGTCTCTGCTTTTATTACGCTGTCTAGGTTAGTCGTAGGTTTTCTTCCAGGAGCAAGCGTCTTTTAATTTCCTTGCTGCAGTAGGTTTCCGTTAATCTAGTGGTTGAGAGCTTCGGGCTAATCTTTACCATGGGAACAGAACTGGGAGTCTTGCCAACTGACATATTATTTTTTGCTGTGGTTACTTTTCTTGCCTGAGAACAGTTGTTTGTTTCTGCATTTTTCTGTTGCCTTAAGATTATTAATTATTGAGACCTGTTCAAGGATGAGCATTGTGGCCAAACTTAGATCACAAAATGGCTCAGACCAAAAATGGTTTCTCTATGTCAAGAAAGCCATGCCTGGTTCTCTTTCTCCAGGGATTTCCTTACATTACCTGCTTTCCCAGTCACTTTGCAAGTCACTCTGCATATTACTTTTCCTTGCAGGATACGAAGCCACTGGGCAAGATACGTGACTGACAGGAGAACGCAGGGTTTGAGCGTCTTCCGTTGTATTCCTCATAAAGCCACAGTGCTGGGAGGTGCTCAGCGGAGAATCGCCTCTGAGGAGCAGGCGTACCAACCCGCCCTTCCTGTGACCCTAGAAGTATCGCTTAGCCGCAGTTAAATAGCCAGTGGTGTTTCTGACTGGGAGTGTCAAGGGAAAAGGCACGATCCTTTAAATTGGGGCATTAGACTGAGCCCTGTAGCTGAATCAGTAAATCCTTGTGGCCTGTCATTCACTTTCCTTCTCTTTGTATTCTTTGTCTGAATTGCTTAATAAGCATTCCTAATTTAGCCTTGACAGAAAAGAGAATTTCCTACCCATCTCTGTGTGTGTGTGTGTGTGTGTGTGTGTGTGTGTGTGTGTATTTAGGACCTTGTTTAAAAACTCTGAGTTCCTGCACAGATAGGAACCTTATTTTAAGGTGTTTGGGGTTGTGGGGATACCACTTAATTTTAAAATGTTTGGATAAAGCCCTTTAGCCACCCCAGCTCCTCTGGCTTCTCACACTGCCTCCCTCTCCCCCCTGCACCTCTAGAAATGGCGTCAGTCCCTGTGATGAAGGTCACAGCTGGCTGGAGAAGGTCCAGGCCCAGAAGAAGACCTTAGGCTGCCCGGCCTTTGCCCAGAGCCCTTCTTCAGAGCTGGCTTTCCTAAGTGTTCCTCTTAGTGTCCTCCACCATGACCCCCAAACTCTACCCCAGCCCCTCACAGCTTAGAGTTTACCTTATTCATAAGCAAATTCCCATTTCTATTCTTCAGTATTTCAGTACCTTACCCTAATTGAACATTCTCTCATTCCAAGCGTAAATTGTAAAATTGAGAGGCTTAGAATATTTATCATTAACAATGTCTCAAGTAAACATCCAGTGGTTAAACATTCTCTTGTCTCTAAGGGATTAATTATTGAGTTCGTAAGCTGTAGTCACACCGAATATCAAGCTCTCCCTAACAATGAGCTTAAAAGGTACAGTCTGTGTAAAGAGTATTTTATGGAAAGAGGATTTAAATTATTAAAATAAACCCCTATGGTCTTTCCTTCCCAGAAGAGATAATGAGTCGTTTTTCTGCTCATCTTTGTAGATCTGTCAAAAAAGACCAAAACCCCCCCCAAACAATGTGAAATGTCAAACTTCATCAGCATCTGAGACACCCCCATGGGTTTAAGCCCTTAAACCATCCCTTCCTCCCTCCCAGAAAATTAAATTAATCCATGCCTGGAAGCATAGCCCTGTTTCCTTTGCTCGTTTTTGTCCCTGAGCACGTCTGATCTCTCTCTGCCTGTGGCACTCTAATCCTGCTTATAGACCTTAACTCCCCGAGGTCAGGCAAGGATGCAGCTCAGAAACTAATTTCAGTGTCCTGAGATAAAGCAGCTCCCTAAGTTCTTAATACTTTTTCAATATATTTTGAAGTCTCTCCTCACCTTTGTTGATATATATATTTTGGATAAATGTCTTCTAGGAAGAGAGCAAAACCAACCATCAGGAAACCGATGAATAACTACCCAGAAGCCAGAGTTCCAGGGCTTGGGGAAGGGGGGACGGTCTCCAGGCGGAGGGCACAGCTGCTTTTCTGGCTCTGCCACGTGAGGGACGGTGGGCGCTGGTGAAGGATTATGCAGTCATGCTCCTGAAATGGGAGAAGGGGCATTATCTCAGTTTTGTGAAAGGGCAACTAAGTTATCTTTGCTGCAGCCTCCAGAGAGAAGGAGGGGAAGAGGAGGATTAGGTCTGAGAGTGAGGGGAGGGGTGTGGGATACGAGATGCTTAAGCTGACACATTCTATGAGCCTGGTCATCAGAGCGTCTTTTAACTCCTTTTTCTCGCCTTTTTCATTGAGATCTGTAAGATCTCTGGTTTGATATTATCAGAGTAAATAGATCATTTTTCATCCGCTCAGAGATGCAAAGTTATGCTTGCTATTTATAAATGTATCTTTCATGGATAAAGCGACTATCCTCTCTACGTTGTCTGACAATGGAAACAGTATTCTAACTGAGCAGTCAGCTGAGCCGATTGCCTTTTACAGAGCTGATGACCAGCAAGTTCACTGTAGCGGTTCCAAAGCATAATGAACTTCACACCCCACCATCAGTATCCAAAGCAGTTCTAAATGTAGCACATTTCTGTTTGGTCACATGGGCCCTTACAAAAGCGTAGCTTTACTGAGTATCCTCAAGAATAATAAAAAATCAATTGAGAGTCAGAACAGCGCAGAAAGCATTTTGTAAATGATTTTATCTTAAAAGGCAAGCGCAAGAGAAGAAAAGTAAAGTTTCTTATTGTTTACGATGTTATTTCTAATAGTTTTATTTTAGATTTTAGCAGATTTTACAACTAAAATTTCGCTGTATGGAAGAATTTCTATGATATAAACTTCAAACATGGGCAAAACTGCTAAATACATGAAGGTGGGTTATAGGGTTTCTTAACTCCACTTTGAATAATAAGCCTTTAAAAATTTTTATTTCAATGACTTATACTCAGCATTCTATAAATAGACTTTCCCTAACATATATGTGAAAATTATTTGCCTAGGAGGTTTTGTGGTATTAGACTTAGGAAGCTAGAAAAAATTTTTTTTAATATCCAGAGGAATAAGGGCTGAAACTTCAGCAATCTTGTGAAGTTTGGCACCAAGGGCCATCCCGTAGGCAGTCACATAGGCATCGAATAGGTGGACATGCTGGCCCCAATTTGATTGTCTTTTTATATATACTGTGCAAGAGACAAAGCGGAAGGCAGTGACAAGATCTAGATACCTTAAGGAAGGGAAGCCTGGACTAACAGCCAGGAAAGGTGCGTAAATATGAAAAGGAGACTTGAAATTTAGACATTTCTCCAAACGAAGATGACAGACACTTCTTTCAGAACTGGACTGCATTTTGAATGGAAACTTGACCAATTAGCTTAGAATTCAGCCTCTTGTCTAAGAAGGGCCCATGTGTTGTGAGTGTTTGCTGCTCAGATGTGTCCAACTCTTTGTGACCCCATGGACTGTAACGTGCCCGGCTCCTCTGTCCATGCGATTCTCCAGGCAAGAACACTGGAGTGGGTTGCCGTGCCCTTCTCCAGGGGATCTTCCATACCCAGGGATTAAACCCTGGTCTCCCACATTGTAGGCAGATTTTTTACCATCTGAGCCACTAGGGAATCCACCCAGGTCCCAAGTTCTTAGTCGCCCAGTCGTGTCCAACTCTTTGCGACCCCATGAAATGAAGCCCACCAGGCTTCTCTGTCCATGGGGATTTTCTAAGCTAATACTGGAGTGGGTTGCCATGCCTTCCTCCAGGGGAACCTTTCCAACCCAGGGATTGAACCCAGGTCTCCCACATTGCAGGTAGATTCTTTAGTGTCTGAGCCACCAGGGAAGCCCAGGTCCCATAGACAGCTCTTAATTGCTAATGTAATGTAATGTAATCATGACTTTGTCAATGATAATCAACACGCGGGCCTATATTTTCATATTTGAAAATGTGGATGCAATGCAAGTTGACCTCTAAATCCTTTTTTCAGATCCTACTTATCTATCTTGAGGACATGAGATGTCAGAACAAGCTGTGTGCTAGAGCTGACGGCAGAGCTCTGTGTAGCCATGACTACTCCGCTTTCCAACTCCACTCTCAGTGAAATCACTCTGGTAGCCTGACCACCTCCAGGGTGGGAGAAACAGAAATTGGAAGACTCTACCAATCAGTGCTTCAACCACGTCTTCTGCTCAGAGGGGATTGTTTAACATTTACCAGCCTTCATTGAATAAGTTTATTACCTTTCAGTAGCTCAACCATGTCCAGCTCTTTATGACCCCAGGGACTGCAGTACGCCAGCCTTCCCTGTGCTTTACTATCTACCAGACTTTGCTCAAACTTATGTTCGCTGGATCAATGATGCCATCCAACCAACTCATCCTCTGTCGTCCCCTTCTCTGCCTGCCTTCAATCAGCACCAGGGTCTTTTCCAACGAGTAACCTCCTCTTCGCATCAGGTGACCAAAGTATTGGAGGTTTAGATTTAGCATCAGTTCTTCCAATGAATATTTAGGGTTGATTTCCTTTAGGTTTGACTGGTTTGATCTCCTCACTGTCCAAATGACTCTCAAGTCTTCTCCAGCATTACAATTCAAAAGAATCAATTCTTGGGTTCTCAGCCTTCTTTATAGCCCAACTCTCACATCTGAACATGACTATCAGGAAGACCATAGCCTTGACTATATGGACATTTGTTGGCAAAGTGATGTCTCTGCTTTTTAATACACTGTCTAGGTTGATCATAGCTTTTCTTCCAAGGAGAAAGCTTTAATTTCATGGCTGTGGTTACCATCTGCAGTGATTTTGGAGCCCAAGAAAATAAAGTCTGTCACTGTTTCCCCATCTATTTGGCATGAAGTGATTGGACCAGATGCCAAGATCTTAGTTTTCCGAATGTTGAGTTTGAAGCCAACTTTTTCACTCTCCTCTTTCACCTTTACCAAGAGGCTCTTTAGTTCCTCTTTTGCTTTCTTCTGTAAGAGTGGTGTGTCTGCGTATCTGAGGTTATTGATATTTCTCCCGGATCTTGATTCCGGCTGTGCTTCATCCAGACCAATGTTTCTCATGGTGTACTCTGCATAGAAGTTAAATAGGCAGGGTGACAATATGCAGCCTTGATGTACTCCTTTCCCAATTTTGAACCAGTCCATTGTTCCATGTCTGGTTCTAACTGTTTCTTGACCTGCATACAGGTTTCTCATTGAATAAGTTGATACATATGTGAAGTATTCAGGACAGTCCTGGTACACTGTAATTTCAACCCAACAGTTTATTTTGGAAATATGCTTTCATGGGAAATTATTACTTTCAATAATTAAAAGGTACTTATTCAAAATTATAGAAGGGGAAGATTAAAAAATAGTTTCAGTAGAATCCTGTTTTAACATAAAATAACTATTAGAAGCCTCTTGCAAATCAGTCATTTCTGTATCCAAATTAGGCCCGGCTGTATGGAAAGCACTGAGACAGTCCTGTTTTCTGGAACCACAAAGCTCACTGTTGTGCTTTCTATGTTTACTATGGAGATTATGTTCTTAAAAATACCCAAGGTCATAGGACTATCACAAAACCCTGGGTTAACTGAACCCACAGCCTAGGCAGTTCCTGGGGACTCTGAGTCCTGTGCCTTCCGCAGTGCCTGCAGCCCCCTTCTCTGTACTGTGCGAGGCTCTTGAGTTCAAAGGAATTTAAAGAGTGATAGCGGAACAATCCTGGGAGAACTGGGCTTTGGTGGGATGGTTGGCTTCCGGCATTCGTGCCCTTATTCCTGTCTTTGTCAATTCACTGAATATTTATTTAGCATCCAGTATTTCCCTAGGCACTGTATCAGTAGGCATTTGGAATAACTAGGGCTAATATTTGATCAGCAGAAAACTCTGACCACATTGGTGGCTTAGAGTCAGCACTTGTTCTGATTGGTCAAAGTCTCGCCCTTACTGGTTGTGAAATATGTTGAGTAGTGTCCCTGAATATGAAGGAGGGTAAGATATAATTCTTGCTTTCAAGAAGCTTATAGTTTGGTAGAAGGGACAGAAACATGAGTGAAAGCAACATGATCCAGTGATAGTTATTCTTTGCCTGATAATTTATTTTTTAGTTTGGTCTGTTTCAAGTTTCTGGACTAATCTTTTATTTTCATTGTAAAAATTAAATCCACCCAGAAACAAAATAAAAGTATACTACATCAGCAGTCAACACACCGCTGCAAGTTTCTGTTCTCCCCCAAGGCAAAGTCTCTCTCGCTCTAACAAATTCTTGGACGTCATTTATTTTCCCAGGGCTTGTATGATCATACAGGCATAACTAATTGTGTAGTGAGAGATCATGGCAAAATACGGCAAATGAGCAGCTGTATTCTTTCTGTTTCCCAGTTATTGACTATAGCAGATTTTCCCCAAACCCTAAAAAACCAGTATGTACTGAGAACCTACTAAGTGCCAGGCAGTAGATGTGGGGGCTGGAAAAATATTTAACAGAAGTGGTCCCTTCAAGAAATTGAAAATAATTTAGTAGGACTAAATGCAGAGTAAGTGTTTTTGTGAAATCAGAGTCCTAGAGAAATTAAATAATTTCCCCAGGTTTGCTGACTCTCTACTTTTCCAATTAATTATTTAGTAATGAATTTTTAGAGTATTATGAGTAAAACATAGTCAAGATAAACCAGTATCTTTATTTTTTTTTTCCCTGCATTTAATTTTATTGGAACCCTGTCACTCTGGATTTCTTTGTGAGGCATCGGGGTAAGGATGGGTTAAGTGCTACCCCATGCAAACTGATGTCTTTCAATGTGACCTTTGTTCAGTCAACAAGTGAAAGAAAAGGAAGAAAATGGCTACAGCATCTTTTTAACTGACTTTGTTAGAGTGAGATGGTCATTAGGATGTTGGCTTCTTATCTTTCCCGTTTTACTTGGAGTCTGTTTCGTCTTGTAAGCACACATGCTTGTTGTAGTCTACTGTTTAATTTTGTCTGTGTTTATTTTATAGATAACTGGAGCCCATGGCCTCTGCGGGCTACTTCATGTGTATATGACACACATTTTAAACGAGCTGCTGGTACAGTGAGAATGGATTAATACACCACGAGCAGCAGAAGATACTTCTATCTGTCCCAGTAGCAACGTGCTAATGTGAAGTTCTAAGTGGTGGTGTCTGCAACGGAGACTGGAAAGTGGGCATTGCGCCTCTCACACTCACGTGGAAAGCTCTCTGTGAGCGTGAGATTTCTAGTATTTTAAAGAAGCAGCAGCATCTGTCTTGGTTGCTGGGAGGTAATGAGATGTTTGCAAATAAAATTCAAGTTAATATGTTAGATTTCAAATCCCTTGAGAATTAATTACTTCAGAATGCTTTCTTCTGTTTCATATCTCAGCCTTAAGGTGAAATGGATATCTTCATATGAAGACAACCGGTGAGCTGTTGCTTGCTATGAAAAAACAATGAAGATGATTGAAAGCCCGCGTAGTTAATGTTATTGAAACTCTACTTTCTCTCAAACATGGCAACTGATATTTAGTTAAATAGATTATTAAGTAGAAAATTTATATTTTAAAGTGAGAAAAAAGCCTTTTAAAGTGTTTTAAAATTACCCCCATGTTTGTTACTGGAAGCTTTCTGGTGTTTAATGCTGACCGCTGGGTAGGATGTTGGAGGGGAACAGACGGAGGGAGGGGAGAGGAGAACTGGAGCTGCAGAGCGGGAGGTTGCGGCACCCGTTCTGGGTTCAGGCCTTCCCAGTTCAGACTCCAGCCCGGCCACCTTTCAGCTGTGCGATCCTGAAGCAGTGTTTCAATTTTCCTGTGCCCTCTGATATAAAACTGATTAATAGTAATAATAAAAATGTCACAGGGTTTTTGAATAATCAGTAAGTTAATATTTACCGAGCACTATGGTAGTGCCTGGCTTACAGTAAATGCTAAATAGCTGGTGTTTGTCCAACAGAGTTGTAGGGGTTACAGTAATAATAGCTACCACTGCTGAGCCCATGGCACCATGCTAAACATTTTGTGTAGATTCCTTCCTTTAGCCTTCATAAAACCCCTGTGAAGTTGGTATTATGGGTTTTCCTGGTGTCTCAGATGGTAACGAATCTGCCTGCAATGTAGGACACCCAGGTTCAGTCCCTGGGTTGGGAAGATCCCCTGGAGGAGGAAATGGCAACCCTCTCCAGTATTCTTGACTGGGAAATCCTATGGACAGAGGAGCCTGGTGGCCTACAGTCCAGGGGGTTGCAGAGTCAGACACAACTGAGCAACTAACACTTACCAGTTTATAGATGTGAGAACTGAGGATTAAGGTGATCAGGTAACGTGGTGACAGCCACAGAGATATGAGTGAGCAACAATTTGGAATCGAAACGACTGGAATCTAAAGAGTTTGCCTTCTCACTCAGCTTAAAGTTTAGTATGAAGTATATAAAATAAAAAGTATGACTTCCAAGGTGGTCTAAAGGTTAAAAATCCGCCTGCCAATGCAGGGGACACGGGTTCGATCCCTGGTCTGGGAAGATACCACATGCATGGAGCAACACATCCCTCCCGCCGAGAGCCCCTGCTCTGCAGCAAGAGACGCCACTGCCGTGGGAAGCCTGAGCGCTGGAGTGAGACGGAGCACCGGGGTGTAGAGGAGCCACCCCTCCATGCAGCAGAGAAAACCGGTGCAGCCGGAAACGCAAAGTGGTTCTTTTTAAAAAAGTAAACCAGTAGTAAGCATCTCTATGAGTACAGGGAGCTGTGCATACAACTGGGAGAAAAAAAAAAAACCCCAATAGTTCAAACATATCGCATCTCAACCAAGAATTCACTTAATACAAATATGATTTATGTAGGCTGGCTCTGCCTTTGCTTCTTGTTTTTCATTCTTAATTTTAGTGAAGAATACAGTGGTAGAACCTTTAACATGCTTAACGTCTTTGGAAGGAAAGTGGCAGTTTCTTGTTTTGCTTTTTTTTTTTACTTATAAACACTGGATTCAATAAACATTATTTGTGCTGGACACATAGAAAGTGGAACAAAGGTGTCATTCTGTAGAAGTCCCAGGGGGACAGTCTCAGGAAGGAAGAGAATGACATTTTCTGAACTTCCCTGTGCAGTTTTGCTAAAGTTGCTTTTATCGGTGGTGGAGTGAGAAGGCTGATTACAGAGGGCCAAAGAGTGACTGAGAAACGGAAAAGCAGTGAGTAGAGGCAGCTGGCTGCACCTCCTGACAATGGCTCTGGATTTAGCCTGGTGGTAAGTCCCTCCCAGAGCCTACAGTGTTCATGTGGGGCTCAAGTCATTCCAGGACTAAGGCAGATTCCAACTCTTCAGTGTGAGCTAAGTGGAGGGGATGGAATGCCAGTTGAGCTCTTTCAAATCCTAAAAGACAGTGCTGTGAAAGTGCTGCACTCAATATGCCAGTAAATTTGGAAAACTCAGCAGTGGCCACAGGACTAGAAAAAGTCAGTTTTCATTCTAATCCCAAAGAAAGGCAATGCCAAAGAATGCTCAAACTACCACACAATTGCACTCACAGCAAAAGATGGAGAAGCTCTTTACAGTCAGCAAAAACAAGACTGGGAACATACTGTGGCTCAGATCACGAACTCCTTATTGCCAAATTCAGACTGAATTGAAAAAGGTAGGGAAAACCACTAAACCGTTCACATATGACCTAAATCAAATCCCTTACGTTTATACAGTGGAAGTGAGAAATAGATTCAAGGGATTAGATCTGATAGACAGAGTGCCTGATGAACTATGGATGGAGGTTCATGCCATTGTACAGCAGGCAGGGATCAAGACCATCCCCAAGAAAAAGAAATGCAAAAAGGCAAAATGGTTGTCCGAGGAGGTGTTACACATAACTGAGAAAATGAGACGCTAAAGGCAAAGGAGAAAAGGAAAGATATACCCATTTGAATGCAGAGTTTCAAAGAATAGCAACAAGAGATAAGAAAGCCTTCCTCAGTGATCAATGCAAAGAAATAGAGGAAAACAACAGAATGGGAAAGACTAGAGATCTCTTCAAGAAAATTAGAGCTACCAAGGGAACTTTTCATGCAAAGATGGTCACAATAAAGGACAGAAATGGTATGGACCTAACAGAAGCAGAAGGTATTAAGAAGAGGTCACACGAATATACAGAAGAACTGTACAAGAAAGATCTTAATGACCCAGATAATCATGATGGTGTGATCACTCACCTAGAGCCAGACATCCTGGAATGTGAAGTCAAGTGGGCCTTAGGAAGCCTCACTATGAACAAAGCTAGTAGAGACGATGGAATTTCAGTTGAGCTATTTCAAATCCCAAAAGACAAACCTAGACAGCATATTAAAAAGCAAAGACATTACTTTGCTGGCAGAGGTCCATCTGGTCAAAGCTATGGTTTTTCCAGTAGTCACATATGGATGTGAGAGTTGGACCGTAAATAAAGCTGAGCGCCGAAAAACTGATGCTTTTGAACTGTGGTGTTGGAGAAGACTCTTGAGAGTCCCTTGGACTGCAAGGAGATCTAGCCAGTCCCTCCTAAAGGAAATCGGTCCTGAATATTCACTGGAAGGACTGATGCTGAAGCTGAAGCTCCAATACTCTGGCCACCTGATGTGAAGAACTGACTCACTGGAAAAGACCCTGATGCTGGGAAAGATTGAAGGCGGGAGGAGAAGAGGACGACAGAGGATGAGATGATTGGATGGCATCACCGACTCGATGAACATGAGTTTGAGCAAGCTCTGGGAGTCAGTGATGGACAGGGAAACCTGGCATGCTGCAGTCCATCAGGTCACAAAGAGTCGGACATGACTGAGTGACTGAACTGAACTGAAAGAACCCACCTGCCAATGCAGGAAACGTAAGAGACACGAGTTTGATCCCTGAGTTAGGAAGATCCTCTGGAGGAGGGTATGGCAACCCACTGCAGTATTCCTGCCTGGAGAATTCCATGAACAGAAGAGCCTGGCAGGCTACAGTCCATAGGATCGCAAAGAGTCAGACGCAACTGAAGCGTCTTAGCGCACATGCATAATGTGTAAGAAATTGACATATTATTAGAACTAATTTTAAGGAAATTTGAGACCTCTATAAAAGTAGGTCTTCCTGATTAATTTAACTCATACTGATCAACATGCATTTGATCCAAGACTTTTTTATTCTTTCTGCTTTTCTGTTAACAATGTACTGGAGGTGTAGAGAAGTCAGTTTGCGTACTTTCAGCTCCCTCTCGATCCAATTCAGGGTGCAATTTCCTAATTGGATTTGAAGAGTTATCTTAAATCACCAGCATTTAGTACAGACCGGTCATTATGGCTTTGTTAGTATCTTTGTGCCTTAGAGAAAGCTTCTCTCTTCCTTTACATGAGAGAAACTTGACTGCCCTCTGAGGACATCTCATCCCTCCAGATTCCTCCAGCTCTCTCTGCTCCTTAAGTTGGAGGAGGGCACACTGCCTGCCCCACCCAGCATCCTCATCCATCCACACCGTATTTTGGCAGCCTTTGACCACCTGTCTCAGCTTTAGGCAGATTTAGAGATCAGCTTCTGCAAAGGTTCTAAATATAATACAGTAATAATATCTACCATGTACTGAATATGGGCCAGGCTAATTGCTTCCAGTGTATTATGTTAAAGCTTCAGGACTCCACCGGTGGATATGCTTATTATCTTTATTTCATAGAGGAACAAACTGAGAGAGATTAAGATACAGCTCAAGGCCTCTTGGCTGGTAAATGCCCAAATCAAGTTTTTAACATTCCATGTGATCCCAATTAAAAATGTTATACTTTAAAATTAAAGTTTGTTTCACTGAAGTAAAATAGGCACATAATTTAAAAGCCAAATAAGACTAAAAGACTTACAAACAACAAAACAGCAATTCCCTGCTCACTTCTCTTCATGCCCTTGTTGTACTTCCCTTTGGCCAACACTTTCAACCCTTATTAGTCTCCATGGGACTTAACCTCACACTTCTAAGTAATATGCTTACAGCACTGTTTCTTTTAAATCTCAATCTAAAGTTAATTAGAACTTGCACCAGGAATACATATATTTGCATTCCTATTTAAAATATTCGAAGAGAATTGAAGTGCACTTACTAGGAAGTTCTCTTTTCTTCCTCCCAACCGTACATCCCAACTCATTTCTTCTTTTAACAATGAAAAATCTCAAAAAAAAAAAAAAAAAAGAAAAATCTCAAACACAAACAAATGTAGAGAGAACACTAGATTGAACGCTGTGCCCACCACCCAGTGATCCTTGATCATGTCCTGGCTTTCAGCTGTGACAAGTTGCCCTGGGCTCACTTTGTACATTTCTTACTCCAGATCTGAAACCAAGCATTTCTCCGAGAAACTCCTTTCCTGGGAGAATCCCGTGGACAGAGGAGCCTGGTGGGGTCACGAAGAGTCAGACATGCCTGAGCGTCTGAGCACCCTGAACTGTGTTTAGACACTTAGCAATATCTACTGACTTCTTTTTCCATAGATGAGGGTTTTACTATCATCATTCCGTGTCCATCAATAACTATACCATGATTGAGGTTAAATCAATATTCACTGATTACATAGCCTGTTGGGATTATGTTTCTATTCTTGCACAGCTTTTTGCCTTCCTCTGGGCTTCCAGCGTAGCTCGGTCAGTAAAGCATCTGCCTGCAATGTGGGAGACCAGGGTTCAATTCCTTGGTCGGGAAGATCCCCTGGAAAAGGAAATGGCAACTCACTCCAGTATTCTTGCCTGAAGAATCTCACAGACAGAGGAGCTTGGCAGGCTATGGTTCATGGGATCACAAGAGTCGGACACAACTTAGCGCTATCTTTTTTTTTTAATGTAATTTTTTGCCTTTTTAATTCATTTAGCTTTCTATGTACCTTATTGTATACGCTTGTCCTCCTCAAGTCCCTCAGCTGATTTTTTAAGTGAAATTTTCCTCATAAGTACATCAGAAACTCTATCACTTTCATTTTTTGGATTGTTTTCTCCTGGACATTTCTTTCATTCTGTTACAACCTATTCTGTTTGCTTACATGGCCTCCCGTGAAGTGTTTGCCCTGGAACTTTCTCTCACCAAGGGATCCTCTTTGACATTCTTCTGTGTGAGACCTCATTTCCTCTTGGATCTTATGTCTTCCTCTTGTTGGTTTATTCCATTATTTTGAAGGAGAACGTCCTTCAGAAATTCCTGAGAAAATTCCAGAACTAAAGTTTCAAATACTTTAGTAACATTTCAAAGAACTTCAATGTTCAGAAAAGTCTATTTATTCTACCATTGCCCTAGATTAGTGGCTTAACTGGGTTTGGAATGCTAGACTGAAATTGCTTTTCACAAAGAATTTGATGATGTCCCTTTTTCTTTCTTTTTTTTTTAAGTTTCTAGTGTTGCCTTATAAATACAATGTTATCCTTAATAAGGGATCTTTTTATTCTCTGAATGTTTTGGGGTCTTCTCTTTACTTCAAGAGTTGTAAAATTTCATAATGATGACCTCTGGGTGCAGCATTTCTTGTTTTTCTTCATTGTATGGGGTACTCAATGGTTCTTTTAATCTAGATTTCAAGTCCTTCGGTTTTGCAAAATAGTTAGATTTATGGTTTTTATAATTTCTTCTCATCTGCCTTCATTCATCTTTTGGAAACTTCAATTATTAGGTATTTGCCCTGTCAGTCAAATTTCTTTATCTTTAACCCCTTTGATGAATATTTTTTCTCTATAATGTTTTATTGCATTTTATTTTCCAAAACCTCTACTTGTTGTGTTCTTTTATTAAAAAAATAAAATAAAAACCTGTTTTTCCTTGATTCAGAATCCAGTATCTCTCTAAAGATATGAAGAGTATATAATTTACATGGTTTTTGTATATACATCCAAGGGTATATGTCTGCCAAATAAAGTACAAGCCAATTCAAGTATTAACAATTGTTTAGAAAATATTATCAAGTGTTTTTGAGTTGGAGAAACAGAACTCTTCCAAAACGAACAGAATTGGTTAGCTCATACAAGAAAGCCTTTGCTATCCATAAAAGAAGGCTTCTCGTTTCAGTAAGTTGTGCTTCACAAGAGCAATTATAAAAATGCAATGTCAACACCCATTACACATTCCTCTTTGAAGGGGATGTGGTTGATGCAAAGCATAGGGCTGTGATCCATGGGTTCCTTACCTGCTTACCCAGGATGGTGAAACCCTGCAGTGAGGCAGTGTGTATTGTGACCAGGCTTTAATCCGGAGATTTGTGCCTACTAGCTCTCTGTAAATTTACCCACGGGCTCACATCAAAGGGGAAGTTGTGGCTATGATCATTTAGAAATGTCTATTAGTTTTATTTCACAAATATCAACAATAGAATATACCCTGTGCCATTCTATGGTTTCTTTTCTTCTTTTAAACTTCTCTGGCTTTTGGGACTTCCCTGGTGGTCCCCGTGGTTAAGAATCCGCCTTGCAATGCGGGGACTTGGATTCCATCTTGGGTCTCAGAATTAAGATCCCACGTGACTTGGAGCAACTAAGCTGGTGAGCAGCAACTACCAGAGCCCATGTGCTGTGGCGCCTGCTCGACGCAAATAGAGAGTCTGTGGGCCGCAGTGGAACATACCGCGTGACACTGCAAGGATCTCACGCACCACAGTGAAGACCCAACACAGTCAAGAAAATAAAATAAATACTTTAAAAAAGTCTCTTCTTTCTGTCTCCTAGGAAATCTGGATGCTCCATCTACTCAAAGAACCACTCTTAGGTCCACAATATACTTACATTCCAAGTCTAGCAGCGTTAAACAAGGCCAACTAAACACTTCCACAAAATGTAGTTAAATGAATCATTCTATTGGTATATCAATAAAATGAACGTCACTGGGAACGGCCATTGTTCGATGGCTTTGTTGATATTCTAGATTTTCTCAGCTTCCTCTTCCGACATGTAAATCTTGGTCCTCAGATGATTTTGTACATGACCCAAAAACTGTTTATTATGCTTACTTTTTCTCCATTTAGGTGAGAAGCTTCTGAGGACATCAGACTTGACTCTTTTAAAAAAAATAAAATTGCTATTTCCTACTAAACACTAAACTTAATCGCTAATTTTCTTTGCCCATTTTGCACACTCTAAAGACTTCTTCCTCTTCTTTTTATACATTTTCCTTAACTTCTGAGTCCCTAATCTTCTATGCAAAAGAACTGTTTTCTATATAGCAATACCAGTATTCTACCAGTATTCCTCGGCATAATGTTGGAATAGCAACAATTAGAAATAAGAAGAGTTTAGACAGCTGGAGTTCTTGCTCTCTCTCTTTCTGTGTGTGTGTGTGTGTGTGTGTGTGTGTGTGTGCTGGTAATGAGTGCATAGCTGGAGAGCCCTGCTTATCTCTTAAGTCACTTGCTTGGGATTCAGTGACTTAGCTCAGCTGGTAGAGAATCTGCCTGCAATGTAGGAGACCCTGGTTCAATCCCTGGGTCGGGAAGATCCACTGGAGAAGAGATAGGCTACCCACTCCAGTATTCTTGGGCTTCCCTTATGTCTCAGCAGGTAAAGAATCTGCATGCATTGAGGGAGACCTGGGTTCAATCCCTGGGCTGGGAAGATCCCCTGGAGAAGGGAAAGGCTACCCAGTTTCTGGCCTGGAGAATTCCATGGACTGTATAGTCCATGGGGCTGCAAAGAGTCAGACACGACTGAGCGACTTTCACTTTCACATGGTATCCAGAGATGGAATTTTGCTTCTGAGTAGATCAATACTGCTCATGGCTGTTTCTATAGTTTTTAAAGAGGCCTCAGAGAAATCTGAGTTTGAATCTCAACATTACCACTTAATAACTATGTGCATTATTTACTTACATATAAAATAGAGATATATTTCCTCTCATCACAAAAGGGATATAAGGACTAAACAAGGTCATGCGTGCAGTGTCTAGAACAGCAACTGGAATGCTAATAAACCCTCAACAATTTTTTATTGGAATATGATTGCTTTACAATGTTGTGTTATTTTCTGCTGTACAGTCACGTGAATCGACTATATGTACACGTACATCCCCTCCCTCTTGTTCCTCCCTCCCGTAACCCACCCCCATCACATACACCTAGGTCATCACAGAGCACGGGGCTGAGCTCCCTCTGCTTCACAGCAGGTTCCCACCAGCCATCAATTTCACACAGCAGTGTATATACGCCATCTCCAACCTCCCAACTTCATCCCGCCCTCCCTTTCCTGCGCTGTGTTCACATGTCCCCATGAAGAAAGTCAGAAAGAGAAAAAAATACTGTGTATTAGTGCACACATATGGAATCCAGAAAGATGGTACAGACGAACCTATTTCCAGGGCAGGAATAGAGGCCCATACAAGGAGAATGAACTCCCAACAACTGATTAAAGAAACTGTAAGCTTTTTTCTAGCCTGTTTTTAAGGGGTATAAAGCAATATTGAGAAAAGGCATACTTTATCCAACTCTTTTTAGTGATTTTTTTTTTGTAATTAAGCAGGAAATTACTTGAATTGCCAGAGACTACTATCTGCAAATAATCCCTTCTCATGGAAAGCAGGTAGGGGACCCTAAAAGAGAAATGGAGAAAATTTTCATCTGGAGAACACTGCCCCTTGAACACGCCAGTCTTGTTTCTTTTTCTCTGGCTGTTCGTCCTCCTGGAAGGATCTTTATAGGAATGATGTTTACAGGACTAACTGCTCTTGCTCAGATCTTAGATTAAATTTAAATTTCTCAAAAAGAGTTCCTGACCAATCAACTCAAAGCACACTTTATTATGGTCTAGGTCTTGTTGTTCTGCATGGCAATTTACTGCCCTCTCCTGCAGTGAACGCTGGGGCTTTGTCCATCTAGGTCACTGAATCCAGTGGGTCACTGAATCCAGTGGGTCACTGAATCCACATGCATTTAGTACACAGCAGGCTATAAAAAATACTTGTTGAATAAATGTTTAAATGAGTAGACCATATTTCAACTTTAAGAATGAAAAGAATAATGATGAAATAAAGTTCATGTTTTATGGAAGACGAAATCTAAACAAGAATTTTCTGCCTTTCGGGGGCTCATCCCTCCCCTTTTGGTGTGTACTGTGTATCTGCACTGATCAGATGTCCTGAAGGGACATTTTTTCTTCTAGTTTTCTAGGCTGGTGAGGGGCCATGATGCCTTTGTACACGCAGGGCTGGACTGTGTTAACTGTCAGAATGTCATTTCATGTATGATTCTGTCTCAGAAGCAGATGTAATTGTGCTTCACCTCTAACAGATAGACGAGTCCTCAGAGTTTTCTGAAAGATGGTCTTCTAGGTTATAATCCTCAGTTAGGCGTGAATAAAATCTTCTATTTCTCTTTTAGCTTGATCATTAATTAATCTTTCATCAACAATAGAAAGTCAGTCATTGACATTGCTATAATTCACTACTCTCGGTGTATAGAGAAACTACTTAATGACGGTGTTGGAGCAGATACTCAATAAATATTTGTTGAATGAATCAAAAAGCAGGGAGTCAATTTAGTCTGTAGTTGATGACGGAACTATAGTCACCGAGAATGTGTTTCGAAAGTCAAGTGTCAGTTGTTGGCCCCGTGATGCGTGAGATGTGGTGAGCAGAGGATGCCACAGTCTCTCACACCCAAGCAGTCTGTCTTCACATTTTGCTCCAGCACCATCCAGGCACCTCCCTGCTGTGGGCCTCGATTTCCTTTAGCAGTACCTGCGTTCTGTTCCTTGAAACTTTCTGCCCCTCTAAGCTTCCAATAATCATATACCATATGCTCTCTCACAAAGAGCCTTGTTCAACAGATAGTGCTTTCAACAGCTTTCCTGCTCTTTGACTTCTCATGCAATCAAATTAATAAATTAAATTATAATGTATTTTAATAGGGCTGTCCTTTGTCCATTGTTCAGTAGTGAATGGTTGACTGGCTCAAGCACCATCAGCAGAAAGCAGAAAGATAGTTTAGTAAACAGTTCAAGAATGAGCCAGTATCCATCAAAAGGCTGAAAGAGGGGTTTGTTTTGGGCCCATGTCCATTGAGGCAGAAATTCCATTTTGCCACCACCCCTCCCCATCCATTGTTCAAATGATGTACTCTTGTTGACTAAGTGGGCCTAAGTGGCCCCGGTTGGGCCTTTGAAATTCCTATGGAAATTTGTAAATTCTATTTATTCTGGGAGCAGCCAGCCACAGCTAATGGCAAGCCTATGATGTTAGTGGGAAAAAACTTTGGTGATTTATATTGACTTGATTGAAAAACTAGGTAAATAGGAAATTACTACACATTTTTTTATTGTTTCGTAATAATTAACCTGACATTTAATGAGTAGTTGATATGCATCAAGAATTTTTATAACTGCTTAACATGTGCTTTCTTATTTTATCTCCTTTTTACAGGAAAGGTTTCCAGAAAGCCAGAGATCTTAGGTAATTTTGCCAAAGGTCATTCAGGTAACAGAAAGCAGAGCCAGAAATCTGATCCCAGCTAGTCTGATCCTTATTCAGAACACTTAATCCCTAACCCAGTCTTGTTCTGGCAAGAGTGTGAATGAGCAGTGATTACATGCTGATCTAAAACACAATAGCAATTGTCTCCAATGAATTTACATGTAAAATTCAAAAACACCCCTTTCCTTTTACTATAGATAATCCTCTAGATAAACACAACTCAAAGTTTATTAAAATAATTTCAAACTGTTTAATTATTTATAATAAGAAATGGTATATCTCATTAAGTATTATTTCAATGATGAAGGGCTATTTTGTCAATTGTTCTCTCTGAAAGGCTCTCTTGTTTTATTTTTCTGTGTGGACTTCTCTTATATGTTACCACTAGATGGTGCATGGGTTATGCAAACACCTCAAATCTCTTAGGAGAAACTAGCCCTTAACAAAAAGAAAAAAAAAAATTCAGCAGTTAGATATAGAATTTGGATTAAGTTGAAGATAGCAATACCCTACCTAATGGCTTTCTACAATGGGATCCTGGGTCTCTAGTTCCATCCTTTTTCCTTTCAGGATAGACATTAGTACCTATTTCATTTGAGATAAAGATTTGAATAACAGTCAAATGCTTCGGGAGAGTTTTTCTCAGAAAACTAATGCCCATAATTGCAGCCAGGGTCGGCATTTTGAAAAAGAAGAATAAATTCCAAGACACCAAACAACAGCCTCCTCTAATTTTATGTTTTCTGGAACCTAGTAAAATCTACAAACAGTTATTTCCTCCTAATTTTCTCCAATTAGTCTATAATAAAAATGGTCATGAATAGCCAGCAATTTTCTTTCTAGCAATCATCTGATCAACAAAAATTCTGATAATCTACAATTCAGGGTAGTTTAATGAGTAAGACTGAAAAATTCTTGGAAAGCTCATGAGAAGGATTTTGAAAACTCACAATAAGTCATTTGTTTATTAATTTTTTAAAAATATTCCTCTACCAAGTAAAAACGTGGATCATCGCTTCCCTTTGCAGACAGCTCTATGACATTAAAGAGGAGAACCGCATGGGTGATTATGCCCACCAATACATGCATCTACAGATCCCTTCTGCTATATAGAGTTCTGTTCTGTTTCCATATTTAAGGGTACATTATATTTGCTGAAGGAGTAAGGTGAACAAAACCTCATTTTTCACCACATGAGGTGTGGTGGCGGTTGGAATGAGGTGTTGTTAAAAGTGTGTTAGTCGCTCAGTCGTGTCCGCCTGTTTGTGACCCCACGGACTGAAGTCTGAAACCCACCAGGCTCCTCTGTTCATGATGTAAATCCTGCAGTTTTTCACAAGGCCTGCAGACTCGGGAGGGAAATGATGGTGACGGGATAAGAGGTATTAACGTACACTTTATGCGGAGATCGTTCCTCTAAGTTTTCCCCTCACGTAAATATATTTGATCAGCTCTTAGCGGCTAAATTTTAAAAATACCCAGTTGTCATTTTTCTACTCTGAACAAGGTCCAGGCTTTGGGATTAAAAACAACTGGAAATGACCCAGTCACAAACACCTGGATGAACTATGGTGCACACAACCGTTCTTGCCATCACGATGCTTATTTGCACACTTAGATGAAAACTGTTGACCCAACACCTCCCCTTTTGGTGGAATTCGGAGTTGTAACAGAGCCAGAGGCGTGGTTTGCTCGCGTCTTCGCTTGGACTGCGGTTCTCAGTCCTGAGGTGGAAGGGGGCGCCAACGCTGCGTGAATGAAGGGCATGATCGCCGTGAGCCGGGTGCTTGCTTTCCCTCTCTGTGCTCAGTTGCTTCACTCAGGTCTGACTCTTTGCGATCCTACAGGCATAGCCCTCTGCTCCTCTGTCCGTGGGACTCTCCGGGCAAGAATACGGGAGTGGTGGCCATTCCCTCCTCCCGAGGATCCTTCCGACCCGCGACGGAACCCGAGTCACCGGCACCGCAGCTGGATTCTTTACCTCCGAGCCACCAGGGAAGCCCTTTCTTCCTCTATTGGGATATTGAAATGTAAGATCCTCTCTAAAGATGAGTCAATCTTTTTTTTTTTTTTGATAATCTGTGAAAGCAAATTTGGCTTCATGTTAATTGCATTCACTGGGCTGAATTTTGGCAGCAATTGTTTTAAATTACTTTTAAATTTTAAAGCGTTCATCACTTTATTAAATGTTGGTCATTTGTTCTTATCAGGCAGCTGCTAAAGTATCCAGGCACTCAGCAGGCATCTGGGGTGCCTTAAAAAATCAGCTTTTTAAGAATACACACTAGGAGAGAACTATGAAATGTGGATGGAGAGGAAAGGGACAGGAGATCAAAAGGCATCTGTGTTTCTTCTCTCTGAAGACTTCTGACGTCCACGTCATCTTCATTCTGCAGTCGGTGTCTCTGAAGATCTGCTGGGGCCACCCCTATCTTTAGTCATCAGTCTCACCTCAGCCTGCTTGTAAATGGGTCAGGACGTGCTCCAGGCCCAGGCGCTGCTGGGTGATCTGTGTGGTACAGAGGGTAGAAAGGATTCAGTACACGTTTTCAAGATGTACTACTGAATGCATAAATGATTGCTCATTTACCCGAAAAGAATTTTACTCCTAGAACCAATTCTTAATTGGAAATATAAAGAACATTTGATTACAGTATCATGGGTCACTTTATATCAGAATACAATGCTTCATTTTCAACAAAAGTGAAAATAATAAGGTTCTGTGTGTCTCTTTAAAACTTGGATATAATTAATCTCACAGGAAAAAATAAAAGTTACTGTATAGTTTCAGAGTTGGGAGTGGTTTGGCATCAGATCCCTGTGTTGTAGATGAAAGATCAGAAAAAAAAAGAGATTCCAAATGCCATATGGAGCCACCCAGGTATCTCAAATCTTCAAAGGACTAAGATTAACCTTAAAATGAAACTAGTGTTTCAAGAGCCTGTCATCCAGCGTAATCTGTTTGTGTTGAAAATGTTCTCTTTTTCATGGAAAAGCATGTGCTGGATTCCATGACCTGAGGGAAATGGCAAGATTTGCTTTTACTTAGAGTCTTTTTGGCATTTCCTGTTCCAGGGAGTCTTCCCAACCCAGGGATTGAACCTGCATCTCCCGCACCGGCAGCTGGGTTCTTTATCACTGAGCCATCTGGGACGTCGCTACTAACAGTCTCTTTTGGAACCACATGCTGTAACTTCAGTGGCCATTCACCAAGTGGCCTTTCAGGGCCTCCAAAGTGCAAAGGACTGGGCTCTGCCGTGCTGGTAATCAGCCAGGAGACAGGCTATGAATTGATTACAGTTAATAAAAACCATGACAATTCAAAATTATTTCAATATGGAAAATGTCATGATAGTAAGACAGCAAAAAAAAAAAAAAAAAAAGCAGTGGCTAATCAAGGAAACACCCAGCAAACAAATCCTTCAGAAACGCCTCCAGTTCCCGAGTGTGGGAAGGTAATCCCTAAAGGACTAAGGGCACTCCTATGAGCGTTTTGTGAACTGCTCCTTCAGTTCAGTTCAGTTCAGTCGCTCAGTCGTGTCCGACTCTTTACGACCCCATGAATCACAGCACGCCAGGCCTCCCTGTCCATTACCAACTCCCGGAGTTCACTCAGAGTCACATCCATCGAGTCCGTGATGCCATCCAGCCATCTCATCCTGGGTCGTCCCCTTCTCCTCCTGCCCCCAATCTCTCCCAGCATCAGAGTCTTTTCCAATGAGTCAGCTCTTCACATGAGGTGGCCAAAGTACTGGAGCTTCAGCTTTAGCATCATTCCTTCCAAAGAAATCCCAGGGGTGATCTCCTTCAGAATGGACTGGTTGGATCTCCTTGCAGTCCAAGGGACTCTCAAGAGTCTTCTCCAACACCACAGTTCAAAAGCATCAATTCTTCGGCCCTCATCCTTCTTCACAGTCCAACCCTCACATCCATACATGACCACTGGAAAAACGATAGCCTTGACTAGATGGACCTTAGTTGGCAAAGTAATATCTCTGCTTTTGAATATGCTATCTAGGTTGGTCATAACTTTTCTTCCAAGGAGTAAGCGTCTTTAAATTTCATGGCTGCAGTCACCATCTGCAATGGAACTGCTCCTTAGGGAGTGCTAATATCGGATCACTTCCCCCCACCTATCTCATTGCCCATTATGGCATATTCTTATTTGGGGGGAAGTGGACAGCCCCCAGCTGGATGCCAGCTTAGGTGAGACAGCTGGCTCTCTTGCTTACTGGGTTACAGGCAAGATGTGCAGCTGTGGGATCTTTGAGCATAGAGATGGTATATTGGTGGAATAAGCTCCTTGGCTACCTTACTTCAAGGTCTGGATAATACCTTTTTAATTTCTACTGCATATTTCATTGAATTCCCAGGTAAAAAGCATAAGTTGAGGCTGTAGACAAATTATGTTGCCTGCCTTCGCACTAAACAAAGGACGCTGGGGCCACTGAGCCTCAGTCACTGAAGCCCCCAGGCCCAGTGGTGTACCCCTGAGGGGATTCAGGACGTAGGAAAGAGGACACTGGCCTAGAGTCAAGGTGCATATCAAAGAAACGACTTCAATGACTCCAGTCTTCTGCATCTTCCCTGATAGAGGAAAGTACTAAATTCCTAAACTTGAGATGTCCGGTTTTCTTTAAATAACAATAATCTTTTGAAGTTTCAACAGCTTGTTGTGTGTGTGTGTGAAAACTCCTACACATCCCGGCTGCTTCCTTGTCTCTTTGGAACAATCCCTCAGAGCCACCTGAGAGGCTGTCCCTCGCTCCTGCGCGCTCAGTCATGTCCGACTCTTTCGCGACCCCATGGACTGTAGCTCCAAAGGTGCTTCTGCCCCTGTGGTTTCCCCAGGCAATAATCCTGGAGTGTGTTGCCATTTCCTCTTCCAGGGAATGCTTCTGACTCTTGCACTCCTGCACTGAAACTGGAAGGTCGATTCTGTGCCACCAGGGAAACCCCTAGAGGCTGAATCCCAGGCTGACGTCCTCAGTTTGTCTGCCAAATAAAACATAATCCCCAACTTTTAGATTGTGCATTTTTGTCAGTCAGTAAGACCCATAGAGGAGATACTTCACACAACCTAAGCTGATGAGGGGTTTCAACTTAGTGTCCCCAACTTGAAATTTTCAAAAACTGTATTACTTATCTTTAATAGAATTTTGATCCTTCAAGTAAGAAAAAAAAGAGTGTAGCGATGAAATGCATAGGAACCAAATGAATATTCAGGAGGAATGCAGCATTTACAACTCCTATTTTCACTTCACTGATGTAACTTTTAAACACAGAAATTTATTTTGTAAGACGACCAACACCTTGAATATATTGATTGCATACTTTTCATTCTTTGAATCTTCTCAATTTTTGGCAGTGAATACAACTATTTCCTGCATTTTTTTCTAATTAGAATAAACACAGTTTAAATGGATTGTAGTTAAAACATATTTTCTTGGTAAATATCATAGATATCCTCAGCACTATAATTTCTGGAGATAATTGATAGCATTGCCATTATCATAAAAAGAAGTAAGCTTATTGCCACAGTACTGAACAAACCATGTAAAACAATTTTTTTTTCTCCTTTCAGAAATTCTTTTTCTAAGAAATTTGCCATCCATGGGGGAGGGGGATGGAGTTACTTTCCTTAATCATCAATAGCAAGAAGATTATATTCATATAAGTGTAATGCTTGGTAATATATGCATTATTAATTGTTTTAGATTATATTTGTTTGGTAATTTCACTTAGGTCTCCAGAGCATTTTAAATATTTGTTATCTAAGTTAGTCCTTAAAAGATATCATTCCCTTTTTTTCACATAAGTAAACTGAAGCTTGGAGAAGTGAAGGAAACTTGCTTAAGATATACAGATGGCACCCCGGTTTGATCCCTGGGTCGGGAAGATCCCCTGGAGAAGGAAATGGCAACCCTCTCCAGTATTCTTGCTGGAGAATCCCATGGACAGAAGAGCCTGACAGGCGATAGTCCATGGGGTCGCAAAGAGTCGGTCCCTACTGAGGGACTAACACACACACACACACGCACACACACACACACACACACGCAGACACACACACGCGCGCGCACACACACACACACACACACAGATGGCAGGCAGCAGAGCCAGCGCAGAAGCATTTTGTCTACATCACCAGCACATGCGGCATATCGGGGTTTGCAGAATAAACATAAGACATGGTTTCTGATTTTCAGAAACTTACAGTTTAGCTGGGAAAAAGATTGATGCCATGAAAACACCTTGCACAGATGGCAGATGAAGCATAGTCCAGAGAGCCCTTGCAGCTCACAAGAACGTGCTTCTCTGAGTTGAATTAAGTCACGTGTAAAGGATAAGCCAGCAAAGCTTTCAGCTGATAAAGGTGCTGTCACAGGCACTCGTCTAAGGATTGCAAAGACAATTTGAGGTAATCAAGGCTAGATTTACCTGCATGTAAACGACCTGGGTTCGATCCCTGGGTTGGGAAGATCCTCTGGAGAAGGGGAAGGCTACCCACTCCAGTATTCTGGCCTGCAGAATTCCATGGACTGTATAGTCCATGGGGTCGAAAGAGTCAGACATGACTTAGTGACTTGCACTTTCACTTTCTTTCAAACGCTTGTCAACCACATAATCATGTCTTCCCAACAACCACGCAGCACAAAAGACAGCCGCAAGAGAAGCCAGCTGTGCCCTTCAGAAACCCAGTTTTCATCCCAGGCCTGCGGCAGGAGCAGGAGCAGGAGGCACGCCAGTCACGTTGGTTGAACATGCTGCTCTAAGGGACCTCAGGCTTTGTCCTCTGTGAAACCAATTAGCCGTTAATATTCAGCTGGCCTGTTAACTGGAGCACAAAAGCGGGACAAGATTTGCAATCTGTTAATGTTTCCTTAAAACCTTGTTAAGTAAAAGCTAACTCCATCATTAATGGGAGCAATATAAATTAGGTGCTGTCATTAGCAGCCCAAAGGTGTGTGTACCTTTGCAAAAGGTTATCTTTAATGCCTTTTTTAAAAAATTAATGTATCTGTGTGTTTTGGATAATCATAGTCACAGGGGAAAATTGCAAACTGCAAAAGTATTGTTGCTTAGCCCAACAGAAGTGAAAAGGTAATGTCTGCCCATGCCTTGTGCATGAGAAAGGGAGTGAATACTGGATAAGACATTCGTGTATCTAACAAGCTAGATTTAACACATATTACCATGTTTTCTTCAAATTGATATTTTAAAAATGAAGTAAAGTGTTTAATGTAGCCAAAAAAATAAAAAGAAGAAGAAAAAGAATTGAATGTAGTCCAAATGAGCCGCCACATAATTATAAAATACTGTGGGCTATTTGGGCTTCCCAGGCGGCTCTAGTGGAAAAGACCCTGCCTGCCAGTGCAGGAGACCTAAGAGACCCGGGTTCGATCCCTGGGTGAGGAGGATCCTCTGGAGGAGGAAAAGGCTACGCACTCCAGCATTCTTGCCTGGAGAATCCCATGGACAGAGGAGCCTGGCGGGCTACAGCCCATAGGGTTGCAGAAGAGTCAGACATGACTGAGCGACTAAACACATGCTACAAATATAAGTGGACACACGCACGAGTGTTAAAACACCGTGCTAGCTCTTACGAGCTTGGCGTTTGTGATAATCGGAGAATCAGGCCCTCCATCACTGTTCCAGGCCCTGTCATGCTTCAGTATAGCCCGTGTCCTCTTGGATGCTAATGCTGCTGACTTGACTTGTTCCACTCCTCCGGCTTGGAGCTTTCTTAGGACAAGTACTTACCTTCTCCTCCCTGGCAATTGCCACATCATCTGGAGGACAATAGATACTAAATCAGTATCTGTGAAAGTCATGCCTTAGGTCTAATTTTTCTCTGTTCATTATTTCATATTGATCATCAGCTAATCAAAGGGTCAAACCTGAATCTGTTTAGATCAGAATAATATCATCTCTCACCTGTGTTATTTCAGCAGCTTACCTTACTGTCTGCCTTCTGCTTTCCCTACCCTCTCATCCGTTATCATTGGTTCAGCCCTCAGGATGCCGTCAGCAGATGTCCATAAAACAGTATCTGATTCTATTATTCTTTTGCTGCTTTCTCATCCCCCCTGGGGTGGATGTGTACCACTTCTGCATGAAATGCAAGGTCTTTCCGTGAGGAGGCTCATCTTCCTCCAGTTTCTCAGCCCCTTTTTCCCTTTATTTTACGCTCATTTTATTATAGGACCACCCATGCTGCGTCCTCCCCTCTCCGAACTCCCCCCTCTCCGCCCCGCCCTTAACACATCCTCCCTTCCCAGCCTCCACCCTGGCCGGCTTCCCTGCTTAGGGGTCTCTTCCTTACGCTCTGCCTTGCAGCCCAGTTCTCGCCTGTGTATGAAGCTCCCTTTACTTCTTGCTCCTCCCCTCTGCTCCTCCCCACCCCACCCCCATCTTCCCACTGCCTTGCCCAGGCCGACACTTGTCTTTAGGGAATCAAAGTTCTTGGACTGAAATTGTGTTCACATCTCTATCTTCCTTCAAAGCCACAAGCTCCTTGAGATAGAGTGCTATTTGGCAGGTAACAGAAACTCGAGACATATTTGTTGAATAAATGAACGGATGAGTAAATGAATTTGATATATGCAACTGTAAAAATGTCTTCATGAAGTCAGAAAGAAAACAACAACCCTGTGATCTGGAGATTTATTGAAATGACTGATTCTCCGTGCTGCGGGGATCAAGGCAGCAGGGAGAGGGATAAAAACGCACCCACTCAGGTCTCGCTCGTCACAGGCGCATGGACCAGCTGTCCTAATACGCTTCCCCTCTGCTTCTGGCTTTTTACAGACAGGACAACACAATTCAGAGGAAATTTTCCATGACATTAAAGAATATCATGAAAGCTGCGGTACAGCTGGTGCGAGGAGCGAAAATAAACTCAGTGATTTAATACAAACTGTCACTTACTTTTTCCAGAAAAGAAGCATTGCACAGGTGTTCACTGAGAACGGTGCGGCCTGCTCGGGACGGGATCCGCGTCTGAGTCGTCTCGGCTTCCCCGACCATGCCCACCGTGCGTGGGCGTGCAGTAGGGGTTTGCTAAATGCACGAAGGAAGGACTCGGCGGACCCAAATATAAAATCGGGCCCTATTTTATAGAGGCGTTAGGTAAATGATTTAAAGAGTGATAGACGTTGTCCTACTTTCTGGATTATGGTACCAAAGCGATAAGGATGCTGTTGAGAGATTTTTCATTCACGCATATAAAATGTGGTCAATAAAAATGAAAAGGGAATGTCCGTCATTGCCAGAACCACGAGAAAGGAAAATGAATCCAAGACTGCTGTTTCCCCTCTGGCCAAAGGTATTTTGCAACGAAGCTTCCTTGTGTGTTAGAAGCAGCCTGTTCCGGAATCATGTGTCTGCTGCTCTGCTGTGTCTTGTTAACTCTTCATAAAGAATGAAGCCTGGGACACAGGGTGGGAATCAGTGAGGCTTTCTAATATGTTCCAGTGAGACCCTATCTGTTTGCAGTCCCTCAAGCATGGATTTTTCTCTGTTTTTGCACCTTAATCTTTCTCTCATCCAACTACCTACTTTTAATTTTGCTTGAAATCGAAATTGAAATTATTCCACAGATATTCAGTGAACACCCACGCTATGCCAGGTTCTGATCCAGGCCCTGGGACACAGCAGGGTTCCTCATCTCGGGAGTCTGCAGTCTAGCCCTGCAAGACCAAAGATAAACAATTAGGTACATCGCGGGCCTGGGGGAGTAAGAATTTTGGAGGAGCAGAAGGCAGAGGCCCTGAGACTGAAGGAAGAAGAGCTCTCTGAGATGAGGTTACAGGGCTTTCCTGGTGGCTCAGATGCTAAAGAATCTGACTGCAATGCAGGAGACCCAGGTTCAATCTCTGGGTCAGGAAGATCCCCCACTCCAGGATTCTTACTTGGAGAATTCCGTGGACAGAGGAGCCTGGCAAGCTAAAGTCTATGGAGTTGCAAAAAGTTAGACACGACTGAGTGACTAACACTTCACTAGAAAAGGCAACTACTAGGAGGTAACATTTTCCTTTGTTTTATCCCATTTTTCACTTCCGTCCACACGATTGCCATAAAATCTAGCTGATATGAGTCTGATGTTCATAGCTATTTATTACTACCTCATAGACACCTGTAAAGGTCTTACTGAATCTCAGACTTCCTATTCTCCAAGTGCTGTGGGAAGCAGTGGGGTCTTGGAGAAGACAGAGCTCCCCTGTCTTTCTTGCATGTAAGACAAAGACATACCACTCATTAAAGTGTTGAAGAATATTTCTATTTACCAAGCAGCTTGATGAGAAAGCACAGCTTAATGCATCCAGATTAAAAAACCCACCCTCTAGGAAAGAATGAAAGCGTCAGCTCCTGACAATTGCCTTTGTAAATCAGTGCTCTCCTTTTCATGGAAGGACATAGCATTCCAGAAGCGCAGTAGGAGTCCACTCTGGTATTTACCACATTGAAAACAGGGGGTGGGGGTGGGGGAGACCTTGTCCACCTGAGAGAGGAGTTGTGCCCAGGAAAAAAATTTGGTTGATTCAAAATAACTCCAACCTACTTGCCATATAACTCCACTTTCTTTCTGGGTTTGACTCTTTTGCCATTTCACTTGGGTAGTTAGTTATAGATTGAAGAAACTAAGATTAACCTTTATGATTTAAATGTCTCAATCTCTGTGCCAAGTATGGTCTAGAGTTTGCAACATCCTCCTGAGAAATAGTGGAACTCGCCAAGCAGAGCGTCTGTGTTTAAACAGACTTACTCCAGAAATTCTCCTGCCAATCCGTTTCTGAAGCTGGGCTGCTAGTCCAACTGGAATTTACTTTCTTCTTGGTCCCCGTGTTCTACTATTATTCATTTCAGTTCAGTTCAGCCGCTCAGTCGTGTCCGACTCCTTGCGACCCCATGAATCGCAGCACGCCAGGCCTCCCTGTCCATCACCATCTCCCGGAGTTCACTCAGACTGACGTCCATCGAGTCCGTGATGCCATCCAGCCATCTCATCCTCTGTCGTCCCCTTCTCCTCCTGCCCCCAATCCCTCCCAGCATCAGAGTCTTTTCCAATGAGTCAACTCTTCGCATGAGGTGGTCAAAATACTGGAGTTTCAACTTTAGCATCATTCCTTCCATGTAACAAAACACTCCAAAACATAGTAGCTTAAAGCACACAACTGTTTCCCTATCTCTACGGTTTCTGGGGGCAGCTCTCTGTGAACAGGGGCCCTGCAGGAAGGTTCTGGCTCAGGGTGCTCAGGTGGTTGCCGACAGTGTCTGAATGGCAGAAGCAGGGGCAGGAGCAGCTGGGGGTCTGGTCACGTCACCCTGAGTCTTCAGAGCTTTCCCGTGGTGGGCGAGGCTGGGCTTCCTCACAGCGTGGCTGCTCTGAGGCAGTGGGCCTCTTGCAGGGGGTTTTAGGGCTCTGGCAGGAGTGTTCCAGCTCACAGGGAAAGCTGACCCAACCTCAGAAGTCACCCAGTGTCATTCTGCTTCATTCCAGGGCCTCCGTGTTTGTCACAACCCTGCTCACGACCAGGACTGAAGGGGGAGTTGCGGGTCCCTAGGGGAGCATTTGGGATGGGACAGAATAATCTGCCGCAGCCTACTGAGAGCAGGCTGCAGAAGCAAACCTATTTTAGGAGACAGGCAACTTCTGATGGAATGAAACTGTGGCCGCTCTCCTTCGTAGTGGGAAACTAGAAATAAGCAGTCAAGAGGGCCCGGACACCAGGTCAACGAAACGCTAAAGGGCGAAAGGTAAACCCTCTACTGCTTTTTTTCACATGGGGATAAAAATACCAGAGTTATTTTTAACAAAATAAAAATGTGATTTTTTTTTTCCTTTTAGTACTGCCATGTTTTATTCTGTGATGAAACATGATCCCACTCTTTCAAACACTGACAGTAGATCTAAAAAAAACCACAAAAGTTGATTTTGATAAGTTTTATCCTCTGCCTGAAAGAAGAAAAAACTCAGACATCTTATCTCACAGTCACAAGAGGAATGTGAGAAAGCTGCATAGGTTATGCAGTGCTGAAACTGGGGCTTGAATTTCTGGCTTATACTTCTTACTTTGTTATTTTAAAAATGGTTTGGCTCTAGTGGGGGCTGATTGGAAGTATAATGGAAGCCACATGTTCCTGAGCTATAAATTAATATGAGCTAGTTTTCAGATGTGGGATTCTGCCAGCTGAGAAATGAATTGTGATTCAGAATTATTCATTTCTTTTTCCTCCTATGTAAACATTTTAGCCCTATTCATAACTGTATTCCAGATGACTTGTAACACACAATGCTGTGGTTTCAAATTTATTAATGGATGACGATTAATCTACTCTTGACCTCGACTTGTGGGGAACCGGTATTTATTGTCTCTTTCATTCCGTTATGATTTTGAACACGCGCTCTCATTCAGGGGTTCCCAGGAGAAAGCATACTCGTCCACAACTAATGATACCCTTGGATTCGTCTCAGGCCCCAGTGTATTTTCAAAGTTAGCGCAGTATTTACTTTCATCTTTTCAAACCATCTTTCCAATATGGCTTTAAAATCTGTGTTGTGTGTGTGTGTTATTTGAATGGAGGAGAATGTCTCCAGTGGGTGTGAAAACGTGTAGAAACAGTTGCCCCTCATTTCTCACTCTCCTTGCTGTATTTCAGCAATTCTGCTCTGCATCTCTAGAAAGACATTTGGAGCAGGGCTAAGGAAAGGATGCACCCCAAAGGAGGGAAGGAAGTTGGTCCTTCCCTGTGATAAACGCCTTGGACTGAAAACTGCCTCGTGCGGTGTGATGGTGTTCAGAGCCTGTTCTCCTGCAGCAGATTACCCCAGCAGATCACCAACCCCCCGCAGACACCAGAGCCCATCTCACTGAGATGGTGTGCTGAGAACAGAAGGCTTCCATCCCCCAAACCTCTTGTAAACAGAACACCTGGGCAGTTTGTTCTGCAGGGGCTGCCTGGAATTCCACTCAGAGAGCTTGACTCAGACGGCTCTTAGCACAGATGGTTTGTGGGATTTTTTTTTTCCTGATGCCAATACAGTCAGACATTTTCTCAAAAAGAAAGTGAGAGCGTCACCAGCAGTCATTTCTTCATTGTACCTTATTTAAGCTAAATTGTGTGCAGCCCAGGTAATTTTTCTCAGATGCGCCTTCGGTGACAGTTAGGGTGTCAAGGCAGGCTAGAAAGCAGCTTGTTCGTTTGTCACAAGATAGGTAGATAAATGTAGCTTATACAACTCTTCAGTCACTATCAAGTTATTAGATTATTCCGGGTTAGAATGACAGTCACAACTGTCTTTAAGATGAACTGAAAGATCATTTCTCATCAAGTACCGCCCACAATTCCAAAACCAGAAATTACTTGCAGGGGTCCACTTCCGACAAAGACCTTCATCTTCATGTCTCCAGGAAAGAACCTGGCTTTCAGTAACTGTTATACAAACTTCAAACACACAAAAAAATTAGGCAGCTTGAAAAGAGCGGAAGAATGGCAAGTTTTATCTTCGGTGACCAGCCGGTGGGTGCTAACGCAGAAAGCCAGTGAACGAAGTTTGCAGAGAGGTAAGGGACAGACGGGAGGGTGAATACCGGGAAGTGAGGCAAGGGATGTTCCTGTCTGACTTCAGAAGCTTCGGTCACAAAAGCATTCAGGATGTTTGTGCATTTCCAAGGAGGACAAGCAAAATTAGAACACTTGGGTCAAAGAAACATCTAAAATCTGATGACTCACTTTCTCTTTCATTTGAATCAAAGCTCTGAGCCCAAATATGTGGCCTCAATACATCTAAATATGGCACTGGGGAAAGAAAACAGGTTCTCAAATAAAGTAACAAAAAGGTGAGTGGTAATTAGCAACTTCTTAAAGATCTCTATGTCTAAGGAAAGATCCTGTTAAGTTAGTCATTGAGAATAACTGTTCGGTCTAGGCTCAGGGATCAGACTGTGCGGTCAACACAGAGCCTGCCGCTTAGCGGTAGCCTGTGTTTGGACAGCTTACTTTTTTGTTCACTTCATTCTCTTCATCTGTAAAATGAGAATACTAGGAGTATCCATCTCCTGGGAAGCTACTCCTTGAAAGAGTAGATTAATTAAGTAATAGATACACAGCACTGAACAAAGGTCCAGGTGACTAGTCAGTAAATGCTGAGAGGAATGATGATGAGGGCTTCCCTGGGAGCTCAGCTGGTAAAGAATCCGCCTGCAACACTGGAGCCCCCAGTTCGATTCCCGGGTCAGGAAGATTCCCTGGAGAAGGATAGGCTACCCGCTCCAGTATTCTTGGGCTTTCCTGGTGGCACAGATGGTAAAGAATCCGCCTGCAATGCAGGAGACCTGGATTTGACCCCTGGGTTGGGAAGATCCCTTGGAGAAGGGAAAGGCTACCCACTCCAGTATTCTTGCCTGGAGAATCCCATGGACAGAAGAGCCTGGTGGGCTGTAGTTCATAGGGTCACAGAGTCGGACAGGACTGAGTGATTAAGCACAGCACAGCAAGGATGATGATGAGTTTCTTTTGTTGAAAAACTAATGTTCTTGGGATCCTAGGACCCAGAATCCTGAAGGATTCCAAATATGCTGGGTAATGAAATAATAGGTTTGCCTTTGATGTTTTTGTGACTTTAAAACAATAACAGGGTTTATCCAAGCTTGTTTTCCCTTTTAAATGAATTAGGTTATTGTATAACTAGATTAAAGTTAGTCAAAAGATTAACCATGTGTGAAAACCCCAGGCAATATTTCCCAAGGTCACAATCAGAAAATACCAGACTATAATCCCGCAAAGTTCCTGAACACGAATGAGGTATATTAAAGATCCATGAACGAAGTGAAGAATAAGATTAACCACTTGTGGGGTTGAAGACTTTCTGTCCTGAGTGGAGACCCAAGGACAAAGAAGCCAAATACTTAGGCGTAATGCCTCATACACTTAACTATCAAACAAGGACGTGAGGACAGCCCATTTCCTCCTTGGACATAGTTCCCACATGTTGCTACCCCTTCACACCTTTCAGCGCTCCTTAGCCAGGTTCTCGTCACTGTGGGATCAGATTCCTGCCATCGGCTAAATGTTTACCCTTTGGGAGATGATTTGTTTCATTACCCAGAAATCCAAGCTTAACTTCTGCTTTTAGTAGTGTGAGATAGTGAAAGTGAAAGTCACTCAGCTGTGTTCGACTGTTTGTGACTCCATGGACTATAGAGTCCATGGAATTCTCCAGGCTAGAATCCTGGAGTGGGTAGCCTTTCCCTTCTCCAGGGGATCTTCCCAACCCAGGGATCGAACCCAGGTCTCCCGAATTGCAGGTGGATGCTTTACCAGCTGAGCCACAAGGGAAGCCCCAAAATACTGGAGTGGGTAGCCTTTCCCTTCTCCAGGGGATCTCCCAACCCAGGTCTCCCACATTGCAGGTAGATTCTTTACCAGAAAGCTTCGTAAACAATCAGGAAAAGCTTTTGAAAAGCAAATGTTTCATCTCCCCTTCCAGTCTTTAAATTTCACATCACTTTATACATTCAGTAGAAAATGCACTATGTGGTTATCAACATTGCAAAAGAATTTCCCTGTTTTCCTGAAGGCAATTCTATCTTGTTGCTTTTGACATCTAGTTACAGAATTATATATAATAAAAATGTGATAGTGAAAGTGAAGTTGCTCAGTCGTGTCCGACTCTCTGCGACCCCATGGACTGTAGCCTACCAGGCTCCTCTGTCCATGGGATTTTCCAGGCAATAGTACTGAAGTGGATTGCCATTTCCTTCTCCAAGGGATCTTTCCAACCCAGGGATTAAACCCAGGTCTCCCGCATTTTAGACAGACGCTTTACCATCTGAGCCACCAGGGATAAGTAGATATAAATTCAAAGTAATTTAAATAAAAATTCTAACAAGAAATATTGTGGAATTTGGCAGGTTAAGTATAAAGTTCATCTTGGAAAACACAAGAATGATTAAGATTTCTTTTTTTAAGTAAGAAGTAATTTTATTTTCAGTAGTAAAGTGTACTCAAGTTATAGTAATTGAAACAGTCTGCTATTCATGGAAAAATGGAACAACAGATGTGCTACTCCTAGTAGAGAGTTCAGAAACAGAACAATATTCATGTTGTTGCTGTTCGTTGCTAAGTCGTGGCCAACTCTTTGTGGCCCCACGGACTGTAGCACACCAGGCTTCCCTGTCCTTCACTATCTCCCAGAGTTTCCTCAAATTCATGTCCACTGAGTCAGTGATGCTGTCTAACCATCTCATTCTCTGCCGTCCCCTTCTCCTTTTGCCTTTAATCTTTCCCAGCATCGGGGTCTTTTCCAATGAGTTGGCTCTTCACATCAGGTGGCAGAAGTATTGGAGCTTCAAATTAGCATCAGTCCATCCCATAAATATTCAGAGTTGATTTCCCTTAAGATTGACTGGTTTCATCTTGCAGTCCAAGGGACTCTCAAAAGTCTTCTCCAGCACCACCATTCAAAAGCATTAGTTCTTCGATCCTCAGCCTTCTTTATGGTCCGGCTCCCACAGTTGTACATGACTACAATATATGCATTGAAGTTTGCATATGATAAAAGCAGCATTTGATACAAGAGAGGAAAGCATTAACTATTCAGTAAATGATTTTGTGCCAATGGCAATTCATTTTGGGGAAAAGGTAAATTATTTAAATCATAATAGACACAAAAATGAACTCGGGGTAGATTAAGCAGTTAAATTTTAAAGGTGTCAAAAATTAGAAGAAAATAGGGGATAAGTTTATAAATCTGAGGTGGGCAAAGTCTTTGAGTCAACATGCTACAGGCAAATGCAATGAAGAAAAATATTCACAGTTTAACTCTGTACAAAGTTCCTGGACCGTAGCAACAGTCAAGGGACAGAAACAGAGGAAATATGCATAACAAATATTTAAAAACAAACAAAAATTGGAGATTGTTACAAGAAGATGTGGGGAAATGAAGGGCATACAAACTAGTTAAGTAGTTTTTAGAGAAATTTGGCAGTTTTTTATTAGAATAATTATCTATCCTAGAAAAATTTTCCCACATATGTGCAAAGCTGTATTCAAGAGTATTTCTTGTAGCATTTTTTTCTGGGAAGAGTGAGAATTGCTAAGCACCTCGGAACTGATGATTAAATTATGGTATATTCATAACTATGAAGCAGCTGAAAGAATAAGGAAGACCTTCGCTTATGGCAGAAAGTGAAGAGGAGCTAAAAAGCCTCTTGATGAAAGTGAAAGAGAAGAGCGAAAAAGTTGGCTTAAAGCTCAACACTCAGAAAATGAAGATCATGGCATCTGGTCCCATCACTTCATGGGAAATAGATGGGGAAACAGTGGAAACAGTCTCAGACTTTATTTTTTTGAGCTCCAAAATCGCTGCAGATGGTGACTGCAGCCATGAAATTAAAAGACTTCTTACTCGTTGGAAGAAAAGTTATGACTAACCTAGATAGCATATTCAAAAGCAGAGACATCACTTTGCCGGCTAAGGTCCGTCTAGTCAAGGCTATGATTTTTCCAGTAGTCATGTATGGATGTGAGAGTTGGACTGTGAAGAAGGCTGAGTGCCAAAGAATTGATGCTTTTGAACTGTGGTGTTGGAGAAGACTCTTGAGAATTCCTTGGACTGCAAGGAGATCCAACCAGTCCATTCTAAAGGAGATCACCCCTGGAATTTCTTTGGAAGGAATGATGCTAAGGCTGAAACTCCAGTGCTTTGACCACCTCATGCGAAGAGTTGACTCATTGGAAAAGACTCTGATGCTGGGAGGGATTGGGGGCGGGAGGAGAAGGGGACGACAGAGGATGAGATGGCTGGATGGCATCACGGACTCGATGGACGTGAGTCTGAGTGAACTCCGGGAGATGGTGATGGACAGGGAGGCCTGGCGTGCTGCAGATTCATGGGGTCACGAGGAGTCGGACACGACTGAGCGACTGAACTGAACTGAACGCTTAGAGATAGGAAAATATTTTCACGACATATTAACTTAAAACATGTTACTAAACAGTATAGTTTCATTTTTGTAAGCAAAACAAAATTTCACAAAATGAAACTGCATCGTATATGCACTTAGCTATGTCTGTGTCTTCTCCTCTATCTGCCTAGAAAGTGGGCTGGGATGATACAAGCCAAACTGTCAGTGGTAGTTTTCCTGTAGTGTGTCAAGAAAAGGAAGCAAGATTAATGAAAGCCAAGGAGAACTGAGCTTTTCTGCACTGGTACAATTAAAATGTTTTCCAGTACAGCTTGTGAATTAACTTTCTGTGTGTGTTTTATTTTTTAATTTTCATCTTTTATTGAAGTATAGTTGATGTGCAATCTTATATAAGTTACATGTGTACAATATAGTAATTCACAAGTTTTAAAGGTTACGTTCCATTTGTAATTATTATAAAGTATTGGTCGTGGTCCCTGTGCTGCACAGGGTATCCTTGTAGTTTATTTTATATGTAATAGATGGTGCCTCTCAATTCCCTACCCCAGTATTGCCCTCTCCTCACTGGTAATCACTGCTTTGTTCTCTGTATCTGTGAGTCTGCTTCTTTTTATTATACTCACTAGTTCGCTGTGTTTTTTCTTAGATTTCATAGAGAACTGATATCATACCGTATTGATCTTTCTCTGTCTGACTTATTTCACTTAACATAATGCCCTCTAAGTCTGCCCATGTTGCTGCAGATGGCAAAATTTCATTCTTTTTTTTTTTATGGCTAAGTATCTGTTGTCTATACATACCACATCTTTATCCATTCCGTCTGTTGATGGACAGTTGTTTTCATATCTTGGCAATTGTAGATAATGCTGATATGAACATTGACATGTACATATCTTTTCAAATTAGTGGGGATTTGGGGGAGGATACACACTCGGGGTGGAATTTTTAGGCCATATGTTAGCTCTATTTTTAGTGTTTTGAGGAACCTTTATACTGTTATCTACAGTGCTCCACTAATTTGCATTCCCACCAACAGTGTACAAGGGCTTCCTTTTCCCCGCATCCTCACCAACATGTGCCGTGTTTGTTTTGGTGATAGTCATTCTGACGAGTGTGAAGCGTATCTCACTGTGGGTTTGATTGTATTTCTCTGATAATTAGTGATACTGAGAATCTTCATATTACTGTTGGCCATCTGCCTTTCCTCTTTGGAAAAATGCCCATTCATTCTTCTGCCCATTTTTAAATAGAGCTGTTTGTTTTTTGTTGTTGTTGAGTTGTAAGAGCTGTTTATATAGGTTGGATATTAACCCCATTTCAGTCATATCATTTGTGAATATTTTCTCCCCTTCAGTGGGTTGTCTTTTCATTTTGTCAATGGGGCTGAAGGTTTCCTTCACTGTGCAAGAGCTTTTAAGTTTTATTCAGTCCCATTCTGGAGAAGGCACTGGCAACCCACTCCAGTACTCTTGCCTGGAAAATCCCATGGATGGAGGAGCCTGGTGGGCTGCAGTCCATGGGATCGAGAAGAGTCGGACACAGCTGAGCGACTTCACTTTCACTTTTCACTTTCATGCATTGGAGAAGGAAATGGCAACCCACTCCAGTGTTCTTGCCTGGAGAATCCCAGGGATGGGGGAGCCTGGTGGGCTGCCATCTATGGGGTCACACAGAGCAGACACGACTGACGTGACTTAGCAGCAGCAGCAGCAGCAGCCGTCCCATTTGTTTATTTTTGCCTTTTTCCCCCTTTGCTTTAAGACACAGATTAAAAAAATATTGCATTTTATGTCAAAAATTGTTCTGCCTACGTTTCCCTCTAGGAGGTTTCTGGTTTCACATTTAGGTCTTTAATGCAATTAGAACTTGTTTCTGTGTATGGTGTTACAGGATGTTCTAATTTTATTCTTTTGCACAGAGCTGTCCGGTTTTCCCAGCACCATTTATTGAAGAGACTGTCTTTTATCCCTTGTTTATTCTTGGCTCTTTTTTAAAAAAGCAGCAGAACTAAATATGATGAGCTAGCCCTAGGTAGAACGCTTCCCTCTGACTGAGGACCTGTTGTGTATCACCTCTCAGAGCAGGCAAAGTGATGCATTGAGTCAGAGGCTTACAGGAAGATGGGCTTCACCTTTCTTGTGTTATTCCAGAGTCAGCCGTCTCTGCTAGATGTGATAGCCTACATCTTGTTGTTTGCTTATAGTTAAGAAAGTACTTTGCCAGTTCTGTCTCATTAATTAACATTAACTAAGAACTTGATGTGAGCCTCAGACAGGGAGAGGAAATTAGTAAGCTGGCTGAAGGGAAACAAAGGCTCTGTAAACAAAAAGAGAAGCAACTTGTTGAAGACATTAGAGGAGAAGAAATGACAAGAATCAAGCAAGGAGGGTGATTAAAATAGGAGCCTTCTCGGTGAATGCAGTGACTTGGCTGGATGTCTGAACTCTGGATGTGTGCTCAGAGCCATGGGGTGATGACTGAGTCTAGCCTGGATTTCTGACTGGTGAGAAGATGCATCTTACAAACGGAAAGGAGCAGTGCAAGGGATAGTGGCAATGATGTGTGTATATTCAGTGATTTATATCATCTTCAACAGAAATTTCGGCATAATGTTAAATACTTGGCCCCTCTTTGTATAGCAGCTGGTGTGGAAGTAGGGTCTGACTTTCCGTCTGCCCTGATCTAACAGGAGTGCCCGTGTACCAGGTGATGCGGACGTGTTCTCAGTCCTCGTTTAAGTTTGGTTAATACTTCTTTTTCTTTTAAATGGTTTTCTCCCTCCTTGAAAGGAGAGTGTCAGACTGGGCCAAACTGGGCCTTGGATTCCAAGTACGAAGTTGACTAGTAAAAGGGCAACTGAGTGAGGAGGGGAGGAAGCTTGGGACCTCAACTCCGTCCTTTGCCAACACTAGACCAGTCTAGTTAACAAGAATGGAGGGTGAAGTGTGTGATCTAAAGACCTTTGAATTCCCTCCCTCCAAGCTAAACCCTCCACACTTTCTCAGACTTTATCTGCTTGAGATCCATCTGTGTTAATTAGTTAATGCTCCTGGGAATCAATTTGATCCTAACATCTGGCTGAGGACAGATACCATGCTGAAAGTTATTATGATTGAAGAATTTAGGAAGTCAGGGTAAATGTATTTTATGAGTCAATCCTTGAGACTAGAGCCAAGGGTTGGCACAGCTGTTGCTACATAGCAAGCATTTAACAAGCACGTGAATGAATGGACGAACTGAAGGGTTCTGAGGTTCATAACGTGGATTTGAGGGTCCAATGAGATATTTCAGGGTAGAAGATAAAACAGCCTCTACAGACTTTGGGGACAAGAGGAGCAGATTATTCAGAGGTCTGAACTGATTCTATTTAAGGAAGTCCTCCTCCTCCTCGAATTTTTCCATTTCTCTCCTGATGCAAAAGAAACACGTTCTAGGACCAAAGGGAGGTTTCCCAGGTTTAGCCATGCTCCCAGTAGAGCTTTGTGTGTTTTTGAACACCCAAGAGTTCACCTTAAAGAGATGGGATTACCAGACCACCTTACCTGCCTCCTGAGAAACCTGTATGCAGGTCAAGAAGGAACAGTTAGAACCGGACACGGAACAACAGACTGGTTTTAAATAGGGAAAGTAATATGTCAAGGCTGTATATTGTCACCCTGCTTATTTAGCTTATATGCAGAGTACATCATGAGAAACGCTGGGCTGGAAGAAGCACAAGCTGGAATCAAGATTGCTGGGAAAAATATCAATAACCTCAGATATGCAGATGACACCACCCTTATGGCAGAAAGTGAGGAGGAATTAAAAAGCTTCTTGATGAAAGTGAAAGAGGAGAGTGAAAAAGTTGGCTTAAAGCTCAACATTCAGAAAACTAAGGTCATGGCATCTGGTCCCATCACTTCATGGGAAATAGATGGGGAAACAATACAAACAGTGAGAAACTTTATTTTTGGGGCTCCAAAATCACTGCAGATGGTGACTGCAGCCATGAAATTAAAAGATGCTTGCTCCTTGGAAGCAAAGTTATGACCAACCTAGACAACATATTAAAAAGTAGAGACGTTACTTTACCAACAAAGGTCCTTCTAGTCAAAGCTATGGTTTTTCCATTAGTCATGTATGGATGTGAGAGTTGGACTATAAAGAAAGTTGAGTGCTGAAGAACTGATGCTTTTGAACTGTGGTGTTGGAGAAGACTCTTGAGAGTCCCTTGGACTGCAAGGAGATCCAACCAGTCAATCCTAAAGGAAATCAGTCCTGAATATTCATTGGGAGGACTAATGCTGAAGCTGAGACTCCAATACTTTGGCCACCTGATGTGAAGAGCTGACTCATTTGAAAAGACCCTGATGCTGGGAAAGATTGAAGGCAGGAGAAGAGGACAACAGAGGACGAGATGGTTGGATGGCATCACCGATGCAATAGACATGAGTTTGAGTAAACTCCAGGAGTTGGTGATGGACAGGGAGGCCTGGCGCTCTGCAGTCCATGGGGTTGCAGAGTTGAACGCGACTGAGCGACTGAACTAACTGAAGAGTTCATTATGATAGTAACTCTGCCCTTCTCTTAGAAAGGAACCTGGTCCAGGAATCCATGCAGGGACTTAAGACCTATTTAAATATAAGCACAAAAGGCATTTGAATGCTTGAAGTCTTAGAAAAAATTAAATTAAGGGTCTATTTCTATTTTTATTCAAAATCATTGAAATACAATTAACTGTATTAAACTTATCCATTGTAAGATTCTTTTTGGATGCAACGGTCTTGATTTGTCAACTGCTTTGAATGATGGATAAAATCTGGAAGATGAGGCAATGGAAAAAGGGATGAATTTTAGGCTGCTTGTGTGGAAGGAGGTCTGGAAAGTTGGAAGACTCAACTCCAGTGATGACATTTGAAAGGATACAGTGAAGGTAAAAAGAAGTTAGGTTGATTTGTAACTGGAAAGACAGAAAAAAGGAAAGACTGAAAAAAGGAAAGACTAAGAAATAGATGCTGGCCTCAAGTGTCTATTTGATCTATGGATTAAAAAGGAGGCAAATAAATAAGCAGTTAGGGAAGAAAATGAACAGACGTATAGGAAAAAGTAGAGCTTTGGTCAAGGAAATAATAAGAGAAGATTTAGGAGAGAATCTTGGTAGCGCAGTCAACGAGATGGAGCCTTCCACAAACACTAGCTGTTTTGAATCAGTGCTAGAATTCTTAGCTCTCACCCGGTTTAACTCTTAACGGTGCACCTTTTAAAACTTTTTAAATTTTATATTGGAGTATAGTTGATTGACAATGTTGTGATAGTTTCAGGTACAGTACAGCAAAGTGATTCAGTATATCTATTCTTTTTCAAATTCTTTCCCCAAGTAGGTTGTTGCACGATATTGAGCAGAGTTCTCTGTGCTACAGAGCAAGTCCCTGTTGGTTATCTGTTGTAAATAGAGCAGTTGCGTACCTGTCAATCCCAAACTCCCTAACTAACCCTTCCCCAGACCCTGCCTGCCTAGTAACCATGTGTTAATTCTCTAAATCTGGGAGTCTGTTTCTATTTTGTAAGTAAATTCATTTATGTAATTTATTTTTAGATTCACTGCATAGAAGTGATATTATATGATATTTCTCTTCCTCTGTCTGACTTACCCTACCCACCAGTGTTCCAAATATGATTTAAAATGATGCAGAGAGAGTTTCCTGGTGGCCTAGGGGCTAGGATGTAGCACTTTCACTGCCGCGGTCCTGGTTCAATCCCTGGTTGGGAACTAAGATCCCACAAGCCAAGTGGTGTGGTAAAAAAAAAATATATATATATATATATATAGTGCAGATAATAAGTTTTACTTTCCTTATATATGATCTAAGTGATATATTTTACATATTGACTTTCAATGGGGGTGTTTGGCCCACAAATAATGAAATTAATGGATTTGGATTAGATACTTCCTAGAGCAACTATGCTAGAGGCAAATCAAAGATATTATGTTTAATTTTAGGAAAATATACTGCTTAAAATCAATCATTTTATTTTTTTCTAATTTATTCAAACCTTTATTATATAAGCTTTAGGTATATAGCGTTACAGTCCAACATATGCAGAATGATCATCACCCCAAGTCTAGTTACCATCCACCACTGTGCAACTGGCCTCATTCACCTATTATATTTCATATTTCTTTCTTTAAAATTATAAGAAAAAGATAAATGCTAAAAAAACCTGACTATTTTTAAATGAAATAAATTTAAATGTCTAGTTTCTTGAAAATTTTAATTCACAGTTTATGCAAAAATCATTTTCATTTGGCTGCTGACTTGGTAAATATTTGGAACATAAATTCAAAGTATGGATACAAAAAAAATTTTTTTTTTAACACACTCTGTTTAAAGGGCTTTCCAGGTGGCTCAGTGGCAAAGAATCTGCCTGACGTGCAGGAGTTGCAGTGTCCATCCCTGGGTCCAGAAGATCCCCCGAAGAAGGAAATGGCAACCCACTCCAGTATTCTTGCCTGGAAAAGCCCATGGACCTCTGTCAACATATGCAGACTGATCAAGTCTGTCAAGCCACAGTTCAAGGCATCGTCACCTGAGTCTGACATGGCTTAACAACTGAGAACATGCACAAGCTTACTTAAATCCTGGAATTCCCTCTATCATCTGACTTCTACAGCTTAGTGATGGTTCCAAATTGACACAGAACCTCGATTTAGGTGACTTTATCTTGAGAGACTTCAGCATACCCCCACTTATTGGGCCTTTAGTAAACTTATGAATTGAATGCCGAAATGAGGAAAAGAGAGAAAACCTAGTTTAGTTGCAAAATAAACATCATCTTGGAGACAAACTGTTCTAGTCATGGATTCTTTTTTTTTTTAATGTAAAAAATATTAATCTCATGAATCTGGCTATGATGGATCTGGGGCATCAGCATCAAATATAAATTAAAAATTTGGCTTGCATTGTCTGTATGAGGCTGTTCGTTTATGTCAGGAATTTCAGTGTCTGCAAACAGCTCATTCAATTTCTTGGTTTTCGATTTAAAACATTTTCATTAGTTCTTGCTAATGAAAAACACCGTTCTGCCTATGTTAGCCAGTTTTGGTCCTCCAAGACGCTAAGCGGATGCTGAGACAGAATCAGGAACGCAAGAGATTTATTAGGGTAAAGTCTCGTGAAAGTTGAAGTAGAGAGAGACCGGAGTAGTCAGGGGAAAACAAAAGTAGAAGTAAACTGAAGTTGCCCAGTCGCGTCCGACTCTTTGCAACCCCATGGACTGTAGCCCACCAGGCTCCTCCATCCATGGAATTTTCCAGGAAAGAATACTGGAGTGATTGCCGTTTCCTTCTCCAGGGGATCTTCCCAACCCAGGGATTGAACCCCAGTCTCCTGCATTATTGCAGGCAGACGCTTTACCATCTGAGCCACCAGGGAAGCCCGGAGTAGTCAGAGGGGGTCCCCAAACAGCATGCAGGTCTGACTTCGGAAGAAGATGGGATGTGGAGGCCTGGGCAGGAAGCGCCTTTGAGCACAGCCCAGCTCAGAGAAGGTCCTGCCTAGGCCAGGGGTGGCGCCTGGAACAAAGATCGCCTGCTGGGCAGGAAGGGCCCAGTCCAGTCCTCCTACTGTGCTCAGACGTGGGGGGACCGTGCTGTCTCGGTCTGGGTGCTGCAGGAGATACCGAGGGAGTGTCCACTGGGGGTGTCCACCTATGCGCTCTTTCTAGAAGGTTTCTCTCTTGAAGGACAATCTAAACAAGGAGAACCCCAAGGCTGCCAGTGAGAAAGAAGAGCCCACAGGCAGGACAAGGAGTGGATTAACTGGAATCTTCTGGTTCAAGTCATTTTGCCTACTCCCTTGTGGTAGTTGCAATAATAATAACAATAATAATAATGATAATAATAACTCCCTTGGGTATAGCATGGTACAAATTACAAAGGGCTGTAATGTAGTTATCTGGTTTTATTATTCTGATTTCACAAATGAATGGGGCTATGAGAGGTGAAGTAACACTGCCCCAGTTCATTCTTTATCAGAGCTAAGACTTTCTTCACTAGACCACAACTGTTTCACTTGCATGACAGATATAATCTTGGATACTTCATCTTGATTTTTCTTCTCTTGTACTTCCTTTGTGGTTCAGAAGGTAAAGCATCTGCCTGCAATATGGGAGACCTGAGTTTGATCCCTGGGTTGGGAAGACCCCCTGGAGAGGGAAATGGCAACCCGCTCCAATATTCTTGCCTGGAAAATTCCATGGACGGAGGAGCGTGGTGAGCTACAGTCTGTGGGGCAAAGAGTTGGACATGACTGAGCAACTTCACTCACTTATTTTGATAAAGTATAACACTGACAAAAAGTTAAATATAACTTATATGCACATTCTAGTGAATAATTATTAGGCAAGTACCTGTTTTACCTTTTTTGGGTGTTAGTTCTAAAAGGTCTTGTAGGTCTTCATAGACCTGTTTGCCTTCAGCTTCTTCAGCATTACTGGTTGGGGCATAGACTTGGATTACTGTGATATTGAATGGTTTGCCTTGGAAATGAACAGAGATCATTCTGTCATTTTTGAGATTGCATCCAAGTACTGCATTTCAGACTCTTTCGTTGACTATGATGGCTACTCCATTTCTTCTAAGGGATTCCTGCCCACAGTAGTAGATACAATGGTCATCTGAATTAAATTCACTCATTCCAGTCCATGTTAGTTCATTGATTCCTAGAATGTTGACGTTCACTCTTGCCATCTGTTTGAACACTTTCAATTTGCCTTGATTCATGGACCTAACATTCCAGGTTCCTATGCAATATTGCTCTTTACAGCATCGGACCTTGCTTCTATCACCAGTCACATCCACAACTGGGTGTTGTTTTTGCTTTGGCTCTGTCTTGTCATTCTTTCTGGAGTTATTTCTCCACTGATCTCCAGTAGCATATTGGGCACGTACTGATCTGGGGAGTTCCTCTTTCAGTGTCCTATCATTTTGCCTTTTCATACTGTTCATGGGGTTCTCAAGGCAAGAATGCTGAAGTGATTTGCCATTCCCTTCTCCAGTGGACCACATTCTGTCAGACCTCTCCACCATAACCCTCCTGTCTTGGGTGGCCCCACAGGGCATGGCTTAGTTTCATTGAGTTAGACAAGGCTGTGGTCCATGTGATTAGACTGACTAGTTTTCTGTGATTATGGTTTCAGTATGTCTACCCTCCTGATGCCCTCTTGCAACACTCACAGACTTACTCGGGTTTCTCTTACCTTGGAAGTAGACAAAAGTAGGAAGTCAAGAAACACCTGGAGTAACAGGCAAATTGGGCCTTGGAATACGGAATGAAGCAGGAAAAAGGCTAATAGAGTTTTGTCAAGAGAACACACTGGTCATAGCAAACACACTCTTCCAACAACATAAGAGAAACTCTACACATGGACATCACCAGACGGTCAACACCATAATGAGGTTGATTATATTCTTTGCAGCCAAAGATGGAGAAGCTCTATACAGTCAGCAAAACAAGACTGGGAGCTGACTGTGGCTCAGATCATGAGCTCCTTATTGCCAAATTCAGACTTAAATTGAAGAAAGTAGAGAAAACCACTAGACCATTCAGGTATGACCTAAATCAAATCCCTTATGATTATACACTGGAAGTGGAAATAGATTTAAGGGTCTAGATCTGATACAGTGCCTGATGAACTATGGAATGAGGTTCATGACATTATACAGGAGACAGGGATCAAGACCATCCCCATAGGAAAAGAAATGCAAAAAAGCAAAATGGCTGTCTGGGGAGACCTTACAAATAGCTGTGAAAAGAAGAAAAGTGAAAAGCAAAGGAGAAAAGGAAAGATATAAGCATCTGAATGCAGAGTTCCAAAGAATAGCAAGAAGAGATAAGAAAGCCTTTCTCAGCGATCAGTGCAAAGAAATAGAGGAAAAGAACAGAATGGGAAAGACTAGAGATCTCTTCAAGAAAATTAGAGATACCAAGGGAATATTTCATGCAAAGATGGGCTCAATAAAGGTCAGAAATGGTCTGGACCTAACAGAAGCAGAAGATATTAAGAAGAGGTGGCAAGAATACACAGAAGAACTGTACAAAAAAGATCTTCACGACCCAGATAATCATGATGGTGTGATCACTCACCTAGAGCCAGACATCCTGGAATGTGCAGTCAAGTGGGCCTTTGAAAACATCACTACGAACAAAGCTAATGCAGGTGATGGAATTCCAGTTGAGCTATTTCAAATACTGAAAGATGATGCTGTCAAAGTGCTGCACTCAATATGCCAGCAAATTTGGAAAACTCAGCAGTGGCACAGGACTGGAAAAGGTCAGTTTTAATTCCAGTCCCAAAGAAAGGCAATGCCAAAGAATGCTCAAACTACCGCACAATTGCACTCATCTCACACGCTAGTAAGTAATGCTCAAAATTCTCCAAGCCAGGCTTCAGCAATACGTGAACCGTGAACTTCCTGATGTTCAAGCTGATTTTAGAAAAGGCAGAGGAACCAGAGATCAAATTGCCAACATCCGCTGGATCATGGGAAAAACAAGAGAGTTCCAGAAAAACATCTATTTCTGCTTTATTGACTATGCCAAAGCCTTTGATGTGTGAATCACAATAAACTGTGGAAAATTCTGAAAGAGATGGGAATACCAGACCACCTGACCTGCCTCTTGAGAAACCTGTATGCAGGTCAGGAAGCAACAGTTAGAACTGGACATGGAACAACAGACTGGTTCCAAATAGGAAAGGGGGTACATTAAGGCTGTATATTGTCAACCTGTTTCAGTTCCATTCAGTCGCTCAGTCATGTCCGACTCTTTGCGACCACATGAATTGCAGCATGCCAGGCCTCCCTGTCCATCACCAACTCCCAGAGTTCACTCAGACTCATGTCCATCGAGTCAGTGATGCCATCCAGCCATCTCATCCTCGGTCGTCCCCTTCTCCTCCTGCCCCCAATCTCTCCCAGCATCAGAGTCTTTGCCAATGAGTCAACTCTTTGCATGAGGTGGCCAAAGTACTGGAGCTTCATCAGCTTTAGCATCATTCCTTCCAAAGAAATCCCAGGGTTGATCTCCTTCAGAATGGACTGGTTGGATCTCCCTGCAGTCCAAGGGACCCTCAAGAGTCTTCTCCAACACCACAGTTCAAAAGCATCAATTCTTCAGCCCTCAGCCTTCTTCATAGTCCAACTCTCACATCCATACATGACCACAGAAAAAACCATAGCCTTGACTAGACAGACCTTAGTCGGCAAAGTAATGTCTCTGCTTTTGAATATTCTATCTAGGTTAGTCATCACTTTTCTTCCAAGGAGTAAGCATCTTTTAATTTCATGGCTGCAGTCACCATCTGCAGTGATTTTGGAGCCCCCCAAAATAAAGTCTGACACTGTTTCTATTGTTTCCCCATCTATTTCCCATGAAGTGATGAGACCAGATACCATGATCTTCGTTTTCTGAATGTTGAGCTTTAAGCCAACTTTTTCACTCTCCTCTTTCACTTTCATCAAGAAGCTTTTTAGTTCCTCTTCACTTTCTGCCAGAAAGGTGGTGTCATCTGCATATCTGAAGTTATTGATATTTCTCCCAGCAATCTTGATTCCAGCCTGTGCTTCTTCCAGCCCAGCGTTTCTCATGATGTACTCTGCATAGTAGTTAAATAAGCAGGGTGACAATATACAGCCTTGACATACTCCTTTTCCTATTTAGAACCAGTCTGTTGTTCCATGTCCAGTTCTAACTGTTGCTTCCTGACCTGCATACATATTTCTCAAGAGGCAGGTCAGGTGGTCTGGTATTCCCATCTCTCTCAGAATTTTCCACAGTTGATTGTGATTCACACAGTCAAAGTCTTTGGCATAGTCAATAAAGCAGAAATAGATGTTTTTCTGGAACTCTCTTGCTTTTTCCATGATCCAGCGGATGTTGGCAATTTGATCTCTGGTTCCTCTGCCTTTTCTAAAACCAGCTTGAACATCAGGAAGTTCACGGTTCAGGTACTGCTGAAGCCTGGCTTGGAGAATTTTGAGCATGACTTTACTAGCATGTGAGATGAGTGCAATTGTGCGGTAGTTTGAGCATTCTTTGGCATTGCCTTTCTTTGGGATTGGAATGAAATCTGACCTTTTCCAGTCCTGTGGCCACTGCTGAGTTTTCCAAATTTGCTGGCATATTGAGTACAGCACTTTGACAGCATCATCTTTCAGTATTTGAAACAGCTCAACTGGAATTCCATCACTTTCACTAGCTTTGTTTGTAGTGATGTTTTCTAAGGCCCACTTGACTTCACATTCCAGGATGTCTGGCTCCAGATTAGTGATCACATCATCATAATTATCTGGGTCGTGATGTACTCTATGCAGAGTACATCATGAGAAACGCTGGACTGGAAGAAGCACAAACTGGAATCAAGATTGCCGGGAGAAATATCAATAACCTCAGATATGCAGATGACACCACCCTTATGGCAGAAAGTGAAGAGGAGCTAAAGAGCCTCTTGATGAAAGTGAAAGAGGAGAGTGAAAAAGTTGGCTTAAAGCTCAACATTCAGAAAACGAAGATCATGGCATCTGGTCCCATTACTTCATGGGAAATAGATGGGGAAACAATAGAAACAGTGTCAGACTTTTGTTTTTTGGGGGCTCCAAAATCACTGCAGATGGTGACTGCAGCCGTGAAATTAAAAGATGCTTACTCCTTGGAAGAAAAATTATGACCATCCTAGATAGCATATTCAAAAGCAGAGACATTACTTTGCTGACTAAGGTCCGTCTCGTCAAGGCTATGGTTTTCCCAGTGGTCATGTATGGATGTGAGAGTTGGCCTGTGAAGAAAGCTAAGCCCCAAAGAATTGATACTTTTGAACTGTGGTGTTGGAGAAGACTCTTGAGAATTCCTTGGACTGCAGGGAGATCCAAGCAGTCCATTCTAAAGGAGATCAGTCCTGGGATTTCTTTGGGAGGACTGATGCTAAAGCTGAAACTCCAGTACTTTGGCCACCTCATGCGAAGAGTTGACTCATTGGTAAAGACTCTGATGCTGGGAGCGATAGGGGGCAGGAGGAGAAGGGGACAACCCAGGATGAGATGGCTGGATGACATCACCAACTCAATGGATGTGAGTTTGAGTGAACTCTGGGAGTTGGTGATGGACTGGGACGCCTGTCGTGCTGCGATTCATGGGGTCGCAAAGAGTCGGACATGACTGAGCGACTGAACTGAACTGAACTGAACTGTTTCATGACTAACAGAACATTACAAACGTGCTGAAAGTCTGTTATGCCTCTTCCCAATCACAGTCTCATTGTTTTCTGGGAAGGGAAGCTTGGAGGGCACAAAAGAGTAAACCAACCCCAGTGTCTATCCGCAGGTGAATGAGTAAACAAATTGCGGTGCACCCAAACAGAGGCATATAGGTCTTATAAAGACTGCCTCCTGATAAACGTGACAATAGGCCTGGCTCGTAAGAGAATTATCCTGAGTGAAAGAAGCAAGACAGGAAACGCGACAGACTGTATGATCCAGTAATATAAATCCTAGAAATGTGAATTAATCTATAGTGACTAAAGAGCAGATTAAAGGTTGCCTGAGACTGGAGTCAATGGGGAGATAAACTATGAACGGGCATCAGAAACGCTTTGGGGAGATGCAAATATCCTGTGTCCATCTATAAAATCTCATCGACATGTACACCAAGAAGGAAGCAGTTTGTTGTATTAGAATTACACCTGTGGGGTTTCCCTGGGGGTCCAGCGTTTAAGACTTTGCCCGTTAATGCAGGGGGTGAGGGTTCGACCCCTGATCAGGGAGTTAGAATCCCACGTGCCTCGTTACCAAAAAACCAAAACATAGCACAGAATAATACTGCACCAGATTCAATAAAGACTGTAAAAACTGACCCACATTAAAACAGAAAGACTTATACCTGCACAATATCGGAGGGGAAAGCCCTCTAATGACAACCACAACCTTCTCAGGCTCCGGTTGCATATGTATCTAGCTTTCCTTGTGTTTTCTGCCAAGGTTTGATTTCTGCACTTTGAAACTATTTTATTATTTGCTTACCAATTTAAACACGGTGGCATCTTTGTGAAAAATTGAATCATTTATCAATGTGAATTGACTTTATTCCTGGTAATGTTCATACTCAAGAGCAAATTTTGCCTAATATTAATGTAGCTACATCTACCATGTGTTTTGCTAGAATGGCATCGTATATCTCTTTATGTTCTTCAAAATGTTTTTTTATATTTGTCTTTTTAATGCAATTTTTAAAGGTTACTTTCCATTTACAGTTATTATAAAATATTGGCTGTATTTGCCATATTGGGCAATACATCCTCAAGCCTGTTTCACACCGCATAGCTGGTGCTTCCTGCTCTCCCGTCCCTACATTGCCCTCCAACTCTCCCCTCCTCTGAAAACCACCAGTTTGCTCTCTACATCTGTGAGTCTGCATCTTTTTTGCTGTACATTTTTAGATTCCACATGTAAGTGATATCACACTGTATTTTTTCTTCTTCTCTGACTTATTTCACTTAGCATAATACCTTCCAGGTCCATCCATGATGGACAAAATTTCATTTTTTTTCTTTTACTGAGTAGCATTCCACTGTCTATACATACCACATCTCCTTTATCTACGCATCTATTGCTGCTCTTAAAACCTTGCATTTTTGAGTAAGATTTTTTATACTTGATACCAGCACACTGCAGTAAGAACAAATCAGGCATTGGATTTCTTACAGCTGAAGATGGGTATTTGTGAAGGCAGGTTAACTTGCCCTCTTAACTCAGCAGTGGTTCTGGCATCCTGCTCAGTACAATGGATCCTGTTAGGCAAGCTTACCTCTGGTCATCCAGAAAGTTCCATTTTCACCTTAACTTACACTCGGCTCCAGCTCAGGGACAGAGTAAGGAAGGTGGCGGTAGGTGAGCTGCGGTGTGGGGTTTCTTTCAGGGCAGCCCATAAAACAGAATGTGTCCCACATTATGTATCTCTGAGCTTGTGCTCACATGTCTGACTTGACAGTCATAACAAATGCTGGTGGGGGTAATATTTGTACCTATAGCCTCTTAAAGACAGAAACTGAGTCTCAGATAGGTTAAAGAATTTGCTGGAGGTCATGCCTGCTGCAAGCTTGCCTGATACTATTCTAAAGCACTGCTGGGATCTTAGGATGGGTTACATGTTGGTCTGTAGCAGCTCTGTCCAAAGAAAGATGAGGTGAGCTGCGCGTGTGATTTAAAATTTTCTGGTAGCCATGTTAAAAAAAGTAAGTGAAACATGAAAAGGAAAAGCTTATTTCTGTACCATTCTTTTGATAATCTGCTTTTTTCCCTGCCGCTGTTTTAAAAGAGCTGCATTTTCTTTGGTGTTTTGCAGTTTCATGATGACATTACATAAATGTGATCTCATTTATTGAGTCTGTTTTGCTGAGTTCTGTAAAATGATCAGCTATTACCTTAATTATTACCTTTAATTATCACCTCTAGTTCGTACTGCTGTCTCTTTACTTTTCTGAATCAGTCCCCTTTTGGAACTGTGATTAAAAGTACGTTAGCTCTTCTATCCCCTTGGAGAAGGAAATGGCAACCCACTCCAGTGTTCTTGCCTGGAGAATCCCAGGGACAGAGGACCCTGGTGGGCTGCCGTCTTTGGGGTCGCACAGAGTCGGACACGACTGAAGCGACTTAGCAGCAGCAGGAGCTCTTCTATCCATCTCTTAACTCTCCACCATGTTTTCCAACTTTTTGTCTCTGCACACTGGCCAACTTTCTGGTATATTTTCCAATTCACTAAATCTTTTTCTCTTCACCCCTCAACTAAGTCATTATATCTGTCTCTTATGTTTCTTTTATACTATTTCTTTCATTCCTTTTCACATTTTCTAGGTTTATTTTTATAGTTTTTCTTTCTTGCAGATATTTTCAAGCTGTCTTCAATATTAATATCTTTAAGCAGAGTATGCATATTTGTTTTATTTCTGGATTTCATCATCTCAATATCTCAACTATTTTGGGGTCTGTTCTGTAATTTTATCTTTCTGCAGATTATTTTCCATGGTGCCTTATTTTTGGGTATTTTTGTCTTATTAGTTTTACTGTGGACTTGTCAATATTTCTTGAAAAGTTACTTTTTCGTGACTCTTTGAGGCCTAAGATTAAGGTGCCTTCTTGCAGAGACAATCTGCATTTCCCCCTGCAGACCTCACAGGCACTACCAGTTTGGTAAGGCCACCAATCAAGTTTGTGGCTTGACACTGACAGACTGCCCAAATAATGTAATCCACACTTTGAGCCGTCCCCGGATATGGTTGTGGTGACCGCAGCTTCTCAGGGACTTTCTCTGCCCTCTGATCTTTTCTCTTTACCGTGTTGTGGCTGTAGCCTTCCCTACAGTCTCCTGAGCGATGCGTGTGGGGTGGGGTAGGGGACTTATTTTTGACTAGTTTTTACCCTGGGATGAGCCCCACAGCACCCAGTTTAATGAGAGGAGGGTCTCCTTGTAAACTTACCACTGCTAGTGGACTCTTGGCCCTAACTTTTAAAGTTGGAGGATAGTTGCTTTATGCTGCTCAGGGGGTCTCTGCCGCAAATCAAAGTGATTCCGTCGTAATCATGCATGCGTGCGTGTGTCCCCTTCCCCCTGAGCCTCCCCACGCCATCCCACCCCTTCAGACCGTCACACAGCACCAGGCAGGTTCTCCACTAGCTATCTGTTCTACGCATGCCGGCGTATATATGTCAATAACACTTTGTCAATTTCTCCTAGCCTCCGCTTTGCCCACTGTGTCCACAAGTCCATCCTCTCCGTCTGCATCTCCATTTCTTCTCTGTACATGGGTTCACTAGTACCATTTTTCTAGATTCCATTATATATGTGTATATATACAATATTTCCTTTTCTCTTTCTGGCTTGCTTCACTCTGTATAACAGTGAGCCAGCTACACAGTCTGACGTCACAAAACGGTTGGTCACAAAAGTTAATGACTTAGGAGTTAAACAACAAGTTGCTAGAAACAAGTAAAATACTGTGTAAGTATTTTGTTTTGCAATATTCTTAAAAGATAAAAATATTTAACAAAATAGAGATTGTTAAGCTGACATCTAAGGGAAAATGGGAACCAGACAAAGACAAGCTTCTTGTGCCTTGAGCATTTGCTGAACTCAGTAAATTTGGACTCAGGAGAGGAGACAGTCAGAAGTATTTGTGTCAATTGTATAGGTTCATCCACCTCACTACAGATTCTTTACCACTGAACCTCTGGTAAGAATTTGGTATAAATTTATTCTGCTGTTTACTGGAAACAGAAATCTTTGGTTCTTAATCCTATGATAGGAATTGTAAACTGAAAGTTAGCTAATGGAAATAATTAGAACACATCAAACATGGATGAATAACACAGTATGGAAAAGCACCACACTGTTTTGCAAAGCATAAGAAAGACAAGTTTGGCTTGGGATGTGATGCACTTATTTCCTTTTTCAAGATATGATTTTGCAGCCTCAAAACTGGCTAGACTCTGTCACCCAGTAGAATTGTCAAACTCTTCAGCTCTGCTGGGTCAGACATAAGGAATCTGCCTGCAATGTAGGAGACCCAGGTTCGATCCCTGAGTCAGGAAGATACCCTGGAGAAGGAAATGGCAATCCACTTCTGTATTCTTGCCTGGAGAATTGCATGGACAGAGGAGCCTGGTGGGCTATATATAGTCCATGGGTTTGCAAAGAGTCAGACATGACTGAGTGCTTTTCACTTTCAGTTCATCCTCAATAGACTCTAACCCTAAAGCAAGTATGTCTTAGTTCACTTGGGCTGTTATGACAGAATACCACAGACTGGGTGACTTACGAGCAATAGGAAATCATCCCTTAGAGTTCAGGAGGCTGTCAGTCCAAGATTAAGGCACCTGGAGACTTGATGTTTGGTGACAGTGTGCCTCTGTTCATAGACAGCTGCCAACCCCTGTGACCTTACATGGCAGGAAGGGCAAGAGAGCTCTCTGAAGACTCTGTTAGAAGGACACTAATTCCATTCAGGAGAGCCTCACCCTCATTGTCTGATTACCTTTCAAAGACCCTCCTCCTAACACCATCACATTAGAGTTTAACAAGTAGACTTCAGGGGAACACAGGCACGCAGTCTAGGGCAGTATGAAGCCCATGGGTGCCCATGATGGTCATTCATAGAGTGGAGGGTCAGATCTTCAATAGGAAATACTCCACTCCATCCTGTTTGATCTATACTTTTCTCTCCTGCTTGAGACTAGTTGAAAGAGGTGGAATTTTAGGATAAAAAAGGGAGATTTTAATTTTGTGGTTTATTTTGAAATTTATTATTAAATACATTATTCCTGGGACATGGTAAGTTTGGAATAGATCACAGGAATAATTAATGGCTAATAGATTCTAAAAGATCTGAGAAGGCAATGGCACCCCACTCCAGTACTTTTGCCTGGAAAATCCAGACGGAGGAGCCTGGTAGGCTGCAGTCCATGGGGTCACTAAGAGTCGGACACGAATGAGCGACTTCACTTTCACTTTTCACTTTCATGCATTGGAGAAGGAAATGGCACTCCGCTCCAGTACTCTTGCCTGGAGAATCCCAGGGACAGAGGAGCCTGGTGGGCTGCCGTCTATGGGGTTGCACAGAGTTGGACACAACTGAAGCGACTTAGCATCAGCAGCAGCAGATACTAAAAAATAGGCTACAGAGAAACAAGAGAGATGGTTTTTCACTATCACTCCATGCTAACCTGATTAATTAGCATGAAATGACAGTGAAAATCTTTACTGTGGTTTGTCAACTAGTGGTAGACAGAAAAACAAAAATTTCCTACTTGAAATATGGGTGAAATAAACATTACCAGAAATAAAGCTTTCAATTTTTCATAATGAATGTGAAGTTAAAAAAAAAAATGGTTCAAAAATTTGCATTGTAATGGGGACTCCTGTGAGCGAATGTCAATTTATAATGAGTGGAAAAATAAGACAAGGCACTAAAGCTTACAAATGCCTTCTTAATAAAGTTTAGCATCTGTTTCCTGGAAAAGAAGAACATTTAAACCACTGTTTTTGGCGAGGAGAGAGACAATAAACATGGAAGTCATCAATTTCAAATGACCTGATTTTTAAGATCTTCCTGCCACTTCTGATATTAACATGTTAAAGAAATACAAGAATGCCAATAAAATAATTCCTGTATTTCAGATATCTTTGCTGGTATTTGTAGCTCTCAATTCAATTTCAATTTAATTCAATCGCTCAGTTGTGTCCGACTCTTTGCGACCCCATGAATCGCAGCATGCCAGGCCTCCCTGTCCATTACCATCTCCCGGAGTTCACTCACACTACGTCCATCGAGTCTGTGATGCCATCCAGCCATCTCATCCTCTGTCGTCCCCTTCTCCTCCTGCCCCCAATCCCTCCCAGCATCAGAGTCTTTTCCAATGAGTCAACTCTTCGCATGAGGTGGCCAAAATACTGGAGTTTCAGCTTTAGCATCATTCCTGCCAAAGAAATTCCAGGGTTGATCTCCTTCAGAATGGACTGGTTGGATCTCCTTGCAGTCCAAGAGACATAAAAGTCAATATGAAATTGCATGGCGTGAGGTCTGCAGATTGGTAGAAACTGTATCTTTCAAACATCAGCCCTTATTAGTATTCACCAAATTAATCTTTCAGAGATAATTTAGAAGAGCCTCTGTTGTATGTTAAAGTTCTAGCTTTAAAATATTAATTCAGTACAAAATAAAAATGAATGGGGCATTGTGGAGTGGCTTATAGACACAGAGTCTGATTATGGCTCTCTAGAAGACTAACGAACCTGAGGAATTGGCTAGTTTGAACAGACTGCTAGGGCAGGGACCTTCTGTATGTTGGTCAATGAAAATTTAGAAATTAATCATATTAATTAACTAATATTGAGCCTTAGTTCTTTTCACAGAAGTTCCTAGTAGAATAAATGAGAGCTTGGTCACTCCTTATTCAGGATGTTACAAATAAGGAAACTTCATGTGCTCTGCTAATCTGATATGCTTAGCTATTTTTTTTTTTTTTTCTCAACAAGAAATTATTTTTTACTGAGCACATTTAGTGGGAGGTCTTTTTCTTTAAGTTTCCATCGTCTAATGATAAGGGCAGTTGAGACATCAGAACCAGAGTAGGTGGCGTTTCCTGCTGGAGCACAGGCTTAGGGTACAAAGGACTGAATATGTATTGTCTCACAGGCTCAAGGATATCTGGTCTTTGTAATACAGATTAGTAAATAATTTGTGTGTGCCTAAAAATAGGCTCAATTTTTTTTTTTTTTTGCATGTCTTACTTTACTTTTCTCATATTTTGTTTCTTTTCTCGCTTCATTTCCCCTTTCCTGGTGAACTGATGGTGAATAAAGCTAGATTCTTCTACTGCCAGCCAGGCCTCCTCTGCCTGACCCGAGGCTGAGCTCACAATGACAGCATCAGGTGTGATGGATGCGGGTGGAGAAGACTCAGATGAGAAGATGAGCGCTTTCCAAATCTCACCATAAATCTCCAAACTGCTGAAGCGCTGCCCACTCGTTGCCTCGGTTACAGCCCACACACTCCGTCTCCTCGCAGTCATAGACACTCCTCAATAAAACGAAGTTCATTACTACTAAAGGTTTTTTTTTTTTTTTTTGCTTCTCCCTGGAAGGAACAAATTATTCTTGCGTTGAACTTGCTGCCTACTCACGCCCAGTCTCTTTTTGTGCCTTCCCTGTCTCCAACCCCGCTCCCTTCGCGTTCACTCTCTGTGCTGCTGAACCTCACTGATTTTAACCTGTGGAGCAGCAAACCGAGGCCAGGCAGCAATATGATAGACCTTCCCTGGGCAGGCCGGAGCAGGGCATCTGGCTTCCCCCCGAGATGCCTGCTTCACTCCTTGCACAGCCTTTACAAGCTCCCAGATTTAGTGCTACCATAGCTGAGAAAGTGAGTGAAAGTGACAGTCGCTCAGTCATATCCAACTCTTTGCAACCCCATGGACTCAACAGTCCATGGAATTCTCCAGGCCAGAACACTGGAGTGGGTCGCCTGTCCCTTCTCCAGGGGATCTTCCCAGCCCAGGGATTGAACCGGGATCTCCTGCATTGCAGGCAGATTCTTTGCCAACTGAGCTATCGGGGAACAACATCTAACACAGTAAGTCAAATTTCTTCTGGCTTAAAAAAATTTTTTTTTGATGCTAAGGGCAAAAATAAACCATTTCTATAGATTTTATTAACAGAGGCGTTGTTTCCGGAATCAGAAAGGAATGCCAATAGTTGAGGCTGGGTGAGTATAAGACAGTAAGGAGCAGGAAGCTCAGGGAGGCACCAGATCTCTGCTGTCATCTCAAATGGGCCGAAGTCAACTGCAAAATGGCCAAGGCAGATTTCTCAAGGACTTGATTCTATCGGTGAAGTCATCAGTTTGCAAAACATTTGAATTATATATATGGCATGTACCCAAAGCTAAAAGTTTTAATAATATATGCTAAGTGCTTCTGTGTATCTATAATGAATGCCGTCACCAGCCCAGGACACCAATTCTGCGCTAATGTGCCATCTACAATGTCTACATCCAAATTAGCTCTGGGCAAAGAGGTGAACCCCCCGAGACTCCAGCTGAATTTTTACCCTGGTTTCCCCAAGTCCACCAGGGTTTTCCTGGTGGTCAGCTGGGGAAGAATCTGCCCATAATGTGGGAGATCTGGGTTGGATCCCTGGGTTGGGAAGATCTCTTGGAGAAGGAAATGGCAACCCACTCTAGTCTTTTTGCCTGGAGAATTCTATGGACCATATTCCATGTGGCTGCAAAGAGTCAGAGGCGACTGAGAGACTTTCACTTTCTCCAAGTCAAGCCAACAAGCCGGCTGCTTGCATGAATTTTCCAACAGAACAGTGGTCTGCAAGCAGGGTCTGCTGGTTTCCCCATGGGTGGCAGCCTCTCCAGCGTGACGATCTCTTAAATGTCTGCAGAAGATGGACTCAAAACGCTCTTATTTGAAAGAGACTGACAGTTCAGAAGCAGAAGGGCTGCTGGAATGCAAGGTGAGAAGAGTTTGTTCTTGTTCCAGGGATTCAGAGAACACTTAGGGTGCCTAGTCATTCTGGTAGAGAAACAACTTCAGATTTCAGACACATAAATCAGAAAAAAAAAAAAAAGGTGCCATAGCTCCAGTCCTATGTTTTGGATTCTAGACATAATACCTGAATCCAAAATAGTGCTACAGGAGTGCGAGGTCTCATCTCCCCAACTTTGAAGTGGCTGACTCAAGTGATTTTTGCACAAACATCATCACTATAGGGCCCCCTGAGAGCGCTGTGCACTCTGGACCACTCTTGTGGGACAGCCAAATAAACAAGGGGCCTTGGAATAGAAAAAAACATTTTTAGAAAAACAACTATCTAAGCTAAGCTTTCCTGACTTCCATTTTATTCCCTCCCATTCATTTAAGAAAATTGACTTTAAACTAGAGGATATTTGCATTCAGAGAAAGGAAAAGCTTCACCTGCACGTCGTCCTTCCCGCGGGACAGACTGTGCCTGTGGAGAACGTGGTTTGCTCTTATTTTGACTGTTCTGGCCTGATTGGGGGGCGGCCCAGTAATTCAGGCTTCCAGCCCCACTGGACTTTCTTCTCATTTTTTTGGTCCAGTGCAGGCTTCCCTGAGTGAAGCCGAGGGAAGACAGCTGCTGCCCTTTCCTTCAATTCTTGCTTAGCTTTGAGGATGAGCTGTTTACAGGCATCAAAAGATTTCTTGGATATCAGAGGTTAAGCAAAACTTGGAGGATTTAATAGGCTAGTGAAGTGAAATGAGTGAGTGAAATGAGTGAAAGTCACTCAGTCGCGTCCGACTCTTTGCAAACCCATGGACTATAGAGTCCATGGAATTCTCCAGGCCAGAATACTGGAGTGGGTAGCTGTTCCCTTCTCCAGGGGATCTTACCAATCCAGGGACCGAACCTGGGTCTCCTGCATTGCAGGTGGATTCTTTACCATCTGAGCCACAAGGGAAGCCCTTAATAAACTAATGAATCCTCAATTCTCCCACAAGCATAAATGATTCAGATGATATGTTCATTCACTAGTGCTTTTGACCTTAAGATAGTATCACTATGTGTCAGACCAAGTGTGTGAAGTCGTTCAGTCGTGTCTGACTCTTTGCGACCCCGTGGACTGTAGCCCACCAGGCTCCTCTGTCCATGGGATTATCCAGGCAAGAATACTGGAGTGGGTTGCCATTTCCTTCAGGGGATCTTCCCGACCCAGGGATCGAACCCAGGTCTCCCGCATTGGAGGCAGACACTTTAACCTCTGAGCCACCAGGGAAGCCCTTAGTATATATTAAATCATTAGGCCTAAGAGCAACTCAGTAAGGCAGATATTATTACTAACATCTTTATTTTAGGGGCGGGAGGATTAATGTACAAGAAGATGGAGTAAGTTGCCTAAGGTCAAACAGCCAGCAAGTGTCAACACTAGGAATTTAGCCCAAAGTTTTTTTTTTTCTTTCCACTCAGACATTCCACAGCCTCAAAGGAGGGAGGGGTCTTAATCCCCTTAAGAGGCCCCATACTTGCTCCAAGAATGCCAAGCATGAACCCTGACCCCAGCATGATTGCCGCTCGACCTCAGCGAGTTCACAGGCAGGCTGTCTCAGTTTTCCTATAGGGACAAAGAGGTGTGTGAAAGCTCACAAAAATCTCCTAAACTCAACAGAACCTGGTCTCTGTCTTCTCTCAGGAAGGAAATTGATGACTGATAGCCATACAGGTAGGGGTTTTCAGGCTTTAGAGGAAGGCCAGGGAAAGAATGAGAGGATATACTTCTCTAAAAACACCCATCATAGCCGTCTATCAGCACAGCTGTCTGGCAGAGACACTGAGCAAGTGTCTGGCTCAGTGCCTGTGGACAATAAAAGCCAGATAATCGGTGAAAACTCTCATGAGGGTCAGATGGTTCTGTTCCCTTGGGGGAGGGAGGATATAGAGGGATTCAGGACTCAGGCAGGATTGTCCAAATGCATGGATTATCAACTCTCTCATGTCCAGTTCTCAAGTAGAGAGCTTCGCTTTTCAGTCTTATTTAAAGCCTCACCTCTTCTCTTAAATTATTCTCATGTAGGCAAGGCAACAAAACTTAACATTCTCATTTTATCCTTTCTCTTTGTTCCAGCCTACCTGACCTCTTCTGTTCAGTTTCCCAGTCTCCCCAGAAGAATTACCGTTGCTATGATTACTACTCTACTAAACTGGAAAGCTGAAAAAGCCAGACAAAAAGTCTTTAAGAAAGGACAGCTCTTCTCATTAGTGTGGTTATTCCGTAAGGGAGGCTATTCATTCCAAGAATGCGCCTGAAGGAAAGCAGCCAAACAGATGGGTAGGTTTGGTTATAAAAGATGGAAGGTGTGAAAAATTGAGCACAGTTCCTGGCCCACAGAAAAGATGGCACAAAATGTCAGTTGTCTCTCCCCACAAAGTCCTACTCACAGAGCTTATGAAAATATTCAAAGACGTGATGTGTGTTCAAAGGTGTTCTGAAGAGTGAAGTGTCGTATATATGGCCCACTCAGCGTGATTCTGTGGTTGAAAGCTGACCCACGGCCTCTCCTCACTGCAGTCACCTGCCAGCGCTTTCAGGCCACTTCTCCTCGGTGCTCAAGGCTGAAGGCCACTCTGTCCTGCCCTGTCTTGTCACAGTGATCATTGTAGTCTCAAAGGCTATATCACTGATGACACTCCAGGACCTTCGCCTCTCACTTCCTTCCCTCTGTTATCTTGCCTCCACCCTTCCTTAGATCAGTTCAGCTCAGTTCAGATGCTCAGTCGTGTCCGACTCTTTGGGACCCCATGAACCACAGCACACCAGGCCTCCCTGTCCATCACCAACTCCCGGAGTTTACCCAAACCCACGTCCATTGAGTCGGCGATGCCATCCAACCATCTCATCCTCTGTTGTCCCCTTTTCCTCCTGCCTTCAATCTTTCCCAGCATCAGAGTCTTTTGAATGAGTCAGCGCTCCGCACGAGGTGGCCAGAGTACCGGAGCTTCAGCTTCAGCATCAGTCCTTCCAATGAACACTCAGGACTGATCTCCTTTAGGATGGACTGATTGGACCTCCTTGCAGTCCAAGGGGCTCTCAAGAGTCTTCTCCTTAGATGCTCACTGTACAGGCTCAGCTGTAAGCACCCTGCTCTCTGCTGCCCCTCCTTTCCCTTCAGCTGCTTCATTCCGTGTCCCTCATCCAACCACCCATTGACTCACCAGGATCCAGGGTCCTTCACCCGCTCACGCCTCACTTACCCAGATTACCCTCCAAAGCAAACTGTTTCAGCCACGCCCCGGGCTATCCCTTCACCCGCTCTGTGTCTCTCTTGTCTGCTGAATTCGCAGCCTCGTCCTGTCCACGGCTCCACCCAGGCTCAGTTGCCCGATGCTGCCCCCAGGAAGCTGGGAACAAGGGCAGAGGCGTCTGTGACGCAGGAACATTGAATGACGTGATCGCATCCTCGCATTCATGACAAATTGCCTGGCAAGAGTATAAAGTTACAATCGCATCTACGGTGTCCTTTTGGGAGAGGAAGGGCCCCCCACCCCACCCCGGTTCCTCCACGTGGTCACTTCTAAATCCTACCCTGGATGATCCAGGGGGTTGGCCGCCACCTGCCCCCTTCCTCTGAGCTTACAAGCGGGGGTTCAAGGCAGCGCAGGCACATCTGAAGGCTCTGAGGGGAGAGAGAGCCTCTGGTGAGAGAGAGCCTCTGGTGAGAGAGAGCCTCTGGTGGTGGTGCGTTTCCGGAAGCCAAAAGAGGCCATCGAGACTGAAGCGGGAAGAATAAAGGTGTAACTCTGCAGCTGTGACTCAGCCCAGCAGGCATCGCACACCGCGGTTAGAAACTTAGAATTGTTTCTATGTGAGGTGGGAAATCATAGGGTACAGTGGGCTAAATTTAAACTGACTCGTCTGGCTGCCGTGTAACAAAATTATTTATAACAACAAAGCGAAGTGAAGTCGCTCAGTCGTGTCCGACTCTTTGCGGCCCCATGGACTGTAGCCCGGCAAGAGTACTGGAGTGGGGTGCAATATCCTCCAGATCTTCCCAATCCAGGGATTGAACCCGGGTCTCCTGCACTGTAGGCAGACACTTTACCGTCTGAGCCACCAGGGAAGCCCCTATAACGGCAAAAGTAGATGTTAAAGAGCAACAGTGAGGCTATTATAGGAAGTCAGGTGAGAAAAGATGGCATTTGGACTGGGGCCACGAACCTTGGAATGGAAAACAGAGTTGCCATCTGTTTCAGGGACAGAAGTGACCAGACTTAAGGAGTGGGATGTACATTGGATGTAAGGAATGGAAGAGAAAGAAGGGATTCAAGGATAACTTTTAGGATTTTTTTGGTTTATTCAGCCGAATGTCTTATGGAACTGAGAAACAAGCAAATGTTGGGGGGGGGGGGTGCACAGGATCAAGAATGGGTTTTGTTTTATTTTTATCTAATATTTGAAGTTTGCAATATTTATTTTTTAAAAATGAGGTCTAGTTGATTCACCATGTGTATAAAAGTGATTCAGATGTATATATATGTATGAATATATATATATATTCTTTTTCAGATTCCTTTCCATTGTAGGTTATTACAAAATGTCGAGTGGGATCCCCTGTGCTATATAGTAGGTCCCCGTTAGCTACCTCTTTTATATATGGCAGTGTGTATCTATTAATCCCAAGCTCCTAATTTATTACTCCCCCCTGTCACTCTGGTAATCATAGGTTTGTTTCTCTCTCTCTGGGTCTATTTCTGTCTTGTTAATAGGTTGTTTGTATCACAGACATGTTAAGTTGGAGAGACGTGTAGGATCTGCAGATGATGACGCCAGTAGGAGGCTGCATTGATGAGGCTGAAAGCCAGAGAGGAAGTTAGCCTGGAAATGTAAAATTGGGCATCGTTGTGGGGTAGAAGAAACTCAGAGGCGCAGGAAAGAGCAAGATAACTTAGGAGGAGAATTGTATCAGTAGAAGGACGACTTGAGAGCCCAGGACCAAGCGGGACAAATAGCAACCGGGAACGGTTAAATGTAGGAGGGAAACTAACGACAGGCACAGGAGAAGAACGCGGAGAGGAGGCAGCCTGCAGAATTTGCTTGAGTTACTGGGAGGGACACGCGCTGGCATTTAAGCCTCTGTTTCTGAAGAACAGAGAGACGCTCACCCAAGTTCAAGCTTTCTTCTCATATGGCTTTCCCACATCCTCCGCACCCCCTCGGCCTGACTCCGGATTAAGCAGAGAGATACACATTTGGGGATTTAGTCAAGGAAGGGGAACTTGCATGGCAAAGAGGTAGGGAGCACAGTCTGAAAGATCAAGAGAAGCTAAGGATATTTTCCACCATTTCTCTGTGTCCTGGTTTCCTAATTTTACTTTTAGGGAAGTATTGATTTCTAAGTTCTTTCTTATTCTCAATTCAGAAAGAAAAATGTGAGAGGGAGGAAGAAGGGGAGAATAGTACAGAGAAGTTCAGCTAAATGACCACTTCTTGACTAGATTTTATAAATATTTAAATATAATGCACAAATCAAGAAGACTGTTTTTGCCCTGTTACTAATACGCTGAATATTATTAGTGCAAACATTGCAGCAAGCATCTTTTCTGAGACACATAGAATTGCTTTTAATTATTTTTGTATTGGAGTATAGTTGCTTTACAAAGTTGCGTTAACCTCTGCTGTGCAACGAAGGGAATCAGCTACATGCAACCATACATCCCTCCCCTGGGGACCGTCCTCGCTCCGCCATCCCACCCATCTAGGTCACAGAGGGCCCTGAGCTGAGCTCCCGGCACTGCTCTGCTGCGAGGGCCTGCTAGCTGTCTGGTTTACGCAGGGCAGTGTATACACGTCAGTCCTAATCTCCCAGTTCTTCACATCCCTTGCCCTCCCCGCCCTGTGTCCACACATCCGATTTCTATGGCCACATCTCTATCCCTGCCCTGCAGACAGGTTCATCTACACCATCTTTCTATAGTCAACATATATGCGTTATACAATATACGATATTGTATACAATATTTGTTTTTCTCTTTCAGACTTACTTCTGTCTGTATTACAGATTCTGGGTCCATCCACATCTCTCCAAATGGCCTGTTTTTTCCCCTTTTAATGGCAAAGTAATATGCCATTGCATATGTGTACCGCATCTTTATCCATTCATCTGTCAGTGGACATCCAGGTTGCCTAAATAAAATTGTAAGGAAGCTGATAGCCTTTGGGAACCATCAGAAAGTGCTGGGAGAAGATGTCTACCACAGCACCATATACTGAACTCCACGTATGTAAGTATCACGAGGTTTACGAATGATTCAACAAGCAGACAGGGGTTCCCTGACCTTCAGTGACCTTTTTTCTCTATTTTCCCTATAACTTCCTGGAGAAATTTTTAATTTTTTAAAAATGGAGATTTCTCTGGGCCTGAGAATGGAGCTTGTAGTTTTCTATCCCAGACTGTCATTAAGATAGCCTGGGGTCTGTGAACAAAGAAAATAGGACTAAGAGCAAGAAAATGGAGTATCAGTGGTCTGGAATCTGTTGGAAATTGTCTTATGGATGGCTTATGTTGTGGATTGGATATGGCACTTTGGTAGAGTGGTCAAATAAAAGGGGTCAGGGACAGACTCAAGAGAAGTCCTTGCTGATTCTTTTGCTTGTTTGTTTGGGAATTTTTGTTGCTGCTGTTTTACAGAATTTTTGTTTCCTGGTGGTCCTTGTGATGGCCCTTAGTCATCCCCACCTGGTATCCACCCTTTATGAACTTCCCTCTTGCGCTGTATCAGGAGCTCTCTGTGTGGCCCTTAGAATGTGGCAGAAGTCTTGGGACACTATTTCCAAGGTTAGGTGGTAAGAGGCATTGGGCATCAACCTTGCTCTCTCTTTTGGATTGTCACTCTGATGGACTTGGGTCTCTACTGGTGGCTCAGATGGTAATGAATCTGATCGGCAAGAAGTTCAATCCCTGGGTCAGGGAGATCCCCTGGAGAAGGGAATGGCTAGCCACTCCTGTGTTCTTGCCTTGAGAACTCCACGGACAGAGAGGCCTGGCAAGCTGCAGTCCCCGGAGCCACAAAGAACTGGACACCCCTGAGTGACTTAGACACTACACTGCCCTGAAGGAAGCTAGCTCTGTGATGTGAAGGCTCTCAAGGAGCTCCATGGAGAGACGTCTGCAGAGAGGGACTCAGAGCTCCAACCAGTGACGATGTAATGAGCCCTCTGGAAGCCAATGTTCCAGCCCCTTTGGATGACTGCATACCTCTGCTTGATTTTCCTCCCCTTTGATGTCATTGCCACAGTAAGAGTGTTGCATACAATCTCAGGTTGAAAATAAGGGATCTATTATTTGTACTTGATGATTATGCACCATTTCCTCTATGAATCAGAGGCCAGAATCATGTGAATCAATATCGAAAGAGTTGTTAGCTGGACTTTTGGTTTCTAGATGAGATTATTAAAATATAATTAGGGAAAACAATAAATTATTTCCCCCAATACTAATATTCAGTTGTATGTATATACCTTTTTTGTTTATGCTTTTATCCACAGATAAGACATTTGGGTAGTTTTCAACTTTTGGCTCTTGTGAATAACACTTCTAAGAACATTATTATGCAAATATCTGTTCTAGTTCCTGATTTCAATTCTTCTGTGTTTATACCCAGAAGTGGAATTGCCGGTTCAAATGCTAATCTTATGCTTATTTATTTGAAGCCTCACCATACCGTTTTCCATGGTGGCTGTACCATTCTACATTCCCACCAGCAATACCCAAGAGTTTTGGTTTCTTCACCTCCACGCCAATGCTTGTTCTGGGATTAGCACCTTTGTAAAATAGGTCGAAGGCAGTGTTCCTTCCACCAGGTGAGGACAAGGAGAAAAGTCAGTTGTCTATGAACCAGGAAGCCCTCACCACAGGCTGACTCTGCCAACAGCATGGTCTTGGACGTCCCAGCCTCTGGAACAGGGAGAAATGTCTGTTGTTTAGAGGTCATCTGGTCTACAGTGTTCTGTGTCAGAGGCCCAGACTGACTAAGTCAGTGGCCTTCATCAGCGCTGGCCTGGTGCCCCCCACAGGCCTCTTCGCACAGCCTGTTGGCAGGCACGGCGTCGCCCCAGGGAGGAGAGACAGGTGGACGGGTACATGCGCCCCACCCTCAGGAGAGTTTGCTCCTGAGATACGGGGAGAGCGAGGCTCTCTTTTCTCTCAACTTCCTCGGCATCTTGGGTGCTTCTAATTCAACTTGTGGATTCAATCTTTTGCCAAAAGTGTCTTTGTCCTAATAGTTTTTTTTTTTTTTTTTTTTTTTTTTTTATTGGCGTATAGTTGATTTACAATGTTGCATCAGGTTTTGAGCACATTGAGTCCAAGAATCATTTCTTTTTCACTTTTGTGCTTCTTGAATTGGGCACAGTGCTTGGATTAGGACATGACCTCAGTAAATATTCGGTACATTTCAAATATATAATATGAATGCTGTGTGCTTAGTCGTGTCTCTTTGCGACCCCACAGACTGTAGCCCTCCAGGCTCCTCCATCCATGGGAATTCTCCAGGCAAGAATACTGGAGTGGGTTGCCATGCCCTCCTCTAGGGGATCTTCCCCAACCCAGGGATCTAACTCAGGTCTCCCGCATTGCAGGCAGATTCCAGGGAAGCTCAGGAATACTGGAGTGTGTAGCCTATCCCTTCTCCAGGGAAACTTCCCAACCCAGGAATCAAAATGGAGTCTGCTGCGTTACTGATGGATTCTTCCAGCTGAACTACCAGGAAAGCTCATGTAATAGGTATACATGTATCGATATATATGCACGCATACATATATGCATCTAAATGTGGATATATGTGGATACATATGCACACACCTGTGTATGTATATAGGCACACACATATATATACATACCACATTGCTTTTATGAGTACCCAACACAGAAGTACTGCTCTGGAGGAAGAGAGATGGTTTTTAGTGATCAACTAGCCGTCTTCCTAACTTTGGTTTGCAGTTATAACGTCCATCTTGTGTTTTAATTCTTATGACTGGAAACTCATTTTGACTTCTATGCTTAAAACTTTCTTTTTTTGGTAAAATCCACTGTCCTTGTCTAACTAGTCGTGAGTCCCAGCATGCTTCTTGTCCCTTCTTCATGAGGCTCTGTGTCCCAGGCTGGGGCTCTGTGTTCAGCAGTGAGCAGGCTCCCTAACCCTGCCTTTCTGAGCACCCAGCTCCTGGCTTCTTCTTCACCACGCTCCCTATAGCTTATGTTGATCTTCCCAGATGTTATCTGTAGTTGGGGACCTGTAAACTGCAGGCCAGATGCACCTGCCAGACTGGGTCTCCTCTCATACCTGGAACTGTCCTTCCACTGCCCACATGGGCATGTCTTGAGCTCTAGATGGCCACATGTTCTCTAATGGAAACCTAGCAAACTCAGTGACTCTTAAAAACTTGGATGGCTATAAATCCCTTTTGAGCAGCTATTGAGAACTGTAAGCTCTCTCTGTAGAAAAAAGTATGCAAATATACATAAAAATTTGTATCTACTATAAGAGGTAAACGGACTTTTGAACTGAAGGTCTATCGACCTGCCAGATCAGGGTGGTTCAGAAGTAGGCAGACAATATAGTCGTCATTGGGGATTTCCCTCCTAGCTCAATCGGTTAAGAATCTGCCTGCAATGCAAGACACCCGGGTTTGATTCCTGGGTTGGAAAGATCCCCTGGAGAAGGAAATGGCAACCCAGTCCAGTACTCTTGCCTGGGAAATCCCATGGACAGGGGGGCCTGGTGGGCTGCAGCCCATGGGGTCACAAGAGTCGGACAGGACTGAGCAAACAACCCACCACCACAGCCGTCATTACGGTGGACACTGAGTGCCATCTCAGCTGTCCTTGGTGCTCGACAGGAAAGGGATGGGAGACCTTAGTGGCCATGGGGGACTGTTAGCTCAGGGTGCCAATTATTCAGCAGGACCAGATTCCTTTTACATGTGATTTACTTTCAAAAATCAAAGCCTCCAAAGTGGTTTCTAGAATAGCCTGCAATGTTGTGATTACTGAACAAGAAAAATGAATATATTCTATCTGTCAGCAGGGGACGATTGACACCTTCCGCTTAATGATTTCAGTGCCAACAGAAGCGTGGGCAAACTGAAAATCCCACGATCTAAACTCTTAAACATGTATCAATAATGGGGAATGAAAAAGAGGGAATGTAATGATCTTAAACAGAGAGTATTTCAGACCTTTTTAAAACAACAGTCTTGCAAGTGATTTGGAAGACTGATGTGAAAGGAAAAGCAAAATCAAAAACAATGTCTGGATTTCATGGCTGTTAAAAGGAATAAAGAAGAATCTGTGGAGGTTTAAACTGAAGTTTTACGAATCATTGTTTTTCACACAGAGGTTAATCAACCTCCGTTATATAATTCTGAGGTGAATTGGGTGAAAACTTTTCAATATTCTGCGCATTGGAATGAGGATTAAGCCCACGGAGGATATATAATATGCACATGTCAATATTCCATGTTCAGGTTGTTTCATTTTGCAAACTGTTGCAAAAACATCATGTTGTATTCATGAGATTCTAGGCAGACTCCAGTGGTAGATTACCTACTCTTGTGAAACTCAGCAAATATCACAAGCTACCAGGATCACAGTGTTCATCAAAGAATTAACTTCCTAAAAAATTTCAGATAATGGAAAAGAATCTGCTTCATCCATGACAAACAGTTTAATTTTGAAGAGAACAATTTTTTATTTTTATTTTTTACAATGTAAAAGAAGAATTCTTCCCGGTGGTTCAGATGGTAAACAAACCACCTACAATCTGGGAGACCTGGCTTCAATCCCTGGTTGCGAAGATCCCCTGGAGAAGGGACCAGCTACCCACTCCAGTATTCTGGCCTAGAGGATTTCATGGACAGAGGAGCCTAGCAGGCTACAGTCCATGGGGTCGCAGAGTCGGACATGACTTCACTTCACTGATATTTTTGGTGACAACTAGGTAAAAGCTATTTATTGAATAGATTTTGCGTAGTTACTCCCACTTTATTCAAAGTGATTTTTACATAATTTTCTTTTTTAAACTTTTTTACATCTATCGCAAGAATCTAGAGCTACATTACAACTATGCTTCCCTTATGTAATGTGAAAATAAATAAGTGAATAAGTGCTCTTTCCTTGCCTAGTCCTGACTTCCTTGTTAAAGAATTCTCATCCTTTAGTTTTGAGGAGAACATAAAATCCTCTTTCCCTTTTCCCCAAATAATCCTCTATTTCTGCTTATATCAGTACAAGCAGGAGTAGCTCTTGAGAAAAAAAAGCAGTTAAAATGTAGTAGACTCTCCTACTATTCACCAACATCCAGTGCCCCACACATCTAGGCCCATGGGAGGGTTACTTTTCTCAGTTCCCTTGCATTTGAGTGAGGCCATGTGACTGATTCCAGCCAGCAGGTGGAGGGTCAGTTCCTTAACTGAGTGTTTCACTGCCAGTGCCAGACAGCTCAAAGGAGCCTTCTCCCTCCACGGTAGCAACAACAGCCTGTGTAAAGGTGGCTCTGCCATTGCTTTGGACTCTAGAGACGCTAAGGTGAACAGAGCCATGAGCCAAGACCCAGCTAACACACTTTGGTGAATGGCATAAGCTTCACTGTTTTAACCACTGAAATTCTGGGAGAGTTAGCTCGTTATAACCTAAGCTATTCTAACTAACACAGAGAGAACAATTAACAATAATTCTAACAAAACAACTAACACTATCTCTAATATAAGCTGGCATGGATTTGCTATATACCATGTGTCAGACACTTAAAGCTACCCTGTAAGAGAGTTATTAATATGATTCCTATTTTATAGATGAGGCAATTGAGACCCTGATAGATTAAATAACAAGATTACCCATTCTCATTATTAGAATGAGAATATGACGTTAAATAGATTTACTTCCTAGTTTAACTATTCACCAGAGTGACGTTCTACTAATTCCCCAAACTCTACCCTCTAATATTTCATCAGTGTGCTCCAGGAAAAATAATGTTCTGTCCTATAGCTCTAAGAGTTCCATCTTCTAGTCAGTAATTGCAAATGAGAAATATTTAACTGCAAGACAGTTTTTACTCCCCTAATAAAACTATTTATAAAGTTTCAAAGCTGAACAAATATTTAGGGAATATCTATTATGATTTAGGCGTTCTATTAGATTCACTTTACACATGCTTTTAAATTATTCCTCCTCAAAATCTTTTCCATTTATAACACTATTGCCCCTTCTTTATAGAAAAAAATTAAGGGCCAGGGAATATATGTATGTAATATGCTCAAGATCATCCAGCTTGTAGATGGTAGAGGAGAATTCAAATTCTGCTCTGTCTTAAAACTCCATGCTTTTTCTATTAGGAGAGAATTCATGCGTATAAACAGTAAATGAAGCAAAACTCTGTGAAGCTGATTCTTTTAGGATGGACTGAGCCTTGAATACAGTTGGCTCAGAGGACTGAGAATTTCTGCCAGTGTAGTTGGACCGTATCTCATCCTACTGGTTCAGTGTTGGCTGTGTGCAGGCTGGTGTCCCAATAGCCTTGAACTGGAGAATGACTCTCCTTGGAGCTCTTAAAGGCAACGTGCAGAATGGATTTCCAAATATGCCTGAAACATCACTGCAAAAGCCGCAGACACGCCAGCTGACATGACTTTCAGCTGTTCTAAAGGTTTCCTCTGGAACACCCTCCAGGGAGCACCAGGGTTTTGATCACCTGTAACATTCTGTCTTCTGTACCAGTCTGATCACTCTTTCAGCCCATGGTCTGACATCTGTCTTTCACTGGGTGCTTTACTTAACCCTTCCACCTTTGCACTTCCAAATTACAATTTTAAAAACGCATTAAGTGGAGACTTTCAGACTTTACCCTTTAATAATAATACTGACAGCCTGCTAAATTGGCATTATTAACCTCTTCTCCACTTCAGTTCAGATTTAAATTCAGTGTGAACCCAAGATTGCCCCGGCGGCAGCCCTGAAGGAAGGCGCACACGATTCCTGTTATACCCAGCCTTCAACATATTAATATTCAGCCAGTAAAATTCCTCAGCAAGTTGGCAGTGCCTTGCTCTAGATGTGATAACAGTGTTTTTTTTTTTACCGTAACACAAATAAGTGAAAAGCCCTGCCCTGTCCTTACTCTGAACTTTGAAGTTTCTTTATGGAATGTCTTGAGTTCCTGATGCCTCTCTCTATGTGAAAACCTTTCCTTTTGCTTCTTTACACACTGTTTGTCAAAGGTTAAGACTAACTGTAACCCTGACTTTGTTTTTGGAGCTAAGTCAATCAAAAGTGTCAATGTCCTTAGCAAACAGGCTTGTGGTTGCCAAGAAGGAGGGGGTGAGGGAAGGGATGGATTTGGAGTTTGGGGTTAACAGATGCAAGCTATCATATATAGAACGGATAAGCAACAAGGTCTTCCTGGATAGCACAGAGAACTATATTCAGTATCCTGTAACAAACCAAGATGGAAAAAGAAGCTAAAAAAGAACATCAGTTCAGTTCAGTTCAGTCGCTCAGTTGTGTCTGACTCTTGCGACCCCATGTACTGCAGCATGCCAGGCCTCCCTGACCATCACCAACTCCCCGAGTTTACCCAAACTGAAGTCCATTGAGTTGGTGATGCCATCCAACCATCTCATCCTCTGTCGTCCCCTTCTCCTCCCACCCTCAATCTTTCCCAGCATCAGGGTCTTTTCCAATGAGTCAGCTCTTCACATCAGGTGGCCAAAGTATTGGAGTTTCAGCTTCAACATCAGTCCTTTCAGTGAATATTCAGGACTGATCTCCTTTAGGATGGACTGGTTGGATCTCCTTGCAGTCCAAGAGACTCTCAAGAGTCTTCTCCAACACCACAGTTCAAAAGCATCAATTCTTTGGTGCTCACCTTTCTTTATAGTCCAATACTCACATCCATACATGACTACTGGAAAAACCATAAAGAATATATATATATATATACATATATATATGTATATATATGAATCACTTTCTGTACAGTAAAATTAACACAACACTGCAAATCAACTATACTTCAATAAAAAATAAATGAAAGACACATCCTTCTAAAAAAAGTGTTAAATTCTTTACGATTCCTTAAATGAGTGGCATTTAGACTCTTCTTTGATACTTGTAGTTTATGGAGCTGAGTTTTCCTGATGGAAGAATCTGAGCATTGTTGGCAAGAGGACCAACGCCCAGTGTCTGTGTCGTCTCTGTCTTAATCTTCTATCTCCAAAAGTCAGAGGTAGGATTGCTAGAAGCAGCCTTTCCTGCCAGACTTCCAGCAGGAAGCTGTTTAGACGGTCATTATTATTTCCTTTCAAACTTTTTGATATCACTGGAGTCACAGATGTTTTAACAAGTAAAAATAATCAAATGTAACATAGAGCATGGTAAATAAAACAAGAAAATTATGTTAAGGTTTTACATCTCGTTAGCCCCAGAGACATGATGCCTACCTGAGAGAAGTCACTGGCTCTTCTTTGGGTATAATTTCTTGAATTTATACATTTATGTTTGAGCCTATTTTTTTCCTTTCTTATATCACCCATCTCCCCCAATCTCCCCTCCACCACCAGCCCTACCACGCCGACAACACAATCAAAGTAAAGAAAGAATCTAACTGCAAAATGACAGAACTTTCTAACAGCAACTTCTGCTTTTCTTAGCGCTTCATTTAAAGTCAAACTGTTTTCAAGTGAAAACGTATGAGGCTGAACTAGGGAAGTAAACAAAGTTCTAAACCCCAGAGAATTGGTCCCCAATTAAAATATAAACGTGGCATTTCATCTTCTAGTTCGGTACCGGTAAAATGTTGTAGAACAGCAATGTCCCTTGAGATGGTAAAATAATATTTTTCAATCTCTTCAATCGCTATTTCCCTCCCTCCACCTCACACACAGGCATGTGTGTACGCGCACACATACACAATCATACCCACTTACACATGAGTTTTGTGGCAAATGAGTGTGGGTAAAGAAGTCTGAGAAGTTGTCCGTTAAGTGGACTCTGTGACATACTGTTGCAGTATCATTGTCCCAGGAATGCCGATTTTATTTGGAGATTTATAGCTTCAGAAATGCTGGACTAGAAATATGAGTAAGAATCAAGCAGCGGATCTGCAGCAACTTAAGCACTAGTAAACTCATGCTCAAGATTCTCCAAGCCAGGCTTCAGCACTACCTGAACCGTGAACTTCCTGATGTTCAAGCTGGTTTTAGAAAAGGCAGAGGAACCACAGATCAAATTGCCAACATCCGCTGGATCATGGAAAAAGCAAGAGAGTTCCAGAAAAACATCTATTTCTGCTTGATTGACTATGCCAAAGCCTTTGACTGTGTGGATCACAAGAAACTGTGGAAAATTCTGAGAGAGATGGGAATACCAGACCACCTGACCTGCCTCTTGAGAAATCTGTATGCAAGTCAGGAAGCAACAGTTAGAAGTGGACATGGAACAACAGACTGGTTCCAAATAGGAAAAGGAGTACGTCAAGGCTGTATATTGTCACCCTGCTTATTTAACTTCTGTGCAGAGTACATCATGAGAAACACTGGACTGGAAGAAACACAAGCTGGAATCAAGATTGTGGGAGAAATATCAATAACCTCAGATATGCAGATGACACCACCCTTATGGCAGAAAGTGAAGAGGAACTCAAAAGTCTCTTGATGAAAGTGAAAGAAGGGAGTGAAAAAGTTGGCTTAAAGCTCAACATTCAGAAAACGAAGATCATGGCATCTGGTCCCATTACTTCATGGGAAATGGATGGGGAAACAGTGGAAACAGTGTCAGACTTTATTTTTGGGGGGCTCCAAAATCAATGCAGATGGTAATTGCAGCCATGAAATTGAAAGACACTTACTCCTTGGAAGAAAAGTTATGACCAATCTAAACAGCATATTCAAAAGCAGAGACACTACTTTGCTGACTAAGGTCCATCTAGTCAAGGCTATGGTTTTTCCAGTGATCATGTATGGATGTGAGAGTTGGACTGTGAAGAAGGCTGAGCGCCGAAGAATTGATGCTTTTGAACTGTGGTGTTGGAGAAGATTCTTCAGAGTCCCTTGGACTGCAAGGAGATCCAACCAGTCCATTCTGAAGGAGATCAGCCCTGGGATTTCTTTGGAAGGAATGATGCTAAAGCTGAAACTCCAGTACTTTGGCCACCTCATGTGAAGAGTTGACTCATTGGAAAAGACTCTGATGCTGGGAGAGACTGGGGGCAGGAGGAGAAGGGGACGACCGAGGATGAGATGGCTGGATGGCATCACGGACTCGATGGGCGTGAGCCTGAGTGAACTCCGGGAGTTGGTGATGGACAGGGAGGCCTGGCGTGCTGCGATTCATGGGGTCGCAAAGAGTCAGACACAACTGAGCGACTGAACTGAACTGAAGTGCTCGCCAAACCGGAGCCCTGCCGGGGTGTCTCAGAACCATGGCGGGCGGTAAAGGGACGTGTCCGGGAGAAAGGCTTCAGTCTGAATCCGGCTCCACAACCTGTGTGTGTATTCGTGGGCAGAGGACCTCACTTCCTGCAGCTCAGATCCCTCATTTTATAAAAACCAGAGCTGTGAATATATACCTCATGGTGAAGTTGAGAGAGTTTGGCACACTTTGACAGCCTGAAAGACTCCCAAAATAGAAATTCCCCAGGAATGTTATTAGACGTATCAAAGTCTCAATGCATAATGTTCTCTATAATGTGTTAGTAAATGGTTCTAGAAATGTCAACCAAATCAACTTCCTCCTTATTTGCTGGTAATTATAGGTTCACAGAGTCTTTTCTTCTTTTGGATCAAAGCAGGTAGCCTCCCTGAGTAACACTGGCATGAGTTCACGACTAGAAGCAAATGTAAAAAAGAAATGAGTTAGCTTTTCTCAGCCCATGAGAATTATCAACACCAATACAGTTCTGAAGGCATCAGGGGAAGAAAGGGCATCTCTGTATCGTGTTTTATCTTGGTGCTTTTCCTATTAATATTGACTGTGATAACATGACTGTAATATTCATTCTTTATTACTCTTGTGCCTCTGAAGTTCATATCATTGATAAATAAAACAAAATATAAGTGTGCTATTTTTCCTTTTCACATATAAATACGCTGATGCATGGAAATGTACCATAAAATTACAGTAAGAAAGGCAACTCTAGCAGGCCTATAAAGTAAGAGACATCATGAAGGGGAAAGAAAAAATGAGAAGAAATAGTGCTGGCAGCTGCCCCTGACATGAATTGGGTCCCGCTTGGGACTGACATGTACACACAGCTCTGTACAAGAACCCCCTGCATAGCACGGGAGCTCTGATCAATATTCTGTCACAGCCTAAGTGAGAAAAGAATTTGAAAGAGAATAAATACACCTATGTAAAAAAATACACTGAATTTTGTTTAAAAAAAGAAATGAATTGAGTCCTGTCTCTGAGTGGAATTTGGTCATATGAGCTAAAGCAGAAACATGGGTTTGGAATGACAGCTGGATTTTCAGAAGATGGCATCTGAAGCAAGTGATGAAGCAAATACCCTTCCTTATACATGATGTGGGCATCACACAGCATTTTTGGCTTCTGCTGTCTTTTGGCTGTGATGTGCGGTTTGTGGGATCACAGCTCTCTGACCGGGGAGCAAACTCAGCAGTAGTGAAAGTGTGGAGTCCTAAGCACTCGACCACCGGGGGAGTCCCTTGGCAATCCTTCAGATAACACATCACAAGAGTGCCTGTCTGATGCTTCAAATACTCCTAGAACTGGTGAGTTTTGAAAGTATATGGATGTGAATTATGTCGTAACCAACATACCATTAAATGAGAATTATCTCAGGAAATTCCAATGAAATTGCACTGATATATTTGTCACCCAGATTTTCTTCCCTGAAAAACCCTTCATTGCAGTGGACCACCATTGCCAGGAAAGACAGTCTTGAAAATATGAAGTATTGGTTCCTAAAAAAGTTGAGAAGACAAAAACAACTCTGCTTTATTCAATTGTTTAAAGAAAAAACAAACAAGAACACACAGATATTTACTGAGATTCTTCTACATATCAGATATTATGGTGGGCTGAAGTATTAGAGAAATATGGCATGCGTGCGTGCATGCCAAGTTGCTTCAATCATGTCAACTCTTTGTGATCCCGTGGACTGTAACCCTTCAGGCTCCTCTGTCCATGGGATTCTCCAGGCAAGAATACCAGAGTGGGTTGCCACGCCCTCCTCCAGGGGATCTTCCTGACCCAGGGATCAAACCCGTCTATTGCATCGCCTGCATTGGATTCTTTACCACTAGCACCACCTGGGAAGCCCTGAAATAAGCCATATACACGTTAATTCATTCAATAGACACTGAGTGCCTGCCACATTCCAGACTCTAGGTTATTATCTAGTTGGCTAGTGGCAGGGCGGGGGTGGGGAACGTGATGAGAATAAGTAAATTGCAGACAGATTAGAGAAGGATGAGGGATACACGCTAAGGATAAGATGTAATGTTGAGAAACGAAGGGTGGGAGAAGGGAGCTGAAACTGTAGACAGGGTGGTCAGGGACGGTCTCACTGAGAAAATGTGCTTTGTGTAAAGACTCCAGGAAGTGAGGAAGTGAGTCCTCTGGAAACCTAGGAAAAGAGCATCCAGACAGAGGAATCAGCAAGAGCTGGGCGTCTAAGTAAAAAGCGTGCCTGGTGCATTGGAGGAAGAGTTGGAGGCGGGTGGCTGAACAGGGTGGAGGAGGCGCAGGAGATGTGATCGCAGGAGGGATGGAGAACCAGGTCATGAGGGCCCTTGTTGCTCTTAGAACAGCTCAGGCTCTCACTCTGAGACAGAAAGTCATTAAGGGCTTTGAGTTTGTTTAGTTTAGTTTTAGATTTTATTCTTTTGGCCTCACCGCATAGCTTACCAGATCTCAGTTCCCTGACCAGGAATGGAACCTGGGCCTTTGGCAGTCCTAGCCACTGGGCCACCAGGGAATTCCTTGGCTTCCATTTGAACAGTGTTCCTTTGGCTGCTATGTAGTGACGAGAGAAAAGGGAGAAGGTGGAAGTAGGCAAACCATTTAGGAGGCTGCAGAAAAAATCCAGATGAGAGATGATGTGTCTTGGAATAGAGGTAGGGTGGGTAAGAAGTGATCAATTTCTGGGCACATTTAGAAAGTGCATCCTGAAGGAGGGTTTTGGTGGATTAATTGTGGAAAAGAGAAATGCCCAAGACGCCTCTGGAATTTTCAGGATGAGCAAAGCGTGAGATGAAGTGGACTGAGACACTGGTGTCTTAGTAACATCAGGTTCAGGCTACCTGTTAGCCAGTCAGGTGGTCATGGACACAGGAGCTGGGAGTTGAGGGAAGGAGTCTAAGCTGGAGATAGAAATTTGGAAGTTGTCAGCATAGAGATGGCGTTTAAAGTAATAGTCCTGGATGAAATCATCTAGGGAATAATTTTTTTGTATAGAAGAGGAAGGATCCAATGGGTGAGCCTGGGGTCTCTTTCAAGTTTACAGGTGTAGAAAATTGGAGAAAGCAGCAAAAGTGAATGAGAAAGAATAATTTGTGAGGTAGCAAGAAAATCAAAATAGGAATAAAGCAAAATGTAGAAATTGCTCTGACAGAGAGGGAGAGAGAGAGGAATCAAAATGCAAACTGGGTCAAATGCGACTTAAAGGTCAAGGAGAGATGAGGACTCAGAACTGACCCCTGCATTTAGCAACACGGTGACCTTGGGAAGTACATATGAAAAAGAAATAATAGTGGGGCAGAGCTCAAGTGCCCAGTGTGTGGTTTGAATCCTGTACACGAGGCTGACCTAGAAAGCACAGATTTCTGGACTCCATTCCCAACGAACTGACCCTTGAAATCTAGGATGGTGCTTGGGAAAATTTATTTTGAACATTTTCCATTTCTCCCAGATGACCAGCCAGATTTGGAATCCTGCAGGTGATACACAGTCAGGAGAGCAGCACGATGTTACTTGGAGCAGAAATTTTAAGCTGAAGAGGCAAAGAGAAGCTAGGAAACCTCATTGTAATGCAGCCAAGTGATGGTAATGAATACGGGAAAGGAGCCCAAACTGCTTAAGTGAGGGGCAGATGCATTCAGAAAAGGAGACCAAAGCTGAGTGCTGCCAGCCTGGCCAGTCCTGCTAAGGCTGTGCCAGCAACAGGGTCACAGGGCACTTCTGAGCCTGAATGGAATAATATACGTGATGCTTGCATGAGCATTCCTATTACCTACGGTGACGTTTTCTAAAGAAAGGAATCTGAAAGTGATCCATCGTAAAGTTTGTCTTTCAGCTTAGATAGTTACCATTTTGGTTTTAGGCTCCTATGTGAGCCTCGGTTTTAAGGTCTCCTAGCACAAGCTGGCGGAGAAGGCAGTAGCACCCCACTCCAGTACTCCTGCCTGGAAAATCCCATGGACAGAGGAGCCTGGAAGGCTGCAGTCCATGGGGTTGCTGAGGGTCAAACATGACTGAGCGACTTCACTTTCACTTTTCACTTTCATGCATTGGAGAAGGAAATGGCAACCCACTCCAGTGTTCTTGCCTGGAGAATCCCAGGGACGGGGGAGCCTGGTGGGCTGCCGTCTGTGGGGTCGCACAGAGTTGGACACGACTGACGTGACTTAGCAGCAGCAGCAGCAGCACAAGCTGGAATCAAGATTGCCGGGAGAAATATCAATAACCTCAGATATGCAGATGACACCACTCTAATGGCAGAAAGTGAAGAGGAACTAAAAGGCCTCTTGATGAAAGTGAAAGAGGAGAGTGAAAAAGTTGGCTTAAAGCTCAACAATCAGAAAACGAAGATCATGGCATCTGGTCCCATCACTTCATGGGAAATAGATGGGGAAACAGTGGAAACGGTGTCAGACTTTATTTTTTGGGCTCCAAAATCACCACAGATGGTGAATGTAGCCATGAAATTAAAAGACACTTACTCCTTGGAAGGAAAGTTATGACCAACCTAGATAGCATATTGAAAAGCAGAGACATTACTTTGCCAACAAAGGTCCGTCTAGTCAAGGCTATGGTTTTTCTAGTGGTCATGTGTGGATGTGAGAGTTGGACTGTGAAGAAAGCTGAGAGCCAAAGAATTGATGTTTTTGAACTGTGGTGTTCTTGAGAGTCCCTTGGACTGCAAGGAGATCCAACCAGTCCATCCTAAAGGAGATCAGTCCTGGGTGCTCATTGGAAGGACTGATACTAAAGCTAAAACTCCAGTACTTTGGCCACCTGACGCGAAGAGTTGACTCATTGGAAAAGACTCTGATGCTGGGAGGGAGTGGGGGCAGGAGGAGAGGGGGACGACAGAGGATGAGATGGCTGGATGGCATCACCGACTCAATGGACATGGATTTGGGTGGAGTCGGTGATGGACAGGGAGGCCTGGCGTGCTGCGATTCATGGGGTCGCAAAGAGTCGGACACGACTGAGCGACTGAACTGAACACTAATTTAGTTTCCAGCCACTGTCACTTCTTTGTGAGTTCTCTTGCGTTCTATTTCCTGCCTTTATTTATACTTTTCTTGAACAGTGATTCTCAATCAGTAAGCTCTAATATTCTTATGAGCGCACACATTTTGGCCAATACATAGTACTTATTTTATTATGACTGATTTTAAATACAATGACAACTACGTTTGTCGGGCAGAATGTAGCACTGAAGAATCTCACGCTGGAATGTAATGTAGAGAAACTCAGAGGTAAGAGAAGGGGAACCATATGATTAATCATTAGCCCAAGAATGCTTCTGAGAGGAAAAGGTGCCACCGATAATTACATCAGGAGAATAGGCACAAACTGGACTTTTCAGGTAAACTGGGGCATATGATCACTCAGGAACGAGCTGTATTTTATCACTAAGTTCAACACTAGAAAAAATATTCTACTTATGGGATTTATGAGAAAGTTGCCTTTTGAGTATATTAAGAATTTTTCCAGGCTGTAAACATTATTCAAACAGCCCCTAAAGGACCACCCGCCAAGTAGAGCAGGAGCTGTGAATGAGTACAGAGATTCTACAAAATACTGTGGCTCTTTACCGGTGATTGTGTGTGATGATTCGGAGAAGGCGATGGCGCCCCACTCCAGTACTCTTGCCTGGAAAACCCCATGGACGGAGGAGCCTGGTAGGCTGCAGTCCATGGGGTCACTAAGAGTCGGGCACAACTGAGTGACTTCACTTTCGCTTTTCACTTTCATGCATTGGAGAAGGAAATGGCAACCCACTCCAGTGTTCTTGCCTGGAGAATCCCAGAGATAGTGGGCCCCCGTCTATGGGGTTGCACAGAGTCGGACACGACTGAAGTGACTTAGCAGCAGCAGCAGCAGCAGCAGCAGTGTGTAATGATTATTTGAACTGTTTATATCTGTTTTGAGATTTATACTCTACACCTTTGGGCTGTATAACTATGAAAAAGGTTATAATCCCTTCAAACATGCTGATAAAATCCTAATATTTGGGCTTCCCTTGTGGCTCAGCTAGTAAAGAATCTGCCTGCAATGAGGGGAAACTGGGTTCAATCCCTGCCTCGGGATGATCCCCTGGAGAAGGGAAAGGCTACCCACTCCGGTATTCTGGCCTGGAGAATTCCCTGGACTGTGTAGTCCATGGGGTCGCAAAGAGTGAACACAGAGAGAATGGATACATCTAACATGGAATGTATACATCTACACATCTGACTTTCATGCACAATTCCCTAAAAATGATTACTCAGAACAGTTTCTCTGAAGGTTTGTCAAGAATAGTTAAAAATTAGAGACATAAACTGTGTTCTAACACTTTCATTAACTTCTAGGGAACTCTCCTTAGGTTGCATTTCCTTTGTCTTCAAATATCTTCTGGTATCTCAAAACATGAAGAAGAAAATGTCAGCATGACCCTGACGACATTTTTCTTAAAAACGTGGTGTTGAACCTAATGATAGGTTTTCAGTCCATTCTGCTTGCCAGTCTCACAGTATTCGGCGATCTCTCCTTCTGGAAACATGCCCAACTCCCCCCTCCCACCATCATCTTTTTTTTTTATTGGAAACATTACAATTTCCTCCTGTGTAAACGGTCTAGAAGTGCTGCTGCTGCTGCTAAGTCGCTGCAGTCGTGTCCGACTCTGTGCGACCCCATAGGCGGCAGCCCACCAGGCTCCCCTGCCCCTGGGATTCTCCAGGCAAGAACACTGGAGTGGGTTGCCATTTCCTTCTCCAATGCATGAAAGGGAAAAGTGAAAGGGAAGTCGCTCAGTCATGTCCGACTAGTAGCGACCCCATGGACTGCAGCCCACCAGGCTCCTCCATCCATGGGATTTTCCAGGCAAGAGTACTGGAGTGGGGTGCCATCGCCTTCTCCAATGCATGAAAGTGAAAAGTGAAAGTGCAGTCGCTCAGTCGTGTCTGACTAGTAGTGACCCCATGGACTGCAGCCCACCAGGCTCCTCTGTCCATGGGATTTTCCAGGCAGGACTACTGGAGTGGGTTGCCATTCCCTTCTCCAATGCATGAAAGCGAAAAGTGAAAGTGCAGTCGCTCAGTCATGTCCGACTCTAAGCGACCCCATGGACTGCTGCCCACCAGGCTCCTCTGTCCATGGGATTTTCCAGGCAGGACTACTGGAGTGGGGCGCCATCGCCTTCTCTGAAGAGGACTGGAGTGGGGGGCCAGTGCCTTCTCTGAGAAGTGCTTCACTGATCCGTTTTTCTCCTCCTTTGCCAAAGTTGTCTGTATTGCTTGAGGGTAATTCTCAATGCATTCTTACGCCCTTTCTTTTCTAAGCTACTTTCATCCAACCCTAGAGTTCAATATCAATCATGCCCATGACCCCAAGGCTTACACCAACTTTTTTCATTTCTCTCTCAGTTGCTGGATTTCTCACTGTATCTCACTTTCAGCTTATTTCAAGCAAAACTCATCACTTCTTTCTCATGATCAGTCCCCACGTCTGACTTTCTTGCACAATTCCATAAAAAGGTTGACTGATGGAGACTTTGTTACAGAACAGCACAGCTTTCACACACCCACACTGCTTTTCCAATGCTTGACAGCAATAGTCATCGGCAATTTTTCGTTTTATGATTCTGCCTCAGGAATCTCAGCAGTGCAGTTAATTCATATAACTAAGCCCAAGGCATGGGCAGTGCAAAACTTGGGCAGCCTCCCTACTTAGGGGCAGAGACTGACTCTATAACGCTTCCGGTACGGAGCTGCTGAGCAGAATACAGGACTCGCAGGCCAGCTTATCCCCAAGAGAAAAAGGAGAGAAGGGAGAGGGTCAGACTCCACTTGTGCAGTTTTTCTTCCAAAACTCATCAAATTAAGTCAAAGACGCCAGGAGTGTAATGGAAATGACACTTCCCTTGCACGAAAAGAAAAAACGTGGGCAGAAAGTACCCTGCTCCACCCCCCCCCCCCACACCAGTAGTCCCATTCTTTAAAACCTTAGAGGAGGGTGGGGTCATTGAATCAATCACATAACCCAGCAGTAAATGGGAGTAATGAAGTACCCTACATCTGAATATAAAACCCATCCTCAAACCGTCCTCCACAGTGGCTGTATCAGCTTACATTCCCACCAACAGTGCGAGAGGGCTGACTTTTCTCCACACCCTCTCCAGCTTTTGTTTGTAGATTTTGATGATGGGCATTCTGATGGTATGAGGTGATACCTCACTGCAGTTCTGATTTGCATTTCTCTAAAAATAAGCGACGTTGAGCATCTTTTCTTGTGTTTCTCAGCCATCTGCATCTTTGGACATCTTTGGAGAAATGTCTATTTAGATCTTCTGCCCATTTTTTTGGTTGAGTTGTTTGTATTTTCTGGTATTGAGTTTCATGAATTGTTTGCATATTTTGAAAATTAATCCTTGTCAGTTTTTTGCTGTTATTTTCTCCTACTCTGAAGGTCATCTTTTCACCTTGTTCATAGTTTCCTTTGCTGTGAAAAGCATTTAAGTTTAATTAGGTCCCATTTCTTTATTTTTGTTTTTATTTCTATTACTCTAGGAGGTGGGTCATAGAGGCTATTTCTGTGATTTATGTTATGGAGCATCCTGCCTGTGTTTTTCTCTAAGGGATTTATAGTTTCTGGTCTTACATTTATGTTCTTAATCCATTTTGAGTTTATTTTTGTGTTTGGTGTTAGGAAGTGTTCTATTGTCATTCTTTTACACGTAGCAATAAAACTACTCTAGGAGCCAACAATCCAACTCCTGGACATAGACCCCGAGGAAGCCATAACTGAAAAAGACACAAGTACCACCTTGTTCACTGAAGTACCATTTACAATAGCTACAGCATGGTAGCAACCTAGATGTCCACTGACAGGTGAATGGATAAAGAAGCTGTGGTTCATATATACAATGGAATATTGCTCTTCCACGAAAAGGAACACATTTGAGTCAGTTCTAATGAAATGGATGAAACTAGAGCCTATTATACAGACTGAAGACAGACAGAAAGAGAAAAACAAATATCGTGAATCAATGACCAATGTATATATATATGGAATCTAGAAAGATGGTCCTGGTGAACCTGCGTGCAGGCAGCAATGGAGACGCAGACCTAGAGAACAGGCTTGTGGGCACAGTGGGGAAGCAGATGGTGGGACAGATGAAGAGTAACACGGAGACATATATGCTACCATTTGCAAAATAGAGAGCCAGTGGGAATTTGCTGTGGAGCTCAGGAAGCTCTGAATGGTGCTTTGTGACAACCTGGAGGGGTGGGATGGGGTGGCAGGGAGCTTCGAGAGGGAGGCGACATATGGACCTATGGCTGATTCTTGTTGACGTGTGACAGAAAGCAGCACGATGTTGCAAAGCAGGTATTCTTCAATTTGTTGTTGTTCAGTCACTCAGTCATGTCTGACTCCTCGCAGCCCCATGGACTGCAGCATGCCAGGCTTCCCTGTCCTTTGCTATCTCCCAGAGTTCACTCAAACTCACGTGCATTGAGTTGGTGATACCCTCCAACCATCTCAACCCATGTGTCCCCCTTCTCCTCCTGTCTTCAATCTTTCCCAGCATTAGGGTCTTTTCCAATGAGTCAGCTCTTCACATCAGGTGGCCAGAATAAATAAATTTTTTAAAAAATTCATTTTCAGATTGCCAAAGGGAATTAAAATCCAAAGATTAAATCCTCAAAATTCAAAGTACAAATCATCGAGTCTACAATCAAAGCTTCTTGTCCTGTGGATTAAGTTCACAGGAACTAAAGTACAAAATTCATTAACCATCCCAACTTCCAGTTCTGCTCAGTCTCAGCCAGATGGTTCCTGATGCTTAGGAATTGCTGTGATTGCTTCAATAGCTAGAGGCAATTCTGTCTCAAGCCAAGTTCCTCATGGTTCACTTGAGAGTCCCAAAAGATTATCTGAGAACTGGCCTTACCAACTGACCAAATTTAGAAAACAAGCCAGTCTTCAGGACCCTGGGCCAGTTAATTTTGAGCAAAGATTTATTCCCTGGAACCTAGGGAAAACCCACTGTACTCAGTGTTGTCAAAGATCCTAATAGGTATTCATGACATTGATGTGAGAGAGGACAGATGACAAAACAATGTGATTCCTGCTTTGCCAGGATGCTAGTTACTCCAAATCCAGTGACTCAAAATCTATGATTGAATTTAAATTCATCTGGGAAATAGTACCCAGTAAATTTGTTTTGACATCATGTATTATTGTACCTTAGAGGTAAACTCGACTATATTCATTCTTAATTTTCTTCTGGAGGCTAACATATTTAGACATTACTGCTTTCTTGCAAACTTTTAAAATTAGCAATTGTGGTAACATCTGCCACTAGGTGTTATTGAAGCATGCTCCAGTCTCTTGAAAAGCTCTTGATTTCCATTGAACCCATAGTTCTATTGCTCAACTCCTGAACTGAATGCAGGGCCTATTCCGTGACTTGAAATCACTTCTCTAGTAAAAGCAGGCGTGTTCAGGTCTGAGCCACAGTGGCTGTTGCTATTGCCTCTTCTTTTGGAATTGCTTCAGCCTTAAAACTCTGCCTCAAGCATGTATAACCAACCAATTCACAAGTAACCAATTCACATGTAACCAACCAATTCAGAGCCAGTTTGAAACTGCATGCGCTTCTGGAGTTAATTCTTGAGTGTGGGCAAGCCTCATTAACTCAAGAATTGCCTCTTTCATTTTGCTTTTAGCAAAATGAAGTTTGGGACACCTTTGGAGGGAATGATGCTGAAGCTGAAACTCCAGTACTTTGGCCACCTCATGTGAAGAGTTGACTCATTGGAAAAGACTCTGATGCTGGGAGGGATTGAGGGTGGGAGGAGAAGGGGACAACCGAGGATGAGATGGCTGGATGGCATCACGGACTCGATGGACATGAGTCTGAGTGAACTCCGAAGAGATGGTGATGAACAGGGAGGCCTGGCGTGCTGCGATTCATGGGGTTGCAAAGAGTCGGACACGACTGAAAGACTGAACTGAACTGAACTGAATCCAGTGCTACCTAAATTAAGTGTTAGTTGCTCAATTGTGTCTGTCTGTTTGAGACTCTATGGACTATATAGCCCTCCAGGCTCCTCTGTCCATGGAGTTCTCCAGGCAAGAATACTGGAGTAGGTTGCCATTCCCTTCTCCAGGGGATCTTCCCAACCCAGGGCTCGAACCCGCGTCTCCTGCATGGCGGGAAGATTCTTTACTGTCTGAGCCACCAGGGAAGCCCTAACTGGCCCTGACTAGAACAAGGGCCAACAACTGATGGTCCAGAGTTGTCTTCATAAACATGTTCCTCCATTTGTGCGTTGTCTGTGGCTCTTTTGCAGTTTGACAGCAGAGCTGAGTCCTTGTGAAAAGCCCCTGCTGCTCTAGCACACAAGAAGCTCATCCTTTTGCAGCAAGAAGCAGTGCATGGAATTCTATCCCCCAGTGTATCGAAGGTCTAATCTCACTGACAGGGTTCAAGGCTAAGGACAGCCACTGTGTTCTCAGTTCACCGCAGGCAGCCCCATGCAGCCAACGTCTGCTAAGCTCCTTGGCTGACGCTTGACGGAGGTTTCCCAAGGCCTGAGGCTTTTCTGAGGCTTATCCCCCCATTTTGTGAAGACTCAGTACAGACCTGTCTTTATAAAAGGAGTCACTCACTGGTGGACAAGGCTGCTATAAAGTTTATAGCAATGAATCACCATGGTCAAAGTCCCATGGTCTGCATCTAAAGGCCTAGAGCTGTGCACATGGGTTGTTATAATTAAAAGTCCACTGTGTAAAACCCAGTCTTTTATCCTTTAGAAGCCTCTACAAACCACTAAGGTCAACATGTCCTGTCTTCATATTCAAGTTCAAAGCCCCAAATCACAGGCCCTGCCCTTCAAAGCCCCACTTTCTATTATTTGACTTCTCAAAGCCACTAGCCAGGGAACACAATATCAACGTGCCTGATGGAAGCTAATAAAGAGCGCCCTGTACTTGACTTGATTCCAGAACAAACTAAGAGCTAAGTAAGGAGTAAAACTGGGCTTCTCTGATGCCTTGGTGGCAAAGAACCTTGCCAATATAGGAGGTTTGATCTCTGGGTCAGAAAGATCGCTTGGAGAAGGAAATGGCAACCCACTCCAGTATTCTTGCCTGGGAAATCCCATGGACAAAGGAGCCTGGCAGGCTACAGTCCTTGGGGTCACGAAATAGTCACACATGACTTAGTGATTAAACAGCAGCAACATATAGGAGGTAAGAACTAAAAATAAAGAGAAAAGCAAGTACTTTAATTATCTTGGCTTATTCTTTTAGACACTTTTATTCCTTACCCAGCGACTAATGCAGGAAACCAAGGCAGGCTGGCGTGGTTCCTGCTTCTCCGTCGTCAGCCGTGTCACCTCTGGTTCCTCGTGTGTGCTCCGTCGTGTCTGACTCTCTGTGTTACCTGGGCTTGTTTATTTTCCTCCTTGACCTCAGTTTCCTCATCCAAAAATGTGAATAACAATGTTCCTACCTCACTGGAATCACAAAGGTTTGTAAAACACTAAACATCTTGCCCGTCCCATCGTAAATGCTCAGCTTATGGTTATTAAAAGAAGGACAAAGGACAGTTGTTGTTTAATCACTCGGTCATGTCTGGCTCTTGCGACCTCATGGACTGTAGCCTGCCAGGCTCCTCTGTCCATGGAATTTTCCAGGCAAGAACACTGGAGTGGGTTGCCATTTCCTTCTCCAAAGGATTTTCCCGACCCAGGGGTTGAATCCACGTCTCCTGCTTGGCAGGTGGATTCACTGAGCCACCTGAAGCCCCAAAGGACAGCTATTCCCATGTTACCTGACATGCAAACAAACAATTGCTTCATTCCCTGTTTTCAGGTAATTGCTCTCTCTCTGAAACCAAATCATAATGTATTTATTAACAGAGATTTTTCTTTTTGCTTTCATTTTAAAATGATTTTTAACGAAGAAGCAAAAGTAAATGCCGTGTAAAGTGGAGGTCTAGATTGCTTTCAAGCATGTCTGTCTGAAATTCATGAGTCTTTATAGAATAAATGGCCTCTATTTTTACTTGGATATCATCAAAAAAGACCCTATTCCATTTTACTTTTAGTTCTGCTTTGTATGGAAAGATTATTAAGGAATCATACACAAGGTGTTAAATAACCCTGAATCATAAAATGAGACAATTCTTTCTTAACTATCTTCCATTCCTTCTGATTATGTCAAGGAAAGATGTCTCAGGTTCAAGTAGAGACTTTATCACCTTAGCAGTCTTCTTTGTTAACAGAGAGGGCAGATCAGACTGTAATTACAAGAGGAAACAGCATTGAGCAGGAATTAAATAATACTGTATTGCTTTTATTGTGTGTATTTTTATGTTTAACTCCTGTTTTTGCTAAAGTGGTTACTAAAACATCATTTAAAAATCATTTAAATAAAATCATGAGCCATTTAAAGACAAGTATTTACTAAATAACATCCCAATTGATATCCATATGTGAAAAAATATGACTGTAGCTACCAAAGAGTCCCAAATTGGGAAAAGTCCAGAGAAGGTGGCCGGCCACTTTTCCTCCTTCAGACTGCAGGGGCTCTGAATGGTGAAGGGAGAACCTCACTCACCCCTCTGCGGCTGGGAGGAGCTGATCAGCTGGGTGATGACTCCAGGGGCCACATTGAAAGGAGTGTTTCCCTCACCTCCCACTCAACCTGCCTTTTCCTCCTGGGCTGCAAGGAACAGAAAAGGAGCTAGGAAAAAAAAGGAGACTGGAGTAGGGATAAGAAGAATATTCATTCTCAGATGGTCTGGCCATGGCATATGTTTCCTAAGTGGGGGAAAAAAGAGAGATTCTCTGGTGAAAAAAAAGAGACAGCTGTAGTCTGAACACATCTCATATCATTTGAACCCAGCAATGAAAATATCTTAGTAGCTGAAGCTATTGGCTTATTCATGGACTAGCTGGCATTTTCCCTTCCCTGATTTAAGCAGGGACTCTCCAGTATGAACAGGAGGTAACATTTGCCACACTGGGCCTTATCTTGCTCTTTCTTTCTCCCTCTTTCTTTCTAATCTGTTTACTCCTCTAGATTTTCCTGAGATGATTTTACATTACCTCAAGAATATTTGCCTAGAGAATATAAAATAATTTCTTCACTAAGTTTAATAAAACATTCCACAGGCAAAGAACATGAAAATGTTAAATAGAAAATTTAAGTCTTATAAGGATTGCTCTTAGATGTCTACAGTTTTGTTGTGCTAATAGACTAAAAGTTGACTGGAATTTGATTTTTTGTGCGTGCCTTTTTTAACCACGCCCTGCCACTGAATGGACAAGCCTACGGTTATTATCTAATTCTTGGTATTCATTTACAAATTATCTCTATCAAGGCTAAGATTTTGCATATGCTTACTGGAGTATGAATATTTCCTACTTAAGAGGAACTAAGGAACCAGACATTGTAGACAAAATGTATTTTCAAGATGATCCTATTTATCCAATTCATTTTATGAATAGGCAAGCTGAGGTCCAGAGAGATGAGATGAACCTGCAAGGTTACACCACTAGTCACTGCCCAGAGGTAGAGAGGGACCTAGACTGACCCCAGCTTTCCAGGTAAGGAAAGCTGTTATTGTACACACCATGTTGTTCATCTGTAATACATACATGACTAGGAACATTTGTTTTAATCTCCTGTAACATATCAATCTTGACAATCTTCTGAGTTGTTTAAAAAAATAGATAATTCTTTCAAATTAATCATACAAAGCCATCCATTACTCTTTTCTTAACATTTTATTGAACACTTCATATCCCCTTATGAGTCGTAAACATAAACACGTACTTTCCGTTAATAGCATCCTATAATTGAGATCAAAGCTCTCATTGAAGCTTTCTCAAGAGATGAGTCTTTCATTTCCCTTTTCAGGAGTTTGAACTTTAGGAAACTGTACCTCAGGTTGTAGTTAGCTAGGGGATCTACCCATCCTGTTTTCAGAGCAATGTCTTTTCTTTCATGTTTGTTCCTTTGATAAATAAAGTTGTGGCATTATTGCTGAAGGGACGAGAGAATAAGAGTTATCATCTAGACTTAAAATGAAATATTCTGAGGCACAGAACATAGTGTTTTAATCTGAGGAGTGATTTTCCATATAGACGTATACATCACTTTCCAAGATAATTTATATATGCAAATTGCTGAGTAAGCTCACCCTTATATATACTCAAGTGAAAGTGGAAATTAGTTGCAAATTGTGTCCAACTTTTTGCGATTCCATGGACTATAGCCCACCAGGCTCCTCTGTCCTTGGAATTCTCCAAGCAAGAGTATTGGAGTAGGTTGCCATTTCCTTTTCCAGAGGAACTTCCAGATCCCAGGATCAAATCTGGGTCTCATACATTGCAGGCAGATTTTTTACCAACTGAGGTACTAGGGAAGCCCTAGTAGCTAGAGTCAGACATGACTGAGCAACTTCACTTTTACTTTTCACTTTCCTGCATTGGAGAAAGAAATGGCAGCCCACTCCAGTGTTCTTGCCTGGAGAATCCCAGGGACGGGGGAGCCTGGTGGGCTTCTGTCTATGGGGTCGCACAGAGTTGGGCATGACTGATGTGACTTAGCAGCAGCAGCAGCAGTAGCTATATATACTAAAGATCTATATGTACACACATATAAATACATATACCAGTAATATCACATTAATGTATTAGTATCTCTAAATTATGCTTCTGGACCATAGTTGTAAGGAGTATTCAAGGCAATGATTTAAACTGTAGACAATATAGTCAGCAAAACATTTAAGTAGTAACATTTATATAGGCTACATGTGATAAATCACCTATTGAAAATGATGTTAAGAATCGTATTACTCTCTCAGTTACTAATAGAGGTTGCTATTGTTGTTTATTCCTTTTTAAATGAGTAAGAAAAAATATGAGAGAAAAAGAGCATAAAAATTTAGTCTGAAAATTTTAGAAGTCTGAAATTAATTCAATTCTGATTTTCATATTAAATAAAACAAGAATACTCCCTCTTAAAATACACGTAAAATCAGGCGCAAAAATGAGGGATTTCCCTGGTGACTCAGAAGTTAAAAAAAAATCCACCAGCAATGCAGGAGATGTGGGTTCCATCCCTGGGTCAGGAAGATTCGTTGGAGGAGGAAATAGCAACCCACTCCAGTATTCTTGCCTGGAGAATCCCATGGACAGAGTCAGACTGGCTCTAGTCCATGGGGTTGCAGAGTAGGACGTGAATAAAGTGACTCAGCATGAACGGAAATGAGGAGAAGAAGAAAAAAACAAGCTTTTTGCTAGAGAACAAAGGAAGGTTGGTGCTGTGGAGTCTTAGTCAGTTCAGTTCAGTTGCTCAGTCGTGGCCGACTCTTTGCAACCCCACGAATTGCAGCACGCCAGGCCTCCCTGTCCATCACCAACTTCCAGAGTTCACTCAGGCTCATATCCATCCAGTCAGTGATGCCATCCAGCCATCTCATCCTTGGTAGTCCCCTTCTCCTCCTGCCCCCAATCCCTCCCAGCATCAGAGTCTTTTCCAATGAATCAACTCTTCGCATGAGGTGGCCAAAGTACTGGAGTTTCAGCCTTAGCATCATTCCTTCCAAAGAATACCCAGGACTGATCTCCTTCAGAAAGGACTGGTTGGATCTCCTTGCAGTCCAAGGGACTCTCAAGAGTCTTCTCCAACACCACAGTTCAAAAGCATCAATTCTTTGGTGCTCAGCTTTCTTCACAGTCCAACTCTCACATCCATACATGACCACTGGAAAAACCATAGCCTTGACTAGATGGACCTTAGTCAACAAAGTAATGTCTCTGCTTTTGAATATGCTATCTAGGTTGGTCATAACTTTCTTTCCAAAGTGTAAGCATCTTTTAATTTCATGGCTGCAATCACCATCTGCAGTGATTTTGGAGCCCCCCCAAAATAAAGTCTGACAATGTTTCCACTGTTTCTTCATCTGTTTCCCATGAAGTGATGGGACCAGGTTCCATGATCTTCGTTATCTGAATGTTGAGCTTTAAGCCAACTTTTTCACTCTCCCCTTTCAATTTCATCAAGAGGCTTTTTAGTTCCTCTTCACTTTCTGTCATCAGCATATCTGAGGTTATTGATATTTCTCCCGGCAATCTTGATTCCAGCTTGTGCTTCTTCTAACCCAGTGTTTCTCATGATGTACTCTGCATATAAGTTAAATAAGCAGGGTGATAATATACAGCCTTGACGTACTCTTTTTCCTATTTGGAGTCTAGCGTTCCCTAAAAAAAAAAAAACAAAAAACAAAAAAAAAAACAAAAAACAGAGATAAATACCTATTGAGTGATATAAATCCTTTTAGCCACCACCCCAAAACATGAATGCATAGCTCTGCACAGCCTTGGGTTAGCTTTATCAGTTCCGTTTTGATATGATTAAACAGAGAATCTTAGTCTTATGTTTGATAGCTAAAAAATCTTTAAAATAAAGGAAATTCTTTCCTCTAAATACCCTGAAACCAGAGACAACATTTTGTAGGAATGTACATTGCTGCATTTTTTTTTCTGGGATGTTAGTTCACAGAATCCATTAAGGCTTCAAAGGGATTTTTGGCTAACAAAAGCTAAGAACCACAGTAAATGGGTAATGAATTGGAATGGAATTTCAAGCACATTGCAACAGTGGGGAAAGATTCTGGGTAGGCCTTCTCCTTCAACAACCTCAGATATGCAGATGACACCACTCTTATGGCAGAAAGTGAAGAAGAACTAAAGAGCCTCTTGATGAAGGTGAAAGAGGAGAGTGAAAAAGCTGGCTTAAAACTCAACATTAGAAAAAAAGAAAACTAAGGTCATGGTATCCACTCCCATCACTTCATGGCAAATAGATGGGGAAAAAGTGGAAACAGTGGCAGATTTTATTATCTTGGGCTCCAAAATCACTGCAGATAGTGACTGCAGCCATGAAATGAAAGGACACTTGCTCCTTGGAAGAAAAGCTATCACAAAACTAGACAGCATGTTAAAAAGCAGAGGTACCACTTTGCAGACAAAGACCCACATCGTCAAAGCTATGGTTTTTCTTGGAGAAGGAAATGGCAACCTATTCCAGTGTCTTTGCCTGGAGAAACCCATGGATGGAGGAGCCTGGCAGGCCACAATCCATGGAGTCAGAAAGAGCCGGACACAACTAAATGGCTAAGCAAGTGATTTTCCCGGTAGTCATGTACAGATGTGAGTGACTCAGCCGTGTCTGGCTCTTTGCCACCCCGTGGACTATAGCCTACCAGGCTCCTCCATCCATGGAATTTTCCAGGCAGGAGTACTGGGGTTCCCGTTTCCTTCTTCAGGGGATCTTCCCGACTCAAGGATCGAGCCCAGGTCTCCTGCACTGCAGGCAGACTCTTCACCATCTGAGCCACTTGGGAAACCCAGGGTGTGAGAGTTAGACCATAAAGAAAGCTGAGAGCAAAAGAACTAATGTTTTTGAATTGTGGTGCTGGAGAAGGCTCTTGACAGTCCCTTGGACTGCAAGGAGATCAAATGAGTCAATCCTACTCATTTAGCTACTAGGGCTTCCCTATTCAATCAACTCTGAATATTCATTGGAAGGATTGATGCTGAAGCTGAAGGTCCGATACTTTGGCCACCTGATGTGAAGAGCTGACTGGTTGGAAAAGACCCTGATGCTGAAGAGATTTGAGGGCAGGAGAATAAGGGGGCAATAGAGGGTTAGGTGGTTGGATGGCATCATCGACTCAATGGGCATGAATTTGAGCAAGCTCCATTAGATAGTAAAGGACAGGGGAGCCTGGTGTGCTGCAGTCCATGGGGTCGCAAAGCGTTACACACAACTTAATGACTGAACAACAAGGCTTCTCCTTCCCCTCAAAAAGACTACATACTAGATGACTGCATTTGTAGAAAATTCTAGAAAATTCACGTTAAACTACAGTGACTAGAAGCAAATTACTGTTTGCCTGAGGTCTGGGAGCAGGGGATAGGATGGGAAGACGCATGGTATGTGTTTTGCAGCTTTTTCCTCCTTAAATCTTAGATTTTCCCACTCAATGATCTCTTATTTTAAGAAGATAGATCATCCCTGATGTTCTTTCTTAGGGATTGGTGATGGGGACAGCAGGTTGGCTGACCTTAGAATGTTCCCTTTAGCTCTCTCTACTTAATATACCACTCTAATGGCAGAAAGCAAAGAGGAACTAAAGGGCTTCTTGATGAAGGTGAAGGAGGAGAGTGAAAAAGATGGCTTAAAACTAAATATTAAAAAAGCCAAGATCATGGCATCCAGCCCCATTTTGGCATGGCAAATAGAAGGGGGAACAAGACAGTAGTGATAGATTTCCTCTTCTTGGCTCCAAAATTACAGCAGACAGTGACTGCAGCCATGAAATTCAAAGCGATGACAAACCTAGACAGTGTGTTGGAAAGCAGAGACATTCCCCTCCTGACAAAGGTCCGTATAGTCAAGGCTATGGTCTTCCCAGCAGTCACATACAGTTGTGAGAGCTGGACTGTAAAGAAGGCAGAGCACCAAAGGATTGATGCCTTTGGACTGTGGTGCTGCAGAAGACTCCCAAAAGTCCCTTAGACAGCAAGGAGATGAAACCAGTCAATCTTAAGGGAGATCAACCCTGAATATTCACTGGAAGGACTGATGCTGAAGCTGAAGCTCCAGTATTTTGATCCTCTGATGCACGCAGCTGACTCATTGGATAAGTCCCTGATGCTGGGAAAGATTGAGGGCAGAAGAAGAGGGAGTCAGAAGATGAGATGACTGTATGATACTATACATAGTAGATTTTAGTACCATGATCTTTTCTTACCAAGTGTTCTGGTTGTCTTCCTGTCTCAAGGCTGACATCCACCTTCAGCTTTCTGGCTCTGCTTCTGGGACAACTTGGCAAAGAGACTTTATTCTTTTACTCATTATTATGCAGTTGCTAACTAACTCGCTTTTCCTGCAAAGTAACCGCTGATGCTGTGTAGAGCTGTTCATGAAGCAACTTTCGATTATTGGTGAGAACTATTAAGGGGCATGTCATAATGAACACTGAAATTATAAAAATGATGGCAACAGTTTCCATCCATTGTCTTTCTCTTAGGTACTAGGGGTTGTGCTTTAAAAACACTATCTGTTTTGATGCTTGCAAAACTTCTGTAATAAACGTTATTTCCATATTATACAGATTTTTAAAAAATGAGTACTCAGAAAAACTGAGCAAATTTCCTGATGCTGAGCAATTACTAGGCAAGAAACGGGGAGCTGAACAAAGTAGGGGAGGGCAGTCCAAGTCAGTGCTTCCTTCACCCCAGCTTACGGATTCTTTTGATAACAACAAATGCATGACACATTAATTACAGTATTTGTCCACCAAGATTCACTCTGATTGAAAAATTACTTGACTTGAATTGCCTCTCACATTTCATCCGTGGTGGAATCAAGTTGTCAAGGGTATGAGAAGAAGCAACAAAAGCTGGAGTAATCCACCACCTCAAGTGTCGTAGAGATGGATTATTTTATTATCGTTATTGATTGTGAAAGGTTGTTGCTGAACCACAAAAAGATGCCAGGATTCTTGGCCTCCGGAGGAGAATTCAATCCAGGGCCAGAGACGAGGCTTGATCGCTCAGAGCTTTTGTGTAAGAAAGTTTTATCAAAGTATAAAGGAGATAGAGAAAGCTTCTGACATAGGCATCTGAAGGGGGCAGAAAGAGTACCTCCCTGCTAGTCTTCAGCTGGATGTTATATAGTCACTGAAGTGAAGTTGCTCAGTCGTGTCCGACTCTTTGAGACCCCATGGACTGTAGCCTACCAAGCTCCTCTGTCCATGGGATTTTCCAGGCAATAGTACTGGAGTGGATTGCCATTTCCTTCTCCAGGGGATCTTCCCGACTGGTCTGAACCACCAGGGAAGTCCTATATAGTCACTAGCAGTCTGTTAATGAGAGAAAGGAAAGTCTTAAAACTTGGCACCAGGCCCCTCATCCGTAAGAGGTATTTTGGGATAATATCGGCACCAGATGGGTCATCCTGGGCCATAAAGATTGACTTGAATCTTGTAGAATGGCAGATTACCATACAAATAGTTTTGTTTACATAGATTAGGGGAACAATGTCTGAGTAAAACATAATGGTTTGTCAAGTCAGTTCATTAGGCTGAATCGACTTGAAGACAGAGTCTGGGGTAAATACATAGTATATTAACATAGCTTAAGACAAACATTTCCATAAGAAAAATGCATTGGTTAACTCAAGGTTTGAGAATCGTTAACTTCAGGTGAAACCAGGTGTCATTATAGCAACACAGTATTTTAAGAGAAACCTCCTTTTAAATTTGTATAGAGAAGGAAAAAAATATCACTAGTTTGTTTCCTCCTGACGCTTGACAGAGATAAAAATGTCTGACATTTGTAGCCTATTTCCTCTGTTTGGAGACCCCTGGCCTTCCTGCCTGTTACCCTCTCAATAGCTACCAACAGGAAGCCAAGTTAAAAACTAATTCTTTGGGGAGTATAACTGGGGCATATCATTCTCCTTAGAGTAGTCATTATCCAAAATCATTTTAAAATGTATTAGATTTGTACCATTTCCATGTCTACCTTGCCCATTCCATGTGATTCAAGGAAAAGTGCTATTTGGTGGGGAAAGGAGCACATTTCATGAGAACAGAAAACTGTAATGCTTCTAAGCTAGTGTTTGAGTCACATAAAACTGTAGTCAACCCTGATTCTTTGGTCTTTACATATGCAAAGATTAAATAGTGTGATAATCATTTTTTTTAATAAAACCATTTGCATGATCAACCATTTTCATAGAATTTACTATTAAAAGTTCAGTTTGATGTTCATCCTCTTGGATTTTTTAAGGAGGGGCAAATCTATATTTATTGCCTCCTGAAAGACCCTCCCTTTGCATCAGCACAGCCATAAATCTGCCAAAATGCCAGGGCCTATGATATGCACAAAGGCCATTAAGCCGTGGCCTTGCCAATGCGCTGTGACTCAGCGTGCACTGAGCCTCCCCCAGCAGGTGAGGTTTCACTGCAGTTTCACCCCGTGGTAGGCAAAGTGTGGCCTTGAAGGCCTTTGCAAACCGTTTAGGACAAAATACACACTTCCGCGACACGACTGAGAGTTCCCTTTCACTTTCCACTTTCATGCATTGGAGAGGGAAATGGCAACCCACTCCAGTGTTCTTGCCTGGAGAATTCCGGGGACAGGGGAGCCTGGTGGGCTGCTGTCTATGGGGTCGCACAGAGTCGGACACGACTGAAGCAACTTAGCAGCAGCAGCACATACTTTTCCACTTAAAAAAAATTAAAATCACAAACTATATATTATTTTAACTTTTATGTGTATGTATTATTTTTTGTGCATAAAATCAAAACAAGTGTGTTTTGTCTTTTTTTTCTTAACCTGGTATGCTCATTCTTTCTCCTGCCTCCTTTTTATATCCTGTTGAATCCCAAACTTCAAACAGACTTATTAACTGTTTACACATATGTCTTCATTTAGTTATACCAGGCTATCCGGTGTTTGGCTTATGATATTTAAAAATTCACAAGGGTGGGGAGCACTGGAAAAGAGAGTTCTTTTTAACTTAATATCCTTTCCTGTTAGAATGACACTTAAGTCAGACATACTTTTTTCTGATCTGTTCTTCCTGCGTTTATATAAAAGACCTTGCAGAAATTAATTCATCAGAGAGGCAGTCCAAAAATTTATGTATTCTCTTCAACAGAAATCACTGAAGGTAACAAATTAAATTTCCCTAACTCAAGAGAAATTTTTCTTCCTACAACTGTAAAAAAGTCAAAATATTTGGAGGCCAGGATTACGTACAGTAAAATTTAAATAAAAGGCCATTCTTACTATTAGGTATATCCACTTTTAGCAGAAAGATTATCTCCTATAGTCTACAGTCTTTGATTTCTGCCTAGCAGTTTCTCCCAAGTTTAGCCAGGAAGTTTGGCAGTATTTACAGATTTACAGAAATTGCAGTTATAATTTTATTTTCATAGTCCATATATTCTATTATAAATTTATTTTCGTTCATTCCTTATTTATTTTATCATTACAGTTGTCCCTAGTTTGGCTAATCATTTAACATTATTGTCCTTTCTTCATAGTTGCTTCAGTAAGTTTTACTTCTGAAAGACAGGACATGTGAACAAATGGAATTAAAGGTTTGATTAAAACACTGATACTAACCTCTCTGAAACATTATTTCAAATAATACTATGTGTCCACTATGCAGTCTCCTGCATTAGTATAACTTCATAAACACTTACATGGATACTTTTTGCAGATTTATTGAGACGTAATTGACATACAAAAGGTGTAATGTTTAGAATGTAGTTTTACGAGATGTAAACTGTATTTGCCCCATGAAACCCTACGATTGTAAATATTAGTGTAGCTGTTCTCCTGTGCTTAGTTGCTCGTCATGTTTGACTCTTTGCACCACCATGGACTGCAGCCCACCAGGCTCCTCTGTCCATGAGGATTCTCCAGGCCAGAATACTGGAGTGGGTTGCCATGCCCTCTTCCAGGGGATCTTCCCAATGCCAGGATCGAACCCAGGTCTCCCACACTGCAGGCAGATTCTTTACCATCTAAGCCACCAAGGAAGCCCAGCTGTGCTCATAATTATGTGGATTTTTAAATCAAAGTCCATTTTTAAAAGAGAACATTCCTTCAGTGAAATTACGATTTAGATGATTACCTCCTAGTTTGGTTTCCTTTCTTTATCCAGTGTAAAGACTCAAGGTAGTGGGTGGTAGATGTGTTAGGATTAACTTCATAGCAATGCTAAATGGATTTTTAAAATAATTTAAAAAAATGGATTCTGAATGGCCAATATCTTTAAGAATTTGTTTTGAACCTAACATTTTCTTAATGTTCTTTTATTATTTAATGGGACATGTTAGCAGCCTAGGTTTTGCAGGACCTATTTTTCTAAATGCTCCAGTAAGTATATTTGACTGAACATTCTCGTTGTTAACGTTCACTTGAGCTGATTACCACATACGTAAATTCCAAAGCAAAATCAGATTATTTTAACAATTAGCTCTCATTTTAAAATGACAAAATGATTTATGACTCCCAAGGTGTACTTTCTTTTCATGTTAGTCTGTACCCTAGTTAAACATTTACGCACACGTGCAAGTGAGTGTCCCCAGAAACTCTGTCCTTTATTGGTCCCAGCTGTCCAGAAGGGGTCTCTGCGTTGCCACTGGCCTGCAAAGTCTGATAGCAGTCAGATCTCGCTGAGCCAGGGTAAGGCTGTGACGTGGCCTCACGCAGGCTTTATGTTAAATAACACACTGTCTACTTCTGCGTCCTTGTGACACCACAAAAGGGAAGAGCAGATGGCAACTCTTCTCACACTCTCAGAGTTCTAAAGTGAGTTCTTTTTCTTGGAATATCAATGTCTGGATGCTTGGTTTTCTGAGCTCAGAAAATTCATCTGTTTCTCAGCTGTAAAAACGTGTTCTTTGTGCCAAATGATGCTGATTTTTAAAATATCTTGCTTTTTCTTCTGGTACTAATTCCTTAAAAAAAAAAAAAAAAAGTATGTTACTTTGGGCTTCTGACCTCTAGATAAGGGGAGGGGGCTGAAGCAGTGCTTCCTCAGTGCCGACCCCACCACAGTGTTAATTTGAACGTGTGTGGCTCACGTTGGGGAGAACTTCCAGAGTCATTGTTCCCCAGCAATGGTGAAGTTCTCAGGAGTTGGGTGAGGTCTTGCATCCTAAAAATCGATGTTAGACGATAAGTCCCTTGAAGGTAATTTATTTTTGCATTTTCTCTGAGCTGCCACAGTCCCCACATGTAGCCAGTGTTAGCAACTGAGTCTCTGTCTGGCTGGGAGGAGAGGTAAGCCCGGTGTCAGGCTGGAGGCAGCAGTGAGTGAGCGTAAGACAAATACAGCTCAGTGTGATTTTGAAAATGAACTTCTGGTTCCACAGTTTATTGGATACACATTTAAGTGGCAACTTTTAAAGGTGATCCACTACTGCCCAGACCCTTGGAATGTGATTGTTTAATGTCATCACTACATTGTGGGTTAACTGTGGACTTTGTTTGGTTTCAGGACAGACACTGAAGCAGTTTCACAAGCTCAGTGGGCATCATTACTTCTACTGTCCAGCAAAGGACACCTTGGAATGAATTCTTGCTATAGTAAGAAACAATAAAATATGAACTACAGAGAAAACGAATTTTTAACATATGCTTTATATCCCTCTAGCATTCTAGGTAAAGTCCTGTGGGGAAAGATGGAATGGTCAAAACACTGGCAGAGATTCATGTCATCCTTGAGATTCTGGGAAAATCTAAGAAAGGATAAGGAAAAGAAAAGCATCTAGTTGTGTCTCAGTGTTACAGAAAAGATGGACTCTTTTAGCTTAATCTTCGTTGAAAATCTTTTAAAATATATCGATCTATATCTCTACTCCAATAAATACATTATGTTAATATGCAATTGAATATTGTTGAATATTACCTTAAAAATCTAGAATCATTGGTTCCTCAGACCATGGTTTTACATAGTTGTTGAATTCCTTAAACATAATTAATAATATTCTAGTGGTTAGAGGTACAAGAATACAGAAATATAGTCCTATATACAAGTTTGGGAAATAAAACATATAGACAGGGTATGGCATTTAAGTATCAGCAGATTAACTTTCATTGAATATAAGATGCCATTGACTATGATATACAGGATCGTTTTATGACATTGAAAGAAGAATAGTCAATCATATTTGCAACATGTCTGTGAGATGCATTCTGATGTTGCGAGAGGCTATCAGAGGGCAGACACACTGAACCATACTCACAGAAAACTAGTCGATCTAATCACACTAGGACCACAACCTTGTCTAACTCAATGAAACCAAGCCATGCCTGCAGGGCAACCCAAGATGGGCGGGTCATGGTGGAAAGGCCTGACAGAATGTGGTCCACTGGAGAAGGGAAAGGCAAGCCACTTCAGTATTCTTGCCTTGAGAACCCCATGAACAGTATGAAAAGGCAAAATGATAGGATACCGAAAGAGGAACTCCCCAGATCAGTAGGTGCCCAATATGCTACTGGAGATCAGTGGAGAAATAACTCCAGAAAGAATGAAGGGATGGAGCCAAAGCAAAAACAATACCTAGCTGTGGATGTGGCTGGTGATAGAAGCAAGATCCGATGCTGTAAAGAGCAATATTGCATAGGAACCTGGAATGTCAGGTCCATGAATCAAGGCAAATTGGAAGTGGTCAAACAGGAGATGGCAAGGGTGAACGTCGACATTCTAGGAATCAACGAACTAAAATGGACTGGAATGGGTGAATTTAACTCAGATGACCATTATAGCTACTACTGTGGGCAGGAATCCCTCAGAAGAAATGGAGTAGCCATCATGGTCAACAGAAGAGTCTGAAATGCAGTACTTGGATGCAATCTCAAAAATGACAGAATGGTCCCTGTTCATCTCCAAGGCAAACCATTCAATATTACAGTTATCCAAGTCTATGCCCCAACCAGTAACGCTGAAGAAACTGAAGTTGAACGGTTTTATGAAGACCTACAAGACCTTTTAGAACTAACACACAAAAAAGGTGTCCTTTTCATTACAGGGGACTGGAATGCAAAAGTAGGAAGTCAAGAAACACCTGGAGTAACGGGCAAATTTGGCCTTGAAATGCGGAATGAAGCAGGGCAAAGACTAATAGAGTTTTGCCAAGAAAATGCACTGGTCATAGCAAACACCCTCTTCCAACTACACAAGAGAAGACTCTACACATGGACATCACCAGATGGTCTACACCAAAATCAGACTGATTCTATTCTTTGCAGCCAAAGATGGAGAAGCTCTATACAGTCAGCAAAAACAAGACCAGGAACTGACTGTGGCTCAGATCATGAACTCCTTATTACCAAATTCAGACTCAAATTGAAGAAAGTAGGGAAAACCGCTAGACCATTCAGATATGACCTAAATCAAATCCCTTATGATTATACAGTGGAAGTGAGAAATAGATGTAAGGGCCTAGATCTGATAGATAGAGTGCCTGATGTACTATGGAATGAGGTTCATGACATTGTACAGAATACAGGGATCAAGACCATCCCCATGGAAAAGAAATGCAAAAAAGTGAAATGGCTGTCTGGGGAGGCCTTACAAATAGCTGTGAAAAGAAGAGAGGTGAAAAACAAAGGAGAAAAGGAAAGATATAAGCATCTGAATGCAGAGTTCCAAAGAATAGCAAGAAGAGATAAGAAAGCCTTCCTCAGCGATCAGTGCAAAGAAATAGAGGAAAAGAACAGAATGGGAAAGACTAGAGATCTCTTCAAGAAAATTAGAGATACCAAGGGAACATTTCATGCAAAGATGGGCTCGATAAAGGACAGGAATGGTCTGGACCTAACAGAAGCAGAAGATATTAAGAAGAGGTGGCAAGAACACACAGAAGAATTGTACAAAAAAGATCTTCATGACCCAGATAATCACGATGGTGTGATCACTCATCTCGAGCCAGACATCATGGAATGTGAAGTCAAGTGGGCCTTGGAAATCATCACTATGAACAAAGCTAGTGGAGGTAATGGAATTCCAGTTGAGCTGTTTCAAATCCTGAAAGATGATGCTGTGAAAGTGCTGCACTCAATATGCCAGCAAATTTGGAAAACTCAGCAGTGGCCACAGGACTGGAAAAGGTCAGTTTTCATTCCAATCCCAAAGAAAGGCAATGCCAAAGAATGCTCAGACTACCGCACAATTGCACTCATCTCACACGCTAGCAAAGTAATACTCAAAATTCTCCAAGCCAGGCTTCAGCAATATGTGAACCGTGAACTTCCAGATGTTCAAGCTGGTTTTAGAAAAGGCAGAGGAACCAGAGATCAAATTGACAACATCTGCTGGATCATGGAAAAAGCAAGAGAGTTCCAGAAAAACATCTATTTCTGCTTTATTGACTATGCCACAGACTTTGACTGTGTGGATCACAATAACAGTGGAAAATTCTGAGAGAGATGGGAATACCAGACCACCTGATCTGCCTCTTGAGAAATCTGTATGCAGGTCAGGAAGAAGCAGTTAGAACTGGACATGGAACAACAGACTGGTTCCAAATTGGAAAAGGAGTATGTCAAGGCTGTATATTGTCACCCTGCTTATTTAACTTCTATGCAGAGTACATCATGAGAAACACTGGACTGGAAGAAACACAATCTGGAATCAAGATAGCCAGGAGAAATATCAATAACCTCAGATATGCAGATGATACCACCCTTATGGCAGAAAGTGAAGAGGAACTAAAAAGCCTCTTGATGAAAGTGAAAGAGGAGAGTGAAAAAGTTGGCCTAAATTTCAACATTCAGAAAACGAAGATCATGGCATCCGGTCCCATCAGTTCATGGGAAATAGATGGGGAAACAGTGGAAACAGTGTCAGACTTTATTTTTTTGGGCTCCAAAATTACTGCAGATGGTGACTGCAGCCATGAAATTAAAAGACACTTACTCCTTGGAAGAAAAGTTATGACCAACCTAGATAGTATATTCAAAAGCAGAGACATTACTTTGCTGTCTAAGGTCCATCTAGTCAAGGCTATGGTTTTTCCTGTGGTCATGTATGGATGTGAGAGTTGGACTGTGAAGAAGGCTGAGCGCTGAAGAATTGATGGTTTTAAACTGTGGTGTTGGAGAAGACTCTTGAGGGTCCCTTGGACTGCAAGGACATCCAACCAGTCCATTCTAAAGGAGATCAGTCCTGGCTGTTGATTGGAAGTACTTATGTTGAAGCTGAAACTCCAGTACTTTGGCCACCTCATGTGAACAGTTGACTCATTGGAAAAGACTCTGATGCTGTGAGGGATTTGGGGGCAGGAGGAGAAGGGGTCAACAGAGGATGAGATGGCTGGATGGCATCACTGACTCGATGGACGTGAGTCTGAGTGAACTCTGGGAGTTGGTGATGGACAGGGAGGCCTGGCGTGCTGCGATTCATGGGGTCGCAAAGAGTCGGACAAGACTGAGTGACTGAACTGAACTGAACTGAAAATACGAAAAGTGTGCATCTCAGAATTAACAACACACGGCATGTTTGACATCACAGAGCGGATGAACTGTAATCTGTACCTGTTGGCAGCAGAGATGATAAAGCACATGAGGTGGGTAGGACTCCATTGGGAAGGACAAGCAAAGCAGGATCAGAAAGAGGAGAGAGTAGATGTGATATATCAAGAGCTAGAGAACAAGGTAAAGAAAAGTACATCTATGTACTTCTTCAGTGGCTGTCCTGAAACCATCTGTAGATGATATATGTGCTTGTTATTGTTCAGTCACTCAGTCATGTCTGACTCTTTGCCACCCCATGGACTGAAGCACGCCAGGCCTCCCTGCCCATCACCAACTCCCGGAGTTTACCCAAACTCATGTCCATTGAGTCGGTGATGCCATCCAACCATCTCATCCTCTGTCATCCCCTTCTCCTCCTGCCTTCAGTCTTTCCCAGCAGCAGGCTCTTTTCCAATGAGTCAGTTCTTCGCATCAGGCAGCCAAAGTATTGGAGCTTCAGCTTCAGCATCAGTCCTTCCAGTGAATATTCAGGACTGATTTCCTTTAGGATGGACTGGCTTAATCTTCTTGCCATATGTGCTGGATCCAGGATATATCTTGAAATACAAATTCTAGTATGTATCTTCTGGTGCTTATAGAAATAAAATAAATTTTAGATTTTGGAACCTAGATTTTAGAACTTTAAATTATCAGAGTCTAAAGCTCTGTCATTATGATAACACTTGCACATCCAAGAAAAGCGAGCCCAGTCATGCCAGGTGAACAGATAGAGTTAAAGTCACACAGGCAGTCAGTGGTGACGGGACAATGAGGGCTCAGGTCTCCCACCTCATAGAGCAATGACCCTGGTCAGCACCAAGGTGCTGAGGGCTTCAGTGAGCAAAAAGCTTAGTTTACCTTCCGTGTCCACATCGCAAGAGAGAAAACCAGGCATCTTCATTTTCAGAAATGTTTATTCAGGATCTTCTGACATGTTTTTAGTTGATGCTTATATTCTAATACATGTAATTTTTAGATGCTGCTGCTGCTGCGGCTGCTAAGTTGCTTCAGTCATGTCCGACTCTATGCAGCCCCATAGATGGCAGCCAACCAGGCTCCCCCGTCCCTGGGATTCTCCAGGCAAGAACACTGGAGTGGGTTGCCATTTCCTTCTCCTTTGCATGAAAGTGAAAAGTGAAAGGGAAGTCGCTCAGTCGTGCCCGACTCTTAATGACCCCATGGACTGCAGCCCACCAGGCTTCTCCATCCATGGGATTTTCCAGGCAAAAGTACTGGAGTGGGGTGCCATTGCTTTCTCTGGTTTTAGACGCTACTGGTTGCTAAAAATATTTCTAGTGGAAAATGCTAGAGGCAACAATCGTTAAATGAACTGGGCATCATGAGAAATTATTGAAGAACATATGGGCAATTGTGACCTTCATTGACTTGTAAAGTCCTTGAATACATGCAAAATGCTTTCAACAGTGCCTAGCTGCTAATATATGTTAGTTGTTATTATACTTTTCTGATCAGAGAATAATGGAATTACATAGAATTTGGATGAGTATTGCCTAATTAGTCAAGATTAGCCATATATATATAATATTTAAATATCTGAAGGATGAAAAGATATATGTAATATACAATAAAATATAAAAATTAAATATGTGATATAATTATAATTAAAATACATAATTTAAAAGAATTTTGGACGATTCTGGATAACGCAAGAAGTGGGTTTTGCTCATGTCAGTACAGGCTGTCGCAGCAAAAATAAAAATGGAGAGCCAAGAGATGTGCTTTCATCAGTGCGATTTTAACCTTAACTCATCTGTTTACAACATGCAGTCACTCTGGGGGATGTGCTAGGAGGCTGGAAATAAAGTTCCTGAAAGGGCATATTTCTTCAGTGCCCTGAATGTGATCTAAAATATAAAGCTCTAAAGGAATGTTTGTGATTAATATTCTGTTCAAATCAGGTATTCAATATAACTGTATTAATTTAATCTCTTTGAGGGCATTGGGAAAGATTTAAGGCACTTAGAAGTGTTGGGAATAAGCAATACAAGCATAATTTAAACATCTGGGTTGTTCCATGAAAATGTATATTCTTCACATATACATATTCAAACACTCAGCCTATCCTCTGTCTTTGGAATTCTCTGGGCAGGAATACTGGAGTGGGTAGCCATTCCTTTCTCCAGGGTATCTTCCTGACCCAGGGATCGAACCTGGGTCTCCTGCATTGCCCTCTGAGCCACCAGGGAAGTCCTTTATCCATTGCTATCTCCTTCACCAAAAATAATTTAGGCTTTTATTTAAAAGAAAGGAATTATACATATTTAGAATAAATACTTCTGTCACATCACTGAACCTCTATAGTTATTGAAAACTATATTTCTCATCAGGGCCTGTGTCTTATTGTAGTATAGCCAGACTCTGGTATATTGTCACATTTGACATGTTTTCCAGAATCAAGAACCTAGGAAGAAATTTCACATCTGTAATTAGAAAAGAGAAAATCTTTCAGACACCCAGGATATAAAGCAAAAAGGTAAATTTATGTGAATGTGTGATGGGATAAAGAGACCTAGTTCTTATCCTGGTGAAATTTTAATAAGCCTTTAATAGATGTTCACAGGCTTCTCAGGTGGCTCAGCAGTAAAGAACCCACCTGCCAATGCAGGAGACATAAGAGATACAGGTTCAGTCCCTGGGTTGGGAAGATTCCCTGGAGGAGAGCAAGACTGAAGTGACTTAGCATGCACTCATGCATGTATAGATGTGTGCATGTATATTTAACCCAATAATAATTGTTATTAACAATAATTACTTTAGCTCTATTTGCTGAGTTTTTACTACAGTCAGGAGCAGTGTTGATACTTTAATGCACCAGTGAATTGTTAAAACATCTTTGAGTAACTATATTTATTCCTATTTACAGATGGAGAAATTAAGTGCAGGGAAGTCTAGCTGTTCAACAAGGTCACACAGCGATTTGTGACCGAGCGAACTCTGACGTTGACCTTTAAGCTTTACTGTGGATGAAAATGTTAGGTATCCTGTTAGGGATAGGAACAAAATGCTGCAGGAACAAGGGAACCGCTTCCTGTCCCTGTGAGAGTGAGCGGGTGCGTCAAAGAAAATTCACAGAGAAGAGGACGTTTGAACTGGAAGACCAAAGAAATGTGTTTCTGGAGAGAGGCACCAGCGTGTGTAACAGGCTGGAGGTCTGAGAGAGGTACTGGATGAGCTGTAAAGAATGTTGTGTGTGTAGATTACAGAGAGGGCTTAGTGAGTGTGAGGTTAGATGATAACATTGTAGACAGATGCCAGACTTCAAAGGACCCCAGAGACCCTGTCAAGATGTTGGGCTTTATCCTGCATACAAAAGAAAGCATATTTACCACTTGCTTAGTACAGAAGAACTGTACAAAAAAGATCTTCATGACCCAGACAATCACGATGGTGTGATCACTCATCTCGAGCCAGACATCATGGAATGTGAAGTCAAGTGGGCCTTAGAAAGCATCATTACGAACAAAGCTAGTGGAGGTGATGGAATTCCAGTTGAGCTATTTCAGTCCTGAAAGATGTTGCTGTGAACGTGCTGCACTCAATATGCCAGCAAATTTGGAAAACTCAGCAGTGGCCACAGGACTGGAAAAGGTCAGTTTTCATTCCAATCCCAAAGAAAGGCAATGCCAAAGCATGCTCAAACTACCGCACAATTGCACTCATCTCACATGCTAGTAAAGTAATGCTCAAAATTCTCCAAGCCAGGCTTCAGCAATACGTGAACCGTGAACTTCTAGATGTTCAAGCTGGTTTTAGAAAAGGCAGAGGAACCAGAGATCAAATTGCCAACATCTGCTAGACCTTAGAAAAAGCAAGAGAGTTCCAGAAAAACATCTATTTCTGCTTTATTGACTATGCCAAAGCCTTTGACTGTGTGGATCACAAGAAACTGTGGAAAATTCTGAGAGAGATGGGAATGCCGGACCACCTGACCTGCCTCTTGAGAAACCTATATGCAGGTCAGGAAGCAACAGTTAGACCTGGACATGGAACAACAGACTGGTTCCAAATAGTAAAAGGAGTACGTCAAAGCTGTATATTGTCACCCTGCTTATTTAACTTATATGCAGAGTACATCATGAGAAACACTGGGCTGGAAGAAACACAAGATGGAATCAAGATTGCTGGGAGAAATATCAATCACCTCAGATATGCAGATGACACCACCCTTATGGTAGAAAGTGAAGAGGAACTAAAAAGCCTCTTGATGAAAGTGAAACAGGAGAGTGAAAAAGTTGGCTTAAAGCTCAACATTCAGAAAATGAAGATTATGGCATCTGGTCCCATCACTTCATGGGAAATGGATGGGGAAACAGTGGAAACAGTATCATACTTTATTTTTGGGGGCTCCAAAATCACTGCAGATGGTGATTGCAGCCATGAAACTAAAAGACGCTTACTCCTTGGAAGAAAAGTTATGACCAACCTAGATAGCATATTCAAAAGCAGAGACATTACTTTGCCAACTAAGGTCCGTCTAGTCAAGGCTATGGTTTTCCCAGTGGTCATGTATGGATGTGAGAGTTGGACTGTGAAGAAGGCTGAGTGCTGAAGAACTGATGCTTTTGAACTGTGGTGTTGGAGAAGACTCTTGAGAGTCCCTTGGACTGCAGGAAATCCAACCACTCCATTCTGAAGGAGAACAGCCCTGGGATTTCTTTGGAAGGAATGATGCTAAAGCTGAAACTCCAGTACTTTGGCCAGCTGACAAGAAGAGTTGACTCACTGGGAGGGATTGGGGGCAGGAGGAGAAGGGGACGACCCAGGATGAGATGGCTGGATGGCATCACTGACTCGATGGACTTGAGTCTGAGTGAACTCCGGGAGTTGGTGATGGACAGGGAGGCCTGGCGTGCTGCGATTCATGGGGTCGCAAAGAGTTGGACAAGACTGAGTGACTGAACTGAATGGAACTGAACTAGGATGATAAGCTCGGTAGTCTTGTGTACAGACCACCTGAAAGAGTGAATTAAATAATAATCTGGGATGGTGGAAAGGCACCTAATCCAAGAATCATTTCAACTGGGTGAATATTGGTGATGAAGTGAATATGGAGATTGAGGAAGAGAGAGTTAGGAAGATCATTAGAGCACATCATAGGGTTTACTATGTAATTTTGAAATATTAGGGCATGACTAGACAAGCACCATAGGGTTACTTCTTAGATTCCAGCCAGTAGTGTAGACAGGTTTCTGTTGGGATCAACTGGTTTTCCCCTGTGAATTCTGGTTGGCAGCGTATATCTTCTTGTTTCCATCTGGTAGGGTTAAGTTTCTAAATCTGCATGCCCATTTTAAGTCTATACATCTAATTTTGAGCAGTTTGAATAATTAAGGAGGCATGCCTATGTAGGACATTTTAATAAAATAGTTTTGTTAATGAGCAAATTTATGATGGTTTAATTTTTGCCTCACTGTGTAAAAGCAGCAGCCCAATAAATACAGTTTCTCAAGGGTCCCTGATTCCATGTGACTGTCCCTAGGTGCTCAGGGACAGGATGTCTGTGGTTTCACCACCTCGGTTGCTGCTGGGCCAGCCTTCTCTCCTCTCTGGTTCCCACGCCTGCCCTCCAGCCATGGTCTCTCCGGTCCTAAGACGGCTGCTGTCACTCCCCTTGGCCCCCAGACTGGACCAACTGTTGAGGCAACAGGAACTTGGTTTGGGATAAGCAGAAGAGATAAGATCAAAGTCTCAACACAAACAGAGTAAGAAACAGCATGCCCTTTGAGACCTTGGCGGACAGCACACTAGCCTTGTGTTTAGAAAGCCTCCGGGGCCTCACAAGGGCGATGTGGGGACAGAAAGACTGGATGAGATGTTGAAATTTCTCCATATTGTAGGTTTTCGGAGAACTCAGTTACAAATCTTAGCGTCTTTTTTTTTTTCCTTGTTCTTAGAGTTGCTTTCCAAATCAGATCTTGCTGAAATCAGGTTGAATTGTCCTCTTTGCGTCATAAGGACATGTTCAATTGAATTTTAAAACAATGTAATAGATAGCTAAAACCCTAATAATTTAAAGTGTCCACTTTAGAAAAGAAGAAGAATCAAAGTCATACATAGGTTTGAGGTTTTGTAGCTCTGCCATTCTAGTCTGAGGTCAAGACCAAAATTTTTATTTATTTATTTAAATTTAATTTTACACTGGAATATATTGATTTACAATGTTTTGTTAGTTTCAAGGGTACAGTCAAGTGATTCAGTTATGCATATACATATAATACATATATCCATTCTTTTCCAGATTCTTTTCCCACATAGGTTATTATAGAATTTTGAATAGAGTTCCCTGAGCTAAATTCTAAAAGTCATTCCTTTTCTACTAACATTTTGCTCAGCAGAATTCTTAGAGCTGCTAATTCTTTTGCTGAATTTTCTGACGTTTCCTTTTCAAGATACAATAATAAATGAACAAATTATTATAAAGAAGTGTTTCATATAATATAGAATTACTCACATAAATCTTTTTGCTAGTCTACATTTTATTAAGCAAATAATATGTTGATGCAAATATATTAGTATAGTCATATGAGCTTTCAATATTAGCCAAACAACTAGGAATCTCTGTGATTTGTTTTCACTGAGTAGTATCTTAGCACTCAGTGGTATCTTAGGAGAGAGTTGTGGGTATATTTTAAGTCACTTTAGTGGTGCCCAACTTTCTGCAACCCTATGGAACATAGCCCGCTAGGCTCCTCTGTCCATGAGATTCTCCAGGGAAGAATACTAGAGTGGGCTGCCGTGCCCTCCTCTAGGAGATCCTTCCCATCCGGGATCAACCCCACATCTCTTAAGTCTCCTGCATTGGCGGATGGGGTTTTTTTGTTTTTTAAAGTACTAGTGCCACCTGTAAGCCAAGAGACTGTCAGCCTAATTCTGCTGCTGCTGCTGCTGCTGCTAAGTCACTTCAGTCGTGTCCGGCAGCCCACCAGGCTCCCCTGTCCCTGGGATTCTCCAGGCAAGAACACTGGAGTGGGTTGCCACTTCCTTCTCCAGTGCGTGAAAGTGAAAAGTGAAAGTGAAGTCGCTCAGTCGTGTTCGACTCTTAGCGACCTCATGGACTGCAGCCCACCAGGCTCCTCTGTCCATGGGATTTTCCAGGCAAGAGTGCTGGAGTGGGGTGTCATTGCCTTCTCTGCAGCCTGATTCTAATATATATTAAAGCTTTATTTGTGCACTTTTCATTTTTTAATGAAAATTGGTATCTGGGAACTTCTGAACTACGTAACTCAAGATCTTTTGTTTATTCATGTGAAAAGAGCTTTGCTAAAACCCGCAGGAAGTTTGAATTAATTCTTGAGCTTAATATTTCTGTCAAAATGTTCCTGGAGGCCTTACATAAATGTTCAGATTCTGAGAAGTTTCTCAGTGTCCAAAGAGTGAGTTTGAAAAAGCACAACTCACACAAATAATGAATTTTCCATGAAAATCCTGAAGCCCTAGGACAGAAAGGAGGCTCCAGGACCTTTTAGCCTGGCATCCCAAGGGGATATAGACTTTTCTCAAGGGCATGACACATCCTTGTAAAGGTTTCATGGTTCTTCTCTAGCTTCCCAAAGGAATCTTTGGCAAACAAATGGTTAAACATACCAGGTCTAAGACCGCCCATTGCTCTAAATGTAATCAATCTTATTTTTACCATTAGCTAAGCATCCAGTTAAACAACAAACACTGGTTTGTCCCCAGAGTGACCTATGCTTATTTTTACATACAGAAAGTTGTAACCACAAAGGCCACACTTCTTTTTTTGGGGAGTGAGTTTTGCTGTAACATCATTCATTAACTTCCAGGCTGTGGGATTTTTTTGATTCTCACATGCTTGAGTTAGTACAGTTGACTGTGTGAACTAGGAACCCCACGACCCTGACTCACTAACCACCTTCCTGGGTTAATCTGGTCCCCTCACAGGGCCTGCCACGAGATGCCAGGCCACACTCAGGGTGAATCAGAAAAGCTAAAACTAGTTGGGGGAAAAAATAGATTAATGGCCATAGTTTATTCTTGAAATGTGTTTATTAGCTTGATCCAGTTAAATGTTAAATGAAGAAGGCATATTTAACTAGTGTTTTTCTAAATTGCTATTTTTTTTATTAAATTATTTTTACCTTATTTTGTATCTCACAGAAATAACATTCCTTGGACAACACTTTGGAAGATGTTACTGAAGGAAGAAATCAAGAATCACAGTTTCGTCACAATTGTTATATTCAATAACGGATAGTCTTGGATGCGTATAAGGTGCCTGTGGACTAGTTTAACTTTTAACCTTCATGGCAGTAGATCAGTGCCTTCACAGCTTTACTAGAAAACAGGGTCTTTTAAAAGGAAAAGTTCGATTAGGGCCAAACTTCCCTAAAGAAACTGATTTAACAGAACTTTTATTGCGCTCTCATCATGTACCAGGTGCTAGAAAGTAGGCAAAGATAAGAAAAGGACCATTTTGGTTTAGAAGTTCACAGACTCGTTTATTTTATGTGCCTGATTCGGTTACACTAGTTACTTTGGGGAACTAGAGAGAAGGAAAAGCAAAACTGAGGGGAGGGGGAAGGTTTCACAAAGAGGTGACTTTGGGTCAAGGACTGCCTGAGGACTCGGGAGCGTGTGTGTGATGTTTGGGTTCCCCCCAGCCCCCTCAATCAGAAAAGCAGGAGAAAACAGGAGCCGAGACAGGAGTGTGCCAAGGCATGACTGGCCCAGAGAACAGTGAGTAATGCCAGGCGGCAGAGAGCAGGAGAGGACTGGGAAAGAAGCAGAGGGGGAACTCAGACTCTGCTCCAAGGACACCGGAAGGAATTCAGACCTTTCTGCAAAGCAGGGCTTCCAAAGGAGAGTGGGCAAGGGGTATTAGAGTCCAACTGGCAATTTACTTTTGTCTCTTTCTTTTAAATTTTTAATGTGAGTGTGCGTGCGTGCTTTTTGCCAGTTTATCTATTAGTGGAACAGTAAATGGATATCTTATGTGGCTTAATACACATCCATAAGTAAACGTTTTCCCAGAGAGCACAGTTCAAAACGTGTGGACGACTGGTATGAAGGACTACATCTCCAATTTCAAGTAGAGGACGGAACATTATCAACTTCTAAATTAGACGATGGAGATTATTAGATCTGGGAGGATCTTGGAGTAGATACAATTTGACTGAGGGGCTTCCCAAGTGGTGCTAGTGGTAAAGAGCCTGCCTGCCAGTGCAGAAGCTGTAACAGATGCAGGTTTGATCCCTGGGTTGGGAATATCCCCTGGAGGAGGGCATGCAACCCGCTCCAGGATTCTTGCCTGGAGCATCCCCATGGACAGAGGAGCCTGATGGGCTACAGTCCATGGGGTCAAAAAGAGTCAACACGGCTGAAGCGACTTAGCACAGCACAGCTTTCTACACATGAATGAGATCTGAATGCCTAGAGATCGTTTGCTAAGTCTAACCTAGAGTGTATCCACTAACGAGTCTGGATAATCTGCCTGCATTTCCCTTGTGAAGCTCACATGTTTTTTCCTTAACTAAGGACATTCTTGCCTTTTAACAATGTTCTATAGCAAATTGAATGTAAATCCTGTGTTCGTGGCACTGATGGAAAAAACCCAAGTAATGTTAGCTGAAGAATGATGACCAAGAGACACGTAAACCCTCCTGAGGAAGTGGATCCCCATGACAGGAAGTGTTCTAGAAAAAAATTTTATTCCTAAAAGAGCATTTCAGGTGAAAGCCTGTGTCTGCAAAACTGCCACACGGTATAACCCCTTCCCCTCCAGATCGCCAGCCAGAAGGTTGTTTTTGCTCTACGATAAGGGGAAGAGACTGTACAGGCAGATAATATGCCTCAGGCTCTTGGCAATTCTCATGTCTTCGACTCTTAGCTGAATTTTTTACAATATTGCCTTCTTTTGAAATTTGCCGCCTCCGTCCTTCCCCCTCCCCCGCCCCCAGGAAGGTTTAATTTAATTAATTTTTAAATTTATTTTGGGTTTACCACATGGCATGTAGGATGTGAGTTCCCTGACCAGGCTTATTTCTTTGTTTGTTTATTATGATATCAGCAATATATTTGAAGAATTTATGTCTGTTAATTTAGAAAAAGTCTCTCAGTTTGGGTTTTTCAACTTTCCTGAAGATTGGGTGGAATATTGCATCACAGGGATCTCAGGGAGCAATGTTGATAGCACAGATGCCCACTCCCCTGCCTTGGTGATATTAATTTTAATCACCTGGCCAAGGTTTTGTCTATTTTCTCCATTTTGTTGTTATACTTTTTCCCTTTTGCAATGAAGTAATCTGTGGGGAGATACTTCGAGACTACATAAGCTTCCTGTTCCTTATCCATGTCCCTTCTCTATCTTGGTTTAGCATCCATTACTGACTCAAACCAGTCCATCCTGCAAGAAATCAGTCCTGGGTGTTCATTGGAAGGACTGGAGCTGAAGCTGAAGCTCCAATACTTTGGCCACCTGATGAGAAGAACTACTCATTGGAAAAGACCCTGATGCTGGGAAAGACTGAGGGCAGGAGGAGAAGGGGACGACAGAGGATGAGATGGTTGGATGGCATCACCGACTCAATGGTCATGAGTTTGAGTCGACTCCAGGAGTTGGTGATGGACAGAGAGGCCTGGCGTGCTGCAGTCCATGGGGTCACAAAGAATCAGACATGACTGAGTGACTGAACTGAACTGAGCTGAATCTTGCCTGAAATAATTTTTTCTTATAATAATTCTAAAGAAATGATTTTTAATTCCATCATTCTGTCTCTACGAGTCAGCTAGGGAAGAATCAACTTTGTTTTCCTCTTTTTCTTTCCTTCTTCCTTTCTTCCTCTTCCCTGTCTTTCTTATTGACATGAATTCTGATTTTTATTCAGTTTTGTTTTAATCCATTGCTGTCTTCATTTATTTTGATTCTGAAATTGTCTCAACTCTGTCTCCTTCAAAGTACGTGCTTGCATCCTTTGACTCATTCATTAATTTATGTATTTATTCATTCATTTACTGGATCATCTTTCACTTTCCTTGCCTCAGCTCCAGAATAAACCATGTCTAAAACACACAAAAACTGGTTTCTTTTGGTGAGGAATGACGTGAAGAAAACTCTGGACACTGATATCGACACTGAGATCACTGCTTCTGAGATGTATTACGTCCACGGTCTTTCAGCAGGTTTTGGCTCTCTGTTGCTACATAACAAATGACCCCAGAATGTAGTGACTTGAAACAACGATATATTATTACCTCTCATAATTGTTGTGTTGGCTGGCCTCAGCTAGGCAGTCCTTGCTTGGGCTTTTTCACACAGTTGTTAAACGGTGCCTAGGACTGGAGTTGCCTAAAGGTCCGACTGGAATGATGTCCAAGACGGCTCCCTCACAGGGCTGGCAGCTGGTGCTGGCTTGCAGCCGAGAGCTCAGCGAGGATGTCAGCTGGAGTCTCTCAGGGGTCTCTGAATGAAGCTTGGGCTTCCATAGCGCCGTGGCTGCGTTCTGAGCAGAGTCTTGACAGGAGTGAAAGAAAGAAGCTGAAACTGCCCACCTCTAACAGGCAAACCCTGGAACTGGCCCAGTGCCGTCTTCTGCATCTTCTTCTGGGGTCAGGAGGCACAGGCGTGCCCAGATTGAGGCCAGTAAAGAAGAACAGATAACCGCCTCTCTCTCTGGAAGTCTGGTGTGCGTGTACAGGGAGGGGGATGTTGGTAGTAGCCATCTTTGGAGACAAGCTACTGTTCATTTTAGAAATGGTGAGTTTACACTGATACCTCCGATTTCATCCCAACTCCACAATGATCTCCTATGTATCTTCCTTCTTCTCAGCTGTTCAGTCTAACAACACACTCGAAATAGTTTCAAGATTGCTGCGTATATAGCATGGAAAGCAAACTCGCTGCCAAGAGATCAAGATTTGCTTGTAGTACTTGTTTTTATAAAGTGAGGATTTATCATTGAAATCTTCATACCCCTTTACCTTTTTGTTTGTTCTTAACGATTTCTCTCTTTTGTTGCTTTTGTAAACAGGATTTTGTCTTTCATAATGTTCTTGAACTTGCATTTATTTGCCTACTCATACATTGATTGTGAGTGCTTTTAGTTTGAAATACACTATTTAAGAATGTCCGCAATAACTCATTGTCTTAGATGTTGCCTGTTATTTGGCTAGCTTTTAAAGGCATTTGAATTTTTTCAACCATTGAAAACATATTTCAAATTATTTTATAATAGAATCCTCTGTAAATAGTTTGGGAATATAAAGAAATTATCCATAATGCAAATCTTACCCCAATAGAAGTGTTTTAAAATTTTTATTTTAATAAGTATGTGTTTTGCTTTTTTAAAAAAAAATCAAGCACACTGACCTCATAATTCATTTCTTTTTCTAAGGCATGCATTTGGCTATCTGGTGCTGCTCCTAAGTTAAGCAATGGGCTGTGTATTTTAAGAAGATTCTCTCAGCAGTATAATAATAATTAAACATTGCCGGTGTATTAAACATGACCTACTCTAATAAACTTTGTGTAAACAGCTTTCATACTGCTTGGTATTTACACCTTCAGTGGTCTTTAAGAAAGAAGGGTGCATCAGAAATTTCCACCTGTTCTACTTTTAAGTCATTCAGAAAGTAAGCAAAAGTCAACCCTTGGAAACAAGTACAAATATAATAAATAACCCTTAAATACTTTATTAATAACCAAGGACCTAATTATCACAGAGAGTTCTCTAATCAGCCATTAATTCTGAAGCATTTGAAGAGTGCTGTTTCCTAACATCCAACAATTCTTCAGTTCTCCAGGACCGGCTGGGTGTCCAACAATTCGATTCAGTTCTGACTCTGTCTACCCAGAGTTCACATCAGATCCCCCAGATAAGGGTCTCAGTCCCACAGGGCGCACCCTCTTTGGATACCAGGGGCAAAGTTCAGAGCCAGACTTCTGACAGACAGGTGATAACCAGCTTCCTGCAGCCCCCTCCTCAGGTTTGATAATTAGCTGGAATGGCTCACAGAACTCAGGAAAACAATTCCATTACGTTTATCAATTTATGATCAAGGATATGATCCATAGCAGTCAAACGGAAAGATGGATAGAGCAAGGTGGGGGAGGGCCCAGAGTGTCCACGTCCTCTCTGGTGGACCACCCTCCAGCAGCCTGGCTCTGCGCACCAACCTGCAAGTCCCCTGAATCCTGTTCAAGAGATTAAGAGAGCTTATCTCCACCTTGGAGCTGTGTGGATGAGGTGAGAAATTCCACCCTGTCATCTCTTGGTCAGTGACTAGTTTAATCCAGAAGTTATCTAGGGGGCCCATTGAAAGTCAGTTGTTTTGTAATGAATAACAAAAGACACTTCTGTCACTCAGGAAATTCCAAGTGTTTTCGGAAATCTGTGCCAAAACTGGGGACAAAGACCCAATATATTTCTTATTATGCTACATGTAGGTATTTGCATACAAACTGTGGCTTTTCTTTGTCTTTTCATAAGGAATGGCGGAAAGAAGAAGCAACATGAGGGGAAAAAATGAATAAATTGAAAGGAAGAAAACAAGAGGAGGAAGGACGTAGAGATAAAGCAGAAAAATAACAAAGTGGAGAAAATCGTTTCTGTGCTTTAGGCAACTTTTCAAACCTCTTACAACATCCCAGAGATTTTTACAAAATTAATTTGCAGTTAAATTTGTATTAACTCTGAATGTTAATTATGATAAAAATCTCTGATCATTTCTAATTGTTTTCTCTTTCTTTTAACAATGATGATGATAAATCACACTATTGAAAGATAATGTCTTTTAAAGTTTGCTTATTGGTAAGATATCAGACTGACCACAAACTTGGATGATTGAGTATTTTCATAAATAAATAGTTCATTTTCTTAACTGGAGAAAAGATTGCAGGTATTCTTGAACACTACGAGAAAACATGACCAAATAAATGTCTTTGACACTTAATGACTCAGGAACCCCTCTGTGTGTGTGCTCAGTCGTATCCAGCTCTTTGTGACCCTGTGGACTGTATAACCTGCCATGCCGCTCTGTCCGTGAGATTTCCCAGGCAAAAATACTGGAGTGGGTTGCCATTTCCTATTCCAGGGGATCTTCCCAACCCAGAGACGGGATCAGCCAAGGTCTCTTATATCTCTTGCACTGACAAGCAGATTCTTAACCATTGAGTCACCTGGGAAGTCCCAACCACTTTAATGCAATGCAATTATTTCAGTAAAGTTAAGCTGTTAGAGTCATTAACCAGTTATAGAGTGGTTCAGTGATGTTTTCTGTTTGAAATACACATCCACCAAAGTCATGTTACCAGGTTATATAAATAAGTGTAGCAAATTTGCTTAGGACTGACTTGTCAAGTATTTATCAGGTATTTAGCTCTTTTAGACATTACTTTAAAGTGTTTAATATAGCTCCCAGGGGTAATCCAGGAACATAGGAATAATGAAAATGAGAACAGTTCTTCTTCATGGAAGAAAACTTGATTAATTGCTCTTCTCAGTCAGAATCGCTAATGGATAAATGAATAAGTGGCAGTGTCTCTTGGGAGAAATATCATTGAGAAAATTTTTATGATTACCATCGTAGCAGCAGTAAGTTTTATTCTCATTGACTTTCTAAATAATTTTATTTTTCCTCTTCATTGCCATATAATTCTAAGAAGAGAGATGTAACAATTAATTGAAGAAGTCTGAATTTCTTCTTGGCTATCAGTACAGTAGGAGAATCAATGAGAAAGGTTCAGGAAATGACACCCCAAAGACTAAACACAACACCACCAATAGCTGCTGTGTACTGAGGAATCTGTATGCAGGTCAGGAAGCAGCAGTTAGAACTGGGCATGGAACAGCAGACTGGTTCCAAACTGGGAAAGGAGTACGTCAAGGCTGTATATTGTCACCCTGCTTATTTAACTTCTATGCAGAGTACATCATAAGAAATGCTGGGCTGGATGAAGTACAAGCTGGAATCAAGATTGCCAGGAAAAATATCGATAACCTCAGATATGCAGATGATAACACCCTTATGGCAGAAAGTGAAGAAGAACTAAAAAGCCTCCTGATGAAAGTGAAAACGGAGAGTGAAAAAGTTGGCTTACAACTCAACACTCAGAAAACTAAGATCATGGCACCCATTACTTCATGGCAAATAGATGGGGAAACAATGGAAAAGGTGGCAGATTTTATTTGGGGGGCTCCAAAATCACTACAGATGGTGACTGCAGCCATGAAATTAAAAGACACTTACTCCTTGGAAGAAAAGCTATGACCAACCTAGATAGCATATTCAAAAGCAGAGACATTATTTTGCCAACAAAGGTCCATCTAGTCAAGGCTATGGTTTTTCCAGTTCTCATGTGTAGATCTGAGAGGTGAATTCTAAAGAAAGCTGAGTGCCAAAGAATTGATGCTTCTCAACTGTGGTGTTGGAGAAGACTCTTGAGAGTCCCTTGGACTGCAAGGAGATCCAACCAGTCCATCCTAAAGGAGATCAGTCCTGGGTGTTCATTGGAAGGACTGATATTGAAGCTGAAGCTCCAATACTTTGGCCACCTGATGTGAAGAGCTGACTCATTGGAAAAGACCCTGATGCTGGGAAAGATTGAAGGCAGGAGAAGAAGGGGACGACAGAGGATGAGATGGCTGGATGGCATCACTGACTCGATGGACGTGAGTCTGAGTGAACTCCAGGAGTTGGTGATGGACAGAGAGGCCTGGCGTGCTGCGATTCACGGGGTCGCAGAGCTGGACGTGACTGAGCGACTGAACTGAACTGATTGAGTGGTTTGCCAGTGTCAGTCACTGTGGCAAGGTTTTAACAGGAACTTTCTTCCTTTCCTTCAGAACTTTTGAGGTAGATATATAACTATAGACCGTATGGATGGATATGATTTTTCACCTATTGTGCCCAGTCTGTTCTGCTGAGCTGCGAAGAAATGTGTCTAATCTTTCAGATCTACAAATCCAGTGATCAACAAAGTCTAGGGTATCGTTTCTTTCTTCAAAGGCCTTTCTTCTTCATACCAAATAGTCTATATTTCCTCTTCCACTGTCTTCTTAATATTGAAATTTGTCAAGCACTCCTGTAGGTGTGGCTCCCTGAAATGTGCATAGAAATTTGATGATCTTCTAATATGGACACAATTGTGGAGAAAAAAAAAAACACTTCCTTTGTCTGGTCTATAAAACGTATGTTGTTATTCAGTCACTCACTGGTGTTTGACTCTTCGAGCCCATGGACTGCAGCACGCCAGGCCTCCCTGTCCATCACCATCTCCCAAAGTTTCCTCAAATTCATGTCCACTGAGTCAGTGATGCCATCCAACCATCTCATCCTCTGTTGGCCCCTTCTCCTCTCACCTTCAGTCTTTCCAAGCCTCAGTATTTAGCTTAGACCATAATACCTGTTGATGCTGGGAGGGATTGGGGGCAAGAGGAGAAGGGGACGACAGAGAATGAGATGGCTGGATGGCATCACTGACTCGATGGACGTGAGTCTGAGTGAACTCTGGGAGTTGGTGATGGACACGGAGGCCTGGCGTGCTGTGATTCATGGGGTCACAAAGAGTTGAACACGACTAAGCAACTGAACTGAACTGAACGGAACTGACTGATAATACCTATTGGCTCAGCTCCTTGGCATTATTGATGATATTTAAGTTTTAATGGCAATTATGGCACTAAACTGATTTTCACAAGTGAGCTACTTAGCCATAATCATCTATCCTGAATTTGTGATTATTGATGGGATGGATTTTTTAATTTATATTTTATGTATTTATTTTATATTGCTGTATAAATGTGTAACATTTATTTAGTACTTATGTATTATTTAACCATCTTGTATAAAATGCAGAAATAAGCTTTATTTTACATTTTGCTTACAGATTTGTTTATATATTGATATTATATGTCATAAATATTTACCTCATTAAGTTTGTCTTATTAGCTTCATCTATCACAACCTTAAAATCAATTTCTCTAACATTTTCTTTCCTTCTTGTCATCTCAATAACCGCTGGTGTAATACATTTTCCAATTTGTCATGCATGTCTTCACTGGAGTCACGGACCAAAAAAATTTATATGCACACGCACATAACTCATCTTGGATAGAATACCTGGCCTATACCTTTATAAAACATCACTCAAATTTAGATTTGTTCATTAGGCAGTCTTTGTTTATTTCATTGTGTCTATAACAATATACTTTGCCAGATACCTTGCTAAAGCCCTCACCAAAAAATGGAAAAAATGTTTTCTTAGTTAATCCCTATTTTACAGTAATGAGTCTCTATTCTCTAGGCATTCTCCAAATCATATTTGTTCAAAAGTTCTGTATCACAGACTAATAATGCCAAGATCACCTCTCCACAGTTTATAGCATTTATCTTTTTCTTGTTTCAAATTTGGGGAAACAGCAACTTTTCTACTGTCTTTCTACTACTTTTTATGAGGTCAACATTTCTTTAAAGATTGTGGACGATAGTTCAATGGTTAAGCTGAAATTTTTCACTGCACCTACAAGTCTCTTCATCCAAGAGACTCAACCTCATTCAGAATAAAAACTGGATCTCTTGCACTTTCTACCTTAACTTCTGGTATAATTTTATTGAATAATTAAAAAATATTTCTTCCCGATATGATAATTATCTTGACAGAGCAGAGGAAATGCTGGAACATTTTCACTTTGTCATTTATTAACATGATGCTGCTCATCCTAACCACCTATTCTTTATTTTCTTGGGGCTGCACTTACCTAAAAAAATGGTTTTTAGTTTGTTCTTGTTGTATTTTCAAGCCCTGGCTCATTCCTAGCTTTGCTAAGATGCTTTAGTCATGTCCAACTGTGTACCAGGCTGCTCTGTCCATGGGATGGATTCTCCAGGCAAGAATACTGGAGTGCGTCTTTCTCCAATTCTGAGCTTTAACCTTTCTCAAATTATTCTTATAGAAGGCTTATTTCACACTTTGTCTTCATCTTAACCATGTCACGATTTAATCTATCTTTTATTGAGCATTTTATATATGTTATCTTATTTGAAATTCACAATATTCTATGAAGCATGTATTATTATCTCATTTTACATATAAGAAATTAAATATTTTGACAAAGTCTGGCCTCTGAATAGCAGTAGAGCTGGGCTAAAATGAGCAATTTTATCTCAGAGTCTGCATGCCACTATGATACATTTGTTCCTCATTCCATGTTTTCTCTAGGCCATCTAAAAGCTCCTTTTATAAACATTTTAATAAGCCCCTTCTTGTTATTCAAAAGTATTAAGTGCAGAATAATCTTTCTGCTCTCCTGAGTCATTTTTTTCCCTTTAAAGTAATCTATATCTCACTTTCTCTGGACTTTTTGATATTTAGCTTTCTAAATTTTAGGAAGCATGTATAATACTGACTAAGAATTCCCTCCTTTCAGTTCAGTTCAGTTCAGTCCCTCAGTCATGTCCGACTCTTTGCAACCCCATGAATCACAGCACGCCAGGCCTCCCTGTCCATCACCAACTCCCGGAGTTCACTCAAACCATTGTCCATTGAACCATCCAGCCATCTCATCCTCTGTTGTCCCCTTCTCCTCCTGCCCCCAATCCCTCCCAGCACCAGGGTCTTTTCCAATGAGTCAACTCTTCGCATGAAGTGGCCAAAGTATTGGAGTTTCAGTTTCAACTTCAGTCCTTCCAATGAACACCCAGGACTGATCTCCTTTAGGATGGACTGGTTGGATCTCCTTGCAGTCCAAGGAATTCTCAAGAGTCTTCTCCAACACCGCAGTTCAGAAGCATCAATTCTTTGACGCTCAGCTTTCTTCACAATCCAACTCTCACATCCACACATGACCACTGGAAAAACCATAGCCTTGACTAGATGGACCTTTGTTGGCAAGGTAATATCTCTGCTTTTGAATATGCTATCTAAGTTGGTCATAACTTTCCTTCCAAGGAGTAAGTGTCTTTTAATTTCATGGCTGCAATCACCATCTGCAGTGATTTCAAAGCCACCCAAAATAAAGTCTGACGCTGTTTCCACTGTTTCCCCATCTATTTCCCATGAAGTGATGAGACCAGATGCCATGATCTTCGTTTTCTGAATGTTAAGCTTTAAGCCAACTTTTCCCTCTCCTCTTTCACTTTCATCAAGAGGCTTTTTAGTTCCTTTTTACTTTCTGCCATAAGAGTGGTGTCATCTGCATATCTGAGGTCATTGATATTTTTCCCAGCAATCTTGATTCCAGCTTGTGTTTCTTCCAGTCCAGCGTTTCTCATGATGTACTCTGCATAGAAGTTAAATAAGCAGGGTGACAATATACAGCCTTGATGTACTCCTTTTCCTATTTGGAACCAGTCTGTTGTTCCATGTCCAGTTCTAACTGTTGCTTCCTGACCTGCATACAGATTTCTCAAGAGGCAGGTCAGGTGGTCTGGTATTTCCATCTCTCTCAGAATTTTCCACAGTTTATTGTGATCCACACAGTCAAATGCTTTGGCATAGTCAATAAAGCAGAAATAGATGTTTTTTCTGGAAATCTCTTTCTTTTTCCATGATCTAGCAGAGGTTGGCAATTTGATCTCTGGTTCCTCTGCCTTTTCGAAAACCAGCTTGAACATCTGGAAGTTCACGGTTCATGTATTGCTGAAGACTGGCTTGGAGAATTGTGAGCATTACTTTACTAGCATGTGAGATGAGTGCAATTGTGCGGTAGTTTGAGCATTCTTTGGCATTGCCTTTCTTTGGGATTGGAATGAAAACTGACCTTTTCCAGTCCTGTGGCCACTGCTGAATTTTCCAAATTTGCTGGCATACTGAGTGCAACACTTTCACAGCATCATCATTCAGGATTTGAAATAGCTCAACTGGAATGCCATCACCTCCACTAGCTTTGTTTGTAGTGATGCTTTCAAAGGCCCACTTGACTTCACATTCCAGGAAGTCTGGCTCTAGGTGAGTGATCACACCATCGTGATTATCTGAGTTGTGAAGCTCTTTTTTATACCATATCCCCAATATAAAGATTACAGTTTATTACAAGTCTTTCATTAAAACTCTATGATCAGATTTGTTCTTGAAATTCAAGATTAGAAAAAACATATTCTCACAGCTTCTTCTACTTTCAGAAAAAATTAACTATCAACAACATAATTAAAATTCTCAAGTATATTTATTAGCATGAAAAGAGAGTCCAGTGATTATACCATGGATTTTAAAAATGGGGATAAAAGAAAAATGCCAGGCAAGTTTCACATAATCTGGATTATAACACAATAAGAATAGGTTAATAAGTGGCTAGTTTGGGACTGAACTGGCAGAAACTGCAGATGACCCAGTGGGGACAGGAGCTGATTCTTGTCCCGGTGGGAAATGCTGTGGAAAGAGGAAGAGAAGTGAAGCACTTTCAGTCATCAAAAGCCAGCAGACATTGAATATACATTTGCCAAAGGAAACAATTTCAAAAGAACACTTGTAAAATGCATGAAAAGAAATCCTCTTGGAAAGGAAACAAAACTGCAAAGTCAAAATAACACAAAGAAAGAAAAAAAGATGAAATATGAGTAAGAAAAGACAAAAGAGTCTACCCAAGAGAGCTATATCCATGAGACCAGCAGGAGTTTTAAACACACACACACACATACACACACTCACTCACACATAAGGGAAGAAATAGCCCAAATAAATGCCTTGCTCATTGAATGACAAATGATATAAAGAACTTGGTGTGAAATTTTACAAAAGAGAATTTTCTAAAAGCTCTGAGAGGAAAAACATCTTGAACATTTCCTCTACAAACACAAGATAATCAGAATAACACTGAATTTCTCAATAATATGCTCAATGACTTGTCGACAACATGCAAGAGATGGTAGAGAAGTGTTTTTAATTTTTTGAAGGAATGGTTTTCATCCTGAATTCTATACTTACCCAAACTATCAATCAAAGTTGGAGAATAGAAAAAATGTCTTAAGATATGCAAGGGCTCGGAAAACATCTCCATGAAATCATTCTTTCAGGAAGCTTCCTGAAAGAATAAATCAGGTGGAAGTCCTGGGATCTAAAAATATTGATGATGGCTAACATGATTATTTAATTTTAGCGGAAAGGAAGATAATGAGGTGGAAGTGAAAGAGAACTAAATCATTGTCTATTGCAGCAGGAAATAAATAGTGTCTGAAACCGATAAATTAAAAAAGAAAAACACAGCAGTATAAAATAAAATTTAGTGATGGCTATCACAAGAAATAGCTAAAAGCATTAAAAACTGATTATTCTTGAGAGTGGGAAGAGATTAGAAAATGGATGGTGGTTTCTCATTATTAGCTATTAAGCACCTTATTATTTTTTAATCAAAAGCTTTTGAATCAGTTAGACTAGGCTAGGTTATGCTTTAGTAGTAAATGACCCTGAAATCTCTGTCTAGCCATCTTTGGAGTTAAGTCTCTGCATAGATCAGAAATGATGGGCTTTACACTGAGGCCTTCGATTTCATGATGTCTCTTGTTTGTGTATTCCCTTCTTCTCAGCCATTCTTCCCAATTTAATAAAAAACAAAAAGCAGATTCAGGACTGCTGCACACATACCACTCTGAAAAACAAATGTATTCCTTTGAGAAGAAATCTAGAGTTGTTTGCAGTTCTCTACACAATCTCTTAAAAAGCAGAGACATAACTTTGCCAACAAAGATCCGTCTCAAGGGTATGTCAAGGGTATGGTTTTTCCAGTCGTCATGTATGGATGTGAGAGTCGGACTCTAAAGAAAGCTGAGCGCCAAAGAATTGATGCTTTTGGACTATGGTGTTGGAGAAGACTCTTGAGAGTCTCTTGGACTGCAAGGAGATCCAACCAGTCCATCCTAAAAGAGATCAGTCCTGGGTGTTCATTGGAAGGACTGATGTTGAAGCTGAAGCTCCAATACTTTGGCCACCTGATGCGAAGAGCTGATTGACTCATTGGAAAAGACCCTGATGCTGGGAAAGATTGAAGGTGGGAGGAGAAGGGGACGACAGAGAATGAGACAGCTGGATGGCATCACCGACTAGATGGACATGAGTTTGGGTAAACTCTGGGAGTTGGTGATGAACAGGGAGGCCTGAAATGCTGTGATTCATGGGGTCACAAAGAGTCGGACATGACTGAGCAACTGAACTGAACTGAACACAATCTCTGGCACTTAATTTCTAAGCAATAAAGTCAGAAAATTAATGAAAGAATAATAATAATAAAAAAAAAAAACACCTTCTTAAAGCAGGTTCCACCTAGTCTCCTAAAAACATTCTTCTAAAATGAGATTAACTTGATATTTAGAATGCAGCATCTGGAAAAATATACAGTGTCCCGTGTTTAATAAAAGGAAGTACAAGACAAGCTCAGATAATGTCAATAGGCGGAAGTGGCATGGATCACCGCCATGGAAAACTACTCAGAGAGCTCGCTGGTGTTCTTAGCAATTCTAAATATTTTGCAACATCTGAGTCACTCTACATGGGCTTTCTTTCCTCATATGCTTTCTTCTTTATCACATGCTGACTTTTGGCTTCTATTTTCTCTTTTTTTTTTTTTTTTTTGGGCGGGACTATATAATTCTCTGCTCTCTATCTCCTTAACAAGCACACCTGTAACCATGTGTTACAACAGAAATGAACCAGTCATTCTTCTGACTCCATTATTTTTGTTGTTCATGGATCAGATCTCTTGGCACAGAGCCCTTAGGCGACAGCTCTCCCACTGAGTTACAAAGGTGGAAGAATGCCCCTTGCCCTTTAAAGGAAGAAAAAGTGGAGCAAAAGCATTTAGTCAGGTTGGGCTCCAACTCAACTGAAGAGACAGATGCTGACCTACTGGAGCTAATTAATATCAGTGATCCAAAAAATGAAAGGCTAGGGTCACATGGAAATAAGAGAAACTTGCCAAAATGATCACCATACTGATACCCAAGAACAAGCCAAACATCCTGAAAACATAGAGAAAAATTCAATTCCTATAGAAATACTGTGTGGATCACAACAAACTGTGGAAAATTCTTACAGAGATGGGAATACCAGACCACCTTCTCTGTCTCCTGAGAAACCTGTATGCAGGTCAAGAAGCAACAGTTAGAACCAGACATGGAACAATGGACTCGTTCAAAATAGGGAAGGGCGTACATCAAGGCTGTATATTGTCACCCTGCTTATTTAACTTATATGCAGAGTACATCATGCAAAATCCCAGACTGGATGAAACACAAGCTGGAATCAAGATTGCCAGGAGAAATACCAATAACCTCAGATATGCAGATGACAGCAAGTGAAGAGGCGCTAAAGAGCCTCTTGATGAAAGTGAAAGGGGAGAGTGAAAAAGTTGGGCTTAAAACTCAACATTCAAAAAGCTAAGATCATGGCATCCAGTCCCATCACCTCATGGCAAGTAGACGGGAAGAAAATGGAAACAATGGCAGACTTTATGTGCTTGGGCTCCAAAATCACTGCAGATGGTGACTGCAGCCATGAAATTAAAAGATGCTTGCTCCTTGGAAGAAAAGCTATCACCAACCTCGACAGCATACTAAATACCAGAGGATCACTTTGCTGACAAAGATCCATATAGTCAAAGCTATGGTTTTCCAGTAGTCATGTATGGATGTGAGAGTTGGACTGTAAAGAAGGCTGAGCCCCCAAAGAACTGATGCTTTCTAATTGTGGTGCTAAAGAAGACCCTTGAGAGTCCCTTGGACTCCACAGAGGTCAAACCAGTCAATTCTAAAAGAAATCAACCCTGGATATTCATTAGAAAGACTGATGCTAAAGACTGACACTCCAATATTTTGGCCACACACACACACACACACACACACACACACACACACACACACAGGGCTTCCCTGGTGGCTCAGTTGGTGAAGAATCTGCCTGCATGCCACCTGCTCCTGTTCCGTAGGCCCAACCCCTGCCTCCCCCCTCTGACTGAGCTTTGCATGTTCCACTATAACCCAGGTAGATGGCCGGTGGAGGCACCTGGCTTTGGCTGCCTCCGAGAGCAGAACACTAACCTGACTGTGGTGGGCCTGCCATGCTCGCCCCCAAAAAAGCAATTCCAATCTCAAAAAGAGAATCTGCCTGCAGGAGACTCAGGTTCGATCCTTGGGCAGCATCCCCTGGAAAGAGAAAGGAGTGGCACCCTATTCCAGTATACTTGTCTGGTAAATTCCATGGGCATAGCCTGGTCAGCTACAGGCCATGGGATTGCAGAGTCGAACATGACTGAGTGACTAACACACACACGCACACACACATATATATATACATCCCTATGTTCATCACAGCATTATTTGCAATAGCTAAGCTATAGAAAAAACCCAAATGCCCAACAATATACTAATCAGTATATGAATGGATAAAGAAGATGTGATATGTATATACACACACACACACACATACACACACAAAAACTGGAACATTACTGATAAAAAAAACAACAAAATCTTGCAAATTTGCAACAACATGGATGAAACTAAGAGGGTATTATGTGAAAAAGTGGTTACCAGAAGAGAGAAGGTAAGGGGAGGAAAGAAATATATGAGGGAGACTGAGGTACACACTTTGAGTTACAAAATAAATGAGCCTTAGATATGAAATATATAGTGAGCACATAGGTATTATCTTTGTATGGTGACATATCCTAACTAGAGAGATGATAAAATATAAAAACAACAACAACAACAACAACTCTGTGTTGTACAAAGCAAAAACAAAAAGGGAAAAAAGTCTTGAGTTTAGAGGAAAGTGACAAACTTTTCCTGGAAAATTTATCCCATAAATTCAGTTTTGACTGGAAGGAGAAATCCATCAATCTAATATTTATTCTCATTAGCTCTAATCCATATGTTCAGATTGAGAAATTAGGCAAATAAGTAAATATCTTGGAAAGTCCCATGAAACTGAAGCCTTACTTCCCCTATATCATTTAGAACACACTTCGAAACTTAGAATTTATTTGATTTTGAAAACGAATTTCACAGTGGTTAAACCACTTGTACCTTGCAGAGTAGAGCAATTATTAGATACGCTAAAAATTTAAATTCTGATCTGCGTTTTGAACTATACCATCACTCCACCCTTGCATGCCTACCCCAGAAGTTTATCACGGTTTGTAAGAGAAGATTTCAGTCAAACCCAGTCATCATTAGATGACCTCACACCCTGACCTCAGTTACTCACTCAGCTGGGGCTCATTCTGACTTTTATTTTTTTCAGGTTGTTTCCACCTTCAACCTCTGAAATCAGAAAGGAAAACCTTTAGCAGTTTACTGATACAGTCCTCATTAATGAAAACAATATTATGAATGAAATTTCCAATATTTTTTAGGACTAATGCCCTTTTCAGTAAACGGTCTCTTGACAATTGCTCCGTGAACACTTAAATGTGATGATTACAGCTCTTAACATGACTATAAGTCATTACTCAAAAACTTCCTTACCACACAGTTACTGGGTCATGTGCTTCTTTCGTGCTTCTGTGCTACTATACCAAGCTTCAATTTTTGTTTGGGAAACAGACTTTGTGTCAGCAACAAAAAAATCACTGCCTTTCATGGAAACTTAAAAGAAAAAAACTTGCATTTTTAAAGTGAAATCAAGAACATGTAAACATGTATTAGGAGTATTATAATTCTAGTATCTTATTGAACGCCTGTTATGTATCAAGCTTAATGTAGCTGCAGGAATTATCACATATAATTTAATCTAGACATTGCCCTTCTGGAGTGGATACTAAGATTAACCCAATTTTGAAGAAAAAGAAATTGTTTAATAGCAATTCCTGTGTCACTCAAAGAAAGTGAAACTATTAAAGTAATTTTTGGAGAAGAAAATGAAAGTCCTAACAGCAATGGTGAGGTTGGTGAGAAGGAGGCTGATTGCTGTAGGAACAATTGGGAAACTCCTTGGTGGATATACCTGGGAAGGCACTAGAGAACCAGAGGAGACTTAAACCATTTCTAAACTTCATGAAACTAGTCTTTGCTCATCAAAAGTCATGCTTTACCTCAAGGCATCTGTGTATGGATTGAAACATCTTTGGGGGAGTTCAAAGGCTGTGTGAGAGGCTTGGCAATGATTCTCTCTAGCCAGGGAATTCTCCAGGCAAGAATACTGGAGAGGGTTGCCATTTCCTTCTCCAGGGGATCTCCCAGACCCAGGGATTGAACCCAGGTCTCCTGCATTTCAGGCAAATTCCTTACCATCTGAGCCACCAGGAAACCCCCAATATCTCTATCAAATCTCTCCAAACCTCTAACTAGATTCTAAGGTCATCTTAGACCTTGTACAGAACGCTGCCATTTCTCTTCTGTCAAAGATGAGAACGAGCCATACGGAGGAGGTCATGCTAGAAAAGATTGCTAAACTCGCAAGGGAAGAAGTTTAAGGTAAGGGCAGAAATGTAGAGAGGAAGACCAGGCATTACCAGGTTGGATGTCAGTCAGCTACTGCAGGGCGTCTTCACTACAGGCTCTGTTCCAAGTTGAGATTCTCTTTGTCTGACAAAGAGGTATCAAACCAATGATCTACAGAGCTTCGGGGATTTTTTTTAATACCCCAAGTTTAGTGAGGACTAGATTTTTATAAGCTATAATTTTGCATTGTGTTTCCCAAACTAAAATCACAATGACAGAATGATCTCTGTTTGTTTCCAAGGCAAACCATTCAATATCACAGTAATCAAAGTCTATGCCCCAACCAGTAATGCTGAAGTAGCTGAAGTTGAATGGTTCTATGAAGACTTACAAGACCATTTATTTATTTATTTATTTTTACAAGACCTTTTAGAACTAACAACCAAAAAAGATGTCCTTTTCATTATCGGGGACGGGAATGCAAAAGTAGGAAGTCAAGAAACACCTGGAGTAACAGGCAAATTGGGCCTTGGAATGTGGAATGAAGCAGGGCAAAGACTAATAGAGTTTTGCCAAGAGAACGCACTGGTCATAGCAAACACCCTCTTCCAACAACACAAGAGAAGACTCTACACATGGATATCACCAGATGGTCAACACCGATTAGATTGATTATGTTCTTTACAGCCAAACATGGAGAAGCTCTATACAGTCAACAAAAACAAGACCAGGAGCTGACTGTGGCTCAGATCATGAACTCCTTTTTACCAAATTCAGACTTAAATTGAAGAAAGCAGGGAAAACCACTAGACCATTCAGGTATGACCTAAATCAAATCTCTTATGACTATACAGTGGAAGTGAGAAATAGATTTAAGGGCCTAGATCTGATAGAGAGAGTGCGTGATGAACTATGGAATGAGGTTCGTGACATTGTACAGAATACAGGGATCAAGACCATCCCCATGGAAAAGAAATGCAAAAAAGCAAAATGGCTGTCTGGGGAGGCCTTACAAATAGCTGTGAAAAGAAGAGAGGTGAAAAACAAAGGAGAAAAGGGAAAATACAAGCATCTGAATGTAGATTTCCAAAGAATAGCAGGAAGAGATAAGAAAGCCTTCTTCAGAGATCAATGCAAAGAAACAGAGGAAAACAACAGAGTGGGAAAGACTAGAGATCTCTTCAACAAAATTAGAGATACCAAGGGAACATTTCATGCAAAGATGGGCTCGATAAAGGACAGAAATGGTATGGACCTAACAGAAGCAGAAGATATTAAGAAGAGGTGGCAAGAACACACAGAAGAACTGTACAAAAAAGATCTTCATGACCCAGATAATCACGATGGTGTGATCACTCATCTAGAGCCAGACATCCTGGAATGTGAAGTCAAGTGGGCCTTAGAAAGCATCACTACAAACAAAGCTAGTGGAGGTGATGGAATTCCAGTAGAGCTGTTTCAAATCCTGAAAGATGATGCTGTGAAAGTGTTGCACTCAATATGCCAGCAAATTTGGAAAACTCAGCAGTGGTCACAGGACTGGAAAAGGTCAGTTTTCATTCCAATCCCAAAGAAAGGCAATACCAAAGAATGCTCAAACTACTGCACAATTGCACTCACATCACATACTAGTAAAGTAATGCTCAATATTCTCCAAGCCAGGCTTTAGCAATACATGAACCGTGAACTTCCAGATATTCAAGCTGGTTTTAGAAAAGGCAGAGGAACCAGAGATCAAATTGCCAACATCTGCTGGATCACGGAAAAAGCAAAAGAGTTCCAGAAAAACATCTATTTCTGCTTTATTGACTATGGCAAAGCATTTAACTATGTGGATCACAATAAACTGTGGAAAATTCTGAAAGAGATGGGACTATCAGACCACCTGATCTGCCTCTTGAGAAATCTGTATGCAGGTCAGGAAGCAACAGTTAGAACTGGACATGGAACAACAGACTGGTTCCAAATAAGAAAAGGATTACATCAAGGCTGTATATTGTCACCCTGCTTATTTAACTTCTATGCAGAGTACATCATGAGAAATGCTGGATTGGATGAAGCACAAGCTAGAATCAAGATTGCCGGGAGAAATATCAATGACCTCTGATATGCAGATCACACCACCATTATGGCAGAAAGTGAAGAGGAACTAAAAAGCCTCTTGAAGAAAGTGAAAGTGGAGAGTGAAAAAATTGGCTTAAAGCTCAACATTCAGAAAACGAAGATCATGGCATCCGGTCCCATCACTTCCTGGGAAATAGATGGGGAAACAGTGGAAACAGTGTCAGACTTTATTTTTGGGGGGCTCCAAAATCACTGCAGATGATGACTGCAGCCATGAAATTAAAAGACACTTACTCCTTGGAAGAAAAGTTATGACCAACCTAAATAGCATATTCAAAAGCAGAGACATTACTTTGCCAACTAAGGTCAATCTAGTCAAGGCTATGGTTTTTCCTGTGGTCATGTATGGATGTGAGAGTTGGACTGTGAAGAAAGCTGAGCGCCGAAGAATTGATGCTTTTGAACTGTGGTGTTGGAGAAGAGTCTTGAGATTCCCTTGGACTGCAAGGAGATCCAACCAGTCCATTCTGAAGGAGATCAGCCCTGGGATTTCTTTGGAAGGAATGATGCTAAAGCCAAAACTCCAGTAATTTGGCCACCTCATGCAAAGAGTTGACTCATTGGAAAAGAGTCTGATGGTGGGAGGGATTGGGGGCAGGAGGAGAAGGGGACGTTCGAGGATGAGATGGCTGGTTGACATCACTGACTCGATGGACATGAATCTGAGTGAACTCTGGGAGTTGGTGATGGGCAGGGAGGCCTGCCATGCTGTGATTCATGGGATCACAAAGAGTCGGACACGACTGAGCGACTGAACTGAACTGAACTGAACTGAAGTAGTCTTTTGTTCTTCGTCAGTGTTGTCTGACTCCAGTCTGCCCACTAGCATTAATCTACATGGTCACTGCGGCTGCTGCTGCTGCTAAGCCGCTTCAGTTGTGTCTGACTCTGTGCGACCCCATCTATGACAGCCCACCATGCTCCCCCGTCCCTGGGATTCTCCAGGCAAGAACACTGGAGTCGGTTGCCATTTCCTTCTGCAATGCATGAAAGTGAAAACTGAAAGTGAAGTCGCTCAGTCATGTCCGATTTCCTATATTTGATTACAGAAGCTCCAGCCTGCATATGTATGAACCAAACAATAGCCAGGGGAGGACAAAAGTTCATTCATGAGATCGTGTCAAAGCTGCAACAGATTAGAGAAACTGGTTTTTCTCCCCATTTAAATGAAGATGGAACACAACCATATATTATTCACATTGTCTGTCCTGTCACAAGGGTAGTTAGTGACAATTGCCGCTCATAATTCTTTCTTTCATTCCTGCTAATAAATATCCATTCAGATGAGTCAGTGAGAGGAGGTGGGAAAGATTTTACGTGAATATGAATATTTATACAGAGGAACAATAAGATTCCTGCTTGATTTTGGAACTGCTGCTGCTACTGCTGCTAAGTCACTTCAGTCGTGTCCGACTCTGCGACCCCATAGACGGCAGCTCACCAGGCTCCGCCGTCCCTGGGATTCTCCAGGCAAGAACACTGGGGTGGGTTGCCATTTCCTTCTCCAATGCATGAAAGTGAAAAACTAGTTCTATTTAAAACATATCTTTTCCAAGTTGCCTTTGAATATTTAATATTAATGCTAAATTAATATATTAACAATATCATCAGCATATTAATTAAATGGATAATTTATCAAAAATATCAAAATATAATATTAATAAAATAGCAATGCCAATGATATAAAAGAAGAGAGATTTTATATAAAATTATTAAGCATAAAGTTAAAAGAGGCAACATGCCCATTCTGATATAATGAGTAAATGGTTTAGGTTTCCATCCTGTTTTGTTAGACCCAGAAACTGGATTCTAGTAAAAACTAAGGGTTATATAAGGGCTTCCCTGGTGGTTCAGTTGGTAAAGAATCCACCTGCAATGCGGGAGACCTGGGTTCAATATCTGGGTCAGGAAGAGTCCCCTGGAGAAGGGAAAGGCTACCCACCCCAGTGTTCTGGCCTGGAGAATTCCATGGACTGTATAGTCCATGGGGTCACAAAGAGTTAGACATGACTAGCAACCTTCACCTCACTTAGTTATATGAAAAAGAGTATCTTAGAAATCTTCATCAATCCAGTAAAAGACCAGATCTGCCTGCCTCAAAATGTAATTGACCTACTTAAGTGAAGTCGCTCAGTTGTGTCCAACTCTTTGCGACCCCATGGACTAGTAGCTCCTCCCTCCATGGGATTCTCCAGGCAAGAGTACTGGAGTGGGTTGCCATTTCCTTCTCCAGGGGATCTTCCCTACCCAGGGATCGAACCTGGGTCTGCCGCATTCCAGGCAGACGCTTTAACCTCTGAGCCACCAGGGAAGCCCTACTCTATTTTACCACCATTTTTCAAATGTAAGTCTTACTCCAAGTCTTTTCTGCAAATTGAATGAGAATAAAACTTTTAGCCTTTAGCAAGCCATCTATTTATTTATGAAACACTTTCTGAGCACCTTCCATGTGACAGGTACCGTACTGGGGGCTGGAGACAGAGATGATTTAGTCATTCTCTCCACCCTCAGGGAACTGGGGGCTGTTTTGGTCAGATCAGTAAGGGAGATAATCGTAGCAGTAGCTAGCATTTATGGAATGCTTTGCTTTATACCAGGTGTGTGCCTGCGTGCTCTCGCTTCAGTACTATCTCACTCTTTGTGACCCCATGGACTGTAGCCCTCCAGGCTCCTCTGTGCATGGGATTCTCCAGTCAAGAATACTGGAGTGGGTTGCTCTCCCCTCCTGGAGAAGGTAATGGCACCCCACTCCAGTACTCTTACCTGGAAAATCCATGGACGGAGGAGCCTGGTAGGCTGCAGTCCATGGGGTTGCTAAGAGTCGGACACGACTGAGTGACTTCACTTTTACTTTTCACTTTCATGCATTGGAAAGGAAATGGCAACCCACTCCAGTGTTCTTGCCTGGAGAATCCCAGGGACGGGGGAGCCTGGTGGGCGGGCTGCCGTCTATGGGGTCGCACAGAGTCGGACACGACTGAAGCGACTTAGCAGCAGCAGCAGCCGTTCCCTCCTCCAGGGAATCTTCCTGACCACCTAGGGATCGAATCCACGTCTCCTGATTTGCAGGCAGCTTCTTTACCAACTGAGCCACTGGAGAAGCCCATGTACGAGGGAGGGTTCTAAAAACTTTATTGGTACTAGCTCTTTTAATGTATAGCAGTATACTTTTAGAGATAGATATCATTATCTCATTTCACAGATGTCGAGACTGAAGCAAAGAGGAACTTGCTTCATAAGGGTATAAGGGACAATAAGACATAGTGATAGGATTCAAATACAAGCAATTTGCCTTTGTTCTCAAACATTATGCACCGAGGATGATGGAGTCAGGTCAGGGGGCAGACTTTCAGAAATAAAATGGAGCTCAGACTGAACCTTAAAGACTGAGATGGAGTTAACTAGCAGAGGGATGAGGAAGAACATGGGAGGGCATCGTAGAGATCGAGGATATGAGTCAAGACAAGGCATGAAAGTGACACCCGGCACCCGTCCATCACGTCGGGGCCCCCATGCTGCCGCTGCTGCTGGGCAGGGTCCCAGGGAAACTGATGGAAAGCGGGAGGGAGATAGGGCTTAGCAGTGAGGCTGGGCCAAGTGTAGGACTTCATCAGGTGGGCCTTGCAGACCTCCTCAGGAGACCCAGGTCTTACCCTGTTCCTTACTGTTCCATTGCTAAGCTGTGTCCAACTCTGCGACCCCATGGACTGCAGAGTGCCAGCTTCCCTGTCCTTCACTATTTCCCAGAGTTTGTACAAACTCATGTCTATAGAGTCAGTGATGCTATCCAACCATCTCATCCCCTTTTTTGCCCCCTATTCTTCATACACAACTACGTTTTATGGGGCTTTTGTCTGTTTGTCTGTTCACATTGCCTTGACCCACATTGTTTTTTTGTTTATGCAACTTTATTGAAGAAAAATAAATCAATTGCAACCAGAGCTATTACTTGATTACTCACCCATTGACAACTTGGTCATTTATTCCGTGCTATCTTAAACAGTGTATTGGAAGATAGATTAAGTAATAACTCCAAGCCTCCTAACAATTCAAATGAAAATTGCAAAATATTGGAGGCTCTATTTTGGAATATAAAGGGTGTTTGACTTCCAATTTCCATTCTCTGTGGAACAAGAACAGGTCATTCTTTTATTATTGATATGGATAAAATACATCACATTTTCTGTTCTGCTGATGCTATGAATTCAATACCAGTTCTCCAGCCACATCAGTTATGAGCATAATGTATATCACTTAGCCTCAAATCTCTAACAGTGGAAGGCTTAAACACCCATAGAAGCTGCTAGAAAAATGCTGCTTCCTTGGACGTGACAACTCAGCATCCATCACCTTTCCTCTCAGATGAGTCTCCAACTTGTTAGAGCAGCGAGGAATGGTTTTAGTCTCATAAGCAAGTTAGAGTGAAGCCACTGGCCACATAATACGCATGCTCCTTTTTTTTTTTTTTAATTCTGAACCTTGGGCAACTGTTCTCTTCCAACTACTTTACAGTTTCTGAAGGCAGTTATTGTCCAAAGCTGGAAGGACTAAGTCTTCTCAGATGAGCATGTGGATGAATGGAAGGTGGTAAACAAAAAGCAAAATTAAAACGATGAGGTCAGATAGGGGAGCTGCCAAATAAGGGAAGCAAAAAAGGAACAGTATGAATTTATTCCAGCTATATGCAGGTTATTCTGACTTTAAGGCAGCATCACACGGTATATACATCTGAGTCCATTCCAGAGCTATTCTGCTGTACTCTGTCTGTTTTATAGATCTGTGCAATCTCTGGCAGTCACTCTGGGGTCGCCTGGGTTTGGATCACATGGCAGTGAACAGAGGGATAAAAGAACTTTAGAAATAGTTGAAGCTGAGACCACTGTGATGGTAGAATACCAAGACAAATGCTGCCATTACTGTTAATACTTGGAGGATAAATTCTTTACAAATTCTTGTCATAAATGCAACCTTCGGTGGTTTAAAGGGGTAGTTGTTGGAAAAAGAATCATCAAAAACAATACTCCAGCTTGATACGGGCTGCCATTTGGTCCCATGATTGTGGCTTTCCATGAAACGTATCATCCCCCACTGGACCTGCAGAACATTGTGCCGGAAGGTCACGGGTCAAATCACTAGGCTCCTTATTAATCCATTTCAGCGCCATAGTCTGTGCTTGTCGCCTGGCTCCTTGCTATCTCAGGGTGTGCTCAAGGTCCGGCCAAAACACTTCATTATCCCGGCGGCTCTGGAGGATGGTCTCTTGGTCTCACACCGGCTCTGCCAAACACAGGCCTCCCTCATGCTAGGGCCTCAGCCTCCTGCTCACGTGGCAGCTTGACCTGCAATTTATAAATTGAGTACATATCAAGTGACTTTCCTGGGGTGGGGCCTCAGTTTCCTCATCATGATTTAAGGAGTTTGGTTTAGATGACCACTTAGATCCCTTCTAGTTGAGCTTTAAATCCATTTATCTCATCTCTTTGGTCTCTTGTTTGTGTGATTAAGTTCTTCCTAAAGTTAAACTTTACCAAGCTTAGGAATCTCTCCCTCAGCTCAATATAGGAGCGAAGTTCGGTGAAACCCTAGGTAATTACAGTTTAAAGGAGTGATGCTCCTCATTACTCACTTCAGCATGGAAGCTGGTGGTGATGCTAAGCGGTGACACAGCAGTAGCAGAATTACACGTTAGATGTGCACGCGGGTAAAACCAAATTACATACCAGCGAGCCTCGGTGCTCATAAAATGTTCTTACTGTAGTGTGTGCTAATTCTTTGTTCTTCGGCTCTCCTGACTGCAGTGAACTCTGATCCCGGGACCATGCTTTGACTGGTCACCTGTTTTCTCAGTGGCCTCAGCCCCATTTCTTGTTCTGCCAAAATCATGTCTTGTAGCCAGGCCAGCGTTCCCCTCGCAGTCTGTTGTGCTCCCTTTTGACCGCACTCTCTTTGGGGCCCTTGTTGCAGAATCCATCTTGGATTCGCCCTATTTCAAAGCTATCTTTTTCTATAGTCAATGGGCTTCGCTTCCCACCTCTCTTTAAACTTAAGTCTCATCTGTTTCATGTTCCTTGATACACTTGAAAGAAATTTCCACATGCCCAGAAATTTCCTGAAAACTACCTGTTTGCAAAAAACTTCTTGGTCATTTTTGCTTTAAGGTTTTGATTATACGTAGGAAGGAGGGATCCACCAGACTCGCAAGGCAGATGGTCTCACAGGGTGGATTTTTTCCTTCCCTTCTGCTCTCTTCTGCTCTCTCTCTCATCCCCTCCCCTTTGTCCCTTCCTTCTTTGCCCAGAAAGGATGCAAAACAGGTTTCGCAAAGGAATACAGCGTGACGAGAGCCAATCAAACTAGAATTTTGTGATTACGGAAATAAAGGGAGAAGTCAGGAATGGGGTTAAGTTGAAAACAAGTGGTACCAGGTCCTTCCTGTACATTTGTTAAAGGCAAGACACAGCTTGGCTCTAATCAGGAGCTAATGCCTAAGGGGAAAGCTGATCCACTGGACCCAGAGGACACGCGCAAGCGGCTCCAAGGTGAAGGGTGGCGTTTCTTCGGCTGAGAATTCAGAGGAATTTCTGCCATGAGTCCCCATGAAGGAGACCTGACCACGTACAGCGTTCGCAGTGGTATCTTTACAAAAAGCAGCCACACACAAAGTATTTCAAAGATCTGTACTTCGGGACTTGCATCATACCAAAACCAACTCACAAAAACCAACTTCAGAGGACGGCCCTGATGTGCTGTGCAGGGCTGGACTTCCCAAGCTGGGGAGCAGCCACTGTTCTGTGGCTCATTAGTTACAGGAAATGTTGGGGGACGGGGTACAAGCCAAAATAATTTGAATTGCAAACTCGCTTTGAAGATTGGAAATGCACATTAGAATATAAGGACTCTGGATAGTCCTTCAGTAAGGAAACGGTCTCAACTTTGTTTACCCACTTTCTCCCCAAACATGTTAAATGTGGAACTGGCTTTTATTTTTTCGTTGTGTTGTTTTTGTCTCCCAGCTCATTACTTGGGCCACTTTATTATGTTTAAGGAACAGATTAGAGGTTAATAAAATTAATTGGATGAATCAAACACAAATGTTTATCTTACTTTTTTAACACATTTTCTTACTTTCTTAATGTACTAGAAGTTACACTAGCTTCTAGACTGTTATAAAATCATGGTGGAAATTAAGTGAAATTGAATTAAATCTCACTAAGGAATTCAATGACATTTTACTTTGGGTCAGACAAAAAAGCTTTTCCTTGTCGAGTACAGGAAAATGTCCATTTTGATATTTTAAAAATGACTACTTAAAATACCGTTGACATCATTTTAACCATACTCCCTTATACCTTTTCAAATACACTGAATATTAATTTAGAAAAACTGCTGTTGGTTGAGGTTTTTTGAGCAATGGTTTTCTTTTAACTGAACTAGTGAATCATTTTAGGGATACACCATAATTAAACATAAAAGACAAACATTTCTTAGCTGTGTACCAGACACTTTCTAATCTCTAAGTGAAAATGAATAATTAACAATGCATTCTACCTTCGGTTAATTAAGGATATTTAAAGAAACACTGCTGCAAGCCTTCTGGCTCTATTATTAGGTGTACAAAATCCTCCGCAGGGCTATTTTTTCCCCAAGCAAACAAACATCAGTGAATGAAGCGCGTATGAGCTGCAAGTTCTCCCCCAAGTATCTTCCCGGCAGCGCTTTGCAGTAGGTGGTTCTTCCCCATTCTCGGTGCGTGCCCTTTTCGTTAGTTACACAGACTGGCTATTTTGGGATCACTGTTTATCTGAGGTATAAAGCCGATTCTAGCCTATCGTCATGTTTAGAACCCACATGACAATTAAATTCTCCTTCTGAGAAAATTACTAGACACAGAGAATAAATCCTCCTTTACTAGGCAGACTTTTCTGGTTAGGAGAAGTTCTTCACAGTGGGCATTTTTAAAGGGCTATGTATAATATAAGATAATATTTTATAGAGATAGATAGATAATAGTTGAAACTGATCAGTCTAGTGAGAGATATACAGTACTCCTCTTTTAAAAGTTATACACAGTACAACATATCACAACTGGAAGGGTCTTACCCCATAATTTTACAGTTTCTGAGACTGAGAGTTAGAGATGGGAAGGGATTTTCCCACGGTCACATACAAGTTACTGGAAAAAATTCGAACACATCCCGGAGGTTCTAATTCCTAGTTTTTCTCATAACAACATGCTGATAGTTCACAGAAATCTTTATAGAGAAGTCACATATTCTTTTCTCTTGATCGAATAGATTTATAAAAGCATGAGGTCATGGAGTTCATAAGTGTTTATTAAGCACTGACTATATTTGTAAATAACATGGTAGCTACACCCTGAGTCAGAATCTCCTAAAATGTGAAGAGATGCTGGTGCTTGGGGAAGCCCACCCACACTCAGGACACTTAGTGGACAGAGAAAAGGCAGACAGGTGTCACCGTCACACTGCCAGTCCTTGTCCTCTTATTCTCTGACGCCCACCCCCGTCTATACGCTGGTGACACTGAAGTACACATCTCTAGTCCGGATCTCCGTCCCGGAGTCTATTATCAGCAATCCAGAGGAAATAGGACATCTCTTAACTTCTTCAAGGTCTTAAGCTTAACATGGTGAGATCTGAGCTCGTCATCTTCAGCCCTGAATTTCTCTAGGAGTGCCCTCACCAACTCTTCCCAACCTGAAACTCTGGGCATCACCCTGAGTGCCTTCCTCTCCCCGCAACTTTCACTTCAAGTCAGTCACCAGTCTCGGAGCCGTTGCTTCCTCGGTTCTCTTTTGCACCCGTGACCTCTGCATCTGCCCTGCGGAGCTTTAGCTCAGATTCTCACCGTTTCCTGTGTCCCAACAGCCTCCTAATTTCCCACAAATTTTCTGCATCTCCTGTCACCCTCTGCCAGACCAGGAGCCAATCTTTTCTATTGTTTTGGCAACAGGAAATGTCCTGTTTCCTGTTGGGTTTCTATAAGGGTTCCTATAAGAACCCTTTCAAATTCCGTCTAATCTAGTAGTAACCACAGACCTCTGCTTAGGAAACTGGCTGATGCTACAGGCAGGTTACTTGATGTAACCTGCTGTTTGAGTTCACTACTCTTAATACTCTTCCTGAGCCTTCTTTCTGTTTCATCATATACCACGGGAAAGAGGGAAGGGGAGCATGGCAGGTAGAGACTGGCCCTTCTGGACATGTAATCTAATAGGTTTTAATCATTTTCAAGAAACACATGAGTAATTTCATCACTTACTTAGGAACAATATTCCTAGTTTGATATAGATATGAAAATATAGATATGGCATTATCTACTGTGTTCCCCTTTTTAAAATGTTTATTTAGATCTAAGACAAGAGTGAAGTTAGCAGTGTACATAGACATCAAGCAGGTTTACAAGCAAAGATTTATAAACATGAATTCATGTTGGAGTCCCTGGGAGGAGTTCTAGAAAGCATGGGTCTAGAGCGCGTGTGTGCGTGCCTGGGCTTGCACGCATGTGACCGCATGAGATTGTCTGACTGTCTCCCCCATTCATGACAAAGATGGTTTTGAGACATGGTTTCATAAATGTCAGCTGCAACTGACACCTCTGGCTTCTGAAAAGTGGCACACGTGCCTTCTGGAGATGATACGGGGATTAGCTGCTCACGCTGCCCTCTTCTCTGTAATTTTCCTCACAGGCTCAGCAATTTCACCCTTTTCATAATTTCTTTAGCCACTATTTAAGAAATTGCACGCCTTCTTTTTACCTCAAAGAAGCTGAAGAGTCTAATTTATGACACCTGCTATGGCTAGGCAACCATGTAGACCGCAGACACTTCATAACCCGGCCTTATGAGACAAGCACCTGGGATTAAAAGGGGCGCTTGTGTTTTGATCCATGGATTCTGAACCTTTTCAACCCAGTGCACTCTGGTGAATAATTTGTATGCTCAGTCAAAAAAAAAGAATCCTAAAAAAATTCACTAACTATCTCCATCTACTTAGTTACATTACATTAATTTCTCTATTTTCTTTCATTTCTCTCTCCATTTCTAGAGTATTCTAGTTGATATACCTTGGAAGGTCCTTAACACTCACATTAACTTATGTAAAAGAAAGTACATAGGCTGATATAGGGAACCATACAAAAGCAAAATAGTCCTGCAAATTCATTGGATTTTCAGAATTTGACAAGAATGCACAATCCTATATCTTCATTTTATAGATACAAAAACATATCAGGCAGATAATTCAGACTTAGGTTACAAAGTCAATAAGTAGTCAAATTGATATTAGAATTCAACATTAGGCTTCCCAGATGACTCCAGTGGTAAAAAAGAAAAAAAAAACACACACACACACAAAAACAAAAAACAAAACAAAAAAAACCCATCTGCCAATGTAGGAAACAGAAGGCTGCCGGTTCAATCCTGGGTCGGGAAGATCCCCTTGAGGAGGGCATGGCAACCCACTCTAGTATTCTTCCCTGGAGAGTCCCATGGACACAGGAGCCTGGTGGGCTACAGTCCATGGGCTCACAAAGAGTCAGACATGACTGAAGTCACTTAGTACACAGGCACTAAGATTGTTATTTCATGGAGGGCATGGGAAACAGGAGAGGTCATAGGAACGCTTGCCTTCAGGCCACACGCTCTGAGCCAGCAATTCCCAAGCCCATGTCACTAAACTACCTTTTTAGGATTAAGCATGTTGGAACAAAGGAAAATGCTGCTATACAGGTCTGGAAATACATATAAACACAGATGATGATTATTTAGGGTGAATTGGAAAGCTTGTATCCCAAGCTTCTGTTCCCTTAGCTTGCCCCCTTGCTTGCCACTTCCAACTAGAGAAATTATACCACCAGGCTTCATTAGCAGAAGTAGGCTGCATATGGCTACATCACTGTATCACGTAACTGGAAAGTCCCTTTCTGCTTTGTTACCTCTCTCCTTCTCTCTCTTTTCCTTCCTTCCTCCAGCCTTTCTTCTCATTTCATTGCATTTTTCTTTTCTTTCTCCTTTCTTTCTTCATATATTTATCAGTGTCTGTCTTGTACCAAGCACTGCAACAGTTATCACATACAGAAAGATTAGAGACTCATTGTCTTAATCAGTAAGGAGTTTAAAGTCCAGTGGGAAGATAGATCTATAAAAGCATGACTACAAGGGCAATGCAATGTCATAAGTGCTGAAATATAGCTCTAGCCACAGCATCATGGGGAGCCAGCGGAGGGAAAGCCGAATGATGGAGTTGGGTTGAAAGGAAGAGAGAGGGTGGAAAGGGCCAAGAGAGACTCGCAGGACTTCAAGAGCCGAGGCTGCATTCACGTGGTCTAGAACAAGAAGCTCCTCATTTCATTTCGTTTACGAGCATGTGCTGAGGAGCCTTCTAGCTGTTGGAAACTAAAGTGACTGATCCTGTAAATTTGCCTAGAATTTCCCTGGTGTTCAAACTGAAAGACCCACATCTCAGGCTGTTTCTCAGTTCTGAGTAAGTGCACATTTGAGGGGTTTGTGAGATATCAGTGAGAGGGGTCAAGCAGAGAGCTAACATACGTGTTCAGAATGCAGGAGGGAGCAGGGGGCGGGTGGTCAGCACAGAGGTGGTATTTAAAGCTGTGAGACTGCATAATACTGATAGTATCTTTTCTTTGTAAATTTTTATTTGGGGGATAATTGCTTTGCAATATTGCGTTGGGTTCTGCCACACAACAGTGTGAATCAGCCGTAAATATCTCTCTCTATATATATATACATATATATATGGGCTTCCCTGGTGGCTCAGAGGTTAAAGCGTCTGCCTCCAATGTGGGAGACCCAGGTTCGATCCCTGGGTCGGGAAGATCCCTTGGAGAAGGAAATGGTAACTCACTCCAGTACTCTTGCCTGGAGAATCCCATGGACGGGGAGACATGGTAGGCTACAGCCCATGGGGTCGTATTATTTCTGTTTGCTTGTCCAGTTTTATTGAGATTTAAGTGACATATAACACTGTTCGAGTCCAGAGCATATAACATAATGATGTGATATATGTATATATGTTGCAGAATGATCACCGCAATAAGTTAACATCAATCACCTCACATAGTTAAGCTTTTTTTTTCCTTGCGATGAGAACTTTTAAGATTTCTTCTTGGCAGCTTTCAAAAATACAATACAGGATTGTTAACAGTAGTCACCGTGCTGTACATGACATCACCAGCACGTATTAATCTTATCAGGGAAAGTGTTAATCTTTTTGACAACTTTTACCCATTTTCCCCACCCCCACCTGTTGTCTCTGGCAACCGCCAATCTCTTCTCTGTCTGAGCTGGCAGATTGGTTTAATCAAGGAGGCTTTTTAATGAGTAGAAACTGGTGGAACCAGGAATGGCTGAACGGTGACTGAACAGGGAGGGTAAATGTTTGGGCTGAGTAGCAATGAAAGTGGTCATGATGTGGGACCAGGCATTATTTTCTTGGTTGTCCTGTCTTCTAGTGGGTTATAGCGAGTGAGGCAACTGCGGATGGGGAGGCGCTAAACGTGGTCCTGAGTGGGGCGTGTTAGTGAGTCCCATGACCCCAGCGCTGAAGAGAGGAAGGGCGTCGCCACGGCCTCATATTCTGCATGGCTTACGTATTTTACATGTCTGCCTCTTTGAAGGCATTGATGTTAAAAATCAAAAAAATGAGTAAATGATCCAGTCATTCTAGAATCTTCCACGTCCAGAGAGAAGAGGGAAAACTCTTTGAAACCTATGTCATCTTCTCTGGTTCTCATGATACTAATTTGGGTCTTTCAATAATTTTGGCTTCTGATGGGTCTTCAGATTAACTCCTCATCACAGTGTTCTTAAGCATGCTTTGATGTTTGGTTATCTATCTCCGGCCTAACATTCAACAACTGCTTCAATCCAATGGTGGCAGCTTTATAAAGTTTCTTCTGCTAGATGATAAACATTGCTGTATTTTTATCCTGCTTTGATGCTGAAGCTGAAACTCCAATGCTTCAGCCACCTGATGGGAAGAACTGACTCGTTTGCAAAGACCATGATGCTGGAAAGATTGAAGACAGGAGGAGAAGGGGACGACGGAGAATGAGATGGTTGGATGGCGTCAGGGAAGAGATGGACATGTGTTTGAGTGAACTCCAGGGGTTGGTGAAGGACAGGGAGGCCTGGCATGCTACAGTCCATGAGGTTGCCAAGATTCAGACACGACTGGGAGACTAAACTGAACTGATCCTTTAATATCAGCAGCCTCAATATTTAGAAATGCATATTTCCTTAGCTGAGTTTCTCAGGTCATGAATAATAAAACCTGGCCCAGTGATTTATCTGGACTCAACTGTCTCTCCATGTCACCTCCAACAACCTTGCTGCAATGTGAAAATTCACCTTACAAAATTTCTTGGTTCAAGACCTCAGAAAAAAGCAAATGAACACAAGCATGCCAAGAGTCAAACATGACTTGATATTTCATGAGTTGTTTCCCATAAAATGGCTAGTCATAGATTGCTTGCTGTTGTTTGATAGCTATGGGATGTAGAGATCTTGAGAGTATGTTACAATTTAGCCATGCACGTTAAAAGTTAAAATGAACAAATGAAGGGCTAAGAATTTGAGCTTTTCCACACTCTGCAACCATTCTCTGTGTATTGTGTTTATCCCCGAGGGTAAAACGGTTTGGCCTGATCACCGGGCAGCACAGAGATGTCTGAACTGAAATCCCTCCCGGCTTGTGTTTATGTAACATGCTCTCCTTGGCCTCATCCCAGATAGGCCAGAGGGCTGCCGCTTTTATCAGGAAACCTCACCAGAAACAAAGGGTTCCTGCTTTCGTTGCAAAGTAGTCTGAAAACAAATACTGTATATTAACACATACGTACGGAATCTAGGAAAGTGGTACAGAGGAACCTGTTTACAGGGCAGGAATAGAGACGCAGATGTAGAGAAGAGACAGGTAGACACAGAAGGGCAAGGGGCGGGTGAAACACGCCGGGAGATGAGGACAGACATACACACACTGCCGAGCACAGAGCTGCTGGTGGGAGCTGCGGGGCAGCCAGGAGGTCAGCTCCGCGCTCCGCGATGACCTGGGGTGTGTGGGGGTCGGGGGAGGCCCAAGGCGGGGTGCTTGTGTATACACACGGCTGCTTCACTGTGCTGTGCAGCAGAAATTAGCACAATTCTGTAAAGCAGTTACACTCCAATAAGAAGGAAAAGACACTAGGCAGGCTTCTACCTACTGCGAGTCTCAGCTGCCCCGCTCCTGTGCTTATGGCACGACATACCACCCTTATTTCCTGTTCTTGAGTGAGTCTACATTTGTTTCAAGTTGCCTATTTTTGTTTGGTGTATGTATGTCTTTAATATCAATAAATATTTATATACACGTGTTTTCTGTGTTTATTTAATAAGCTACTATTGTTTGTGTGGTCGAGAGAAGGCAATGGCAACCCACTCCAGGGTTCTTGCCTGGAGAATCCCAGGGACAGAGGAGCCTGGTGGGCTGCCGTCTATGGGGTCGCACAGAGTCGGACACGACTGAAGCGACTTAGCAGCAGCAGCAGCAGCAGTTTGTGTGGTCAGTAAACCTCAGGTCTCCTTTACTGTCTGTTCTAAAGCAAACAACCAGCACTATTAGTGCTGCGGATGTTCAAGGAGAGATTCAGTCTAGACCACAGAATCAAGATTCCTGGAACTATCTGTGATACCCTCTACATCCTGTAAAAATATTCCACTCCTCCAAAAAGAATCTTGTAGAAACACACAATGTGCTTCTTTCAGAGAGGCTGACACTGCTCACAAAAATCTAGAATCCGTTTCCCAGCATGGTCTACAAAGCCACTGGGTAAGTCACCCGGGAGAGCATGATAGTCAATGCCTCAATTTTCTAAAATGCAGTCTTACATTTACGTATCGAAATATAATTGACGTTCAGCACTGTGTGGATGTGAAGTGCACGGCGTAGTGGTCTGACTTACAAACATCATGAAATAGCACAATAAGTTTGGATAGCATCCTTCTTCTCATATAGATACAAAACTAAAGAAATGGAAAAAAAAAATGTGTGTTTGTGATCAGAACTCAGAATTTACTTTCTGGATAACATGCTTAGATAACGTACAGCAGTGTTCATCTCGTACTGATTCGTCTTGTAACCGGGAGTTTGTGCCTTTTGGCCACCTTCATCCAGTTCCCCTTTCTCCACCCCTCCACTTTGGCTACCCACAAATATGACCTCTTTTTCTTTGAGCTTGTATGTTTATCTGTCTGTTTTTTATAATTGACTTACAACACCATGGTCATTCTTGTTACCCAACATACTGAATTTTTCTGTACATTTCAAAATCATATGACTCATTTCATGATCAGTCTAATTATGTCACCATAGAGAAATATTCCTTAGGTATCCACCGTGCTGCCTGCACTGAGCACTTCATGCCGTTTATTCTGTAGGTGGAAACGTGTGCTCTCAGGCTCCCTCACTCGTGTCTCTTCTCTCCACCCACCTCGCCTCTGGCACTCACCTGCTTGTTCTCTGGGTCTGTGACTCTGCTTCTGTTTTGTTATGTTTGACCTTTTTGTCCTTTTTAACTCACAAGTGAAATCACACAGTATTTGTCTTCCTCGGTCTTATTTCACTTAACATATTGCTCTCAAGTTCCATTCATGTTGTTGCAAACTGCAAGATTTCATTCTTTCTTGTGGCTAAGTAATATCCCATCATATTAATCCACAACTTAATCCATTTATCTACTGATGGAAGCTTAGGTTGTTTCTATATTTTGGCCAATTACAAACAATGATGCACTGAACTTAGGGTGCATATATCTTTTCTAATTAGTGTTTCTGTTTTATTTGAATAAGTACCCAGGAATAGAATTGCTGAATCATATGGTAGTTCTATTTTTAATTTCTGGAGAAATTTCCATACTGTTTTCTGTCATGCCTGCACATTCCCAAGAACAACGCACAAAGGCCTCTTTTTTCCCACACCCTCACCAACAATTGTTGGTTCTTGTCTTTTTGGATAATGGCCATTCTGACAGGTGTGAAGTGATATCTCATGGTTTTAATTTGCGTTTCCATGATGATTACTGATGTTGAGCAACTTTTCATGTGTATTTTGGTTATCTATATGCCTTCTTTGGAAGGCAAATGGATATTCAGATGCCCTGCCTATTCTGAAATCACGGTGTTTGCTTTTGTGATGTTGTGTTGTAGGAGTTTTTTTTGTATATTTTGGACTTTTAACTCCTTATCAGATGTAGAGTTTGCAGATATCTTCTCCCATTCAGTAGGTGGATTCACAGTGAGTTCTGCCTGTGTTTTCCTCTAGAAGTTTTATGGTTTCAGGTTTGCCTCTACTTCTTTAATCCATTTTGAATTTATTTTTGTGCATGGTGTGAGCGAGTAGTCCAGTTTGATTCTTTTGCGTGTGGTTGCCCAGTTTTCCCCACACCATTTATTGGAGAACTGTCTTTTCCTCCCTGTACATTTTTGCCTCCTTTAATGGCCCCAGTTGCATTAAGAACAAAGCAAACAATACAAACTCCCCACTCTTGCCCCGTCTGATTCCCCACCTTGCTTATAATAACCAGCTCTTAACAAATCTTGTGCGTTTCCAAAATACCAAGCCCTGTCCCAAGTGATGCTTTGTCGCCGTTGGATATACGTGTCTACTGAATTTTTTAGAAACCTTTAACCCTCAGTACAAGGTCCGAGGGTGAGAGTCTGGGTTCTTATACTTATGACGTTGACTTTGTGAAAATCATTTACTTTTTCATGTTCCCGTGTCTTCACCTGCCAAACGTGATTAACAGTAATTCCTTCAAGTACGTATTGAGGTCCTGTGAGGTGCACTCCCTTCACATACATGATAATGCCCTGTTCTTAAAAGGATTAGAATACATACATCAGGATAATGCCCTGTTCTTAAAAGGATCAGAATGTTTGTGCATTGCCTCTGTGAATGAAAGGTGTTATTATTAACACACTTCAGGCCCTGAAAACAAATGAAAAAGTTCTGAAAATGTTTTGATCATTGCCAGCTTTACCAGAGTAAATATTTGGCTTACCAAGGTGCCTGGGACTCAGTGACTATTTATCAAATGGATACATTTACTAAGCACTAGGACTTTAGGAAAAAAAAATCAATAGCCTTACTCTTGACCTGGCAGAATCTGTGAATAAAAGAATGAATAATAATTCCTATTGGCAAAATATGTATTTTTATGTTAAGGATGGTATCTGATATTATTTAACACTTGCACTTCATAACTTAAGAAAGGTTATACCTGAGGTATAATTTCCTAGAGACAAGAACTCTGATTAACAGTCTCCTAGAGGAACTGAAAAAGAAACATTCCTGATTCCTTTCCCTAGCTTGATCATTGAGGGTCTAGGATAACTACCCACTGTCTTTCGTCAGCTTTAATAATAGGAATTTTACTATAATAATAATAGATCCGTGCAGTGCTTTAAGCATTATCTTCATTACATGTACAAAAACTGGAACTCAGAGATCCAAGAAAGCATGGATTGGGGGTGACACAGACAGATAAGACTTCAGGCCTCCTCATTCCAAACCCAGAGCACATTCAAGCATCCTGTGATTCCCTCCTCTGGCAACTGCTTTCCCATCCATTTCTGAGTTAAAAATCGACTAACTTTACTTTAGGATAGGATGGGAAAGGAAAATTGTGATCATTTTATTAACCAAGATTTTGCCTACAAAAGAAGAAATAAACTCAATTTCAATCTGAAGATTGCTTAATTGGCAGGTTCTTCATAGAAAGAGCTATCATTATCGACTGAATTATGGAAATGTCCAGACATGTTTTATGGGCTTCCCCAGATGCTCAGCAGTAAAGAATCCACCGGCAATGCAGGAGCCGCAGCAGACACAGGTTTGATCCCTGGGTTGGGAAGATCCCCCTGGAGGAGGGCATGGCAACCCACTCCATATTCTTGCCTGGAGAATGCTATGGACAGAGGAGCCTGGCAGACTACAGTCCGTAGGGTTGCAAAGAGTCGGACATGACTGAGTGACTCAGCACACACACCAGAAATGTATTATACATACAGCGTTTCTTAATAATAACAAATCTCTTAAATATGCATACACTAAGCATCTTCTTTATCAGAAAACACAGGATGTTTATAGAAGACAACACAGAGAATTCATGTGATTTATTTGTTCTAAATAAGCTAATCAAGTGTGTTTAAGAATGGATTCCCACAATGTTGTTTCTTTTTTTATCTTGGAATTGTTACTGAATTAGTTTTACGTCAATGGAAATCCCACGCAAGCCAGCATCCGTAAGTGAAACAGTTTTTAGAACCAGAAATGGAGATCCGGTGTAGGACCGGATTCGGAGGTGTGGGACAGATAGCAGAGCTGGCTAATGAAGATGCTGCTTGAAGACTGAGGCTGTGAGGGTGTTGAGACATTCAGCCGAACCATACTGAAGGGCTGGGCCTTGGGGTGGGTCTAACCTTCTAGGGGCACTCTGAAGATAAGAAAAGCAACAGCTTTTTTATTTTTATTAATATCTTTTAAAATAATAATAACTTTATTAATTATATAATATGATTAAAATAATAATAATATTTATTGTTGATGAAGGGTTTTGAAGGTGAAGAGCCCCATGGAGAAACCTAGCTCCCCTCCTTGCCAGCTGTGTGTCTCAAATGGATTCTTCCTTCCTAATTCTGCACTTCAGTTATCCATAATAGGAAAATAATGATACCAGCATCACAGAATTGTTGGGATGATTAAATGAGACATTAGAAAAACAGTTAGCATGCTACCTGGCACTTAGTTGTTATTTAGTAAATAAAAACTTTTAGAGCTATAAAAAGAAAAACTATGTGAATTCTCAATATCTATTCTAGTGAGAAAAGAGACATATAAACATCCTGGTAATCCATGCACAACAAAGCAGAGGAGAATCCAAGCAAGTGAAACCCATTTCTGAACATAGATCAGCCTGAAAACAAAGGCCAAGTATGGGCAATGAATGGCTGCTGGGGTTGAGCGGGCCTCTCAGGCGTTACGTGTTACACATTTCCCAACAGAGGGAATTATAGCCCTGTGTACAAAGGACAGCGCATCCCAACCAAAGTCCACAGGAGTTAGCTCCAGGGAACATGATGCAAACCGACCAAAATGTTTCGCCCTGGGGATGAAGCAGCCTGCCAGGAGACCTCCTCAGAAGGAGCAGACACTCAGACCAGCACTTGCAACCTATTTACAAAGCCTCTGTCGGGGGTCATGAGTGGGAGAGCACAGGGCCACATTTATCATCCAGGGCAGCTTGGATCCATTGTGTGAGGGGATTTAATTTGAAAAAGCTGTTGGTTCAAATCACTTGGGTTTGAATCTGGACAGGGAAGCCTGGCGTGCTGCAGTCCATGGGGTCGCAGATTCGGACACGACTGAGCAACTGAACTGAACTGAAATCTTCCTTTCATTGCTTACTATCCAGCTTATTTTGGGCAAGCTGCCACTATTAATCTTCTGTTATTTTGTTCCAGATCGCCACACTTTATGCCTTAGCATCACACCCACAATCCGCTCACAGTCCTGAAGGCAGAAGTCCAGCAGCATTCTGTGGTTGGGCTCCAGGCTCCCTAGAGTCTCTGGGCTGAGGTCAAGGTGCCAGGTGGGTTGGGCTCTCATCTGATGGCTCTGGGGAAGAATTCACTTTCCAGGTCATTCACCTCCTTGGTAGAATTCTATTTCTTGCCACCATATGCCTAAGGTTCCATTTCACTCCCTCGAAGCTCCGTTGGTAAAGAATGCCCCTGCAGTGCAGGAGACCCAGATTCGATGCTTGGGTTGGGAAAATCCCCTGGAGAAGGACATGGCAACACACTCCAGTATTCTTGTCTGGGAAATCCCAGGACAGAGGAGCCTGGCGGCTACAGTCCATGGGGTCTCAAAAGAGATGAACCCAACTGAGTTACTAGCACACACCCTGTACCGCTGTCAGCCTCCAGCTACTCTTTCCTTAGAGCTCACCTGCTTTCTTCAACACATACCCTCCTCCACATGCAAAGCCAGCATTAAAATGTTTTAAGCATTAAAATCCTCATGCTTCAAATCTTTCTAACTTCCTCTTTTGTGGTCAGTCAGAGAAAACTCTCTACTTTTAAGCAATTTATTTCATTAGATCAGACTTAACCTGGGTGAATCTCTGAAACTTAAGGGAAATTGGTTTGGAACTTAAAGTACATCTGCAAACTCCCATCAACAGCAGTATCTGTATTCGCCTTTGGCTGAATAATCGGGGGGTGGAAACTTGGAGGTTCCTCTTTGGGATTTTCCTCCATATTCCCTAACCTCTCTGTGCCTCAGTCTCCTCACCGGTAAAGTGGGATAATAATAATGCATACTTCATATGGTTGCTGTGAGGATTAAGTGATTAAATGTTGTGAGGATTATGCGATTAAATGTTGTGAGGATTACATGCTCAGTGAGGTCTGACTCTTTGCAACACCATGGATTATAGTCTGCCAGGCTCCTCTGTCCATGGGGATTCTCCAGGTAAGAATCCTGGGGCGGGTTGCCATGCCCTCCTCCAGGGGATCTTTCCGACCCAGGGATCAAACCTGCGTCTCCTGCAGCTCCTGCATTGCAGGCAGATTCTTCAGGCTGAGCCACCTGGGAAGCTCTTGTGAGGATTAAATGATTAAATGCTGTGAGGATTAAATGATTAAATGCTGTGAGGATTGAATGGTGTGATATGTGCAAAGTGCCTAGAAGAATTCTGGCACGTAGGGAGAGCCAAGTGTTTATTATTACCGGTGTTGGGTCCGAGTGGCTCTGAATCTGAAGATGGTACCTAGGTGACTGCATGGTGGCCCCCGGGGTGGGCAGCAGAGCCCGTAGAAGCGGCGTTGGTGACGAGGCAGAGACATCTCTGGGGAGAGAGCAGGGCTGTGGCTACATCGGGCAGACAAGGAGGGGCCCACCAGAAGAGGGCACAACCAGGAAAGGAAGGGAAGGACGGGGCCCACTGGCGGCTGGCCAGACAGGATCCGGGGCACCCTGGCCGCTCAGAAACGCTCCAGGGGGCACTTTCCAAGCTCAGCCCCTGCTGCACATTAAAATCCCCTGGGAGCTTTTCAAAGACACTTAGCCTGGGCCTCACTCTAGACCAATTAGATTAAAATTTAAGGGCTTGTGTCTAAATAGACTTTTAAAAGCTCTCTGAGCAGTTCCATGTCCTGGGAGGATTCAAAACTACTAGGCTAAAGGGAAACACGAAATACTCCTGAAAGATACCAAAGAGCTTTGGTCATTGTTTCAGCCCCACTATCTAGGGTTGAATAGGAAGCAATTCATTTGGAAGTAAAATCTCTGCTTCTTTCGAGCAGAAAGCGCCTGGGCTTCCAGGGAGGGCAAGTGGAGGCCAGTTCTGACCTAGCTGTGGGCACAGCGGGTTGGGGGCAGGACTCATGGGACTGATGAGTCAGTTGGGATGCAGGTGAGCAGTGGGTACAAGGGCTTTGCAGGGACCCCCTCTCCCTCAGTCCTGCTGGGCTAACCTGGCCGGTGGTTCTGGGCCAGCCGGGAGGTGCAGGGGCCTCTGGATTCAAAATAACGTTGGTCGGGCTGGAGCCAGTCTTGCTGTGGTTGTTCCTGAAGATCTGATTTTTTGCTATGCTCGTTCCAGTCTAGGGAAATCAGGATTACATGTAGGGTTAAGTTTATTCTTTTTTCAGCCGCAGACTTGTCTCGGCTGACACTAAAGCCGAGTTGTGGGGTTTGGGCACAGACTAGGCGGGTAGATTAGAAAAGATTGCTATGCTCAATCAGTCGTGTGCAACTTTTTGTGACCTCATGCACTGTCGTTCACCAGGCTCCTCTTCCCGTGGGATTTTTCAGGCCAGGATATTGGACTGGGTTGCCGTTTCCTCCTCCTGGGGATCCTCCAGACCCAGGGATCGAACCTGAGTCCCTTGCATCTCCTACATTGGTAGGCAGGCAGAGTCTTTACCACTATGCCACCTGGGAAGCCTACAAACTAGAAAATTTGGCTGCAAGGAGACTGCATATGTTGCAATGTGGAGGGCAGCTCACGATTTCAACTTGGACTTTGCCAATACACCGTGAAAGCAAGCTACGTGATGGAGGGGTTTGTCATTGTTCCGTCGCTGAGTCGTGTCCAGCTCTGCGACCCCGTGGACTTCAGCGCAGCAGGCTCCTCTGTCCTCCACCATCCCCTGGAGTTTGCTCAAATGGAGGGTTGGCACTATACTAAAGCGTGTAGGGCTGTTTTGGAATGCCTGTCTCTTAGAAGGGCTTTCATGATTTCTGCAGAGCCTATTTGAGAGTACTTAGAAATACACAATTTTTAAATTTACATCGTATCTCCCTCCCCCCCACAACAATTTACATAGATTTGGGGTCTGTTTATATTAAATTCCTACATCAATTTAAAAAATTTTTATATCTTTGTCTTAATGGAAGTATAGCTGATTTACAATGTTGAGAGGTATTTGTATAGGTGTACAGCAAAGTGATTCAGTTATAGACATGTATTTTTTTCCATTTTAGGTTATTATAAGATATTGAATATTCTTCTTTATACAGTAAGTCTTTGTTGCTTATCTATTTTATTATAGTTGCTTGTGTCTGTTAATTTAATCCTTCTCTGTGAGTCTGTCTGTTTTGTATATAGATTCATTTGTATTATTTTTTAGGTTCCACATATAAATGTTATCATATACTTGTTTTTCTCTGTCTAACTTATATCACGTATTATAATATTTCTAGGTCCATCCATGTAGCTGCAAATGGCAATATTTCATTCTTAAAATTGTAAACCTTGATAATTTGCATTTTAAAGCATTTAAAGTTCCCATCTTTGTTTATATAGCTTTCTAGGAAAAGTTCAACTTCTAAGTGCCCCCTTCAGTGGTAATATTGCCATTGAGGTCTCTTAAAGTGCTTTTAAGCTTTATCTTTAAAGCACTTTCCTGAAAAGTACATTTCCCAGCAGACTACCGCACCTTACTTGACTGGGGTCCCTTGACTGGGGTCCCTTGGCTGGCCAGGCTATTGGTGGAGGAAGTTGATGAATCCAGGACCTTGAGCGCTTTCAGCTCTCTTCGCAGTGATCTCGAAGCCCAAGGCAACCACCCAACGCTCTTTCCACCTGTACACAAGTCTTCTCACTGTGCCAGTTCGACACGTCTTCCTGTCTCAGGGCCCAAAACAGACGTGAATCATTGAAGACCAAGTTAGTAGACTGATCTAGTGGGAAAATAGCTTATAGGCTGCAAGGAGCTCTCCGTGAGGGGAAGCTTGGGCCTGAGGGCAAAAAGACCTAAAGTGACTCCTGAAGTAGAAATTGGAATCCAGCACTCTTGCTTTCTAGACGAATGATAGCAAATAGAAAACAGCAGCTTTGTGTCTTCAAGGACTGTCCTTACCAGTTAAAAGCTTATCGAAACAGTCTCCAAACCAAGCAAACAGAACTACAATAGGCAGGTCACTTTCACAGCTATATTGTCAGATCCAAACTGGTTCCCTCCTCGGGCAATATGCATGTTTTCCAAGTTATGTGGAAAAGCAACTGGACAGAATTATTTTTGAGATATTAACATTCTTATGTGTTTTACAGAATTAACATAGTTTGGTTAAATTCATCATTTTTTTGGATTTTTAATATTATTCATTGATAAGCATTTTTAGACACTTTTAAAATAAACACAGCAGCATTGGGATATCATCTGCTCCTGAAACCAGCCCTGGTGTACTTCTTATAGCAGCTGGCCCAGGGCTAAAGAAGAGAAGCAGGCTGCACCTTATTTTTCCATCAGGATCCCCAGTTTTTAAATATAACCTATGGCTTTGTGGAAAATCATCAGTGATGTGAATTGTTAGATATGCAACTTAGCTATTCCAGATTTTTTCTTTTCATTTAAAAAATGCAAAACTGCCTGAGAATGTTTAAATCCCAGCACAAAAAGGCCAGTGCTATTTCAGGCTGTCTCAGAAGACTATCATAGAGAAGGGAGGGAGGCAAACGGAGGTAGACACATCTGGGATGCTATTTTCAGGCTCCTGGATCCCAGAAAGGCTCTGGAAAGCTGGAAAGAGACCAGAGTGTGAAAGGAAATGATTAATGAGTGAAGTCTGGGCAGAACCAGGAGAGTGGCTTCTCAGGGAGTGGCTGAGAACTTGAAAGCCAGGGAGATTTAGGAAAGGCAGGAAAGAACCCCTCATCTTATCAGTCCAGGGGGTAATCATATGTTTAGATTAACTAAAACTGCAAAAAAAGAAAAATCCTAGAACAAAAACTACATTTAAAAAAGCAAAACGTGGTTCCCTTTGGTTCTGAATACTGCAAAGACCTTGAGGCTGTGGATCTTTGGTCCTGGTTGCATATTAGCTTCCCCAGGAAAGCTTTAGAAAATCCCCAGGCCTGGCCCACACCTGTGGAGGCATTAGAGATCCCTAAGAACAGCTTTCCATGCTGGATACATGCAGAGGTTGCCATGATACTTGTAAACCACATGAAAACTTCTTAAAGTAATAGTCAAATCACAGCCACTTTTAAATAACAACATGATATACGTTATCGTGGGGCTTCCCAGGTGGCTCAGTGGTGAAGAATACAGCTGCCAGCGCAGGAGACTCAGGAGACACAGGTTCAGTCTCTAGGTCAGGAAGATCCCGACCTAGAGGAGGAAATGACAACCCACTCCAGGAGTCTTGCCTGAGAAATCCTGGGGACAGAGGAGCCTGGTGGGCTACAGTCCATGGAAATGCAGAGTCAGACACGACAGAACATGCATGTAAGCATGCATACATTGTTGTAAGGGAAAGCTTAGAGCTGGTTAGATGGCGAAATACGGAAACTTTCACTTTAATTTAAAGAATGACAATAGGAATGAAACAGCGTCTTTCAACAATGATTATTTAAACAAAACCATGGAGATTATTGTGTTTTGTAGACTGGTGCTTCTCAAACACTGATGTGCAAAGACAGCCTGTGGCAGCCCTCATAAGCTGAAGGCTTGGGTCTGACTGACCCGGTGGGGCTCCAGGTCCTGTTTCTCTAATGAGCTCTCGGATGAGGCTGAGAGTGCTGATCCAGGCACACGCGTGGAGCAGTTGAGGCTGCAGCAGGTTAAACAGCTTCCTTTCTCAGACACTCCAACCTGAAAAACTTCCCAGGAGGGATTCCTACGTGAGATTTGGCATAGCCACTCCCTGTCCAAGAGGGTGGAGTTGGAAGAAAAAGATGTTTCTTAATGCATCATGGATGACTCAGCCTTTACCTTGAAGATATACAGATCAGAGGGAAAGCACATTTGGTTAAAGAAATTTTATCCCTGCCGTTTCCAAAAAGTCAATTCATGCACTCCAAGATTATGTCTTGATTTGAAGTAAAATGTTAAATACCATAAATAAACCATGCTCAGTCCCTCTGTCTTTTCTGACTCTTTGCAGCTTCCTGGACTGGAGACCGCCAGGCTCCTCTGTCCATGGGATTTCCCAGGCAAGAATTCTAGAGTGGGTTGCTATCTCCTTCTCTAGGGGATCTTCCCTACCCAGGATTGAATCCTGCGTCTCCTGCATTGGCGGGCAGATTCTTTATCACTGAGCCGCCTGGGAAGCCCCAGGTAAACCATAAGCATATAAAACACCAGCAATTTCTTTCACGGTAGGAAAATAACTTGCCCCCAAAGATTGTGGCTGGGATTTTTAATCTTAAACGCAATGCCTGGTTTTTGCTCATGCTAACTTTCAGTGGCATATGTGTGACAGAGGGGGTAAAGATGCCACTGAGAAGGCAGGGAAAGGCCAGGAAGCAAGAATGCTTGGAGTTAACACTGTAAAAATTGTTTTTGATCATGCCTAAGGATATTGCATCTATTTCTTGGGAATTACTTTCTTTCTTTTTCTTGACACAAGTGAATCAAACAAACACAGATTCTCAGCTTTTTAATAAAAGACACACTACTTACAGGCTCAATGTCTTTTTAAGAATTTGCCCTAAGCAAGAGTTTCTTTAAAATTATAAATCCTTGCCAACTTTTAGTTTAGTTGGATTTTTTCTGGCTGCAGGTTTGCATTTGTTGAGTATCTGTAAAGTGTCTGGGTGTCATGCTTTCAAACGCTTATTAATTGTTGGTGCAGGGAATAGACTAATTTAAAACTCAAAGTATTTAGAATCTGTGGTTACTGTACTTTGAAGCAACATTATGGTGTTCTTGGACTTCAGTGTGTGTGTGCCCAGTCGTGTCAGATTCTTTGCGGCCCCACGGACAGTTACCCACCAGACTTCTCTCTCTCCTATGTTGGCAGGCAGGTTCTTTACCATTAGTGCCACCTGAGAAGCCCCTTCGAGTCCAATAGAATACAAGAATAAGCTAATAGTGTTTGATAAGCTGGTAGAAATGAAAGAGGAGGCAATGTAATTTTCCTAACGGGTTTTTTTTCCTTTTTGTTCCCAAATGTTTATAGCCTTTCGTATTTCAAAGGCCAGGAGAGTTATTGCATATATAAAGGATAATAGAAACTGTCCTGGACCTGGAGGTTGTGTTCCTTCCAAAGTTCCCTCTTGAAAGGGTTAGAAATGTCTCCTTTCTCTACCTTTCTGTGTTAGTGGCTCTCACCTCCAACAATCTTCAAAGAACATCTTATCTGTTCAAAACAGCAGCAGCCCTTCGAGTGTGGCTACTGAACACTTGAAGAGCTGCTTGTCCGAACTGAGCTATCCTATAAAGTATAGAATTGGAGGAGGAAATGGCAGCCCAGTCCATTATCTTTGCCTGGAAATCCTCTGGACCGAGGAGCCTGGTGCGTTACCGTCCATGGGGCTGCGAAGAGTCAGACGTGACTGAGGAAGCACACTCGTAAAGTGTGGAATATGAGCCCAACTTCCCCAGACTTAGTGCTAAAAAGAGAAATATTTCATTACTAATTTTCATACCAATTCCATGTTGAAGTAAGAAATATTTTGAATCAACTGGGTTTAAGCAGCATTATTAACATTATTTTCACCTTTTGCTTTGCGTTTTTAAAAGCAACCACTGGAAAATGTAAAATCACACACGTGGTTTACATTCAGTTTCTATTGGACAGCACTATTGCACGTATTTATCTAGATTGCTCACTTTGCTTTGGAGTAATATTCTGCTTATTGAATAGTTGCTATCCCTAAACTAAGCATTTCATCTGTATTAAGTCAATATAATTATCTCCACTTTACAAATAAGGATATTGAGCCTACAGAAGTCAGGTAACTTGCTCAAGCCGCACTTCTAGAAAGTGGGAGAGATGCATTCAAACCTCCATCTGTCTGAAACTAAAGCTCGTCTCTTCGCCAGGGTGTCCCCAGGCCAGGGCGAGAGGGAGGCGAGGGAGCCATTCGCCTTGCTTGCAAAACTCAGTAATCAAGATACACAGCGCTTTAAAGGAATATTTTAAAAATCAAAGTTAATGAAAAAAATTAATAAGGAAGAAAATATCAAAATTTTAAATACAGACAGAATTTGTTCCCCAACTTGCATGGTGAGTCCAGCCTCACCTCATTGCCGTCTTAACCCTGCCGGTTGGTCCACCTGGCCGAATGCCACTCGAGTCTGCATGCGTGGGACTGCCTTAGCAGTCCAGCGGTGAAGGCCTTCCCCTCCAATGCAGGGGGTGAGGGTTTGATCCCTGATTGGGAAGCTAAGATCCCATATGTCTCCCTGCCAGAAAACCAAAACGTAAAACAGAAGCGATATTGTAACAAATTCGATAAAGACTTTCACATATTAAAACTACCTTAGAAAAAAATCTGTATTTGTTATCTTCTAAAGAATATTATCAGTGCTTGGAAAGGGGAGCCTAGATCTCACATCTCAGAGCTGCTCCTCAAGGCATCCAGGCCTAGTGAGCTACTGAGACACCGGGGCTGCTAATAAACACACGAACAGCAAAAGGCTGAAAGGAAATAGACCGCAGTGTTTAGAGAGGGTTTTCCTCTGTGGGAGGGCGGCAGGGGGGGGTGAGGGTGGGGATGGGGGCGGAGGTTGATTTCTCCATCTCTTATAGTGCAGTCCTGGTGTGATTCTCTCAGTCCTGTCTGCATCTTACCCCAGGGACTGTACCTCCCCAGGTTCCTCTGTCCATGGAACTCTCCAGGCAAGAATACTGGAGTGCGTTACCATCCACTTGTGTGTATAACTCTTACAGTTAAAAACAGACTTTTAAAATTTTGCTGAATAAGCTTTGAACTCGATTCAAAAACTGTGGAGCAGGCAGATCTGGCCGAGAAAAGCACTTGCAACAACATTATGCAATGAGTGAAAAGCCGGGACTCTGACAGCCAGACTCAACAAACCCTGTGCGCTGTTGGGCAATCTGAGCCTGTGCATTTAACTCCCTTTGTTCAATGTGTGAATCACAGGGTGGACCTTTTCACAGCAGGCCTTTCCAAACGGCGACTGTATGACCTGGGGCTGTGATCAGGGCTGAAGGACCTCACTCATTCCTCTACCTTAGAGGCTCTCCATCCATCTGTTTGGCAGGCCAAACAGAATTTCCCAAAGAACTTTCGGCTCTCTCCTCCTGCCCCCATCCCACCAATACACACAACCTTCCATCTCTTTCTACTCTCTTTGCCAGTTAAGCTGTTTGAGAAAAAATAACCCACCTTGTTTCTACTTCTTTCCCTGTTTTCCCTGTTCAGCTCACTCCATCTCTACACAGACATTGCATTTGTGATATTTCCTGTTGACCTTCTGGTCAAATCTAGTGGACAATTTATAGTCTGCATTTTTGTGGATCTCGTAGCTACTTTTGACACCATGAACCATTGTCTCCTTTAAATACATTTTCTTCCATTTCTTTCCCTCCGTATTCTCCTGGTGTTCATTCGCATTTTTGGATTCCTTTTGAGTTTCCTTCAGAGGAATTTCCTAGAGGAAACACCCCTCCGTCTCTCCCAGTCTCCCCCCACCGTATCACCCCTTATCACCAACCTTCCCCCTAAGCTTCACCGTGTCTATTTCCATCACATTAGAAATCTTAGCCTCCATTATGGGTTTGTATTGCTCCCTTAGAATCCTTCCCCTTCCCTAAAATCAAGTCATTTAATCAAGAGTAGTAGGATAACCTGAGCTGGGGGATCTAATATCCATAGCAGATTATTCTCCTAAAAGCATCTGGTTTCTTTGCTCTCCCAGTTAGCCTGTGTCTAACTCTCACTCACCTCTGCAGCCTCAGTGTCCGAAGAAGAACCTGATACCTGTCAGTATGTATCAGTATGATTTTGGCAGGAAGGAAGAGAAATTCCAACCCCAAATGACCAAAAAAACAAACAAACAAAAAAATGTACTCTTTCAGTAACTAGAAGTCCAACAAAGAGTATACCAGGGCCACAAAATGCCAGCAAGAACTAAGGTTCTTTTCAGTCTCACCACTTGGTTACCTTCTGGGTCATCCTCTCTCTAAGGCCAGCTCCACTGTCAACATGGAAGCCAGTGGGAAGCAAGGGGACCTACAGCGTTCCCTTGTCCAAGAAGAAATTCCTGCCCTTACGTATTTCCGCACCTCAAATTAGCAGTGAATAATCAGTAATAACTGGCCCAGCCACTTTATGTGCAGGGGCAGAAAAGAGGAAGATCTATTTGGAGTATTTTACCCAGATGTGAAAATTCTTGAGGTAGACAATACGTAAAACCAACCAAACCTCATGCCTGTGATTATAGAAACCATAGTACACTGTTTAAGAACTTAACAAGGTCTTTGTGAATTTCCCCTGTATAAATCTCTCTTTTTATTCCCTTGAGCCAAGCCTTTCCAGGAGCCTTTACGTTTTCCAACTTTGCTCCAAATAATATGTTTTGTCTTACAAACTTTATTCTGCTTTTCCACTATACCTCTCAACTCTTGAAGAATCAAGGTTCTGTGTGATACTCCAAGTCTTGCTCTGAATTTCAGAAAAGAAAAACAAATTTCAGAAGCCTTCTGAAAACTCTATTTATTGAATGAATGGACCCCTCAAAACCTTCAGATTCTTCTAGCTCATTCAAATTGCCCAAACTCCAAACACTGACAAAACGCCATTGAAGGCAAGATGCTTTTCCTCTTGGCGGTGCAGCATTCTGGATGGTTCCTGGCTCTGCTATCATGCTTCCTCTTGCCCTGTTTCAGGCCTGTGTTTCCTTTCCCCCGGCTTACCTGCTATTTTTAGCCCTGTCCTCTGGATTTGTCAGTTGCATTTATCCCAGATTAAACCTCAGCATTTTCTCAGAGCTTTGCTTGAACTCAGCCCCAGCTGCTTCTGTCCTGACTACCTGGGGCTGTCAAACTCCAGGCGGCCAAATCCTCTCCATTTTCCAGCATGTGGATACTCCTCCCCCTCCTTATGCCCTCTTATGTTTAAATTTCTTTTCTTCATCCTTGTTTATCAGTCTACACTGAGAGTTTAGACTATGAGCATTAGTCTAAACGCTAATTTCCCCCTGTTCATCACCCATTACTGAATCGCCTACACGAGGAAGTACTGACCTTTACATGATATAAAACACCATTGGCTCCCCCAGACCAGAAGGACTGGCTTAGCTCAGGCTAAAAAAATCTAGTTCCTGTTAGCAGGTCCAGGCCCTATTTGGTTCCACTCGAGTTATAAGTGAATCTTGTCTAATTGAAGATCTGGCTCACTCCAGAGAAATCAGTATCTGAGTTGAGAATCAGTTGAAATGAATGAATTCAGGCCTGTCTGGGTTTTTAATATCTGAAAGGATTCTTTACATATGAAGTTGGGAAGAGGATACCATCAATCACTACGAAAGAGCAACACAAAAATTCAGACCAGAGGTGGAGGGACTTTTCCGCAATGAACCAGACAGCGGATAGTTTCAGTTGTGTGGACCTTCTCGTCTCTGTTGCAAGTACTCTGCTCTGCTTTTGTAATGCGACAGCAGCCACAGACAGTATTAAATGAGTAGCCATGGCTCTATTCCAAAAATGCTTTTATTTACAGAAGCAGGTGGGGGGCCAGACTTGGTTCGTGGGCAGTCTAGATGACCAACACAGAGACGGACGGAGGGCTCCTCCCTGGGCCGTGGTGCGTGTCAGGAGAGTGAGAGGGGTTCCTGCTGGGAGGTTGACCTGATGGTAAATAATATGAAACGCTGTCACACCCAAACAAACCCAGATATTTCATAAAGTGGAATACAACACTGGACCTTGTTGAGGCAGGTTCTTAGGAATACATTTTTAAATTGATGTATAGTTGATTTCAACTACAGTCATTGGAAGTCATCCATCAGTCATTGGAAGGACTGATGTTGAAGCTGGTACTCCAATACTTTGGCCACCTGATGCGAAGAACTGACTCATTGGAAAATACCCTGATGCTGGGAAAGATTGAAGGCGGGAGGAGAAGGGGATGACAGCGGATGAGATGGCTGGATGGCATCACCAACTCAATGGACATGAGTTTGAGCAAACTCCGGGTGTTGGTGATGGACAGGGAGGCCTGGCATGCGGTGGTCCATGGGGTCACAAAGAGTTGGACACAACTGAGCAACTGAACTGAACTGATGGTAGATTTACAGAATTGTGTTAGTTTCAGGTGTACAACATAGTGATTCGGTATTTTTGCAGATTATATTCCATTATAGGTTATTACAAGATAAGGGCTACGATACCCTGTGGCTACAGTATATTCTTGCTGTTCAGCTATGTTATACATAGTAGTTTATATCTTTGAATCTCATGCTCTAGTTTGTACCACCATCCCCTTCCCTCTCCCTGTTGTCAACCAGAAGTTCATTTCTATGTCTGTGAGTTTGTCTCTGCTTTGCATACGCACTCATTTGTATTAATTTTAGATGCTACATATGTGATGTCATCTAACATTTGTCTTTGACATTTCAGAAAACACAAGATTCTCTAGGTCCATCCAATGTTGACACAAATGACAGTATTTTATTCTTTTTAATAGCTGAATAATACTCCACTGTATCTGTATATACCACTTCTGCTTAATTGGGAATATACCTTGACTCTCCTCTGCCATTAACTCGGGTGGGAAGGGTTGAGGAATGCTGGCTGGGAGACACTTCTGTGACTGATGGCTGCATGGGAACCGGTGGGGGCTGGTCTAACCGCAGAGCCTTCATTCCCCACTGAAGTCTGAACCACGGCTAGCACTGCGCCTGCTGCGTTGTCCTGGGACTCACAAGCTGTGCCCTCTTCTGGGATTTCATGGTGGTCCCTGCCTGCTGGCCCGGGAGACTCACAGGCTTTCTTTGCAGTTTCCCGGAAGAATCCAGTTATTCTGATCGTAGTGTCCTGAAACGTTCTGCTGCTGCTCTGCTAAAATTTCTGCAACTTTTAGGTCTCTTGGGCTCATCACACCCCTGAAGATTACACACTCAGTCCATATTCGTGGTGTCACCTACCCACCAGCACGTACGAGTAGCCCCTCAGATCAATACTGAAGGCATTTTCATGGTCGAGGCTGTCATGTGCAAAGAGGTGAAACGGACCAGCTGCCAGTTTTACGAGATCCCAGCTGAGGGCGCCCAGCTTTAGCTCTTAGACTATAACACGTTGCTTTTTCTGAGTGCATTCAGTGTCACGTTTTGTACATTTTTGTGTTTTGGGGGGTGATTTTGCTGTTTAGAATGGCCTCCAAGCATAATACTGTCTGTGTAAAGTGTCCCTGACTGCAAGACGGCTGTGACATGTCTCACAGAGAAAGCACAAATGTTGGATAAGCTTCATTCAGAGATGAGTCATGGCGTGACTCAGGAATTTAATGCTGATGAATCAATAATATATATTTAATGAAGTACCTGTAAAAAACATATGTGTGCTCAAGCACTTTAGTCATAACTGTCTATTTGTGACCCCACGGACTGTAGCCTGCCAGGCTCCTCTGTCTGTGCCATTTCCCAGGCAAGACTATTGGAGTGTGTTCCCATGTCCTTCTCCAGGGGATCTTTCTGACCCAGGGATCAAACCGGCATTTCCTGTGGCTCCTGCGTTGGCAGGCGAATTCTTCACCACTGAGCCACCTAGGAAGCCAAAAAAAAAAAAAAGAAAAGAAAAGAAACACACATAAAACAAGATTGTGTATCGATTAGTTGGCGAAAATGCTGTGAGCAGGGGCTCACGGAGACCTAGTTCTGTGTTTCCCTCAGTGTCAATAGTTCAGTATTGCTAATTCAGTATTCAGTGACTTTATACAACGCAACTACCACGAAGAACAAGAATCCACTGTAACTCCACAAGCAGAACCCTGTGAACTTTGGGCCGAGCGTCAGCCGCTCTCAAGGGTGGCCCATCATTTTGCCAAGCCAGGCCCTGGAAGCCTTGATATTCAGACAGCAGAATCCCAGGCCCCAACCCAGAGGTAATGAATCCGAATCTGTATCTAAACAAGATTTCCAGGCAATTCACATTTGCACTGACATTTGAGAAGCACTGCTTTAAGGCGCGTCCATCAGGCCCACAATTATCTCACTGGTCATTTTTTTCCTCTGGTTACATCAGAAACATCTTTAGTTTTCAAATGTCAAACATTCCTGGTCAGTTACATATTTCTAGCTTGGTATTCTCCATTCACTCACTCACCAATTCATTAATTCAATCAATAAGTTTTTTTTTTTTTCTTCCTGAGCATCCATGTTATAGCAGGTATAATGCTGATAGTGAGATTACCCAGGAAAAAGCACTCAAAGACCCCCATTCTGTTAGGGACGCAGCCAGCAAACTAACGCTGTAAATGAATGAGGAGATGGCAGGACTACAACCACAAAAGAGGCGCAAAGTTGGCAGAAAAAGTAATGCTGGATGAATGTGTCTGTGAGTACTTCCGGGAGGAGTTATTTTGAACACAAAGCACCTTTAATCTCTGTCAACATGATTTAGCACAGAAGAGGGTGTTTCGAAGAATTCATTAATCCTTTCAAATCTAATATGTAACACTCCCTGCACACACGCAATGCAACTAGATTGTAATAATTTTCCTACACAGAAACAAAAATAACAGTAACAACAAAAGAAGTGTTATCTAAGAAATAAGCACAGAATATGTACAGAATGAAGGAAGTTTTGTCGTGTCCACCCTTCAAGTGTCTTTTGATCCAACTTAATAATTCAGTTTCCCTTTCCTTTCCTTACAGATTCTGAAGATTCTGCACAATGTGAAATTTTTGATCATTTTTCTGATCTCCTTTTACCTAATGTGATCTTTTTCAGGTCAGAACTCAACAAAGGAAGTTAACTGCTCTCCTGTATGTCTCTTAAGAAGTCACGAGTTTATTTCCCCTTTTATATTAAATTATATGACAGAATTGCAAAACAAAGAAGGAAAAGATATTGAATCAGATGAGCTATTGATTTGCTGGCCTCAACAGTCACTTATACCTCTCTGAAAAGCTTTCTCCTTTGAGTACAAGAAAGCCACAATTTAGCTGGCTCTCATTTTTCACTGCTTGTCACAAAAAATGCCTCCAAGCTGGTCTGCCTTAGCCTCTCCAGTTTACAAATGAGAAACCTGAGGCCCTGGAAGGTAAAGTGATTTTATGTTATGAGTCAGCAGAGCCCTGGAAAGCCAGGAGGAAATATGAGCTGCAGGCAATTGGGGATAAGCCGGGTTCTTAAATCAGCGAGTGACCTTATGAAGAGGTAAATTTGAAATGAAAAACTATAATTAACTCTCTAAGCTGGAGCTCTGTTCCATCCTATTCATCTTGGGATAATGAAAACATTCTTATAATTTCAAGAAATAAGTTGAAGGAAGGCTGTGTGGGAACGTGGAGCATCTTTGAGTCGTGCGTGTGTTTTACGAAGTCACGCTGTCTTGATGGCTGCCGTGCCACGGACACGTGTGATAGGTGTGCAACAAGGCGGAGAGGGTGCTGTGGAGTGCACGGGGGGGGGGGGCACGCATATGCTAATGCACTCCTGGGTACAAGAGGTCCGAGTCGTCCAGGAAACCATAAATAAATTAACACAAGGCTCCTCGCGATCCACTTCTACAGTCGTCGGAAGCTGGCGTATAATCAAGGGATGGATTTTGCTGTGTGGACTGAGAATAATCACCCGGGATGGTCATTCGAAAAGGCAGAGAGTTTGAGAAGCTAGAGCAGCTGGGAGCCTGGAGTGCAGGACAGTTGACCCCGCACCGCCTCTACCTCACTCTGGGACAAGTCTTCCTGGGCGAGTTCTTTCCCACCTGTTTCTCCATCCGCAAAGAGGAAGGGAAGTGAACAAGACAGCATCCCACACAGCTCTGGGGCTCTCCAATCACTTATTTGCACGACCTGCTCCCAGTGGACTCCCAAGGGAGACCCACTGTGGCCACCGCCCGCTGAGCCACCCCTGGGCACCGGTATCAATAGGCAGCCGATGATGCCTGCAAGCTCAGTCCTCTCCTCCCGTCCTTTCTCAGATGCTATTCCCTAAGTGGGAAAACTGCTCTGAGATTCCTCCCAGCATATAAGTAATTTTGAAGTCTGGCAGGAATCCTATTTTCCATAATTACTGACAGTGTGCTGGTTGGTGGTGGTGGTTCCACACTTACGACCTGGGCTCTTGCTAGGCCTCAGTTTCTTCATCCATGAAATGGGTACAATGACATTGGTTTCATGGTTTTCTTGTACGGATTAAACGCATAAGGGAGCACTGAGTGATTCTGCCTGAAAGAATACTGGCCACGTGATGGATTTCAAACAGACTTGCTCCTGTCCCACTTTCTCCACACTCTGCGGTGTATTGGTACTGAAAGACTGAGAGATAACATTCAAGATCAAGTGTGAGACAGCATTCAGGGAAGAGGGACTATTCGGCTCCTCACAGAAACCATTATGTAGGCAGGCGCTCATTCTGCTTACACAGCAGGTCCAGACTTAGATGCACCGCCAAGGCTAAGAGATGGGAGTCTTGGGCCCACGCCAGTCACCACTGCAGTCGGCGCAAGAGCAGAGGGCAGCAGGCAGGCACTCTGCCTGTCTGACGGTCCGTGCTGATGCCATACCTGTAGGGCCGAAGACCTAAAATAATACCCCTCTAACATGGGCAGTAGGGCTACTGTAATGAGCTGATGTAAAGCTTGCACAAGCTGAAAGATGCTGGAGCAGCCAAATTGCCCAGAGGAATGAGAGGAGACAGGCAGGATCGCAGCCCATGGGAAAGGATTAATGTGCTGTTGGTGCAAACCTCAACACACACAAAACCTTAAATAGACAAAAAAAAAAAAAAGTTTTTTTTTTTTTTTAATCTAAACCATCTATAGCAAGGAAGGGGTAAGAAATTCACCCTCTGGACTTAGACTTTGGATAGACAATGTTAATATGAAAGTCCCTAAGTATGCTTTAGATAAAAACCATGTAGGACAAGCTGGGTATCTGGACAGAGGTCTCTCTGGACTGTTTGATGGCAGAAAGCTCTCACAGAAAGTCCTGAGGCCAAATGGCTTTGCTCCAATTTCCCAGGTTAATGCACCCCACTGACCTCTGCCCTCACCTCCACAACACACACACACACACACACACACACACACACACACACACACACTCCTTTTGGTCTTAGCTTAGATTCTAAGAAAATCAACCATAGTAAGAACATGGCAGGGAAACCTTAAAATGCTTTATAGAGCCTGCACTTAAGTCTGGATTCTCCTTTTTAGAGAAGAAATCCACAACACAGAATGACTGAAACGTCAGAAGCTCCACACTGCAAAGAGGAGCCAAACTGCCCCTCCAGAGAATCCAGGAGAAGGGGTTCACAGGTCAGTGGGGCGCAGTAGACTCTCTTTTACCGTTGTTAGCAAAGCGGGAACTCAAGCTACAGAAGCCTCCCTTTGCAGAGGCAGATGCCCAAGGAGCAAAGCCGGAGAGGTCTCAGGCAGTGCAAACAGCGGCACGGAACGGTGCCTCACAGGCCCACGGCCCGCGCGTTCCTTCCTCGTCCTTTCTGAGCCTGGTGTGGAGACTTCCAGGCGAGAGTAGCGCTGCCCTCGACCCCGAGGGAAACGTCCCACCGCGGAGCAGTCTCCACACGTGCCATGTTCTCGGAGCTTCGCGGCTCATACGCTCAGTACGTGGCTACTGCTGCTGTCGTCACTTTGTGGGACCCCTTTGCTGGTTGTCCTAACATCTTGAGACATTAAACAGCTAAGGGACAAATTCCTGCCGTTCTTACGCAGATATTTTCATAATCTTTAAGACACACTGATTGTCAGTCAATATTTTTAGGTTTCAGTTCAGAAAATAAAAAACACAGTTCTGGCCATGAATCGAGGTGACTTGGACTTTCAGAGTCAGTATCATGCTTCAAGAACTCTTGACTTTAATCCTATAAAATAAAAGGCAAGGTGATCATTTGCAAGTTCAGGAGAAATACAGGATTGGAGTCTGAGACTGTACAGTTAAATGATATCATCCTATGAATCATCAGAATGATTGGTGCTTTTTAAGCTACACTTCTTTCCTCGCATTAGTAACCTTGTGCTTAGGCACTGCTGCCAAGGTGCTCAGGTGCTACTGAGCATCACCCAGAACAGGTCTCACTCTACAGCCTCACAAAACGGGCCGGGAGGAGAAGAGACATGTCTGCACTGGGCTCTGGCATGCATGTGAAGGCGCTGAGCATGACTGCTCAATGATGAATTCCAAAGATTGGCAAAGAGTTGGCAAGATCTTTTATAGGAAACAGTGGATGTGGGTGGACCTACGTCAAGATGGGATCTTGATCGGTTTTCCCCTCCAAGAAAATGAGTACTAGGTTAGAGATCTTCTGAGAATAAAAAGGAAACATCCGTCCTCGTGTGATCTTTTCTTCTACTCAGCCAAGGCAGCTTACCGTTGGGAAGAAGAAGAACCAAGCAAGAGAGGAGGAAGTGCTCTCATCGGAAGGGGAACATTTGAAAGTCAAATGATTCAGATATTCAGGCCAGATTCAATGATTCAAGAATGAGCCGAACTCCTGATCGCTTCATCTGTTGGTATTCCTTTCAAGTTGGCCAGTTTACATAAAATCAGAGAGCAGCATTTCCCTATTCTGTGAGCTCGTTCACCTCATGACCTCCCACAAATCCTGTGAACAGGTACCTGAGGATTTTGTGAAAGGAAAGTGAGTGAGCTTGACGCAGTCTGTAGGGAGCTGGGCATTTTTCAGGGGATGAAGCCCCCCAACTCTGCCCAGCCCCGCCCTCCTGAAGGCGCTACTGAGGCATGGAGAATAGCCTTGCATTAGTGTGCTCCCTGTAAAAATTGAATGCACTGAAAAAATAAACACGAGAGTCCACAAGTTCTGAGTTTCAAAAAGAGAGCAATAAGTGAACACTAGCCTTATCAAACACTCAGTTCAGTTCAGTCGCTCAGTCGTGTCCGACATTTGTGACCCCATGAATTGCAGCATGCCAGGCCTTCCTGTCCATCACCATCTCCCGGAGTTCACTCAGACTCACGTCCATCGAGTCCGTGATGCCATCCAGCCATCTCATCCTCGATCGTCCCCTTCTCCTACTGCCCCCAATCCCTCCCAGCATCAGAGTCTTTTCCAATGAGTCAACTCTTCTCATGAGGTGGCCAAAGTACTGGAGTTTCAGCTTTAGCATCATTCCTTCAAAGAAATCCCAGGACTGATCTCCTTCAGAATGGACTGGTTGGATCTCCTTGCAGTCCAAGGGACTCTCAAGAGTCTTCTCCAACACCACAGTTCAAAAGCATCAATTCTTTGGCACTCAGCTTTCTTCACAGTCCAACTCACATCCATACATGACCACTGGAAAAACCACAGCCTTGACTAGACGGATCTTTGTCGGCAAAGTAATATCTCTGCTTTTGAATATGCTATCTAAGTTGGTCATAACTTTCCTTCCAAGGAGTAAGCATCTTTTAATTTCATGGAGGCAATCACCATCTGCAGTGATTTTGGAGCCCCCCAAAAATAAAGTCTGACACTGTTTCCACTGTTTCCCCATCTATTTCCCATGAAGTGATGGGACCAGATGCCATGGTCTTCGTTTTCTGAATGTTGAGCTTTAAGCCAACTTTTTTACTCTCCTCTTTCACTTTCATCAAGAGGCTCTTTAGTTCCTCTTCACTTTCTGCCATCAGGGTGGTGTCCTCTGCATCTCTGAGGTGGTTGATATTCTTCCGGCCATCGTGTAAAATGAGTGTGTGAAACAGTGAGGAAGCAGTGCCTTGGCAGACAGGCTGGAGAGCCCAAAATGAGAAAAAAAGTCCAAGCATGCACAGAAAGTCAGAGACAAGAAGGGATTCAGTATTGGATAAAGGTGGCTTCTCCAAGAACTGTAGGGAAGATGGGTATTTTAATATACGGTGTTGGACATCCGGATGACGATCTGGGAAATAGAAGCTTGGGTATATAACTCATGTTACACTAACAGCATAGATTCCACATGGATCAAAAATTTAATTGTTAAAAAATCCTAAAACTATTAGAAGAAAAATGTGTGTGAGAGAGAACTTCTTTATCATTTAAAACTAAAAATCATTAAGGAAAAATTGTTAGACTAACTAAACACTTATTTCAAAAACCAAAGAAAGGAATGCTTTATGCAAGATCACAAAACAACTGACATATTGGAAAAAAGTGCTTGCACCTCATATCAAAAATATCTAAAGAACTTCTAGAAATGTATGAGGAAAAAACCCAACAACCCAGAAGAAGAATGAGCAAGGGATAAACAGATGGCTCACAAGAGAGTAAATTAAGATGATTCAAACATATGAGGAGACACTCAACCTCATAGACAGTAAGATGCATGAAAATTAAAACTACACTGAAACACGATTTTCCACCGATTAGTAAAAATCCAACATAGAGGCGCTCTGTTGGTTGGACTGCAGAGAAACAGCTGCTGACATGTATTGCTGGTGGGAGGGTGAATTATTACAGCTCCTACAGAGAACGGTTTTGCACGATGCATCAAAATTATAGATACATATTATATTTGACCAAGTGATTCCACTTCTTGATATATACACATATTTTCTACTATGGCAGTTTTAAAAATAATAGTACAAGTATCCTTCCATGAGAGAGTGGTTAAATAAATAATGATATCTTTATGTGACGGGATACTATGCATCTGTACACACACACAAAAAGAGATAATGTTGCTTAGATGGATATGGAAACAGTTCTCTGATTCACTGAAAAGGAAGAAAGGGTTCAGCAGACTATGCCCCCTTTTGGGGTAAACCGATGGGAAATGAAGGCCTGTATTAACATTTGGTATAATGAAAAAAAAAAAAAAAAAGACTGAGAAAAGTTGCCTAAAATATTTCTAACATTAGCTCCCTGGATGGTGGAGGGCTGGAGGATGAGGTGAGGCAGAAGAGTTTTAGTCCTCTAAAAGCACGAGTCTCCAAAACTACAGGTACCCTGAGTTAGAGGCACAGTCTGGGGTCGTGGAAGTGACCCACTTTGGGGCCCGACTCAGTTCAGTTCAGTCACTCAGTCGTGTCTGGCTCTTTACAACCCCATGGACTACAGCACACCAGGCCTCCCTGTCCATCACCAACTACCGGAGCTCACTCAAACTCATGTCCATTGAGTCGGTGATTCCATCCAGCCACCTCATCCTCTGTTGTCCCCTTCTCCTCCTGCCTTCAATCTTTTCCAGTTTCAGGGTCTTTTCAAATGAGTCAGCTCTTCGCATCAGGTGGCCAAAATAGTGGCGCTTCAACTTCAGCATCAGTCCTTCCAATGAATATTCAGGACTGAAGTCCATTAGGATGGACTGGCTGGATCTCCTTGCATCCAAGGGACTCTCAAGAGTCTTCTCCAGCATCACAGTTCGAAAGCATCAATTCTTCGGCACTCAGCTTTCTTCACAGTCCAACTCTCATATCCATATATGACTACTGGAAAACCCATAGATTTAACTAGACAGAACCTTGTTGGCAAAGTAATGCCTCTGCTTTTGAATATGCTATCTAGGTTGGTCATAACTTTCCCTCCAAGGAGTAAGCATCTTTTAATTTTATGGCTGCAATCACCATCTGCAGTGATTTTGGAGCCCCCCAAAAATAAAGTCTGTCACTTTTTCCATTGTTTCCCCATCTATTTGCCATGAAGTGATGGGACCGGATGCCATGATCTTAGTTCTCTGAATGCTGAGTTTTAAGCCAACTTTTTCACTCTCCTCTTTCACTTTCATCAAGAGGCTTTTGAGTTCCTCTTCACTTTCTGCCATCAGGGTGGTGTCATCTGCATATCTGAGGTTATTGATATTTCCTCCAGCAATCTTGATTCCAGCTTGTGCTTCTTCCAGCCCAGCGTTTCTCATGATGTACTCTGCATATAAGTTAAATGAGCAGGGTGACCATATATAGCCTTGATGTACTCCTTTCCCAATTCAGGATCAGATAAGTGGCTTTGGCTTTGTTACCCCAGGGGGCTTGCTCGCAGCACTGGCCAGATCTCAGACTATGACACACAGCACGTTCCAGAGTCAACGACGAGAGTAAGAAGATGCCTCAAGGAGCTGCTAGACCAAGACTTGGACTCAAGCCTTCCTTCTTCTCCTTTCCTCATTTTTTTTTCCTCCACTAGACCAACGGTGCTCAGCTAGAGGTAATTCTGCCCCACAATGGCATTTTTGGTTGTCACAAATAGGAGTATATATATTTGGCATAAAATGCCAATAATGCGGAAGATGAGAGAGTTTTCAGTAGTGTATGATACCAGGGAAAGGATGAAACCTATGAGGCAAAAGCCAAAGGGACATGAGGACTCTTGCAACACAAAGAAGGTGGCAGCCTTGAAGCCCACCCGTGTATCTGGGGTAAGGTTGGAGGAAATGGACGATTTTTCTGTGTCCTCATGTGACAAACGCTGTGAAACTTAATCCTGAAGAAGACACAAAGCAGATCGAAAAGCCCCACGCTGTAGTTCAAGAACAGTGATCAGACCCCTGCGTGTAGGGGAAGTGTGTGGTCAGTGTTGGCACAATCCCTATGGCCCATCCTTCTCACGGTCACCGTGCGGCCTGATCTGCAGGAGCCCCTGTGTTCCGAGAGACCCCTGGAGACCCAGTGAAAGCAGCATTGCCACAGAACGGTTGCCTGCGGTCTTTTCAAGGAAGTCAGCATCCTGGGAGGAGCATCCAGTTACTCCCCAAACGGGAGCAAACGGCCTGAGCACGGGGCCTGCAGGGCGCAGCCTCGTCCACCCGCCTCGCCTGCTTCAGCCCCTGCCCGGGTCCCTCGGCCCAAAAGACCCCGCGGGCTCCGCCTTCCTCCGCGGTGCTTCCCTCCAAGGCCTGCAGTGTCCTTTCCCGCCAGAGGACCTCCGTCCTCACCATTCCAGCACAGTGGGGAGGTTTTCCTAAGGCCGAAGTTCAAAAGGGAGAGGGCACTTGATCCTTTTGCTTCCAAGCAGTTCCTTGGGTACCTGGGTAAATTCTCCTGCCTTCTCTCCCGGACCAGTGTGTCCCGTTCAGGCAGTATTTAGAGCACCGTTTTCAGGAGATTACATTCTATATTTTTTCCCTTTAGGATAAAGGTACCTATTGGCCTTACATTGCCATAACTCATATAGGCCTCTCCCCAAGTAATATCTCTCCAAATAATACTTTTTTTTAAAGATTCGCTTCAAGGTGACTTGGCCTCTAGGCCGAGAAGAACTTGGCATAATTTTTAAAGTTCCATTTCACCAGATGCCCTTTTATTTCCTGTGGGAATCCATCAATTTGATGACATTGCTAATCACACCAGTGTTATCTGTTTCCCCCAAATCTACCCAGCAAAACAGTTTATATTTCTATCCCAGCTGCACTGTTTTTCAGATGACTGGCATAAACCAGAAATGCAACGTGTGAATAATTCCAGACTGTCTTATAACTAACGCATAGCTGTAGAAGTCACGACTCATAAATATCTTGCTTCTATCAACATATGGTTTTGTGATATTAGTTGGTGCTGCAGGTGGTATGTTTCCTTGTGACACTTCACGAGCTAGCTACAAATGTACAAACACCTCCAAACCCGGGACAGAAACAGGGAAACACACTCCAAATCACAAGAAGCAGGTGACAATCTTGTGTGACGCTGTGAACCGTTTCACATAGTACAAAGTAACCTCTGTTACTCTAGGGGGAACACTAAACACACACACAAAAAGTTACTTTACCCAACAGACTGGATTCAAGGCACAGACTTTCTTCTTTTGTGCTTTCCCGAAGCTTCCCTAGAACAAAAGACAATGGGTGTTTTTTCAGAGATATAAACCCCATAGGGACAAAAGAGATGCGAAAGGGCCTGACGGAATCAAAATTTTGAAAACTGGAAAGATGAGTAAGGCAGCAGGCTTGAATTTAAAACTGAGTGAATTTAAAACTGGTAGTGGGAAAAGCTGAAAACAATCCAATTTATATTGTGAACCAACACCCCCACCCCCCACCAGATTCTGGAGTTGACTGTACCAGGTACCCGTGGAGGGGGATAAAGAGACATGGGCTGGCTAGAATAAGGAGAACAATTAAAACTGCAACTAAGAAGCAGCCTCAGGTCGTCACTCCACAAGCTGGGGGACTGAGCCTCCCCACTCTGGGGGAAGATTTGGAAGTTTCTCTGCAGAAGGCCAAGAGAGAGTCCCCAAACTGGGAGGCTACGTGAAGCACAGTGAGGGATGGGGTGACTGGCATTGACTACTAAAGTGGACCTCATCCGTGTTCTTAACCAGGTCCCATTCTTAACTAGGAACACACAAGCAGGCAGGTGTGCACAGCACACAGATGCCGTCATTTGTGGTCAAGTATTAGAGTCGAAGCAAAGTGAATCCCCAGCAGGATGGAGAAATTAACTGCGGCATGTTCTTATAGAAACCCACAAAAGCAATGTTGAGTGAAAGAAGTTCAGACACACAGCGTTACCTATTGTGAGTTTCTAACTACAGAAAAGTTCAAACAAAGGAAGCAGAATCAACCTACGGTCTTAACAGTCAGGGTAGTGGTTATTCTGGGAGAGGAGGCCACAGAGCCTGGGAGGGGACCCTGGAGACCCTCTCAGAGTCTGGCAATTTTCCTTGTCTTGAGCTGAGTGTAGGTCTGTGGGTATGTTCACTTTGTGATAATTTGTTGAGCTTATGATCTTGTTGGTTTTCTGTATGAATGTACTACTTCAATAATAAAGTTTACTTTTTTAAAAGTGGGCCAACTAGCAAATCTGTGATTGAATATCAAATTTATAAGTAGGGGTTTCTTTATAAACTTGCCATCAGTGGAAACAAAATGGGTAAGGCTGTTGGAGAGAAAAGTCTCTTGACCCAGAAACCTCTACTGAGAGACATTGTACCTGTCAGAATAAGCCTGTTCTCTATGCACTCTGGATGTCTAGCCTTAACATAGCTCCATTTCTTACTAGGTCGTTTGGAGAAGTAGATTTCTAAGATGTCCATAAGATTTCATGTCCCTGGTATGTTCACACTTTCTTTTAATTACTCTGTTAAATTTCAGTTTACTGAAGTGAATGAATTTTTCAGATGTAATTAAATTCCCAGATTACCTGATCTTAAAATCAAGAGACTGTCCTGTTTGAACCTGACCTGAGGAGGTTGGAGGTTTAGTGGCTAAGTCATGTCTGACTCTTGCAACCCTGTGGATTGTAGCCCACAGGCTCCTCTGTCCATGGAATTCTCCAGGCAAGAATACTGGAGTGGGTTGCCATTCCCTTCTCCAGGGGGTCTTCCTGACCCAGGAATTGAACCCAGGTCTCCTGCATTGCAGGTAGATTTTTTTTTACCAACTAAGCTACAAGGGAAGTCCCCTTGGCCCTGATCTAATGATCGTTTAAAAATCTGAGAGAGATTTTTTTTTTGTTGTTTTGACTGGTCACAGAACAGAAAATCACACAGAAAAACCTCTGTGTGTAAATTGCTGGTGGGGATCACATGGCCAAGAGCTGCAGGCAGCTTCTAGGCACTGAGGATGGTGCCTCGGTGAAAGTCAGCAGGAAACTCAGGGACTCAGTCCTATGACCATAAGGAAATGAATTTTTCCAACAACCGGTGAGCTTGGAGGAAGACCTCAAGCCCCATGTGAAAACCATAGCTCAGGGTGACACCTTGATTTCAGCCTACTCAGATCCTGAGCAGTGATCCATCCATGTCTTGCCTGGACATTTTCTGGCTGAATCTTTTAGATAATAAATGTGTGCTGTTTTAAGCTGCTCATGTGTTAGTCACTCAGTCGTGTCCGGCTCTTTGTGACCCCCACGGACTGCAGTCCACCGGGCTCCTCCGTCCATGGGGTTCTCCAGGCAAGAACACTGGAGTGAATGGCCATTGCCTTCTCCATTTAAGCTGCTAAATCTGTGATACTTTGTTAGAAAATGAATACAGTCATCTTCTCCCAATGCTATCAGTCACCATCTCAATTTTCTATGTTAGGTAAAAGTTGATCACGGTTAGCCTGAAAGAAAAAGATTGCCTGCCCTATCAGGAAGCGAGGAATGTTGCAGCCATTGAGCCATCGAATTACAGCCTCCCCAGGGGTGTGCCCTGCGGAACTGTGTCCTCCCTAGCAGGCCACTGCTGCAGCCTCTCCAACGGTGCCCCCGAGGAGACCCGGACTGAGGAAGCAGGTCACCCTGACCCCAGAGGGTTGAGATGTTCATCAAAGGAGTGATTTCAGTGAGTCTAGACTTTCTCATCTTCCTGTACATAGAAAAGCCCTAAATTCCTTAACCTGAGATCCACGGTTTCCTTTAATGAACAATCATCTTTTGATGTTCTGGCTATCTGGTCTTTGTTGCAGAAATTCCTGTATATCCTGGCTCCCCTCCTTGCTTCTTCAGAGCAATCTCTCAGAATTATCTGAGACGCCGTGTCCTGCACTTAAGTCATCAATTTTGTCCACCAAATAAAGAGTAATTCTCAACTTCTGGGTTTTGCATGGGTCGACACTCGTTAAGTTGCCCTTTTTAAAGCTTCTAAAATTCCCTAAAATGAGAGCTCTCATGACTTCTTAGTAGCAGGTCAGTGATACCCATATTAGCACCTAAGCAGTGTTTAGAAGTCGGCCTGTCACCTCAAAGATTAAGAAGGATCAAAGGGGAAATCTGGAAAACAAAAAATAGCATTAAATCAGGTGAGCACAAACTCGTTGACCGACTCTTGAAACATTTCACACAATGAGGAATCTTTGACAGACGAGTGAGGGAAATGAACAAATGAATAAAGTGTAAGTACATGGTCACATAGAATTTGTTTTATTTAAGGAAACTAATCATAGAGTTTGTTCCAACACGGTGACAAAGGTAATTTAGATTTTTAAAAAGCTTTCAACTAATGTGTGTGTGTCAGAGGCAATAAAAGGTAGAGAAGGTGGAATTCACTCGGGGTCTGGCTATGACAAGGGAGAGATGACCCTACCCTCCCACAGCCCCCTGGGGGCATTTCCTTTGGCCCCAGCTGTTGCCGTAGATGCAGGAGGGTGGGGTCCTGGGGTGAGTCCTTTGTCTCTATGATGCTGACTGCGTAATCTGTGCATTCTGTTCCTTTCTGTGCTGGATCCGCAGCCTTTTTCTCCCATCTGAAGGTTACTTTGTATTTGTCCCCCTTCATTATGATCAACAGGGTGCCATCTTTCCAAGAGACTTATAAATAGTACTTGAGAACAAACTTCCTAGCTGTTATTAAAATCATTTCCAAGGTTTTGAGCATACATATCCGCTATGCTAAAATGGGGATTAAGCTGAGAAAAGCTGTATCTAGTAAGATCGCCCACACAGGCGCTGGCTGAATGCTTGTGGATTTGTGGAAGCAGAGAATTCCATAGTCCTTTGTGGGCTCTGCCAGGAGATTCTGAGAAATCGCCTAATTAAATCGGCACATAATGGGAGAAAACAAATTACCCCCTCCCCTGGCCTAAAGACACAATGTGCTTTTGACCAACACAGACTTTGACTACGTCTGAAGAAAGTGACCGTGTCTGAAGAAAGAAGGAGTGGTCAGCAAGGAAGACAAGAGGAGGTCAGCAGGACGGGCTCAGTGAGAGAGGAAGAATGCATGGGGGAAGGGAGAGCCATCCTCTCCTAAAGAGACGGGACTTCATGGGTGGCAGAGTCATTTTATCTAACTTCCCTAGACCGGAGAGCAGCTGTTTCCCCCAACTAAAATCCCAACCAAAGAAATTCCTACTTAAAAACTTTAGATTTCCAGGCATATTTATGAAAAAGGAGTTGTCATGGATAATAACTGAAGTGTTTCAGATTTCATGTTTGCTTGTAGCTTTGGTTATCTGCGGTGATTTAAATTTCTTACTCTTGTAAATTTACAAAACCATAAGGCCCCCACATCTGTTCCCTGAAAACGTTGTTTCAACCTATGAGATAGGTTAATTCCTGGCTCATTTAACTGATGAGGAAACCGAGACCCAGAGGTTAACGTGCCCATGTTTACCCAGCTAGCCAGTCAATGGCACAAGAGCTGGAAGAGACTTTTTAATGCGACTGCATCGAGTTCATGAATTTGGGAGAAATAAAGCCTTCATATTATTGAAACTTCTAATACATGAACATGGTATACACCTCTGTTTGTTCTACCCTCTTTAATTTCTCTATCATGCTTTACTGTCCCCTCCGTAGAGGTTTAACACATCTCTAATTCATAGGTATCTGATAGAATGCTTTTGCACTTGTACCTGTGAAATTTTTAATGTTTCATTAATGTTGTTATGTAAAAACACAATGGTTTTATATAGAGATCTTATACCCAGCAACACTGTTATATCCCTTTACTACTTCTAATGACCTATAGGTAGATTCGTTTGGGTTTTCTGCCTACCCAAATGTGTCATTTCTGAGTAACAAGTTTTATTTCTTCTTTTGTACTCTTCGCCTCTTTTCTTTCTTTCTCTTGTCTCATTGCACTGGGTAAGACTTTTAGCGCAGTTTTGGGTAACAGGCCTTCCTGTGGCATATCTGATCTCACCATTAATTTTGCTGTAAGATTTTTATAGATGTCCTTTATCAGATTAAGGAGGGCTTCTTTCTTCTTAGTTGGCTAATGATTTTTATTATGAATAAATGTTATATTTTAATAAAGGCAATTATGCTTCTATTGAGACAGGTGATTTTCCTTCTCTTTTCAGTTAATGTGTTGAACTATACAGGTTAATTTCAACGGTTAACTTGAGACCCAGAGTTCTTAGAATAAACCGAGCTTGTTCATGCTATATAGTATTAGATTTGGCTTGCTAATACACTATTTAATATTGTTACATTTATAATCATGAGAAATTGACTGCAATTCTTTCTTGCAAAAGAAAGGTCATTTTATCTTGTTGGATTTCAGGATCAAAACTTGAATAGCTTCACAAAACAAGTTGTAAATTACTCCCTCCACTTTTATTTGCTGAAGAATTTGTGAAACATTGATGTTATTTCTTCATTAATTGTTTGGAAGAATTTCCTTGTAAAGCCTTTTGGATCTAGAATAATGTTTGTGTTAGAAGCAGATTTACCATACAGCTAGTATTATTCTGTCTTACCAAGGGTCCTGACACAAAGATATAGAACCAAAGGTCATACTGCCTTATAGTCTTATCCTATGGTCCCTCCCACCAAAAGGTGACAAATAAGCTGATAATGCAGAAAACCCTCTTCTCATCCCTCAGATACATGGATTGTAAGCAGAGAATGTAGTTCTTTCCAATGAGTAGTCAGAATAAAAGTCCTATCCTGTCAGGAATACCCTTGAAAATGCCCTGAAATATTTCTAGATGTTTTTTTGTGGTTTCACAATAGCAAGTTATAAACCTGACATTTTACTAACTTATCAGTAATAAAATGACACTATTTGATCAGTTAGAAAAAAAGATCTTAATTATCTTATTTTCAGAATATGGAAATCACGTTACAAAATTTTTGTTACTTATAAAGATAACTAAAGTGTTTAAGACAAATGGTATAGAACAAATTATTAGAAGTGTGTCAGCATCTAATTAGTAAAAGAAATATATTATTTTTCTGGAGACAGTTATATTCTGATATTGGGCAGCATTTTGTAAACCATATTTTGTTGTGATTTATTTTTTCCATTCAAAGAAATTTTCAATTTTATATTTCTAATTTTGTATTTGTTCTTAAACAAGGTCTTCAAAGTTGTGTAAATATTGGGTCTCTCGAAACCTAGGCCTTCCTCTGATTTATGGTAATATTTAAAATGATGGATTAGCTTATTTAAAATAACTATATATCCTTCCAATGTTTTCCTTCCTATGTCAGTTTTGAAAAGTTCTACTTTGCCAAGAACATTATCTAAACATTTTTTGATTAAAACGTATTTGTAACATTTGTCTTACTGTTTTAATTTTTATAGGATACTTAGTGATGAAAACAACCAACTTTTGCATTGTGGATCTATCCTATAAATAAATATTATTATGTCCCATAAATATCCGACAAGTATTTGTTTTCTACTTCAATTTCTGCTCTTACCTCTATTTCCTTCTTTTTACTTTCACTGACTTTATTTTCTGATTTTATATCTTGAGATGGATGCTTAGACTATTGATCTTCACTGTTTGTTTTTTTTTCCTCTGATGTATGTTTTTGATGTAATAGAAAGGTTAACCATGGAATTCGGGAAACAAGGAATCTAACATGAGAGGCAAAGGGAATTTCCAGCATCATAGAAAAGGCTGATTCCAAAATAGGGGTTGTTGGTGGCCCCATGCAGCCACCCCTCCAGACTAGAGCAGGTCAGAGGCCCTGCTAGAATCTTGTGTTTGAAGTGTCCAGTTGTTTGAATATATTGAGAGGAAATTTGCACACAGAATACCTAGAGAGAGCATGGCATTCCATGCCAATATTCTTGCCTGGAGAATCCCAGGAACAGAGGAGCCTGATGGGCTACAGTTCATAGGGTCCAAAAGTCAGACATGACTGAAGCAACAGCATGCATGCACGCACACAGAATACCAAACAAAAAAAAATACATAATTATTCATGAAATGAGGTGGTGAGTTACACAAGAAATAGAAAATGCTGATGGTTTGGCATTATCATCATAATAAGACACATACTGAATGCTGATCTAATAAAAATTGCTGTATAATGATATTCAGTACATGGGAAAAGGGCATCTATTGTGGAAAGGATTAGTGGAGGAAATGAACAAGAGCCAATCCTTATATTTCATAGGGGGAGTGAGTCCATAAATAAGAACCAATATGAAAATTTAAGAAGAAAGAACGTCAGCATGTATTAGACAAAATGGTGGTTAATCTCCAAACAATCAGCTAAAACACATTGAAAATTTTTTTATTTGGATAGCAAAAAAAAAAAAATGCGATGATGTCGATTATCTTCAAGGAATTGCTCTATTTGTTCACAGCTTGTGGGGGAAAAATAGGTAAAAAGTTGACTCTATGTGTGTGAGTGTGTGTATTTATAAAATTGATAGAAATAAAAACTAAATTAAAAAATAAAAATGCTTTCTAAGTTTTATATTATTTATATAATAAGAAATTAATTCAAAGTATATTGGATAGGGAACTTGCTCTGATTCAGTTCAGCTCAGTTCAGATCAGTCACTCAGTCATGTTTGACTCTTTGCAACCCCATGGACTGCAGCACGCCAGGCCTCCCTGTCCATTACCAACTCCCAGAGTCCACCCAAACCCATGTCTATTAAATTGGTGATGCCATCCAACCATCTCATCCTCTACCACCCCCTTTCCTTCTCACCTTCGATCTTTCCCAGCATCAGGGTCTTTCCCAATGAGTCAGTTCTTTGCATCAGGTGGCCAAAATATTGGAGTTTCATCTTCAACATCAGTCCTACTAATGAATACCCAGGACTGACCTCTTCTAGGATGAACTGGTTGGATCTCCTTGCAGTTCAAGGGACTCTCAAGAGTCTTCTCCAACACCACAGTTCAAAAGCATCAATTCTTTAGCACTCAGCTTTGATTGATTTCTAATTTAATTTCTTTTAATGTTCAGGAGAAAGGGAGAGTTGACAGGAATTATGATATATCACTTGAAACAATTGAAAGTAAATAATGTTCTTAAATATAAGGATAAAGCAGTTATTAGGTATGTTTTTCTCACTGGAATTACAGCTCCTTTCTCTAGCCCTCATCCATTTTGTCCAAGGATCAACTTACAAAAGGAACTTTCCTGCCTGTCTTATTAATGGTCTGTACCCTAAATGTATTGCTTATTCTCACGCATTCATTTAACAAATATTTATTAAATACCTATCATGCTTGTCACCGTGGTAAGCACTAAGGATATCTTGTTTAGCAAGATGGGCGTGGTCCTGTCCTCATAAAGTCTGATAAAAACACATGAAACTAGCAATGTGATTTCATCACCTTGTGTTAAGAATGCTATTTCTCTGCCGGTAGAGACTTTTCATTTCTTCCACAATCCAAGTCCTACACTTCACATAAAACCTAACTCAAGCTTTAGCTGACATGTCCAAACCAACTTTTGCAAAAGACTTGTGAATTCTTTTCACTGTGGGTGTTTGTGTCTGTAGAATGTTATTTCTTCAGTGTTTTCATAGTGGTAGTGTGAGTCAGTTGTGTCCGACTCTTTGAGACCCCATGGACCTTAGACCACCAAGCTCCTCTGTCCATGGAATTCTCCAGGCAAGAATACTGGAGTGAGTAGCCATTCCCTTTTCCAGGGGATCTTCCTGACCCAGTGATGGAACCAGGGTCTCCCACATTGCAGGTAGATTCTTTACTGTCTGAGCCACCAGGGAAGTCTTTTTTTAAGGACACACTAAATTAAGTATGTGTGGATGAATGACAATGAGTTAATTACTGGCTGACTGTTTAGAGAATATTGCAGATGGGCATATCATAACCTAAGTCACAGCTTTCCTTATCATTTCCCATTACAGACAACCTTCACAGTGTGTGAATTCTCCTCATGTACAAAATTGTGGCTACTATCTATCTGACATCTTCATTATAGCCACCATTGTTGGAAAATAAGAAAATGCTCCTGAAAGGTTGTTGTTGAATCACAAAAAGACACTGGGATTCTTGGCCCCTGGAGAAGAATTCAATCCGAGGCCAGAGAAGAGGCTCGATTACTCAGAGCTTTTGTGTAATAAAATTTTATTAAAGTATAAAGGAGATAGAGAAAGCTTCTGACATAGGCATCAGAAGGGGGCAGAAAGAGTACCTCCCTGCTAGTCTTCAGCTGGATGTTATATAGTCACTGAAAGTGAAAGTGAAGTCGCTCAGTCGTGTCCGGCTCTTTGCGACCTGTTGACTGTAGCCCATCAAGCTCCTCCGTCCATGGGATTCTCCAGGCAAGAGTATTGGAGTGGGTTGCCATTTAGTAGTCTGTTCATTAAAGAAAAGAATGTCTTAAAACTCAGAATGGCACCAGGCCCCTCACCCATAAGATGCATTTTGGGATAATCTTGGCACCAAATGGTTCATCCTGGGCCATAAAATGATTAACTTGGTTCTTGAAGAAGGGCAGATCACCATACAAATAGATTCATTTATATAGATTAGGGGAACAATATCTGAATATAACATACTGGTTTGTCAAGTAGGTTCTGAGCCAAGAGGCGGAACCAACTTGAAGGCAGAGTTTGGGGTAAATGCGTAGTACATTAGCATAGCTTAAGATAAACATTTCCATAAGAAAAAGACATTGGTTATCTCAAGGTCTGAGAACCATTAACTTCAGGTGAAACCAGGTGTCATTATGGCAACACAGTATTTCAAGAGAAACCTCCTTTTAAATTTGTATAGAGAAGGTTCGTTTCTTCCTGCTGCTTAAGAGAGATAAAAATGTCTGACATTTGCAGGCTATTTCCTCCGTTTGGAGACCTCTGGCCTTCCTGCCTGTTACCCTCTCACTCTTCTACCTAGCTTTTGTCTGACTGATTTAAGAATTAAATTGACATGAGATAGATTAACAGGAGAAAATAAAACTTGATTTTGCATAAATGGGAACCCCAAGTATATGAGAGATTCAAAGACAGAAAGCTAAAATGAGATGTTTATGCCATCCTGAGCTAAGGAATGGGATAGGGTCTGGGGGCTTCCAAGGACAGAGGGGTCACTCACAGGATGGCAAGAAGAGTTGACGTTTGGTAACTAGATGTGTGTTCAGCCTTACAGCCCTGGGTTGGGAAGATCCCACAGAGTAGGAAGTGGCAACCCACTCCAGTATTCCTGCCTGGGAAGTCCCACAGTCAGAGGAGTCTTGTGGGCTGCAGGCCCTAGGGTTGCAAATGTAATGCCCAAGTCGCGAAATCTCCCAATGACCACCAGGGAGCCGATATCTGATGCAAAAGCAAGAGAGGTTTATTACCAAGCTCGAGCTGGGGCTCCCAACAACACCAACACCAACACAGCAGCTATAGGGAGGAGCCCCGGGTCTTGGATTACATGGCTTATATAGGGACTATACATGGAAAAAAAGGATTTCTAGGCAGAGGAACGTCTGATTGGTCACTTTCTTTCAAAGGGTTGTGTGCTGGTTCTTGATTGGTTCCTATTGGGTGGTGGGGTGAGGTCAGGGGATTTCCAAAGGCTCTTGGATTTCCAAAGGCTCTTTTCCCGGAACCTTACAAAATGGAGTTTTTCTGTTAACAAGATGGAGTAGCTTAGATTCTTCACAAAGAGCGGGACATGGCTGAGAGCCTGCGCACTCACACAGGCCAGCCTTACAGACACAGCCATTTAGGTGAGATCCAACTCCAATAGCAGCTCTTTTTCTGGGAAAAATAACCAACTGGTGTGCTGCGATTCATGGGGTCGCAAAGAGTCAGGCACGACTGAGCGACTGAGCTGAACTGAAGGTAGGTCAGGGAGGAGCAGTGTCGGCGTCCAGCCCCGGTGGATCCAGGGAATTCGAAGGGTGGACAGAGTCGGCGAGGAAAACTTATTTATTTACTAATATAAGATTAGATTAGGAAGAAATAGTGTAGTAAGAAAATTAAGTGGAGAGAAGAGGCTGATTAACTTGGGTTACATGGAAAACCAATAAAGCCCCAGACAAGGAGCTTGCACCGTCTACGTTAGGCCGCCAGCGCCCGTTTGAATATCGGAGAGTGCCCTGCCTTGGGCTCTCTCTCACAGATCTTAGAAGCCGGGACAAGTAAGTAGACAGTGAGCCTCCACGTTTCAAGGGGTCAGCCTGAAAAGGAGAGGGAGGGAGCAAGAGAGAGAATCGACACAGGGGAGGCCAGGCTTGTGCAAAAACCCCCTCCAATTTTATTATTTAAAAGGTGTTTATATACCCTAAATTTTACATAATGGAAGATACAGAGTCACGCAGGGGCAGCCGTCCTGACCCTTTCTGTATATCTTTTTTGTATACAAAAGGTCTCAGGTGATTTACATTATCTTCTGGCCAGGAGGCTTGCTAACACTTTTTTGGCTTTCTTTCTTAATGAATGTTAATTTCATTTCCCCTGAAGTGTTTTTCTTTAATCTGCATCTCCTTAAAGCATTAAAGTTACATCTCTATAGAACAAAGGTGCAGTGGGTTAAACAAAGAAGGTACTTAACTCAAAGACCTAATGTTGCTAATACCAGGTCTATTACTTGTTTTTCTATATACCAACTATATCTAAAAATAAAGGATATAAAAATTTGGCAGCAAGTATTGGCTCAGCAAATGAAACCTTTAATCAGTCCTATTCTAATGATTTTGACTCCTCGGAAGCCCCTACATTCCTAGGATGTTTTAAGCTTCCTGTGCCTCCTGCGGTCAGGAGGCCTCAAACAATCACACGCGCAGCTGTATGAGTCCTGCAGGCAGGCTAGAAAGCCATCAGAGGGGTTTTTGGATTGAAACACTCTTCCAAATGCAGAAGACTAAAGCCCTGAATTGACTTTTTCCAGAGAATGTCAGAAGAGTGGAAAAGCAGGAAGATTCTTATTTTGGGGGGGGTGGATGCTCAGGAAATTCCAGGGGGAAAACCTGAGGTCTGATTAGCCTTGCCATCAGAGTTCTGCCGCATGACCTTGTCACGGGTGGAATTCCTCACGCTGGCTCCTGGCAGAGCAGTAGTTTTTCATTAAGCTGCAGGGTATCAGTTGCCTTTAGCCCAAAATGTGAAAGTCAAGTGAAAGTTGCTCAGTCATGTCTGACTGTTTGCGACCCCGAGGACTATACAGTCCACGGAATTCTCCAGGCCAGAATACCGGAGTGGTTAGCTTTTCCTTTCTCCAGGGGGTCTTCCAGACCCAGGGATCAAACTCAGCTCTTCCACATTGCAGACGGATTCTTTACCAGCTGAGCCACAAGGGAAGCCCAGCTCAAAATAATCCTCATGTATAAGTGACAAAACTATTTTTGGGAGGGCTCATTCTGAACCCCTACACTATGAAGTATTTTATTCAGTTTTGACCATGATAGTTATAGTAAACATTTACAGAGCATTTGCTATGTGCCAGACATTGTTCTTTAATAAATAAGCTGCTTTAATCCTCAAAGAGATCCTGTGAGATATGCTATTGTTTATACCATTTTATGAAGGACAAACTGAAGCTTAGAGAGATTAAAGAACTTGCCTGCTGTCACAGAACTTGCCAGATGCAAAGTCAAGCAATCTGGCTCCAGTGTCTGCTCTGTGAGCCTCTGGGCGATACTTCTGATCAAAGAAATGCTCAATAATGGTATGAAATTATGAAAACTAGCCAGTTTAATAAATGTACCCTACACTAAGTATTCACTGACTTTTCCATGGTTTTTCATTAATATTCTTTCTTATTTTATGAACTTGGTATTTTGACTTAAAAATGAGAAACACTAATAAAAATAATGAGAAGGGGGGAAAAAGATCAAATTTTGAAATATTTGAACGGAAGGATTTATCTCATAGTATCCCAGGTGGCTCAATGATAAAGAATTTGCCTGCCAGTGCGGAAGATTGGGTCCAATCCCTGACTCAGGAAGACTGGAGGAAAGGGCGACCCACTCCAGTATCCTTGCCTGGAAAATTCCATAGACAGAGGAGTCTGCCAGCCTGCAGTGCACAGGGTCACAAAGAGTCAGACTCGGCTAAATGACTGAGCGCATTAGAGAAAGAGAGTATTCCTAAAACTAGTTGCAGAGAGCTGGACACAACTGAGAGACTGAGAATATTCATAAAACTAAAACTTTCTAGATGAAAGATCAAGAGAAAAATACTTTGCCATGACTATTTATTGAAGCTATACGTTGTATCTTTGCTGTTTCCATTTTTCTTGCAAAAGGGCACCAAAAATGCCCTTTCCCTAGCAGTACAGGTACGAACAGCTGATTTCAGAAGTCATAAGACTAGGCGTTGCTTCTCAAAAAGTTAAGGATTTCCTTTAGCACTGTGATTAACTGCCTTCCATATTTAAGAATACTCAAAATCTGAAATGAGAAAGGACAAGATTAGATTAACCCTAAAACACAGGCTGAAAATAAAACTCCTTAAAATTAAAATTATTTGAAGAAATAAAATTACATCAATTATTTTCCTAAGTTTTCCAGGTGTATCAATAAAGGATAATGAGGTTTGAAGACTTTCAAGCTAAAGACTCAAAAGAAATTGTTTTTGTTTTTTACCATTTCCCAAATAAGGTGTATGTGTGCACTTCACTGGTAGATGAGTGAGCTGCACAATGAGAGGTTTTAAAACCTCTCAAAATTCTACCTAAAATTAATATGTGGATTGAAAGGAACTTAATTAGATAGGCAGTGTTTAGCACAAGAGTACAGAAAAAAACCGAAAACATATTCTACATTCTGACTGTGGCATTGTGACAACAGGGAAGGTCTATACTTCATTAAAGAGGTTAAAGCAGGTCATTTAACCAGTCCCTTTTTAGATTGGAGAGCAGGCGGCTGTGGCCGGCGCACTAAGGGTCCAAAATGCAGTACTTGGATGCAGTTTCAAAAATGACAGAATGATCTCTGTTCATCACCAAGGCAAACCATTCAATATCATGGTAATCTAAGTCTATGCCCCAACCAGTAATGCTGTAGAAGCTGAAGCTGAACTGTTCTATGAAGACCTACAAGACCTACCCCACATCTGAGGTCACGGGCAGAGGCCTAGAGTGCCAGGCTGCAATGGCGCAGGAACGGCCAAGAGGAGCTACCCTGCATCCGAGGCCAGGGGCAGCAGCCGGGAAGAGCAACCCCACGTCCAATGAGCGGTGGCTGCACGGGCGCAGGAGGGCCTAGAGGAGCCATCCCACCATGAAGGCCAGGAAGGGCAGCAGTGAGGAGATACCCCTCATCCAAGGTAAGGAGCAGCGGCTGCAATTTGCTGGAGCAGCCGTGAAGAGATACCCCACGCCCAAGGTAAGAGAAACCCAAGTAAGACGGTAGGTGTTGCAAGAGGGCATTAGAGGGCAGACACACTGAAACCATACTCACAGAAAACTAGTCAATCCAGTCACACTAGGACCACAGCCTAGTCTCACTCAATGAAACTAAGCCATGCCTGCGGGGCAACCCAAGACGGGAGGGTCATGGTGGAGAGATCTGACAGAATGTGGTCCACTGGAGAAGGGAATGGCAAACCACTTCAGTATTCTTGCCTTGAGAACCCCATGAACAGTAGGAAAAGGCAAAATGATAGGATTGAAAGAAGAACTCCCCAGGTCAGTAGGTGCCCAATATGCTACTGGAGATCAGTGGAGAAATAACTCCAGAAAGAATGAAGGGATGGAGCCAAAGCAAAAACAATACCCGGTTGTGGATGTGACTGGTGATAGAAGCAAGATCCGATGCTGTAAAGAGCAATATTGCATAGGAACCTGGAATGTCAGGTCCATGAATCAAGGCAAATTGGAAGTGGTCAAACAAGAGATGGCAAGGGTGAACGTCGACATTCTAGGAATCAGCGAACTAAAATGGACTGGAATGGGTGAATTTAACTCAGATGACCATTATATCTACTACTGGAGGCAGGAATCCTTCAGAAGAAATGGGGTAGCCATCATGGTCAACAAAAGGGTCCAAAATGCAGTACTTGGATGCAGTTTCAAAAATGACAGAATGATCTCTGTTCATCACCAAGGCAAACCATTCAATATCATGGTAATCTAAGTCTATGTCCCAACCAGTAATGCTGTAGAAGCTGAAGCTGAACTGTTCTATGAAGACCTACAAGACCTTTTAGAACTAACACCCAAAAAAGATGTCCTTTTCACTATAGGGGACTGGAATGCAAAAGTAGGAACTCAAGAAACACCTGGAGTAACAGGTAAATTTGGCCTTGGAATGTGGAATGAAGCAGGGCAAAGAGTATTACAGTTTTGCCAAGAAAATGCACTGGTCATAGCAAACACCCTATTCCAACAACAAAGAGAAGACTCTACACATGGACATCACCAGATGGTCAACACCGATCAGATTGATTATATTCTTTGCAGCCAAAGATGGAGAAGCTCTATACAGGCAACAAAAACAAGACCAGGAACTGACTGTGGCTCAGACCATGAACTCCTTATTACCAAATTCAGACTTAAATTGAAGAAAATAGGGAAAACTGCTAGACCATTTAGGTATGACCTAAAGCAAATCCCTTATGATTATACAGTGGAAGTGAGAAATAGATTTAAGGGCCTAGATGTGATAGACAGAGTGCCTGATGTACTATGGAATAAGGTTCATGACATTGTACAGGAGACAGGGATCAAGACCATCCCCATGGAAAAGAAATGCAAAAAAGCAAAATGGCTCTCTGGGGAGGCCTTACAAGTAGCTGTGAAAAGAAGAGAAGCAAAAAGCAAAGGAGAAAAGGAAAGATAAGCATCTGAATGCAGAGTTCCAAAGAATAGCAAGAGCAGATAAGAAAGCCTTCTTCAGCGATCAATGCAAAGAAATAGAGGAAAACAACAGAATGGGAAAGACTAGAGATCTCTTCAAGAAAATTAGAGATACCAAGGGAACATTTCATGCAAAGATGGGCTCGATAAAGGACGGAAATGGTATGGACCTAACAGAAGCAGAAGATATAAAGAAGAGGTGGCAAGAATACACAGAAGAACTGTACAAAAAGATCTTCATGACCTGGATAATCACGATGGTATGATCACTCATCTAGAGCCAGACATCCTGGAATGTGAAGTCAAGTGGGCCTTAGAGAGTATCACTATGAACAAAGCTAGTAGAGGTGATGGCATTCCAGTTGAGCTATTTCAAATCCTGAAAGATGATGCTGTCAAAGTGCTGCACTCACTATGCCAGCAAATTTGGAAAACTCAGCAGTGGCCACAGGACTGGAAAAGGTCAGTTTTCATTCCAATCCCAAAGAAAGGCAATGCCAAAGAATGCTCAAACTACTGCACAATTGCACTCACATCACATGCTAGTAAAGTAATGCTCAAAATTCTCCAAATCAGGCTTCAGCAGTATGTGAACCGTGAAATCCCTGATGTTCAAGTTTGTTTTATAAAAGGCAGAGGAACCAGAGATCAAATTGCCAACATCTGCTGGATCATGGAAAAAGGAAGAGAGTTCCAGAAAAACATCTATTTTTGCTTTATTGACTATGCCAAAGCCTTTGACTGTGTGGAACACAAGAAACTGTGGAAAATTCTGAGAGAAATGGGAATACCAGACCACCTGACCTGCCTCTTGAGAAATCTGTATGTAGGTCAGGAAGCAACAGTTAGAACTGGATATGGAACCACAGACTGGTTCCAAGTAGGAAAAGGAGTCCATCAAGGCTGTATATTGTCACCCTGCTTATTTAACTTCTATGCAGAGTACATCATGAGAAACGCTGGACTGGAAGAAACACAAGCTGGAATCAAGATTGCCGGGAGAAATCTCAATTACCTCAGATATGCAGATGACACCACCCTTATGGCAGAAAGTGAAGAGAAACTCAAAAGCCTCTTGATGAAAGTGAAAGAGGAGAGTTAAAAATTTGGCTTAAAGCTCAACATTCAGAAAACGAAGATCATGGCATCCGGTCCCATCGCTTCATGGCAAATAGATGGGGAAACAGTGTCAGACTTTATTTTGGGGGGGCTCCAAAATCACTGCAGATGGTGACTGCATCCATGAAACTAAAAGACGCTTACTCCTTGGAAGAAAAGTTATGACCAACCTAGATAGTATATTCAAAAGCAGAGACATTAGTTTGCCGACTAAGGTCCATTTAGTCAAGGCTATGGTTTTTCCTGTGGTCATGTATGGATGTGAGAGTTGGACTATGAAGAGGGCTGAGTGCCAAATAAATGATGCTTTTGAACTGTGGTGTTGGAGAAGACTCTTGAGAGTCCCTTGGACTGCAAGGAGATCCAGCCAGTCCATTCTGAAGGAGATCAGCCCTGGGATTTCTTTGGAAGGAATGATGCTAAAGCTGAAACTCCAGTACTTTGGCCACCTCATGAGAAGAGTTGACTCATTGGAAAAGAGTCTGATGCTTGGAGGGATTGGAGGCAGGAAGAGAAGGGGATCACCGAGGATGAGATGGCTGGATGGCATCACTAACTCCATGGACATGAATCTGAGTGAACTCTGGGAGTTGGTGATGGACAGGGAGGCCTGGCATGCTGGAATTCTTTGGGTCGCAAAGAGTCGGACATGACTGAGTGACTGAACTGAACTGAACTGAACTATCTTTGTGAAGAGATATATCAGTAGTTAGGATGAGAGATAAATGGATAGAGATATGGTACATATATACAGTGGAGATTACTCAGAGTTATTGGACTATATTGGGCCATTTGTAGAGACATGGATAGACCTAGGGTTGTCACACAGAGTGAAAGTGGAAGTTGCTCAGTCATGTCTGACTCTTTACAACCCCATGGACTATATAGTCCCTGGAATTCCTCAGGCCAGAATACTGGAGTGGGTAGCCTTTGCCTTCTTCAGGCGATCTTCCCAACCCAGGGATCAAACCCAGGTCTCCTGCATTGCAGGCTGATTCTTTACCAGCTGAGCCACAAGGGAAGCCCATAAGTCAGAAAGAGAAAAATATTGTACATTAACACATATATGGAGAGTCTAGAAAAATGGTACAGGGGAGCCTATTTGCAGGGCAGGAATATAGATGCAGAAGCAGAGGACAGACTTGTGGAATAGAGGTGTGGGGCGAATAGGGAGGTTGGGATTGACATAAATTCACCACCATGTGTGAAACAGACGGCTGGTGGGAACCTGCTGTACAGCCCAGGGAGCTTGGCTCAGTGCTCTGTGATGACCTAGGCGGGGGCGGGGACGGGGCAGGGGCGGGGCGGGGCGGAGGAGAGGGAGGGCAAAAGGGAGCGGATGTATGTATACATTTGGTTGATCTGCCTTGCTGTGCAGCAGAAGCTAAACACTGCAAAGCAACTATTCCCCAATAAAAAGAAGAAAAATAATTTGGATTCAGTACATGACTGTAGCCATGAAATTAAAAGACGCTTACTCCTTGGAAGAAAAGTTATGACCAACCTAGATAGCATATTCAAAAACAGATACATTACTTTGCCCACTAAGGTCCGTCTAGTCAAGGATATGGTTTTTCCTGTGGTCATGTATGGGTGTGAGAGTTGGACTATGAAGAAGGCTGAGTGCCAAAGAATTGATGCTTTTGAACTGTGGTGTTGGAGAAGACTCTTGAGAGTCCCTTGGACTGCAAGGAGATCCAACCAGTCCATTCTGAAGGAGATCAGCCCTGGGATTTCTTTGGAAGGAATGATGCTAAAGCTGAAACTCCAGTACTTTGGCCACCTCATGCAAAGAGTTGACTCATTGGAAAAGACTCTAATGCTGGGAGGGATTGGGGGTAGGAGGAGAAGTGGACGACAGAGGATGAGATGGCTGGATGGCATCACGGACTCGATGGACGTGAGTCTGAGTGAACTCTGGGAGTTGGTGATGGACAGGGAGGCCTGGCATGCTGCGATTCATGGGGTCGCAGAGTCAGACACGACTGAGCAACTGAACTGAACTGAACTGAACTGACATGCCTCTACCTTCCTGAATTTGCTCATTTGAATTTAGTTACAGACAGATTTTATTACAAGGAAAATATCTGGAGCTACTGTTAATAGGATGGATCAGAAAGAAGATGCAAGGGCAGATACAATCGTATCCACAACATACAGTTCATGTGAGTTCACGGCATGGAAAAACAGCACTCCACTATTTAGAGGGCTTTGGGTTTTAATTATGTTTCTTAGCAAAATGGGCCAAGGATTTTAGTACCGATTTCAAGTTGCTCACGGTCATGCTTTCCAAGAATAAAGCTTAGTTGTTTAAACTTTTCTGACTCAGGACTGTCTATCCTGCCCACATCTGTTACTGCTTTGATATGTTATCCTTCATCCAGGTTTTGGAAGACAATTTAAATTCCCTTGAGAATGAACAGGGGCAAATTTGAAGATTAACTTGTATGCTGTCTCTTTTGAATGTTTCTTCACTGAAGTCTTGAGTGATTTGAAATACAAAGCCCGGGGCTTCTGGTCTTATGTGTAATCTTGTTTAGGGAAACATGATCCAGACACTCATGTGTAAGTATGACAAAACCGGCAGGGATTGATTTATATGATACTCGAGAACAGAGCCTTTACAAAATGCTGAAGTCTGCGTGATGCTTTGCCACAGCCTGCATATATTTCACAACGTATTTACAAGCCCCTGGTTCAAGAAATTGAGAACATTCTTTCTACCACCCTTTTATCCGGGTATGGACGTTAACAAACCCTGTAACTCCTTGTTTCTGCACCCTGATTCTTTACCTGCAAGTGAAGCTAATGATGGAATCCTTCTAACAAACTTGTTGTGAGGATTAAATAAGATAACACATACAAAGTGCTTAGAAGGGAGCATGACGCTAGTAATTGATCAAAAATGTTACTTCTTCCAATACCAGGCTTATCTTAGGACAAGTCTTATAACAGATGAACATAATTACAAAGCCTTTAACAGTGAGTGTGGATATTCACATTCCTGGATTCTCATCTCTTTTGGCTTTGTAAGGCACTATTGTTATTGTTGAGTTGCTCAGTTGTGTCCGACACTTTGCGACCCCATAGACTGTAGCCCACCAGGCTGTTCTGTCCATGGGATTCTCCAGGCAAGAACACTGGAGTGGGTTGCCATTTCCTTTTCCAAAGACACTATTATATCACTATAAAATAACAAACATTCCTCCTTCTTTTCTCTTTTTCCAACAGTTGCCATGTTCCTGATTATCTGTAAAAGGGCATCAGGATGGGGAATGTCATCAAGGTTTTGAAAATATGCATTATGAGTAAAATTATTCTGTGGTGATTGTCTGATACAGTGTTTATTGACCATTTTCTTTTTCTCCTCATCCTAGAAAGTGGACTGAAATTGAAGTATCTTTCTCTATTTTCACCGAGAGAGCCAAAGCTTGATTTCCTATTTCTTGCTCCGTCAGTTCTCAAATAACTCTTCCTTAGAGCTGTGCTGTGAGCCTGACGACACAGCTGCAGCATGACCGCGCTTTGCCCTTTGCCCTCCTGCACAGTGAAGTGAAGTGAAGGTCGTTCAGTCGTGTCCACCTCTCGGTGACCCGCATGGACCATGCCGTCCATGAATTCTCCAGGCCAGAATACTGCACTGGGTTGCCATTTCCTACTCCAGGGCATCTTCCCAACCCAGGTCTCTAACCCAGGTCTCTCTCATTGCAGGCGGATTCTTTACCAGCTGAGCCACCAGGTAACACAGTAAGGTGTAACATTAAACTGGCCACTATGTGCAGAGGATGAGCAAACATATCTAGTGTACATTCATGATTACAGCCAAAGTAGCTTAAAAAAATTAAACACATTTCAGCCCAAGGATTTTCCTAACCAAGTAGAGAAAGTCATGATAAAGCACAAGAACACAATGATTTTGATTAACCGTTACCTAATGAAAGGTAAACACTCATAATGGTGTTTTTCAAAAGAACCTGATAGTGGTTTTCAAAAGCAATTAACAGCCAATGGTGTATATTATTTAACAGCATCGACGGCATATCTTCTCTCAACCGACTGAGTAGCATACAGATTCCAACCATGTTCAAATTGGGGAAAAAAAGCAAAGAGGATGACAGAAACTTGACTGAATCTTTTAAAAATACCGCTAGTTGCCGGGGACCAGCCCTGGTGGATCCAGGGAAATTCGAAGAGGGGACGGCGTTGGCGAGGAGAAACTTATTTATTAATATAGAAATATAAGATCAGATTAGGAAGAAGTAGTATAGTAGGAAATTTAGGAGGAGAAAAGGAGGCTGCATAACTTGGCTTATGGGGAAACCCAATAAAATTCCAGACAAGGAATTTGCACCATCTACGTTAGGACACCGGCATCCATTTGAATATTGGAGAGTGCCCTGCCTTGGGCTCTCTCTCTTACGGATCTTAGAAGCCGGGACAAGTAAGTAGACATGGTAAGCCTCCACGCCCCAGATGGGAATTCAGCCAGAGAGAGAAAAGAACGACATGGGGAAGCCCAGCATTGGTGCAAGACTCCAAAAACTGTTTTTCAAAATCAGCTTATATACCCCAAGTGGTACATAATGGTATATGCAGAGTTATGCAGGGGCAGCAGTCCTGACCCTCACTGAGACAAGGCTTTCTTTTTGCATACCCTCCTGTATACAATAGGTTTCAGGTGGTCTACATTATCTTCTGGCCAAGAGGCTTGTTAACATTTTTATGGCTCTCTTCCTGGATAATTGTCTATCAACCAGAAAACTCCTTTTTGCTAGAAGAGTTTTTTCTTTACTCTGCATCACCCTCAAAATACTAAATAAAGTTACATTCCTGTAGAACAAAGGTGCAGTGGGTTATAACAAAGAAAGTACTTAACTCAAAGATCTAATGTTGCTAATACCAGGTCTATTACCTGTTTTTCTATATACCAACTATATCTAAAAATAAAGGATATGAAAATTTGGCAGCAAGTATTGGCTCAACAAATGAAACCTTTAATCAGTCCTATTCTAATGATTTTGACTCCTCGGAAGCCCCTACATTCCTAGGATGTTTTAAGCTTCCTATGCCTCCAGCGGTCAGGAGGCCTCAAACAATCACATGCGCAGCTGTATGAGTCCTGCAGGCAGGCTAGAAAGCCATCAGAAGGGTTTTTGGATTGAAACACTCTTTCAAATGCAGAAGACTAAAGCCCTGAATTGACTTTCCAGAGAATGACAGAAGAGTGGAAAAGCAGGCAGATTCTTATTTTGGGGGGGTACATGCTCAGGAAATGCCAGGGGGAAAACCTGAGATCTGACTCGACCTTGCCCATCAGAACTCTGCCGCATGACCTTGTCACGGGTGGAATTCCTCACGCTGGCTCCGGGCAACTAGTCTTTCTCTTTCTTGCAGAATTATGTGTCATTTAAATGGATACTTAAAGAGCTTTGTTGTACAGTTGATTGTTGACAGCTTTGACAGTAAGTAATTTGCCATTTACAGGGAGATCAAACCAGTCAATCCTTAATGGAAATCAATCCTGAATAGTCATTGGAAGGACTGATGCTGAAGCTGAAACTCCAATGCTTTGGCCACCTGATGCAAAAAGCCGACTCATTGGAAAAGACTCTGATGCTGGGAAAGACTGAAGGCAGGAGGAGAAGGGGAGGACAGAGGATGAGATGGTTGGATGGCATCACCGACATGAGTTTGAGAAAGCTCCGGGAGACAGTGAAGGACAGGGAAGCCTGGCATGCTGCAATTAATGGGATCTCAATGAGTCTGACATAACTGAGTGACTGAACAACAAATGTATTTTTTTCTGAGTTTTCACAGCAGCTAGAAGCACCAGAAAGTGTATTTCCAACCAGAATACAGAGAGAGACAAAGAGAGAGAGAGAGAAATATGTGTATGTTATAAGGAAAATGGATGTGGAAGATGGTGATGTTAATTTTAATTTTGTCAGCTGAAAACATTCCCTAATATAAATGTATTTAAACAATAAAGTAAAAATCTATCTGCCTTCAAATTATTTAACATAGTTAAGTCACAAAGACACAGAGATTATATTGGCAGTAAACTTAAAGTTCTCAGCATTTTATTTGTTAATTTCTATATGCTGAGGCTTCCCAGGTGGTGCAGTGGTAAAGAATTTGCTCACCAATACAGGAGAGGCAGAAGACACAGTTTCGATCCCTGGGTTAGGAAGATCCCCCGCAGGAGGAAATGTCAACCCACTCCAGGATTCTTGCCTGGGAAATCCCATGGACAGAGGAGCCTGGCTGGCTACAGTCCAGGGGTCTCAAAAGAGTTGGACACGGCTGAGCACACACACACACGCGTTTGTTTTAAAATGCAAGTATATTTCACTTTCCTGGATCCAGGTAACACTAAATTGATCTAAAAAATATGAGAGGTGAAAAGCTAACCAACCACCATTCCTTAAGAGATGACTTGAGAGTTCAGAGAGAAGGAGGGATAAAGTATGGGGTTTTGCATGGTGGTTATTCCCCGTGGGAGACCAAATTCAGGGGTCTGACTTTTTCATATCTGAGTCAGTGTGCTTTGCTCTATTTCTTGGACACTGAGGACGCACTTAGCCCTGTGCTTCAGATTCGGTTTCTAGACTCAGATGAGAACTTGGAAAATCAGTCTGACCAGCACAAATGCCCTCCAGCTGCTAGCCAGAGACTATTGCACGCACCCTAATGTGGTCTGACCAATGGCCTTTCTATTCTTCTGTGAGATGTACCAATATTTGTGTCTAGTAGAGATAATATCAGAGAAGGCAATGGCACCCCACTCCAGTACTTTTGCCTGGAAAATCTCATGGATGGAGGAGCCTGGTAGGCTGCAGCGCATGGGGTCACTGAGAGTCAGACAGGACTGAGTGACTTCTCTTTCACTTTTCACTTTCATGCACTGGAGAAGGACATGGCAACCCACTCCAGTGTTCTTGTCTGGAGAATCCCAGGGACGCGGGAGCCTGGTGGGCTGCCGTCTATGGGGTCGCACAGAGTCGGACACGACTGAAGCGACGCAGCAGCAGCAGCAGCAGAGATAATATAAAATCCTGGTGATTTTGCATCCTGAACGCTCCCATCCACTTTTTTCCTTCTCCACCATTTCTCTATTCCACAGTAGTCTGTCCTCTCACATACCTGGGAAGAGCTTCCTAACTGATCCACCGCCTCCACCTCCCCTCCCCCCCCCCAATTTCTTTGCCTGCAGCCTTGCCATTCCAGAATGCACGGCTCAACTTACTCAGGTCAGACTCTGCACTGTGCCCCCGCCATCCCCACCACCGTCTCCAACCTACGTTCTCCCACTGATCTTAGAGTGAATTATACTCATCAGCAACATGGCTGACAGGGGGATCTGAGTCATCCCTATCTCTCCAGCCCCATCTGGAAGCCCCTTTCTTCTTGCTTTCTTGGTCCCGTCCTCAAAAGCTTCTTTCCCTTGCACTTGCCATCTTCCCTCTCACCACAGGCCCTTTGCACATGCTGTTCCCTTTAACCCCAAAGACACCTTGTCCTCCCCGTTCTCCCACCTCAGCCTCACACCTCACAGTACAGTTTCCTCACAGGAGCCTTCCTGGACCTCCTGAGTCCAGCCACTCATCACAACACTTGTAGGAGCAGCAATCGAATGCATGCTGTGTGGCAATTTGATTAAGGAATCACTTCGAGAGCAAGCGCCACCTCTCACAGCTGGGATATCTTAAATTTAATGAAGCAAGGCTCAGCTGTGAGCTAAAAATAAATACTTGGGTCATTAAAACACTTGGGTCAGAAAAAAAGCAAGTACTTAATATTATCTAAATGAATTTAAGATTTTAAACCTGCTTAAACTCAAGTTTTGAAAAGAATTTTATTGAATATTAAAGATAAGTTATTTTATCAATATTGATTTCTTAGCCTCCTGTATTTGAACACAGTCTGAACACAATTTTTGTAATGTCTCTGCGTATGTGGTAAGTCACTTCATTTGAGTTAGAGTCTGAGACCATGTGGAGAAGGCAATGGCACCCCACTCCAGTACTCTTGCCTGGAAAACCCCATGGACGGAGGAGCCTGGTGGGCTGCAGTCCATGGGGTCGCTGGGAGTCAGACACGACTGAGGGACTTCACTTTCACTTTTCCCTTTCATGCATTGGAGAAGGAAATGGCAATCCACTCCAGTGTTCTTGCCTAGAGAATCCCAGGGCCGGGGGAGCCTGGTGGGCTGCCGTCTATGGGGTTGCACAGAGTCGGACACGACTGAAACAACTTAGCAGTAGCAGTAGCAATAGTATATTATAAGGAACATTTTGAAATGTGTTTGTCTAATGATCTCTATTTGCACTGAGTGTTTGAGGATCTATTTATTGTATTCTGAGGAACACACAGATAAATATGTACACAGTGGTTAGCATGGGGCTGATAAATGACTATGGGCCTGATAAAGAAGAAGAACAATAACATTTTTACCCAAATCATTAAAAAAATAATACTCTGATATATGATGAAATATTTAGCAAAGATACAGTGGTTGGTCCAATGGAAAAATGAAGTCCTGCGCAGTTGGATGGGCTGAAAGCCACTATAGACAGGAACTCCATGAACACTTCAGGGACTTTTGAAGATTCAGGTGGAATAAAAACCAAAGTGAACTGAAAGAGAATTGAAAAGCTGGGAGTATTAGTCAACCAGAAAAACATTGAAAGCAGAAGCCAAAGCTGAAAGAAAAGTAAGGTAAACCTAAGAAGTCTCCTCTCAAATGATACATAAAAAGAAGAGGGCCCTGATGTGAAATCACCAAAGAGACGCTTTCTGTCTTCCTAGGGTTTCCTGGGCAAATTATGAGGAGAGGTGAGTGAACAAATTAATAGCTACGTGAGACTAAAAGAGTCTGGATTGGGCTAGGAAAAGACAGAGTCCTAAGAAGTCTTAGGCGGCAAAATAGACTCTAGCATAAGGTATGGGAACTGGGCAGGAAAGAGACAAGGAGGCTTGTGGGAGGGAGGAAAATGTGCTTGAAGGGAGCTGGTTTGGTGTAAAGAACTGATTTGCCCCCAGTGAATTAACAGATTGATGAATGAATGAGTGCAATTGCAAACACACACAGAGAAAGACCATGCCTCTGTGAAAAGCGATCAAAAGAAAGGAGATACTTGAAGAGGCACTGGTTTTGACCTCTAAGTGGGAGCATCACTTCAGCGTTCAGGAGGACAGAGGGACCATGATCTCAGTCCACAGTTTTGCCTTGCATATGGAGACAAATCAGAAAAGTTGTAGCTTTGTCAGAACCAGGGAGAAGCCTGGGGAAGATACTGTTTGGACTAGCAAAATTCAGACTGCTGTGTTAACCCTGCCAGGTGAGTCTGAGCCCTATCTTAGAGACATTGTCTCAGAGCAAAACTTATAAAAGGGGAACTGATAATCTATAAAAGTGAACTGGGCATGTAGATTATGTGCCGATGACCAGCTTTGGAGAAGTCAGGGTACAAATGGGTATGGGACAACCCTTGAGTCTAACTTCCAACACCCGGAATTGACCTTGAAACCTTAGCAACAGATTCCCTTCTACCAGAGCCACATAGGAGAAGCTGTCTGTTTGAGAATATTACACCCTTCACCTTGATTCAAGAAACTGTATGGTAATCAATCTTGTTTCTTAACAAACACTTAAGGAAAAGAAAAAAAAGCAAAGACAAGAAAGCAGTGCCTTTTCGGAAGAAGGTATCACAGTTAATTAGCAGTTCTGAGTAATGATGATCATAACCCAAGAGTCAATATTAATTCTTCTTATCCTTCTGAGATAGGCTTTTGATCTACAATTCAGGATTTGTTTCTGACCTTGTAGCTTAAATTGTGCTGTAAGATGTTGTGATGATAGATAATCTTTCCAAATAAAGGCCCAGTGAGCACTGGCCTTACTGAGTGCACAACATCCGCACTGCAAAGCTCAGAGGAAAATGCGTTGAAAGAAAGGCGAGGTAGCCACTTGCGCTCATTTCCCTTGATCAAGGGCATAATTGGTGACATCTCTTCAATTTAAAATCTTTTGACCTTCAAGAGATCACAGCACAGTCCTTTCCAAGGTAAAAATTACCCCATTACATACTCTGAGATTTTAGGTGCAGCTTTCACAAAGCATCCCTATTAAACTGTCTTGCTTTTGCCAAGGACACCCTCTTGCCCCTGGCATTCAGCTCTGACCCAGTCTGACAGAAGCAGGGCAGACTGAAAAGAGCAGCAACAAAGCCAGCCAGCACTCCCTTGCTGCTCCAAGGATGCTTTCACATTCTCTCTCTCCCTTTCTTTCTTTTCCTCCCTCTCTCCCTGCCTCCCCCTTCCCTCCTTCACTTGCTTCCTTCCTTCCCTTCTATGCAGCAATGAACCTTTCCTGCTGCTGCGAAGTCGCTTCAGTCGTATCCGACTCTGTGCAACCGCATAGACGGTAGCCCACCAGGCTCCCCCGTCCCTGGGATTCTCCAGACAAGAACACTGGAGGGGGTTGCCATTTCCTTCTCCGATGCAGGAAAGTGAAAAGTGAAAGTGAAGTTGCTCAGTCGTGTTCAACTCCCAGCGACCCCATGGACTGCAGCCCACCAGGCTCCTCCGTCCATGGGACTCTCCAGGCAAGAGGACTGCAGTGGGGTGCCATTGAAGCTTTACTAGAAATCTAAAAAGTGAGCTTCCGACAGGAAATACCGCGCTAGGAGATATGCCACGTGCGTCACAGTGCTGCCCACCCCGCTCTGTTCCTCACAGCTTAAAAAATACACACACGCACATCACATGCAAATATATATGCTTAAAGGGAACTAAAGAGCCTCTTGATGAAGGCGAAAGCGGAGATGGAAAAGCTCAAAAGACTAAGATCGTGGCATCTGGTCCCAGCACCTCATGGCAAAGAGATGGGAAAGCAATGGAAACAGTGACAAGCTTTATTTTCTTGGGCTCCAAAATCACTGCAGATGGTGACTGCGGCCATGAAATTAAAAAACACTTGCTCAGCTATGACCAACCTAGACAGCATATTAAAAAGCAGAGTCATCACTTTGCCAACAAAGTTCCACGTAGTCAAAGCTATGGTTTTTCCAGTAGTCATGTATGGATGTGAGAGTTGGACAATAAAAAAGGCTGAACACCAAAGAATTGATGCCTTCAGACTGTGGTGTTGGAGAAGACTCTTGAGAGTCCCTTGGACTGCAAGCAGATCCCACCAGGCCATCCTAAACGAAATCAACTCTGGATATTCATTAGAAGGACTGATGCTGAGGATGAAACTCCAAACCTTTGGCCACCTGATGCAAAGAGCTGACTCACTGGAAGAGACACTGATGTTTTGAAAGATTGAGGGCAGGAGAATGGGATGACAGAGGATGAGATGGTTGGATGGTATCATGACTCAATGGACATGAGTTTGAGCAAGCTCCGGGAGATGGTGAAGGGCAGGGCAGCCTGGCAGCTGTGGTCCACAGGGTGGCAAAGAGTTGAGCATGACAGAGCAGCTGAGCAACAGTTATTAACAGTATTATTAAAATATTGCTTTATCCACATAGTTACGCATTAAATTAATAATGCTTGTTCTCTCATTTTATCTACAGCTTGGTTCAGTTTTGTAATTGTTGAGTAAAAGTAGTGAGAGGAAAATCCTAAAGTTAATGGAGCTCCCAGCAAAATCTGCAATATGGGAGTGGCGGATTCTATAACATATCTAAAATGCAATCTCATTATCACCATCTATTTCTGTCTGGAAAACCTGAATTTAAATTAAAGCCTTTTAAAATTTCAGCATTAAATTCCATATTCACAGACACCTGTACAGAGAACACACACAAAAATGATTCAAGAGATCAATTATACATATAATTCTATGTAAGACCGTTTCAGATAGTGCTATACATAGTGCTAAGATAGATGAAAAATCAGTTAATTGTGTATCCACAAATAATGTAATCCAACATTTTATCTTCTTAAATCAGATTGCCACATTTGTAGGAAGATCTGTCGTTTCTAGAAAGAATGTTTCTCATTTCCTTCATACAATACCCAACTGTGGTTAAGATAAGCTTGAACAATTTTTTAAGATATAGTAAGGCATCAATATGATGTTTAGCCTGAAAATTTTTTCGTAGCCTTGTCTGGATTGATAAGGCATCTTTGCATTGGGTCCTTTGTGTGTTTGTTTTGAAGTGTGCCTTACCTTTTTCTGGGCAAGTTTTTAATGGACAAGCAAAAATAGTAGCATCATTACCACTGTCTACCTAGAAAACAATGGCGTCTTTTAACTATGCACCACTTCTCCAAAACAGACACAACTAAAGTATAAATTAGAACAAGTTTAAACCAAATCCCAACTTAAGAAACATGGGAATTGAAACAAACAAACGAAAAAAACCAAGAGAAGTGGGCAAGGTATTTCAGGAAATCAGTCGCAAAACTGTCAGTGAAGACTTTGGACTTTTCTGGGACTCTGACCATTAGGGCTTGGCTCTGTGTTTAACCTACTCTTTGTCATTTTTTCGTGGGTGTGTTTCCGACACGATAACCTAGGGAGAGATATTTCAGTTGTGATTCAAGTTATATTACAGACTCAGACTATACAGTATATTGCCAAGTTCTTGGTTCACTATGTACATCCAGAACCTGAATTTAAGGAGCCACCGGTAGTAGACCATTAGAATTAGAAATGAAAGCTAGTATATGCATAAGATAATCCACAGTGTTTATTCAAAACATCAATTTTTTTTGTCCTTGCAATTAGCCAAAAATTTAATGTATTTAATTTAATTAATTAGGTGCTTGCATAATGATGCTGAAGCTGAAACTCCAGTACTTTGGCCGCCTCATGCGAAGAGTTGACTCGTTGGAAAAGACTCTGATGCTGGGAGGGATTGGAGGCAGGAAGAGAAGGGGATGACAGAGGATGAGATGGCTGGATGGCATCATTGACTCGATGGACATGAATCTGAGTGAACTCCGGGAGTTGGTGATGGACAGGGAGGCCTGGCGTGCTGCAGTTCTTGTGGTCGCAAAGAGTCGGACACGACTGAGCAACTGAACTGAACTGATAATCACATTGAATTTAAGAAATTGATATATGAATATATGTGAATATGATATGGTATTCAAATACACATGGGTTTCTCTGGTGGCGCAGATGGTAAAGAATCTGCCTGCAATGAAGGTGACCCAAGTTTGATTCTGGAGTTGAGAAGATCTCCAAGAGAAAGGACTGGCTACCCACTCCAGTATTCTTGCTTGTAAAATCCTACAGACAGAGAGGCCTGGTGGGCTACAGTCCATGGGGTCACAAAGAGTCAGACACAACTAAACCACAGCAAGAACAGCAATGAATATACTTAGGGTACAGAATTTATAAAGAGATCTTGTGGCTTTTGAACACAAAAATTTTAATGAAGGCAATATATAGGCAAAACGTATGCAAAAAAGAATAAATACGTCTCACTTTACCTTTAGTTTCATGGTTTCAATGGCCAGAAGCTACTGGGAGCAAATGGGATGTTTGCTTAGCAGCTTAAGCAAAGCAACTTAGGCTGCTTTGCCTAAGTTGACCTACTGGAAATAAAAACACAATGTAACCCAACAACTGTGGTTATTCTCATGTGTAACATTTCAAAATCCTCATATTTTATTCTCAGAATTTTACTTATGAATGACTACATAATATCTGAAGTGTTGTTGTTTACTTGGTAAGTTGAGTCCAACTCTTTTGTGACCCCAAGGACTATAGCCCCCCAGCTCCACTGTCCATGGGATTTCCCAGGCAAGAATATTGGAGTGGGTTACCATTTCCTTTTCCAGGGAATCTTCCAGATTCGGGATCAAACCCGAGTCTCCTGCATTGGCAGGCAGATTCTTCACCATCCGAGCCGCTAGGGAAGCCCCACCGAAGTGCGGGGAGTACACTTAATAAGTGACCATTTAGAGTGTGCTTGCATTTTTCACAAAATGTTTTCTTTCTTTGTGAATGTATAAATTTGAGCCCCAACTTCTACATATTAATCTTTCTCTGTGTATGCTATTATTCTATTAACTGATTTGAATTTTCAAATTATGTCTAATTCATTCAGTTCTCAAAATTTATGGAATACCTCTATATACAAGTCTCAATTAAATATTCAGTAAATATTTTTAAGGATGAGGAAAGTAATCCCCAAATAAAGATTATCCCTCCCAAATTTTTTCTTACAAGAATAAAGATCTAATTTTCAAGAATAAATTAATCATTCACTTAATGAATCAGGAAAACCTTTAACAACTTTAATTGGGGTAATATTAAGCAGAAGAGATAATTTGTAATCCTAACTTTGGGTTAGGTAGACTTGAAATCTTGTTAGCTGAAAGAAGCATTTTGTAACATGTTTCCTCTAAGCCACTGCAAATATTTCAAAAATGTCAAATGCTGCAAAATTGTAATTCAGGTGATTGCTCTCTTCATCCTTATTACAGTCAAATCTTTTTATGTAATTTGTATTATCACTGACTTGATTCTTGCCTGCCCCGACTTGTTACTGATTCCTCCAAAAATAACAACATTTTTTATGGTTGGCCTTCTAAGTGAAGTCGTTCAGCTGTGTCCGACTCTTTGTGACCCCATGAACTGCAGCCTACCAGGCTCCTCTGTCCATGGGATTTTCCAGGCAATAGTCCTGGAGTGGACTGCCATTTCCTTCTCCAGAGGAATCTTCCCAACCCAGGGATCAAACCCAGGTCTACCGCATTGTAGACAGACGCTTTACTGTCTGAGCCACCTAAAGCAAGGCCTAATTTTCTCATGTTTAATTAAAAATATTGGAAACATTTCCTTTTTACTTCTGTCCATAGGATTTCCCAGGCAAGAATCCTGGAGTGGGTTGCCACTTCCTTCTTTGGGGGGTCTTTCCGACCTAGGGATTCAACCCAGGTCTCCAGGACTGCACGGTGCTGCAGGCAGATTCTTCACCATTGAGCGACTGGGGAAACCCAGTGTATGAAGGTCAGACACTGATTGATTATGGGTCTTCTTTTTTTTTTTTCCTGAAGGAAAGAACGTGCATTTTTGGTTAGGCTTCAGTTCAGTTCAGTTCAGTCGCTCAATCGTGTCCGACTCTTTGCGACCCCATGAATTGCAGCACGCCAGGCCTCCCTGTCCATCACCAACTCCTGGAGTTCACTCAGACTCACGTCCATCGAGTCTGTGATGCCATCCAGCCATCTCATCCTCTGTTGTCCCCTTCTCCTCCTGCCTCCAATCCCTCCCAGCATCAGGGTCTTTTCCAATGAGTCAACTCTTCTCATGAGGTGACCAAAGTACTGGAGCTTCAGCTTTAGCATCATTCCTTCCAAAGAAATCCCAGGGCTGATCTTCAGAATGGACTGGTTGGATCTCCTTGCAGTCCAAGGGACTCTCAAGAGTCTTCTCCAACACCACAGTTAGGCTTAGCTTTCTATATTTATTTTCACAGGTAACAATTCTACATTTCTATCATCTGTCCCAGTAGATATTTTTATCCTGACCTAGTTCACTGGTTTCTATTTCTTAGTTTCCTTCAAGAGAATCTATTTAAGTTTAGTCCCAAGCCCACAGTTCAAGTTCAGGTTCAGTGGGGACAGACCACAGTGAACTGGAGCCATTCGTTGTTTTCTTGGGCAGCTGTGATCAGGAAATCACGGCTTTTCATGTGCTCTTTCTCCTTTACTTTTAGTACACCCACTAGACTTAAGCCCGCATTTTATATTTAAATGTGTTCTCAATCATGACATTTTGGTACTACTTGGTTTCCCGATAAAATTGTTAGAAATTCATTGGGCCTCTTGCCTGATTAGTCATTCATTACATAATTTTGAATTTGATTGGTCACTGATTATACAGTTGAATTTCAACTGCTGAGAAAACATAGTACCATCTTATGTCCAAGACTCTCATTTGCAAAATTTACTTGCCAAGATAATAAAAGCCATCTTTGAAAATTGCTACCTTTTGGGCACAAGTTGTTTATTTTTAGTTAATATTTCCTAAATGATGCTTTCTTTATATTGTCAAGTACTGCATTTGTTGTTTCGTATTTTAGTAGAAAAATCTAAAAATAATTGTCATCAATAACTTTGAAGATCTGAAAAGCAGGAAATTATTTCTGGATTTAAAATAAACACTTCTATTAAATATGCTGCTGTACTTGCTACTCTTAATTGTTAAAGCACTTGCTTTTAGGTTGTTATAGGAAAGGGATTTGTGTTGTTTTGCTCCTAAAATTGCACCTTAAATATGAAAGAAACCAAATATATATATAACACAGAAAAGGGAGGGTGCAACCACTGACACAACTGTTCACCTCATTTTGAGAGGATATTTGCAAATTCCATTCAGTTCTATGAGAATTCATTGAATGTTTTCTTTGTGGAAAAATCCTTCCACAGGCTGTGAGGAAAGAAGCCAAGAAGACTAAGGCATGCTTCCGGTTTCAGATTTACAAAGTTCTTCAAAGTGAATATTTTATTATGATTTTGTAGATGAGAAAACTGAGGTTCAGAGAGGATAAGTCATTTGACCAAGGGAAACAGCTAAAGCAGTCAAACTAGGTGTTCATTCTCACACCTGATGACCACAAACCACTTCCGTCGCTCATTACCCCAGGATCCACGCTGTAGAACCGCAGCACCCTGTGTTGAACTCATGTAAGCATCTCAAATAGCATTCTGACATTCAAGAGTAAGTAAAATATATGGCTAAAATTAATTTTATTTGCTTTTTTCCATTTTTAATGTGATTACTAGAAGATTTAATATCATGTGTGTCTCTCATTTGTAACTTCATTATGGTTCTCCTGGAAGCATTGTTCCAGGGTGTGTTAGTCACACAGTCATATCCAACTGTTTGCAACCCCATGGACTGTAGCCTACCAGACTCTTCTATCCATGGAATTTTCCAGGCAAGAGTACTGGAATGGGTTACCATGCCCTCCTCCAGGGGATCTTCCTGACACAGGGACTGAATCTCCTGCATTGCAGGCAGATTCTTTACCATTTGAGCTAGCCGGGAAGACCTATTGTTTAAGAAAATGCTATAAATTTCTTACTCAGTGTGCTTCAAATTGCCTTTTATTTTGCTTTTACTTATCCCTTTTATCCTCCTGAAATCTATGAAGCTACATGAATGTTCTCATTAACAAGATTCAGAAAACTTTTATGGGATGCATCAGCAAAGTGTTTTTCCCTGAGTGCTTGAATTAGAGGATTTGTAACTTCCTGAGTGCTCCTGAAAAGCTTTTTGGTGGCAGAATGTTATTGCTACCTGAATAGAATGTAAGTGCAGTCAAATGAGGGTCAAGTTTTGCTCTCTATTTTCTACCACGATCAATATTGTAAATGGTTGGTGCAGATGGGTTAATGAGAGAGGGAACTAAAAGCTCGAGGGTGAGAGAGAATACTAACTGATTCTATTCAATGACAAGAGAAATGAAGCAAATTATTAAAACTTAGACCTGCCAAACTATTTTTATTCTGAAAAAAAAAAAAAAAGTTTATTTCCACTGCCTTTAGAGTTATCGTCCACTCTCTCTCCATGCCCCTTGCCCTCTGAGAGTCTTCTTATCTATAGCCTAAACAGACACAAATATCTTGTTAAAATAAAAATCTCCCTTTTTCTCTCCAAACCCCAACTACTTAGGCCAAAATTTTATCAAAATTGCAATTTAAAGAGGAAAATGAACTGAGAAGTGAAACATGGTCAGCCTCATTTGACTATGTTTCTTTGATTTGCAAATTGGGATATTGCCAAAAACAAGAAAACAGACAAAATGGAGTGGCTTATGCTAAGTCCCACGGCACCAAAGAGACTCAATTATAGTTTTGGCTCCACCAGAAGTGGAATTTTAAACCAGCCAGTCAGGAATTGCCTGATTCAGCACTGGTTACGTAATCTGCGGGGTAGACCCCTACTGTCCCCAAAAGGGCAGTAATCTTGGAATTACTTGGAATAACCAGCCTGCTTTTTTGTCTAGGGTAATCCCTTGTTCCTGACCCTCTGCCTCTACAAGTCTGTCAAGGTCCTCACAGCTCTTTCCTCTCTGCTAGAGTGGGTGCTGCCCAATTCAAACCGCTGCTGCTGCTGCTGCTGCTGCTGCTGCTAAGTCGCTTCAGTCGTGTCTGACTCTGTGCGACCCCAGAGATGGCAGCCCACCAGGCTCCCCGGTCCCTGGGATTCTGCAGGCAAGAACACTGGAGTGGGTTGCCATTTCCTTCTCCAATGCATGAAAAGGAAAAGTGAAAGTGAAGTCGCTCAGTCGTGTCTGACTCTTAGCGACCCCATGGACTGCAGCCCACCAGGCTCCTCTATCCGGATTTTCCAGGCAAGAGTACTGGAGTGGGGTGCCATTGCTCTCTCCAAATTCAAACTGAGTTTTGCTCAAATAAATTCTTAAAGATGCTATTGTACCTCAGTTTCTCTTTTAGCAATATATTTAATCTTTAAGTTTTCTTGATTTCATTTCTGATATAGTCTTTCACCCAGAAGAATAAAAGATCTATGGCATCTGTTTTTCCTCTTTCTTCACTATTAGTTGTGGAAATGACCCAGACAGGAATCTGGACCAGCTTACAGAATAGCCTACAGGGATTTGCATACTAAGATTTTTCAAATATGCAGTTTTAAAAATCTAAATCTAAGCCTGTGGGCTCATTTAACTAATGAAAGTTGATTAGATTTTTTTTCAGGTCTAGAGACAAAATTAGCAAAAAGCTAGGACTAAAATAAACCTCCAAAATAACCGGTTTTAATCTCTTTCCTCAGAGTATCTGAAGGGGAGGGACTAACAAGCTGTAATGGAAACATGAAGTTCAAGTTGAGCCTGATGATCTTCCAGTGAAGGCCTTTTGGTTTGGCTTGCTTTTTACTTGCTTAAGGCTAAACCGTTTTTAATAACCTATACTGTTCTCCCCTGAAACAAAGCACTCTGTAAAGTGCGTGATTGTATCTTGCTTGTAGCATTATGATTTAACATCCTTCCTCTACAAAGCACTTTGTGGCACATATTTTTAATTCATATAAATCAATTAACTCAATTTTAGGACTTTTCTGTGTTGCCACAGTGATAACCAGACTTACTCATGGCCTTAATCAAAATCACTCACCTAGGAGCGGAACAGGGGCTCAAATTGCTTAAAAAACTAGAAATAAAACTACCATATGACCCAACAATCCCACTACTGGGCATAAACCCTGAGAAAACCACAACTGAAAATTACACATGTACCCCAATGTCCATTTCTGCGCTATTTACAATAGCTAGGACATGAAGCAACCTAGATGTCCATCCACAGAGGAACAGGTAAAGAAGCTGTGGTACCTATACACAGTGGTACAACGCGCAAACATAAAAAGTCAGAAAGACAGATATCATATATGGATGCATACGTCAATGATGCATGTGGGGTCTAGAAAGATGGTACTGATGACCCTATTTGCATGACAGCAGTGGAGATGTAGGCATAGGAAACAGACTTGTGGAAACAGTGGGCGAAGGAGAGAGTGCATGAATTGGAAGACGACCATGAGAACATACACATTCCCACATGTAAAGTAGATAGCCAGCGGGAGCTTGCTCTCTGACTCTGGGAGCTCAAATCAGTGACAACGTAGAGGGGTGGGATAGGGTGGGAGGTAGCAGAGAGCTTCAAGAGGGAGGGGGCATACTATACATGGCTGATTCATGTTGATATGTGGCAGAAATCAACACGATATTGTAAAGCAATTATCCTCCAATTAAAAATAAATACATTTAAAAAAACAATAGAAGCTCAAGAGGCTTCTAACTTTTGGATAACAAATTTAACAATAGAACTCGATTTTATTTAACATAAAACTTGTTGTTAAATATTTTGCATTAATTTGTTCATTTAGATGACATCCCCCAAATCAAGTTGTTTACATCTTCAAGGACTGACCCAGAGCACCAAGATAAATAGTCTTAACAACGATTTCTGTTAATTTCCAGTTCCTTTGGCAGGTAATAAGTTTGTTTTCTTTATCATTAGAATAAACCAAGTTTCTCAGACTTAAGAGTGCCCCACACTGTAATGTCAATGCTCTAATTTGGCATTTAGAAATGAGTAGCACTATACTTAGAAAGGTGTTGCATATATATCTTAGTCTATTTGGACTTCTATAATAGAATAACACAGTCTGGGTGTCTTACAAACAACTGAAGTTTATTACTCACAGTTTTGGAGGCTGGGAAGTTCGTTAGCAAGATGTTAGTAGATTCGGTGTCCAATGAGGGCCTGCCCTGAGTTCATAGATGGCTAACTTCTTGCTGTGTCCCCTTACAGTAGAATGGATAAAGAAGCTCCTTGGGGGTCTCTTTTATAGGAGTACTAAACCCATAGGAGCCCTCATGATCCAACTGCCTCCCAAAGGTCCCATCTTTAAATATCATCACATTAAGAGTTGGGATTTCAACATATGAACTTTAGAAGGAAGACGCAAGCATTACATAAAAACACACATACACACATATATATTATATATATATGTATATAAAGAAATGTGTTATGTATTATCAGTTCAGTTCAGTTCAGTTGCTCAGTCGTGTCTGACTTTTTGCGACCGCATGAATCACAGCACGCCAGGCCTCCCTGTCCATCACCAACTCCTGGAGTTCACTCAGACTCATGTCCATTGAGTCAGTGATGCCATCCAGCCATCTCAGGGCTTTGGCTACTTATTTTTATTGATTTACTGTTATTTATTCATTGCTGCACTTGGACTTTCTCTAGTTGCAGCTCACAGGCTTTGCCTGGTTGCAGCAAGTTGGCTGCTCTTTGCTGCGGTGCGGGCCTCTTCTTGTGGTGGGGGCCTCTCCTCAGGTGGCTTCTCACGCTGCCCAGCATGCGCTCTAAGCCTGCGGGCTTCAGTAGTCGAGGTGCGTGGGCTCAGTCGTTGTAACGCTCAGAATTAGATGCTCCACAGCATGTGGGATCTTCCTGGAAAAGGGATCGAACCCATGTTCCCCAGTTGGCAGGCGAGTTCTCAACCACTGGACCACCAAGCAAGTCCCAGAGAGATTTATCTTAAAAAGTTAGCTTACATGATTACGGAAGCTGACATATCCCAAGGTCGGCAGTCAGCAAGAACCTGCAGAGCTAACGGCACGGTGCCAGTTCAAAGGCCAACAAGACCGAAACCCAGGCAGAGCTGGTGTTTCTCTTACCTCAGAAAGCAGGTAAAAGCCAACGTCCATCCTGCTTGATGGCGAAATCCCTTCTGCTCACAACAGGGTCAGCCCTTTTGTGCTACTCTGGCCTTCAGCTGATTGGATGAGGCACAACCTGCTCAGGAAGAGCAATCTGATTTACTCAGTCTACCCATCTGAATGTTACTCTCATCCAGAAACGCCCAGAATAATATTTGACTGAATGATATCTGGCCACCCGATGGCCCAGTTAAAACAACACATACAACTAACCATCAATATGTGTGTGTGTGTATTATCTTTCAGAAAAATTACCCTAGGCACCAATAACACATAATAAAAACTGGCAAGAAAGGGAGCAATATTGAGTACTCATCCTGGCGTATCTACAGGCATGATATTTTCAAATAACAGATTTTCCCTTATTTGATAAGGGAAACATTTTTCTTTATGAAAGAATTCTAGCTCAGTAAATGTTAAAGGGATAATTGAATCAGAAATCAAAATTTTGCAGTGTTGATGAACCAAAATTTAATGAAGCCCATTTATAGGAACTGCAAAAGAGAAATCAAAATTGTGGAATGTTCTATCCCACAATTGACTTGGTTTTTTACATACCAATACAAGAGAAGAAAGAGCAAGGATAATCTTAAATTAAGAAATTTAGGGTTAATCTAACCCTAACCCTAACAGAATTTGTCTAGCTCTTGATAACTAACAAGGTCTAAAAATACTTTTTCAGCTAATCAGAGAAATCAGCAGTTGTTAGGTGATACCGAAGAGTTACTATGACATTTATTAGGCGTCACACATAGAATTTCTTTACACTATTCTCTTTATTCTTATGTGCACTTGATATTTTCCATAAGAAAAAGAATTTTAAAAGAAAAAAAGCCTACACTCTTTTACCCTTTACTGTCACTGTGTGAGGTTGCCCATTTCTTCTTACCTTTAGCAATATTTGTAACCAACATAGACAGCACATTCAAAAGCAGAAACATTACTTTGTCAACAAAGGTCTGTCTAGCCAAGGCTATGGTTTTTCCTGTGGTCATGTATAGATGTGAGAGTTGGACTGTGAAGAAGGCTGAGCACCGAAGAATTGATGCTTTTGAACTGTGGTGTTGGAGAAGACTCTTGAGAGTCCCTTGGACTGCAAGGAGATCCAACCAGTCCATTCTCAAGGAGATCAGTCCTGGATGTTCATTGGAAGGACTGATGCTAAAGCTGAAACTCCAGTACTTTGGCCACCTCATGCTAAGAGCTGACTCTTTGGAAAAGACTGATGTTGTGAGGGGTTGGGGGTAGGAGGAGAAGGGGACCACAGAGGATGAGATGGCTGGATGGCATCACCAACTCGATGGACATGAGTTTGGGTGAACTCCGGGAGTTGTTGATGGACAGAGAGGCCTGGCGTGCTGCAATTCATGGGGTCACAAAGAGTTGGACACGACTGAGTGACTGAACTGAACTGAAACATTTTTTGTTAATCTAACAAGTGAAAATAACTTGTTCTACTGTTTTAATTTGCAGTTCTTTAAAGTACACAGCATGATGGTTTGAATTACATATATTATGATGTGATTACCGATATAGATTTAGCTAACATTTTCTTCTCATATAGATACAGTAAAAAGAATAGAAAATAGAAAAGCATAAAGGAAAACGACATTTCTTTTTGTGATAAGAGCTCTTAGGATCTAACTATCTACATTCTTGTATATCAAACAACAGAGTTACTTACAGTCATGTTGTACATTACATTCCTAGTGATTATTCATCTTATAACTGAAAGCTTGTCTTTTGACCACCTTCCTCCCATCTCTTCCTTTCACCACCTTTAGTAACTACAAGTCTGATCTATTTTTATATTAGAGTTTTGTTTAGATTTCACATGTAAATGAGATCATACATTTGTCTTTCTCCATCAGGTTCATTTCACTTAGCCTTCAAGATCCATCCATGTTGTCACAAATGGTAGGATGTCCTCATTTTTTAGGGCTGCATATATTATGTTTATATATATATATATAATGTATACATTTTTATTGCATATACATACATATGCCACAACTTCTTTCTTTATCCATCCATCCACCTATGGACACTTAGACCGTTTCCATGTCTTGGCTACTGTAAACAATGCTTCTATGAACTTGGGGGTACAGGTATCTTTTCAAGTTAATGTTTTCATTACCTTTGACTATGTTCTCAGAGGCAGAATTGCTGGTTCATATGTAATTCTGTTTTTAATTTTTTTAAGAGTAATATGGAGATATCATTAGCCATAGTGGCTGCTGCAATTTATAATATCATCAACAGTGTCCAAAGGTTCCCTTTCCTCCACATCCATGCCCCCTTTTCTTACCTCACATCTTTTTGTTTATGAGCATTCTAACAGATAAGAGGTGCTATCTCATTGTGGTTTTAATCTGCATTTCCCCAATGGCTAGTGGTGTTGAGCATCTTTTCATGAACCTGTTGGCCTTTTATACATCTTCTTTGAGAAATGTTTATTCAGATTCTCTGCCAATTTCTTAACTAGGTTATTTGATTTTTGCTACTGAGTCATATGAGTTCTTTCTATATTTTGGACTTCTATATTCGCTTATCAGATTATGGTTTGCAGTTTCTTTCCACTTTTAATCTCCCCCCACCAAAGGAGATATAGTAAATGAGATTACTTAAAATTCTCATTTCTCCTGCTACAGTTTGTGCACACACACACACACACACACACACACATACATGTAACTTTAACCTGACAGCTGTTTTCTCTGTGCCTGATAGTAATACGTAAAACTTAAATCTTGATACACAGACAATCTGGAATTCAGCTGAACTTTTCTCAAGGTTTATATTCCTAGTAATAATTGTAGGACTTCACAAGAAAACCATTTAGCCAAATTTGCTCAAACTTTTGCCACATGAATACTTTTATTTTCACTTCTGCATTGATACGTTAGGTAAAGACAGCTCCTGTTAGCTAATCACTACGGGAAAGTATCTTTGATAATTTTGGAAATGAGCATTCTGCCCTCGTACTCCTGTTGTCTGAAGCAGTCCTTAAGCTTGCTTAAGCCTATTAGTGAGACCACCAAAACTTGGAAGGTAGAAAACCTGATACATTTTGTTGAAAAAAATTATATATTCATCTTTAATTGCTTCTTGAAATAGCCACCCCCTCATAATTTGTGGTAACCAGTGAATACTGGAAGACAGACCTGGCTACTGCATATGTGAACAAATGTGGGCCTTCCATCTCTTTTTCTTTTTTTTTTTTTAAACTGTAGTATAATTACTTTACAATGTGTGAGTTTCTATTGTACAACATGAATCAGCTATTTGAATACACATATCCCTTCGCTCTTGAGAACCATCCTGCCCACCTCCCATCCCAGCCCGCTAGATCATCCCAGAGCACTGAGCTGAGCCCTGCGTGCTCTATGGCAGCTTTCCAGCAGCTATTTTCCACATGGTAGTATATACTTCTTATTCTTACATTGATGTTAATTACTGAGAAGTAAATATAATGCCCAGCTAGGTCAGTAGGCCATGTATCAGAGGGACTAGTAAAGGGCTACATAGTTCATTATGTACATATCCTATTATAAATCTATACACCTATAGAAGTGAAAAATGATAAGGGCACATGAAACTGGAGGAAACTCTCCGCCATTGACTGCTTATTTTAATAATAATGATCACATTTTCAAAATAATATGTTATGGCTCAGTGTAGAGAAGATTCGGAGACACATGTCACTCTGCATGTTCAGGAGCTCTGTTTTTTTCGGCTCACTGGCCCTAGGTAACTGTAGATCCTTTTATCTTTATCCACCTGGAACTGAATAAGCTGTAACCTTCCTGATGGCAAAATTAGACTTTAGGTGCCTCCCCTTGCAGATGTCTCATACCGACCTCAACTGGCCCAGTATGCTGAGTTAACAAATGTACCCATCAGAGCTCTACCAAGCCGAGGAAGCAATCATCCACTTCCGAAGTCCTCGTTTCTGGAAGCAGGTGGAGATATGTCAGACACTGGCTAACAGGGCTGTTTATTCTGAAAGCATTAACACTTGTTCTGACTCATAAGCTACCTTTTTTTGTTGAAATTCCTTAAGTAAGATTCTTCGTAGATTGATTTAAAATAAAGTTTATTCCATTTTAAAAAGTGTTAAATTGAGCCTGCTAAACTACTTGCCTGTTGTAATGGTCAAGGTTCATTCAAATTTTATCATGGCTTGTTTCTTAATCAACTAATGTTTAAATTGCTCTGTTCAAAATTAACATTGAGAAACAATTTCAAACAGAAAACTCCAGTCTTGATGATGGTGACACAGTCTTGATTCATACAGAAATTGTCAAAACATGCAAGCTTATGGCTTTTACTGACTTCTACCACTTTTTAATCTATAGATTCTGTGGTGGGTTATGCATTTGAACTTAAGGCACGTCAGAGTTAGAAACGCTATGGCAGAAACTATTAGCTGTGAAACCAATATCCATTCTGCAATTTTTCATTAGTGAAAGAGTCTCTATATTCTGGGAGCAGCAGTCCTTCCAGATATAGAACTATCATATACCTCACTCACATTATGGGTGGGGTGAATCTCACTCACATTACGGGTGGGGTGAATCTCACTCACATTACGGGTGGGGTGATCAGTTACATGTAAGTAACTGTTACTGTAGGGGAGAGGTGCACGGACTCTCTTTAAAAGGAAACCATCCATCTGGAAGGCACACTCATCTATTCTGGTACTGTTTTCTTTTTGCTATAGCATGGCTAAAGCCACAGTGGTTACTCTGTAAGCATGAAGCTACCTTGGAGATGGACGCTGGATGCTAAGAATATCAAGGCAGGGAGCTAGAAGGAGCCTGAGACAATACTGACCTTGCGCAGCCCCCAGACCATTCTAGAATGGTGCTTTGCCATAACGGATATTGTGAAACAAGTCTCTATTTTGGTAAAACGATTTTAGGTCCTAGCCATGAAATACAATTCCTAATTGAAAAAAAAAAAACTATTTTAGCAAAGTCTGTATTTTCATAACACACCCAGAATTAGAGTTATGGTCTTTTTAAAAAATTTAAAGTGTAGCACATAATGATTTGACTCACATATCCCATGAATGCATGCTAAGTCACTCCAGTCATTCCCGACTCTTTGCGACCCCATGGACTGTAGCCCGCCAGGTTCCTCTGTCCACGGGATTCTCTAGGCAAGAACACTTGAGTCGGTTGCCATGCCCTCCTCCGGGGGATCTTCCCCACCCATGGATCAAATTCACGTCTTCTGCGGCTCCTACATGGTAGGCAGATTCCTTACTGTTTCACAATGTTTAATGATCATTTATCATCTCATATAGACACAGAATTAAAGAAACAGAAAAAAAAATTCCTTGCTATTAGAGCTATTAGGATTTACCTTCTTAACAACCTTCATGCAGGACATACAGCAGTGCTGATTATATGTATTATGTTATATATTACGTCCCTAGTACTTATTTCGGAGAAGGCAATGGCACCCCACTCCAGTACTCTTGCCTGGAGAATCCCGTGGACGGAGGACCCTAGTGGGCTGCAGTCCATGGGGCTGCTAAGAGTCGGACACAACTGAGCGACGTCACTTTCACTTTTCACTTTCATGCATTGGAGAAGGAAATGGCAACCCACCCCAGTACTCTTGCCTGGAAAATCCTGTGGACAGAGGACCCTAGTGGGCTGCAGTCCATGGGGTCGCTAAGCATCGGACATGACTGAGCGACTTCACTTTCACTTCTCACTTTCATGCATTGGAGAAGGAAATGGCACCCCACTCCAGTGTTCTTGCCTGGAGAATCCCAGGGACAGAGGACCCTGGTGGGCTGCCGTCTATGGGGTTGCACAGAGTCGGACACGACTGAAGCGACTTAGCAGCAGCAGCAGCAGTACTTATTTATCTTGTAACTAGAAGTTTGTACCTTTAAATTGTCTTCATCCAGTTCCCCTCACCCCTATCCCTGTCTCTGGTAACTGCAAATCTGATCTCTCTTTTTTTTAAATGACTTTGTTTGTTTTTGAAGCATAATTGTTGGTTTATAGTACTATCCTGGCCCACAGTACCATGTTGGTTTCAGAGTGATGATCTTTTGAAAGAACATACAATACTATCAAGTGGTCTTCATAGGATATACTTTAGAGCTTTCATAATTAAATGTGCATCTTAATGGGATGAAGCTTTAGATAAAGTCAGTATTTCTTTCCTGTCACCCTGTCCTAGTGAATATTAGGGCACTGTCTTATATACCAGTGATAAGATTTCATCATCATAAAGGAAACATTAATCTCATTAAAGCACATTTCTATCGATCAGAATGCTTTCAATTGCAAGAATACAATATAAATTGAATATGCAACAAAGTCACAGCAAATTATTTTATCTTTCAGAATAACTTGGTATAATCTAGACTTTATATAGACAAAGAATACTCTCACACATTTATTAATCAGCACACAGTGAGCATATGTTGTTTTTGCTATGCACAAATCACCTCCCACTACTTCTGGGATCAGATCTTTTTTCTTAGAAATTTCATTCCATACTGTTCAGTTGGGGTCCACCCTGCCTCCTGTACCAAGCTATAGTGTCTGGATTTAGCCAGTTCTGAGCAATCAAATTATCTCTTATTCTTGGTCCCAGTAACTGATTCTGAATTGACAGCTGACACAAGCTGGACTAATCAGATCTTCCTAGGATGTTTTATCAAAACTATCTGAAAAGAATTTTTGCAGATAGGAAATGAGTCTATGTGATTTTGGTGGCCATTTGGGGGCCTAACTCAAGAGCACAGAGTTAGCAATCTAAGAACCTGACATTATCTGAGGCCCTAGATTCAGCTGTGTCTGACGCAACTCATGTCCTGCTGCACGTGCCCATGTTTCCTTTTCTGCAGAAATGTGTAAAGCAGGAATCCAAGTAGGATGCAAAGCCCAACCTAATCTCAGTAGGAGAGATGTCTGGATTTCTGTGCATGCCTCTATAAGCTCTTCATTTACATTTAAGTCTTATTAATGATGCTCAAAGTTAAAGAATACATATAGGCAACATGATTTTGTGTTATTAATATGATAATTTGAAGATACATAGTCCCATAACCATGTGTCCATATTTATACTCTTACAAAAGAAGAAATCAGAAAAATCCTTGTCTCTAATCTGGCATCAAGTAAGAGTATTTCACCGAAGTAAAACACACATATAACACACAGATACACGCTCCAGGCCCACCTTGGGACACGCTTCTGTGACCGTGCTAAACCAGGGAGCGGGGGTGCCAGGACCAAACCGTCTTGGTGACAAGAAGAAGCCTGTACGTCCTGTGAAACTACAGTCACTACACTCACTCACACTGTCCTCACTACACTCACTCATTTCCATATCACTACACTCACTCACACTGTCCTCACTATACTCACACTGTACCCACTACACTCACACTGTCCTCACTATACTCACTCATTTCCGTATCACTACACTCACTCACACTATACCCACCACACTCACTCACACTGTCCTCACTACACTCACTCACACTGTACTCACTATACTCACTCACACTGTCCTCACAATACTCACTCATTTCCATATCACTACACTCACTCACACTGTCCTCACTACACTCACTCACACTGTACCCACTACACTTACTCACACTGTCCTCACTCACTCACTTACACTGTACCCACTACACTCACTCACACTGTCCTCACTCACTCACTCACACTATACCCACTACACTCACTCACACTGTACCCACTACACTCATTCATACTGTCCTCACTACACTCACTCATTTCCATGTCACTACACTCACTCACATTGTCCTCACTACTCACTCACACTGTCCTCACTCACTCACTCACACTATACCCACTACACTCACTCACACTGTACCCACTACACTCATTCATACTGTCCTCACTACACTCACTCATTTCCATGTCATTACACTCACTCACACTGTACCCACTATACTCACTCACACTGTACTCACTATACTCACTCATTTCCATATCACTACAGTCACTCACATTGTCCTCACTATACTCACACTGTACCCACTACACTCACACTGTCCTCAGTACACTCACTCATTTCCAGATCACTATACTCACTCACACTGTACTCACTATACTCACTCACACTGTACCTACTACACTCTTTCATACTGTCCTCACTACACTCACTCATTTCCATATCACTACACTCACTCACACTATACCCACTACACTCACACTGAACCCACTATACTCACTCACACTGTCCTCACTCACTCACTCATTTCCATATCACTACATTCAGTCACACTGTCCTCACTATACTCACTCATTTCCATATCACTATACTCACTCACACTATACCCACTACACTCACTCACACTGTCCTCACTATACTCACTCATTTCCATATCACTATACTCACTTACACTATACCCACTACACTCACACTGAACCCACTATACTCACTCACACTGTCCTCACTCACTCACTCATTTCCATATCACTACATTCAGTCACACTGTACTCACTATACTCACTCATTTCCATATCACTATACTCACTCACACTATACTCACTATACTCACTCACACTATACCCACTACACTCACTCACACTGTACTCACTATACTCACTCACACTATACCCACTACACTCACTCACACTGTACTCACTATACTCTCTCACACTATACTCACTATACTCACTCATTTTCATATCACTATACTCACTCACACTATACCCACTACACTCACTCACACTGTACCCACTACACTCACTCTCACTGTACTCACTAAACTCACTCGAGAGCCACTGCCGTCAGGAAGCTGCAGCCACATCCAGGCCCTGCAGTGTCTCCTGCCTCTGTGCCAGAAAGTGAGACATTCCCAGGTCCTACCCCTCCACCGCATCAACTCTGTGGGCCTTGCACCCTTGCTAATGCTGCCCTGGGAAAACCCAAAGCTCTACAAAGAGCAAAAGCAGAAGAAGAGAAGCATGGGCTCAGCCTCCTTTCTGCCTCTCCACGGGGTGAACCTAGTCACAGCCACATTCTCTTGCTGGGAGACTCCCACGGACAGAGGAGACTGGTGGGCTGCAGTCCATGGGGCGCGAAGACTCTGAGCAATCACATTCAGGAACCTGGCAGCAAGGATTCATTCAAAATGTAATTTTAGTATTTTAATTTTTCAGCCTCTGCGGTACAGAAAGGCCCAGGAGAAGGAGGGTAGGCTAGATGCCGTATGCAAATCCACCACATCCATGACAGAGAATACAGTTATCGATTTGTGAATTGAGAATATAAAATCTCATTTCATTTTTTTAATCATGTTTTTTAAAAAAAAAAATTAAAGCTTTTTCATGAGAAAAAAAAACAAAGGCTTTTTTATCCCCCCCGCCTCAGAAACCTTCATTGGTATATAGAAGATTTTTCATATCTTCTTTGGGTGATTGATTTTATTTTTATTTAAAAATTTCTTAATTGAAGTATGATTGATTTACCATGTTGTGTTAATTTCTTCTATTAAGCAAAGCAATTCAGATATCTATATCTTTTAAAAATATTCTTTCTGTTATGGTTTATCCCAGGACACTGAATACAGGTGCCTTTGTGACACAGCAGGACCTTGCTGCTCACCCATCCTATCCATATGCGATAGTTTGCATCTACCACTCCCAACCTCCCATACTGATATTTTTAAAAGCTAAAATGCTAGTTTTCTATTTTTTTAATTTTTTAAAATTAATTCTAAATATTTCTAAATGTTTTGAATAGACGGATTATGGGGACCCTAGTTATTTATTATGCAGTTGACATAATAGCCACTCATCTCAATGCAAGACTCAATGCAAATACAATGGGTAATTGGTAACTATTTTTTTTACTTTAGCTAATTTGTTAACAGAGAAAAAATTTTTGTGAAAACGAATCTAATACAGTTGTAACGCCACTTACGAACATTCTGATTGTACACATAAAATCAGCAACAGTGAAACGATAAAAGGCAGGTCTACCGCGTGGTCAGGTCACTCGAGATGGCTGTTCTGCCCTCTGCACCTCCTTCGCTGGGCTGGCGCCTGCTTCACCGACACCCTCCTCACAGGACTGACCTCCTGCACACTCGCCCCAGGCCCCGGCTAGTGAGTGTCCCTCAAAGCAGAGGCAGGGGACGCGCCCCTCTGCCATTTTCCCGAGTAACCAGATAAGCCTGCGTGACGTCAGTTCCGCCGATCGCCTCTCTCCCGCCTAGAGCAAAGACTTATCACCTTCTCACGGTTCTCAGCACACGGTGGGGAGTCACTCCATTTCAGACATTCCTTGTCCATCAAACCCGTGATGTCTCGGTTGCTGACTGCAGGTCTCTCCAGTCTTGAAGGTGGGCAAGTATAGGCTTTGTGGGCATGTAGGTGCAGCCCAAAATCCATTCTCAAGTTTTCTGCCTTTGCCATAGAATGAGACCAAAATAGCTTTTTCAGAAATATGAGTGTTTTTGGACAATTCTGGGTCTACATCTATAGCAGGAAAATTTTCCTTCTAATTAATATAAATTTGAGAATACTATTTTTTTTTGCAGAACAGAATTACTCTGCATAGAAACTTCAGCAGTTGACAAATTGGTTATATTAATGTCAGATCACAGGAGAGAACTTTTCAAATTTTGTATTTTTTTTCCTGAACTGGTTTTATTTTGTTTTTGTTTTTTCTAATGTGAAAGAATTACCTTTTAAAAGTTGCTAACAGTCTCTATTTTGAGAGATGTAGAAATTAAATCCCACTTTTCATTGATTCTATTTGTTCAGTGATTGTCAACAAATAGTCCTTTTAGTGTCTAAAAAAAAAAAAAAAAAAAAAAAATTAAGGCAGATGTCCTAAAGATAAGAGAATAAAAGAGTGCTTTTGCGAGGATCTGGGCTACAAATACTGGTGGTGAAATTAACTGGGTTCCACAAATGTCATTTAAAACTTTTGGCTTTATCTGGGGGCCAAAGAACCATTCAAAGGAAAAGATGCAGATCCCATAGCTTCTCTTGAAAGTTGAGAGTAGTTTGAGACTCTCTGAGGGACAGTGCTCCTGAGAGAGGTAGTTGGTCTCCAAGGTGAATAATATCCCAAAGAAGAAATTAATCACAGGAAAGTGCCTTGTCCAGACTGACTTGAGTCCAACCTAAAGGCCTTGGGCCCAGAGAGGAGGCCTGGAAGTGAGCTGTGCCTTCAGTGGCTCAGCCTGCCTGGAATAAAGTGCCTGGGTTTGAAGTCCAAGAGCTGAGCCCTAAGAGCAAGTCCCTGTGGGAATTTCAGCCCATTTTGATGTGAAGTATCATAGTTCAAGTATTGCTTTGGGCTTAGAGGACCCACATGTGCCCTGAGAAGGTATTGTGACCTAGGAAGCGGACCTTGGCTAGTGGGCTGACCATAGTTGCTTGTTGTTTGAAACTGTTGAACTGGACCCTTTGACCTCAGTAAGAACTTTGGGAAGAGAAGATATGCAAGTGTGTTGCTCAGAGAGATACCTGATCCAATCTTGGATGAAAACTCATTATTTTTCCAAAGTACCCCTGGTGCAGCTGTGGTTAATAGCTGATTGAGTCAGTTCCTCATAAACTAAGAGCATCGTGTCCTTTTCATGCTTGTCTTTTCTCTACAAACCATCAGATCCTTCTCACGTGCTGGATGAACTATGGGCTTTGTCAATAATTATGTACTGAGTATTTATGTACTGAGTATTTATGTACTGAGCATTTAGCATCCTTCATTTACTTGTTAGTCTCTTGTCCTCCAGCAACCAAGTGGGTGTCTCTTGTCTACCACCACTGCTGGATGCAACCAAATGCCATTCATCTCCTTCAGACTAATGGACTCAGTTGTCTCAGCCCTGTGTGTAACTCTAAAAAGAAAGCCCATGATATCAAGTTTATTCCCCAGTGCTTTGTCTTCAACAAATATAACTGATTTCCCATGAGAGTTCCAGCATTTCCTGTGTCAGCCAAGCTGAGAAAAGCTTGAACTCAGATGATCTTTGTGTCCCAGTGTATTCTCATTTGTCCGTGTCAGTTCAGAATAATCAGAAAGACAAACGGGGGTAAAAAGGCGTGTTTTATTCACATTTTCTCCCATCTAAGAAAGTACTGAGAATAAGTTCCGTTATGAAAAAAAGCAGCTCGCTGTTCTTTGTCAAGCAACTAGATTATATTATTTATATTTAGGACCCAAAAAGGGAGAAAAATGGTTCCCAGAGCTTTTGGCTTAGAAGCTATTGTTTGCAGGTAATTTTAAAATGTATTTTTAAAAGCCCCATTATGTTTCGCTAAGGATAGTTTTCCTGGTTTCCATAGTGATATCCAAAACGTGTGTAGGTGCAATCAAAGAGAGTCATTGCATTAATAGGTGGTTTAGCGTTTCTGTTGAATATGAAGGTTATCCAATGTTTTAATATAACTGAGCTATTTTTTAAGTCCTCATTCTTTAATGAATGCATTTAACATCAGATGTCTTCTTATGAAATGAGCACTAAAGCCCACTTTACTTGAAATTTAAAGCAGTTACAAAGGGAAAAAAATCTTTTCAAAGTTTCAAAGATACTAGAAGTTGTTCTCATCATACTTTGCTTTTATTAAGATTATATGGAGAAATTTCTTTAGTCAATTACTCTGAAAGCATTTTTTAAATAACCTTCAATGCCACATAAAGAGAGATGGGGAAAAAATATGTGAGCAGATACAAAATGAGTTGATTTTTTCCTCTCAAAGAGTTTACATCATTTTCTGTTAAGGGGCCTCACTTAGTTCTGTCCAGAAGTTAATTTTCACTATGGTAGGAACTGAAATCAACATTTTGTACACAGTGAAAGAGAGGGCAAAAAATAGTTGAAGTAGCTCACAGAAAGCTCTTAGGATGCTTTTTTTTTTTTTTTTGCCCTGTACTATCTAGAACTATCTAGAGAAGGAAATGGCAACACACTCCAATATTCTTGCCTGGAGAATTCCATGGACAGAGGCGCCTGGCAGGCTACAGTCCATGCGGTCACAGAGAGACAGACGCGACTGAGCGACTCTCACTCATTCAGTATTTAGAGTTGATTCGCTTAGAAACCAGACATCTATTGGGTCTAATGAATAATTATCAAATCATTTTAAAAACAAACAGAATTAGCAAGATGTTTTGTGACCTTTATTCAACAAACAATTATTTTCCCATTATTCTGAATTCTCATGAACTATACATGAATGATGGAACTTATGGGAACATTTTTAAAAAACAACCAAACAAACAAAAAGCCAAAACCTGACATTCTGTATTAGCCAACTGTGAGAACAAAGTGTCCTCTTCCTCTAAGTCGCTCAGTCGTGTCCTACTCTTTGCGACCCTGTGGACTGTAGCCTACCAGGCTCCTCCGTCCATGGGATTTTCCAGGCAAGAGTGCTGGAGTGGATTGCCATTTCCTTCTCCAGGGGATCCTCCCAACCCAGGAATTGAACCTGGGTCTCCCGCATTGCAGGCAGACGCTTTACCATCTGAGCCACCAGAGAAGTTTATAAGAAGAATCTAATTCAAGTTTGGAGGTATTACCCTCCAAAGTGTTCTGGTGGTATGTTAATAAAATACTTTAGCTATTACATAGATGTTGGTAGCAATCTTTAAATGTTCTGGGTGGAGCATTTAGTACAAAACATGCTCAAGGAAGATTAAGAATGGATCATTGGTGGACAAAGTCACACAGAGAAAAACAAATGATATTGCTTGTACGTGGAATCTAAAAAAACGTTAGAAGTGAACTTATTTGTAACACGGAAATGGAGTCAGAGATGTAGAAAAAAGACTTATGGTTACCAGAGGAGAAAGGAGTGGGGAGGGATAAACCAGAAGATTGAGACTGACAGATACACATTACTGTATGTAAAATACCTAATAAAGATCTACCGAATAGCACAGGGAGCTTTTCTCGGTACTCTATATTGCCCTATATGGGGAAGACATCCAAATGAGAGGATATATGTATGTGTATAGCTGATTCACTTTGCTGTGCCACAGAAACTAATCATTTTTAGACTAATTATACTCCAATAAAAATATTTTTTAAAAAGATCGGAGCATTAGTGTGATTCTCAAGGGTGAAATGGTCTCGGTGTCCTTTTAAAGTTGTATCTATTTACCTCTATCTACTAATACGTACTCACCTATCTATTTATTCAGTTGAATATTCACTGAGTGCAATATTTATTGCATATTGTGTGTTTTAGCTGTGTTTAGCATCATGGAGAAGAAAAAAAATATTCCATTCGTATGTCATGAAGTAATAGACCTAAATCAAATAACACAAATCACTTTGAAAGTTCGCTGCAAGGGGGAGTAGGTATTAACAGTGGTGATGAGTCTATGATGGTGAGGGATTTTAACAGGACAGAAGATTGAGAAGATTCAGAAGAAGGAACATGTAAGATAAGATCTAAAGGAGGAAAAAGAGGTACCTGGAAAGTTGGCCAGTTTCTCCAAAGGGCAAGGGGAGCCAAAAATAGAGGTGCAGAGAAAGGTAGTGAAACAGTCTGCAAGTCCTGTGGTTCGTATTAAGTCCTGTGGTCCATATTAAGAACTTCTGTCTGGTCTCAAGAGCCGTCAGTATTAAGGGCCACTGAAAGTCTACAGGGATGCCAGTGGATATTGTTAGATTTTTGTGTCAAAGAGTTATAGTTGCGACAGTAGGGGGGAGTTGAGTTTCTTTTCTTTAGAAGTAGCAGATAAATAGCACAGAAAGTCAGGTTTTTACCTTTGTTAACTCTAATTGGGTTATCTAAAATTAGCAGTCCAGAGCCCTATAAGAATGCATTATTCAGCCCATTGCATGTACTTATTTGATACCTAATAAGTGTTTGAACAGGATTTTCCTGGTGGCTCAAGTAGTAAAGAATCTGCCTGCAATGCAGGAAATTCACATTCAATCCCTGGGTCGGGAAGATCACCTGGAGGTCTTTACTCTTTAGTGTAAAGCCTACTTTGGACTAGTAGTCAGCCAGCTTTGTCTGTAAAGGACCAGTGAGTAAATATTTTAGGTTTAGAAGCCACACAATCGCTGTTTCAACTACTTGACTCTGCCATTGTAAAATGAAGGAAGCCATAAGCAATAGATAAAGAAATGAGCACAGATGTTTTCCAATAAAATATTATTTGCAAAAACATATGGCGGGCCAAATTTTGTCTGAAGGTATAATTTACTGACCCTTGCTCTAGACCTTCTATAACAAGGCTGAAAATATTAGAAAGGTCAGTTTTCATTCTAATCCCAAAGAAGGGCAATGCCAAAGAATGTTCATACCTCACATATGCAGAAGACATCACCCTTATGGCAGAAAGTGAAGAAGAATTAAAGAGCCTCTTGATGAAAGTGAAAGAGGAGAGTGAAAAAGTTGGCTTAAAACTCAACATTCAGAAAACTAAGATCATGGCATCTGGTCCCATCACTTCACAACAAATAGATGGGAAAACAGTGGAAACAGTGACAGACTTTATTTTCTTGGGCTCCAAAATCACTGCAGATGGTGACTGCAGCCATGAAATTAAAAAACACTTGCTCCTTGGAAGAAAAGTTATGACCGACTTAGACAGCATATTAAAAAGCAGAAACATTACTTTGCCAACAAAGGTCCATCTAGTCAAATCTATGGTTTTTCCAGTAGTCATGTATGGATGTGAGAATTGGACTGTGAAGAAAGCTGAGCACCGAAGAATTGATGCTTTTGAACTGCGCTGTTGGAGAAGACTCTTGAGAGTCCCTTGGACTGCAAGGAGATCCAACCAGTCCATCCTAAAGGAGATCAGTCCTGGGTGTTCATTGGAGGGACTGATGCTGAGGCTGAAACTCCACTACTTTGGCCACCTGATGTGAAGAGCTGACTCATTTGAAAAGACCCTGATGCTGGCAGGGATTGGGGCAGGAGGAGAAGGGGACAACAGAGGATGAGATGGCTGGATGGCATCGCCGACTCAATGGACATGAATTTGGGTAAACTCTGGGAGTTGGTGATGGACAGAGAGGCCTGGAGTGCTGTGATTCATGGGGTCGCAAAGAGTCGGACACAACTGAGTGACTGAACTGAACTGAAGCATACATATTTGCATGTGATGTGCGCCGGTGTATTTTTTTTTAAGCTGTGAGGAGCAGAGTGGGGTCGGCAGTACTATGAAGTATGTAAAGTATCTCCTTAGAGCTGTATTTCCTGTCAAAAGGTCACTTTTTAGACTTCTAGTAAAGCTTCATTGCTGCATAGAAAGGAAAGAAGGAAGGAAGGGGAAAGGCAGGGCGGGAGGGAGGAAAAGAAAGAAAGAAAAAAGGGAGAGAGAAAATGTGAAAGCATCCTTAGGGCGGCAGGGGAGCGCTGGCTGGCTTTGTTGCTGCTCTTTTCAGCCTGGGAGTCGATGATGGACAGGGAGGCCTGCCATGCTGCAGTTCAAGGGGTCGCAAAGAGTCAGACATGACTGAGTGACTGAACTGAACTGAACTGAACTGAACAGATGGAATTCCCTGATGGCTCAGTGGATAAAGAATCCACCTTAAACGCAGGAGGCACAGGATATACAGGCTTGATCCTTGGGTCAGGAAGATCCCCTGGAGGAGGAAATGACAAACCACTCCAGTAATCTTGCCTGGAAAATTCTATGGACAGAGAAGCCTGGCAGGTACATTCCACAAGGTCACAAGAGTTGGACATGACTGAGCACGTGGCATGCATTGCATCAACAGGCTCGAGAAAAAAAATCACTCTGTCAGATCAACAGATTCAGAAAAAGCACTGAACAAAACCCGAAGCTGCTTTAAGTACTGGAGATCCAACCAGTCCATCCTAAAGGAAAGCAGTCCTGAATAAAAACGCAGTTGGTTGGCTCAGACGGTAAAGCATCTGCCTGCAATGCAGAAGACCTGGGTTTGATCCCTGGATTGGGAAGATCCTCTGGAGAAGGAAATGGCAACCCACTCCAGGACCCTTGTCTGAAAAACCCCATGGATGGAGGAGCCTGGTAAGCTACAGTCTGTGGGGTTGCAAAGAGTCGGACACGACTGAGCAACTTCACCTTACCTTAAAGCCTCTTTATGATAAAAATTCTCAGCAAATTAGAAATAGAAAGACACTTGAACTTGATAAACAATAGCTACAAAAGACCTACAGCTAGCATCATACTTAATGGTGAGAAACTTCCCACTAAGGTCAGGCTCAAGGCAAGAATATCTCCTATCACCACTGTGTTTCAACATTGTACTGAAAGTCTAGACTAAAGCAGTAAGTAATATATTATACTATAAAAATGAATATATTATATATTGTCTAATAATATAATATATGACATAATAATATATTATAATATAATAATATATAACATTATAATATAATATATTGTATATAATATAATATTGATTAATATTGATTATTAAAAATAAATTGAAAATGTTAGGATGGCATTTTCATATTTGAATGTTTTAAAAATCTTCAGCTATTTTAATTTTTATTTGTGATGGCTAATTTTTGCTGTCAATTTGACTGGAAAAAGGGGTGCCCAGGTAGCTGGTAAAACTATTTCTGGTTCTATCTATGAGGGTGTTTCTAAAACAGATTAATGTTTGAATCAGTAGGCTGAATAAAGAAGTTGACTTTCACCAACGTAGGTGGGATGGATCACCAAATCCCTTGAGGTCTATATGGAGAAAGTGTAAATCTGCTCTGTGCTTCAGTGGGATATTGGTGCTCTTGGTTCTTGGGCCTTTTCAACAAATTGTGCTGGAAAGTTATACATTCACATGCGCAGAAGTTGAATTTAGACACTGACTTTACCCGTTCACAAAAGTTAACTTACAGTGGATCATAGACCAAAGGGTAAAACACAAAACTATAAATTTCCTGGAAGATAACATTGGAGAAAATCTAGAAAACTTTGGTTTGGTGACAACTTTGTAGATACAATATCAAAGGCATGATCTTTGAATGAAAGAATTGATAAGCTGGACTTCATTAAAATTAAAAACTTCTGCTTTGTGAAAGACACCGTCAAGGGAATGAAAAGACAAACCACGAACTGGGAGAAAAAAATTTACAAAACACATAGCTGATAAAATATTTACAAAAGACATACCTGATAAAATATTTACAAAAGACATAGCTGATAAAATATTTACATGGCCAAGAGAGATCATCTCTCTTATGTCTTTCATTTTAAGGGCACAGATCCTATTCATGAGGGCTCCACCTTCATGACCTAATTATCTTCCAAAGGTCCCATCTCCAAATACGATCACACTGGGGGTTAGAGCTTCAACGTATGAACTTCGGTGGGGGTGGGTGGACACAAACCTTCAGTTCATAGCATACGTGCTCTCCTGAAAGAGAAGAAAAGGATGGCATCTTAAGGCATACTTTGAGAATTATAATAGCCATAGGTATCTCCATGAGAATGTGTCCTGAGCTTGAACATTGCTTGTCATACTTGTTGACATAGGGGGAGGAAAAAAGTTGAGAATTAATGAACTATCGCAGCTAATGAAGTCTCTATGTTAGAACATGAGAAGTTGTTGAAGCAAGATTACTTGGAATAAAATCACAGAACACTGATCACAGAACACGATCAAAGGATTAAAGAAAACCAAGAGTCAAGGTCTGTTGGCATTAATACCCATTCCTGTGCGGGAATCCATCAGATCCCAGGCCCAAGCTTGTAAAAACTTCTTCCTAAAAATAAATTCTGCCCTTTAGGTTGAGAGAAACGTTTTCTGTTTTATGTGAATATTTCTGAAAACTTCAGATGGCAAATTTAAAAGCAGCATCAAAATCTTTCAGAGTAATGAAACTCTGACAAAATTACATTCTTAAATAAATATTTCCTTTGCTTTATTCTGATCATCCTATGTTTATTTCTGATTTATTCTTTTGAATGAGAAACGACCAAGAGGATTTTTACCTATTCAAGGCAGGAGTATGAAATAAAATTAGTCTTATGTCTGGGCAAGGATTTGGTAAAGCATATTATCACTAGAAATCCTCCACCCTTCTAACTGTATGCTACTTTGTAGATCATACACACATCTTCTACTCATTCAACAGCAAATTTGTGTTTGTCATTTGCAGCGACATGGAAGGATGTCGGACAGCATTATGCTAAGTGAAGAAAGTCAGACAGAGAAAGACCGATACTGTGTGATATCAGTGATACATGGAATCTGAAAAAATACAGCAAACTAACGAATGTAAGAAAGAAGCAGCAGACTCACAGCTGCAGACTCACAGCTGCAGAGAACAAACCAGCGGCTACAAGTGGGGAGAGAAGGGGCAGCGGCGACAGAGGTTAAGAGGTACAGCTATTAGCTATAAAATAAACTGCAAGGATGCATTGTGCAGCGTGGGGAATATAGCCAATATTCTGCAGTAAATGTCCATAGAATATAACCTTTAAAATTGTGAGTCACTATACTGCATAAATACCTGTAACTTTTATATTATATATACAATAATATTGTATAGCAGTTACATTTCAGAAAAAAAAAGACAAACCAGCAAATGTTGACGTACCTACTGTGTGTCAGATGCCACCAGATGCTAGGGGGATAAAGACAGTCTTCTCTTGTCTCTACTTGTTGAAACAGAAACAAGCAGTGCTTGGATTTGAGCACCAAATACAAGTAAAACTTGAATAATGGGTGAAGCGGAACAATGTCACTCTGCCTAGTTACGGGCCATTGTCAGCTATAAATTCCAAAGGAGCAGGCACCGTGTGCGCCATTCACTTATTTTTTAACCCTGAGCACCTGGGCATTTCCTGGTGTATGATTGATGCCCAATTAATAATTGTTGAATGAGTGAATGAGAACTAGCAATAAGACCAAAAATGGTTTTACAAGCATAGTAGTAGAAGATGAAAAAGTATTTGAACTGCCCAAGATCCATGGAGAGTGGAAACTTGGAAGCACAGAAATAAAAATGGTAACACCGGTGGATGTCTGAGTTTTAAACACTGTTGGGTTGCTACCCATCTCTGAACTGATCTCAAGCTCAGTAAGGCATGGGAAAGAAGACATATTGGTTTTAAAGATATATTTCTCTTTTTTAAAATTTATTTATTTTAATTGGAGACTAATTACTTTACAATATTGTATTGGTTTTGCCATACATTGACATGAATCCATCACGGGATACGTGTTCCCCATCCTGAACCCCCTCCCACATCCCTCCCCATCCCATCCCTCTGGGTCATCCCAGTGCACCAGCTCCAAGCATCCTGTATCCTGCATCGAACCTGGACTGGCAATCCATTTCATATATGATAATATACATGTTTCAATGCCATTCTCCCAAATCATTCCACCCTCTCCCTCTCCCTCAGAGTCCAAAAGACTGTTCTATACATCTGTGTCTCTTTTGCTGTCTCGCATACAGGGTTATCGTTATCATCTTTCTAAATTCCATATATATGTGTTAGTATTCTGTATTGGTGTTTTTCTTTCTGGCTTACTTCACTCTGTATAATCGGCTCCAGTTTCATCCGCCTCATTAGAGCTGATTCAAATGTATTCTTTTTAATGGCTGAGTAATACTCCATTGTGTATATGTACCACAGCTTTCTTATCCATTCGTCTGCTGATGGACATCTAGGTTGTTTCCATATCCTGGCTATTATAAACAGTGCTGCGATGAACATTGGGGTACATGTGTTTCTTTCAATTCTGGTTTCCTTGGTGTGTATGCCCAGCCGTGGGATTGCTGGGTCATAAGGCAGTTCTATTTCCAGTTTTTTAAGGAATCTCCACACTGTTCTCCATAGCGGCTGTACTAGTTTGCATTCCCACCAACAGTGTAAGAGGGTTCCCTTTTCTCCACACCCTCTCCAGCATTTATTGCTTGTAGACTTTTGGATCGCAGCCATTCTGACTGGTGTGAAATGGTACTCATTGTGGTTTTGATTTGCATTTCTCTGATAATGAGTGATGTTGAGCATCTTTTCATGTGTTTGTTAGCCATCTGTATGTCTTCGTTGGAGAAATGTCTGTTTAGTTCTTTGGCCCATTTTTTTACTGGGTCGTTTATTTTTCTGGAATTGAGCTGCAGGAGTTGCTTGTATATTTTTGAGATTAGTTGTTTGTCAGTTGCTTCATTTGCTATTATTTTCTCCCATTCAGAAGGCTGTCTTTTCACCTTGCTTATTGTTTCTTTTGTTGTGCAGAAGCTTTTAATTTTAATTAGGTCCCATTTGTTTATTTTTGCTTTTATTTCCAATATTCTGGTGGATCATAGAGGATCCTGCTGTGATTTATGTCGGAGAGTGTTTTGCCTATGTTTTCCTCTAGGAGTTTTATAGTTCCTGGTCTTACGTTTAGATCTTTAATCCATTTTGAGTTTATTTTTGTGTATGGTGTTAGAAAGTGTTCTAGTTCCATTCTTTTACAAGTGCTTGACCAGTTTTCCCAGCACCACCTGTTAAAGAAATTGTCTTTTCTCCATTGTATATTCTTGCCTCCTTGTCGAAGATAAGTTGTCCATAGGTGCGTGGATTTACCTCTGGGCTTTCTTTTTTGTTCCATTGATCTATATTTCTGTCTTTGTGCCAGATATATTTCTGGAATCCAGGGCCAATAAAAACACATCTTTGCAGATATATTTCCTTTTGTCAGGAAACAAAAATCAGATCCGTGTCTCTCTTTTATTTCTTTGCCAAAAAGTAAAACAAGGCTCAACTGTTAACTCCAGCTGCAGCTCAACTGTGCATGTAGGTGCTAATATCTTCCTATCGGGGTGTAGTTAAGCCCACACATGGTTGTGGGGAATTCGCTGGTGGCCAGGTGATCAGGAGTCTGGGCTTTCTGTGCCATAGCCCAGGTTCGATCCCTGGTTGGGAAATTAAGATCTTGCAAGCCATGAGAGGCAGCCGAAAAGAAAAAAGCCTCCATGCAATACGTATGACGAGAACACGGCACGGCCTCAGTTACGAGGAGGAGCTCCCAGGAGTGCCAGTCTTAATCCCAGAATCTCCTGGTGTCTAGAGGTAGGGCCATCTTGCTGTGTATCTCTGCATCCTAGTGGTGTGAGTGAAGTGAGTGAAGGCGCTCAGTCATGTCCGACTCTGTGACCCAATCGACTGTAGCCCACTAGGATCCTCCATCCATGGAATTTGCTAGGCAAGAGAACTGGAGTGGGTTGCCATTTCCTTCTCCAGAGGATCTTCCCGACCCAGGAATCGAACCCCGGTCTTCTGCATTGCAGGCAGACGCTTTACCGTAAGTGGCTGAGAACTCCGGAGCCAGTCAGATTTCTAATTCTGGTTCTGTCATGCATCATATTTGCTGCCCCATCCATAAATGAGGGATAATATTTGTATTTACTTCATATGGTTACTGAAAGGTAATACATAAAGAAGGCTTGTGTAATTTCCCTGCACATAGTTAGCATCTAGGAAACTCTTTCGATATTTTTGGTTATAATCAGCAGAGTCTTCATTGCCAACACAGCATAGAAATTAAGACCAAGCTCCCTGGGGTCGGGTTGCCTGGGTTTATATTTTAAGGCTTCTACTTTCTTGCTTCTTTTGTGAGCTCAGACAAATTAACGTCTCTGACTTTAAATGTCCTTACTGTTAAAATGAAAATACTGATGGCGTCCATGTCATAAGATTTTGTGAGGAAAATTAAATAGCTCATTTTTCACAAAACAAAACCTGGCAGATAACTGAACACTCAATAAATATTGGCCCTTCTAGTAATGAGGACCTACTTACTCCCTGGAGTTCACAGTCTAATAGGAGTCAAAGCGAGGTGTAACAAATAATTATAATATACATGGTAAGCGCTGATAGACACAATTATCATGTGTAATGGGAGTATAAGACAGGCTTGTTTATGTAGAACATTAAATAAATGATCACCTAATTGATAGAGTTAGCAAAATATATTTACTTGGGTGCTCTACAATCACTTAATTATCTGATTGGAATAACAAATATTGACAAAGAAGAGGAAACCCTGCTAGAGAAAATAAGCATTCTCTTAAAGAGATGGCTTTGTTTTGATCATAAATGAATTAGATGCATTTTATTTATTCCCGGTTTCGTAAAAATTCATTCAACTGAGATAATAAAAGCAACTCTGGCTCTTACTTCATAAAGGCAGAAAATATACTTAATTAAGATGGCAAATCACAACAGTCTCCCTGTAAACGTGCTATTTTCACAGCTTGGCTCATACCTCTTCTACCAGCACCTAGTAATTCTTTGTGTATTTTTGTCCTCAGAGGAAGTTGCTGCCATCACCTCAAACTGAGTCTAAGTAGGTTGCGTGCACTCAAGATTTCTGGGCTCTTTCTTCACATTCACTAACGCCATCTGTGCACCCTGGTCTTTCTGTTCCTACCATTTTGATTTCTTTTTCTATGACTATACTGAGAAAAAATCCCAAAACAGATACCCATTCTTTTGGAAGTCAGGAATGTTTAAACCAAAGTCATCAAAACCAAAGTAGGCTTGATATGCGTTGGGGGTTTCACAGTGGTGCACAGAACTGTCATTACATAAAGTAATGATTACTGCTCTTGGTTCTGTAGATCTGATGATTGGTGGAAAGTTCTGGTTACTGGAATTCGAAGCATTTGAAACTGTAGAAGACGTTGCTTGGTTTTTCTATTATTCTATTTGCTCCTTAGCTTTCTTCTTGTTTTTCAGTTCAGATTTGCTTTGAAATGCTTTTTCCTTGCCCTTTCTTCCTCTTTGAGAGGAATGTAAAAGTTTACAGTCACTGTCCATGTGTATGATAAAGGTACAAACTCCAACCAAGTCAACGGAAGCTTTTCTCTGTGAGGTAACAGATGAGTTTGGACTTCATGTGCTAGAAACATCTTAACAAAACTGAAGGACTGTTCCCACTGCAAAAAATGCCCTGAATCTGAGGGAAGAAAAGACTTATTTTCTTAAAGAGCCTAACATCAATTGGTTTTGGATCATTCATGAAAAGAGGTCTTGAGAACATGCTTAGACTTCATCTTAACACTGCATGAAAAAGAAGCCACGTGGTAGTAATTTTGCTCTGGTACTAGCTGGAGTCTTTTCATCCCTCTGGACTTCTCTCCTCTGATCTCAATATCAAGGTCCTTGTGGTAATAAGACGGCTGCCAGCAGCTGCAGCCCTGCCTGCTCCCATATGCAGGAGAAGTTAAGCCTCTTCACTGACCTGAGCTAAGTCATGTGGTTAGGCTGGGGGAAGCCCCACCTAGACAGACGATGCACTCTTCTCTGAGCCCTAAATATTGACCACTGGGGGAGGATGGCTTACACAGGAAATGTATGGCATTGTTAACAAATGAGCAAAAAAAGATGAAATGGGGTAGTAGGAACTCAACACAAAACAAATCCCATCTATTGATAAGTGATAAAGTGAAAGTCGCTCAGTCATGTCCGACTCTTTGGAACCCCACAGACTGTATAGCCCACGGGATTCTCCAGGCCAGAATACTGGAGTGGGTAGCCTGTTCCTTCTCCAGGGGATCTTCCTGACCCGGGAATTGAACTGGTGTCTCCTGCATTGCAGGCTGATTCTTTACCAACTGAGCTCTCAGGGAAGTCCTGATAAGTGATAACCTGTCACTTAACCATCAGTTAACATGTTGAGCACTTACTAGTTGCCAAGTAATGTTGCATTTGCTCTCAAAAGAAAGTAATTTTCTGTTTCTCTATGTTTCAGTAACCAATATAATTAAACAAGTTTGTTTTTTTTTTTCTCCCACTCACTTCAGACTGATACTTAAAACTCAGTATACTTAACCAAAATTAAAATAATAAAATACTAGAGCCTGAAAGATTCCGGAACTTTTTTATAGAGATAGCTACCATGGTGCAGAATTCTCCAAACCATTTTGATCAAGGTCTTCTACGAATAGAAAACTGTTGACTTTGTGTGCATTACTAATGAACTATAACCCTCTACTACAGTTTTTAATATATTGTACGTCTTATATTAAATGTACATTAACACTAGAATCATAGAAGAATGTTTTGAAGATGAGTTAGATAATATTTTATAATGTCTTACTAACCGTGACTGCTTCGTGTTATCATTTGTACAATAGTCACTTTGCAAGAGTCATCGCTAACAATAGTGAATGAAAACCAGTAGTCCCGATGTCCTTTTGATAATTTCACATATTTGGTCAGCTTATTCCCAGTATTGCTTAAATAGACTTTTAAAATATCATACAATATTGCTAGTAGAGAGCTAGTAACAATTCAGAGAAAGGGTCATTTCTGCCATTTTCTGATTTGTTTGTAAGAAATAAGTATTGATTTATTATTGGTTTTATTGCCAGATTATTCACATTTGCTTCAGTCTGCTAGAGCAAACTGTTCTGTTCTGTTTCTCACAGAAACCTTTGTAAACTACTGTTCTTTCTGTAATACTTTCTGTAAAATAAGACAATAATAACTTGCACTTAGCCTCTGAGAGTACTGAGAGTAGCGGTCCTCTGCTGGGGACCACCAACTCTTTCTTCAGGTCCCATCTCACATCCTAAGTGGTTCCATGGAGGGCAAGCGTCCATCTATGTATTAAATATTTTTGAAGATAATATTTTTCAGTTTTTAGATAAAGATAAAAATAAGTACTAATGTTCTTGCTCCCCCGATTTGGGAACTACCTGGGCAGTCCCTGAATGGACCAGTCCTACATGGGAGTCCAATGGCTAGGGGCACAGAAAGAGAATAGACAACCACGGTACATATTCCGTTCATCTGAAAAGTGAAGATTATGAGGTTGTCCTCATGGAATTTTTGTGAGGATTACATGGGATAATTATCTCAGTGCTGAGCAACCTTTTCTGAAGGTGCAATAATGTATCACGACTAGGATCTGGTGTGGTCAGAAGCTGGACTGTGTGTGTGTGTGTGCTAAGTCACTTCAGTCGCGTCTGACCCTTTGCAACCCTTCAGACTGTAGCCTGCCAGGCTCCTACCGAAGCACAAAAGCCAAGGCTAGAGTTTGCCAGTGGTATAACCTTGGGCAGGTCACGTATGCCCCCCAGTGCCTTGTTAAGTGGTACAATAATATTAGTGGCACAGTCTTCCAGGATTGTTTCGAGGAGTAAGTGAAATGACGTTTGCAAAGTTCATAGTACAGTGCCTGATAGAAGGAGCCCTCTGTAAGTGTTAGGCCTTGTTGTCATTGTCATTCCAAGGATCCAATTCAGAAAAATAAAAAGTTCTGCTGACAGCTATTTTCATTCATAATGAACATAACCATACAATCCTTGCTTCAAAAATGCATTTATATATCTGGGAATTCCCTGGCAATCCAGTGGTTAGGACTGCATGCTCTCAACTGCCACGGGCCTAGACTCGATCCCTGGTCAGGGAAACAAGACTCCACGTGCGGCATGGTGCAGGCAAAAATTAAAATTATATATATAATTATGCATATTATATATATATAGTCAGAAAGGAAAAAGAAAGCGAAGTCACTCAGTCCTGTCTGACTCTTTGTGACCCCATGGACTGTAGCCCACCAGGCTCCTCTGTCCATGGGATTTTCCAGGCAAGAATACTGACGTGGGTTGCCATTTCCTTCTCCAGGGGATCTTCCCGACCCAGGGATTGAACCCAGGTCTCCCGCACTCTAGGCAGATGCTTTGCCATCTGAGCCACCAGGAAAGTCCCTACAATTCAGAATAACTACTCCATCATATAGAATAACAGTTACAAAGGAATTCTCCAAAACCCTTTCAGGGGCTCTGAGAGGTCAAAGCACTTTCATCTGACAAAGAAGTTAGTTTTCTTTTGCACTCTCATTCTTCTATGAGTTTCGAGTGGTGCTTTCCAGAGGTTCCGTATGTAATATTACAACAGACCAAAGGAAGAAGCAGCCGTGAGAATTCAGCTGTCATCTACAGAGCCAGATGCTACAGAGAGTTATAAAAATCCCCTTTACACTTTCCTCCCTGGATTTTTTAAATTGGAAAATCATTTTTCATAAAAGTATGTCTTTTATGTAATGAACCTTTTGCTTTTAAACGAATTAATAAATTCATAATTTTAAAAGTTCTTAGCTTTAGTTTCTAATAAAGTGAATTTTCAGTGCCAGGGAAATCCCTCCTGTCCATTTTCACATCAGATTGTTTGTTTTTTGATGTTGAGTTGTATGAGCTATTTACACATGTTGGGTATTAATTATCTGGGGGCGATTCTTAACAATTTTTGCATAAATGGAGTGCTAAAGCCCAAAAGCTTGAGAGTCGCTAATACAGAAGTTGCAGATGAAAAAATTAACACCATTTTTAGCCATTAAAATAGCGATACTTTCTATTCTCTTGACATGAAAGTAAACCCCAGGCTGTGCATGCGTGAGGGCCCAGTTGCTCAGTCACGTCCAACTCTCTGTAGCCCTCCAGGCTCTTCTATCCATGGGATTTTCCAGACAGGGATACTGGAGTGTGTTGCGGTGTCCTCCTCCAGGGAAATTCCAGGCTGTAGCATAAGGTTAAGCTAAGCTCAGGGCCGGATGAGGTGGCTCTGGGATGCTGTCTAAAGCACTGAGGATACTGCCCAGTAAGGACCAAGGGAGCCGCAGAAGGTATACTGTACCCTAGAATCATGGTGGATGAGAAGTGACATGCCTTATTAAACATCCTGCTGGAGGTTACAGGTTGTCAGAGATGGAGATGGAACACTAAGGGGAACGTTCATTCCTCCTCTGAATTTTTATCTGAAGGTGAGATTTCAGATAACAAAGATTTCAGAGATTCTCAAGATTCTATTCCTGCTTTACAATTCCTCTGAGACGCAGTGGAAATGATGGAAAAAAATCATTATGAAACGTTGGTTTATTAAATTGCAATTTCATTTGAACCTTGCTGTGCATCTCATTTACCACCATGCATTTATCTAGACCTACCAAACAGAGGCACACTATTGACTTCCCATTTGTAGACTATGCAACTTAAAGACATCATGCTTTGTCATATTTTATAGATCCCCTTACAGAATTGCCCAACCTCTAGTCTGGATTTTCTCCATACAATGTCTTATACAAATGTCACATTGAAAACATTTGGGTGTCATTTCGCGGGCTCTGAAGAGCTCCAATAGCATAGTCCTGTAAGTCTTAGCACAGAAAAGAATTCAGTGAGAGGCAAAGTGATAGATAAGAAGTGACTTATTAGAACAGGTGCCTGTGAGGCTTACAAGCAGATGGGCCAGGGGTGCCCCGCCCTGAAAACTTACTGGGCTGTGGGGAGGGGGAGAAAAATTCCTTTGTCTTTCTTGAGTAGACCTCATGACTCATCATCAGCTCCTCCTCCCAAGAGTGAGGTACTTTGGGCTCTGGGAAAAACTGGCAGAAAGGTTTGCAGTTCGACATTTTCAGGAGGAGATTTTATGAGCCCAATTCTTGCATCTCCTCACATCTAGAAAAGCAGTAAAATCTTTGACAGTGATGTCTGCTCCTCGTGAACTGCAGTACATTCATGAGCCTAGCAGCAGCCTTCTGCAAATATATATATATATGCTTGATTGCATGTACTCCCCCATCACCAGAATCACATATATGCTGATCTTTCCTCCTTTCTCTTTGGAGCGATTTCTCAGAGCTATCTGAAATGTGTTTCCTGGAATACAGTTCTCATCTTGCCCCAAACAGAACTTAATTCACCACTCGTATATTGTGCGTCCTTTCAGTCAATGATATTTAGGTTTTTAATTTATTTATTTTGAGAGAGAGAGATTGTTAAATACATGCATATAGGAGCAAGGTCACATTTGTTCCCTTCATCTCTCACCTCAGATCATTGAAGCTGACTGTAACCCATCAACTAGTGAAAATTAACAGCTAAGGAGTCTCCACTCTGATTGTTATCTCAACCTGTTTAAAATGCATGCTGGGAGTTAGTCACAATTCTCTTTGAAATCAGTTTTTCAAGGTCTTATGGGACAGTGCCTTATTCAAGTTGGTGAGGGGTGGGGAATAATTTATTTTAGTCTTTTTTTTATTAATAGTAGTAGAAACCACGTTAGAGTTTTCACTGCCGCCTTTACCTCCCATGAATTCTAAGGATATTCAAATAATAATGGCTGTCGGAGTGTCATAGGGAATTTTGAGGCAGCTTAATCCTCTGCCAGTACAGGCAGTTCTAAAGCAGCTAATAATTTAATAATGTTGTTTTTGTCTTGCAAAAGTGGTCTGTAGGATCAATTTGCTTGCAACCACAGAAGGTGAATGCTTTCATTTGTACCCTGTAGCTTTCCTCTGGGTTATAGTTGCTACAATGATTTATAGAAAATAGTTTTTAAGAAGTAGGTTCCATCTGCTTTGCTTTATGCAGAAAGTCTCAGAGAACTGACTCATTTGGAAAGATGCTGATGTTGGGAAAGATTGAAGGCAGGAGGAGAAGGGGACAACAGAGGATGAGATGGTTGGATGGCTTCACCGACTCAATGGACACGGGTTTGAGTAAACTCTGGGACTTGGTGATGGATGGGCAGGGAGGCCTGGCATATGGCAGTCCATGGGGCTGCAAAGAGTCAGACACGACTGAGTGACCGAACTGAACTGAACTCAGAGACAAAAGTATGGTTTGTAAGAGAGGAAAAATAATTTTCTGTTCAGTCTTCCCAGTTTGGGGCTGAGAATCCCTCTATAACAAAAGACAAATTAACAGGAGGAAAAAAATGTAATAATGCACAGATATATGGGAGCCCCACAGGATATGACACTTGAAAGGTAGCCAGATATTTGAGGCTTATACACCATCCAGGGCTTCCCAGGTGGCACTAGTGGTAAAGAACCCACCTGCCAATGCAGGAGACATAAGAGGCGCGGGTTGGATCCCTGGGTCAGGAAGATTCCTTGGAGGAGGGCATGGTAACCAACTCCAGTATTCTAGCCTGGTGAATCCCACAGACAGAGGAGCTGCAGGCTATGGTCCATAGAGTGGCAAAAAGTCACGCACGACTGAAGCAACTGAGTACAGTCGCACGCAGATACCATCCAGAGCTAAGGAGAGCTATAGGGGCCGGAGCGACAGAGCAGGGAAGATGACTGACCTCGAAGGGGAGAAGAGGAAGTACGGGGTAAACCAAGATTTCCCTGGAGAAGTCCCCCAGGGTAAACTTATCTCTGCTAATGGCTTGCTTCTGGCTTGGCCCCCTTTCTAATATAAATGTCTTTTACAAATGTAAATTTCCTTTATGAAAAAGCTAGGTTTTACTCAGCTTTCAGAGCTCCTCCTGGGTCAGCAGTTATCAGCTGAAAACAGTTATCAGCTGACAAGAATCCTTAGATGAAGAAGCATAGTGGGGGGAGCACGCCCTGCTCCCCGTCTGGTGATGTCCACAGCCCTGCAGAGCATCAGGTTGGCTATGGGTCAGCCCGGCTTGCGCAGTCTGTCCCGATAGCCTCCTGCAGTCCTGGCTGGTGACTGCTGCCCTTGAACTGCAAACTATAAATTAGGCCTGTGACTTGTTCCTACATGTTTTGCTGTGTAGGTTTGTTAACACTTACAGCTGACTCACTGGAAAAGACCCTATGCTGGGAAGGATTGAGGGCAGGAGGAGAAGGGGATGACAGAGGATGAGATGGTTGGATCTCACCGACTCATCACCGACTCAATGGACATGGGTTTGAGTAAACTCCGGGAGTTGGTGATGTACAGGGAGGCCTGGCGCGCTGCAATTCATGGGGTCGCAAAGAGTTGGACACGACTGAGTGACTGAACTGACTGACTGACACATTCACCACTTTTATTTTTTATACTTGGGAATTAGCACTACTGTTTGAATTTAACACGTCGACTTAGCCTCTGAGATTATACTTACATACCTCTCTGATTGCTATTGTGGCTGAATGGGCAGTGGAACTTGCCCATATTTAAATTCTTAGGTATAAAATGGCTCATCTCCTTTCCCCTCTCTTAAATAATGCATATGGTTGAGAGTTCTACCGGGCCGGCTGTAAACAGCTCTGGGTTCAATTACAAATGGGAGCAACTGCTGTGTAAAACGAGATAGGCTGGCTTCTCACTGTCATCTGAGTGCCCTAAAGATAAAACAAGGAAAGCCTTATTGGAGCTTAGAAAACCCTCCAGGAAAACTTATTTTTCCTGGGGATGGGGCGGGGGCGGGGGCAGGTGGGGAACAGTGAAGAGAATCAAAATGTCTTCTGTGAAAACCTGAAGTCAATAGACAGACATTTTTCAATGATGAATAAACTAGGATCCCTTTTGTCACCTCAGGCACTTTTTAAAGGAAGGGAGGTCCAAAAATATTCATGCTTTTTCATGAACAATTGCTGTGTTTTGTTTGGCTCAAACTCTAAGAAAGTAACTTAAGGTCAAGTAGATATGGTAAATATACCAACTGTGGCTAAGAAGTTACCCAGTAATGTGTCAATGCTTATATTGTAACATGTCTCTACTCCCAGATTTAGTCATGCATACAAAGAGATTTACATGGACTGATTTCTTTCTGATTTTGGCCTAATAGGGCTTTTAAAATCCCTTGATGTATGATTATGCACCATCCACTCACTCATTCAACAAATATTTATTGAGGTGTCTGCTCTGTGCCCAATGCTATTCCACACGTATTGAATTCTGCACCCCAGATATCAGCAACGCAAACCTGCTGACAAGACCAAACTAAGTGTATTTAGTTTATTGGGAAGAGGCATCACCAGCTTGACCAAACTGCAGCTGTGCCTCTGATGAGGAAGGCAAGGCTGGCATTTAGTAAGAATTGGAAGCTTGATTTAAGGCAGGTATATCAAAATTCTCCAAGCCAGGCTTCAGCAATACGTGAACTGTGAAATTCCAGATGTTCAAGCTGGTTTTAGAAAAGGCAGAGGAACCACAGATCAAATTGCCAACATCCACTGGATCATCGAAAAAGCAAGAGAGTTCCAGAGAAACATCTATTTCTGCCTTATTGACTATGCCAAAGCCTTTGACTGTGTGGATCACAATAAACTGTGGAAAATTCTGAAAGAGATGGGAATACCAGACCACTTGACCTGCCTCTTGAGAAACCTACATGCAGGTCAGGAAGCAATAGTTAGAACTGGACATGGAACAACAGAGTGGTTCCAAATAGGAAAAGGAGTATGTCAAGCCTATATATTGTCACCCTTCTTATTTAACTTATATACAGAGTACATCATGAGAAACACTGGGCTGGAAGAAACACAAGCTGGAATCAATATTGCCGGGAGAAATAGCAATCACCTTAGATACACAGATGACACCACCCTTATGGCAGAAAGTGAAGAGGAACTAAAAAACCTCTTGATGAAAGTGAAAGTGGAGAGTGAAAAAATTGGCTTAAAGCTCAACATTCAGAAAACAAAGATCATGGCATCTGGTCCCATCACTTCATGGGAAATAGATGGGGAAAGAGTGGAAACAGTGGAAACAGTGTCAGATTTTATTTTTGGGAGCTCCAAAATCACTGCAGATGGTGATTGTAGCCATGAAATTAAAAGATGCATACTCCTTGGAAGGAAAGTTATGACCAACCTAGATAGCATGTTAAAAAGCAGAGACATTACTTTGCCAACAAAGGTCTGTCTAGTCAAGGCTATGGTTTTTCCTGTGGTCATGTATGGATGTGAGAGTTGGACTGTGAAGAAAGCTGAGCGCCAAAGAACTGATGCTTTTGAACTGTGGTGTTGGAGAAGACTCTTGAGAGTCCCTTGGACTGCAAGGAGATCCAACCAGTCCATTCTGAAGGAGATCGGTCCTGGGATTTCTTTGGAAGGACTGACGCTAAAGCTGAAACTCCAATACTTTGGCCACCTCATGTGAAGACCTGCCTCATTGGAAAAGACTCTGATGCTGGGAGGGATTGGGGCAGGAGGAGAAGGGAACAACAGAGGGTGAGATGGCTTGATGGCATCACCGACTCGAGGGACATGAGTTTGAGTGAATTCTGGGAGTTGTTGATGGACAGGGAGGCCTGGCGTGCTGTGACTCATGGGGTCACAAAGAGTCAGACACGACTGAGCGACTGAACTGAACTGAACTGATGTTGGCGGGCAGGGGGATGGTGGGGCGCAGCAGGGCCTTGATTAGGATTGGGCAAGGATTGTGATGTAACAGTTTAGAATTGGTGGAAAGAGTAAGGTGAGGATTCCTAAGGCCAGATGTCTGTGTTTTCTAGTGAAGAGTTTGTAGGTGTTCAAAATACATCATCCTAAAGTATGACATTTTGGCATATTGATTATTCAAGGTACTTGAAAGACAGCCAATGCAAAAATAACACTCTGACCCCCCTTTGACCCCTAGGAAGCCAGGGATAAATCTGCCATGTGAAAGGTAGCTTTCCTATACCAGGGCAGTAGAAGGCATCCTTATCACTGATGACAAGGAACCGAGGGCCAAGGAGACCATATAAACAAACCTTGCTACTCCTTCACCATTTCTCTACCCCAAGCCCAAACCCCTTGTTCAATCAACTTTCACAGAGTTACTGTTTCTTTGTCTAAATAAATTCCCTTCTCTGGTCACTTTGAGTCTCATTTTTGTGGGGCTCCTGCATGAATGTAAGTAACTGAATTTGTTTTGCTCCTGTTCATCTGCTTAAAAAAAAAAAAAATTTACAGGAGGGTCTCAACCAGGAACATAGAAATGTAGAGAAAAAAATTATTTTTCCTCCCTATAAGTTTAGAGGCCTTTCTGGAAGCAATGGAATGAAGAATTAAGTTATGTGCTTGAACAAATGGGAGGAAATGAAGGAAGGGAGGACAATGAAGAAAATGGGATGGTGAGGTCCTGTGACTATGGTCTGGAAGCTGTGCCTGGAAGTGAAGATGGGATAGGTAATTCCTGCACTTGGGATCCACCAGCAGACAAAGGGACAATAATCCTTGCATTTGTAGAGTGTATGCTCTAGAAATTTCAACCAACTTCAGATTGTGAACAAAACCCAATAGTTTAAATTGTGTGGTGGTTACTGATTTATTCTTTCACAGTTCAGATTCAGAATTGGGTGGACACTATTTCTTCTTTTTTAATTAATTTTTGTTGGAGTACAGTTACTTTACAATACTGTGTTAGCTCCTACTGTACAGCAAAGTGAATCAGCTGGACGTGTACATACATCCCTTCTTTTTTGGATTTCCTCCCATTTAAGTCAACTCTTCTCAGAGCATGGAGAAGAGTTCCCTGAGCTAGACAAGTAGGTTCTCATTGTTTAATCTATTTATTCATAGCATCAATAGCGCATATATGTCCATCCCAATCATTAGGTCACTCAACAAGCATTTATGGATTCTTCTGAAAGCTTGACCTTGGACTAGGTGTGATGGAGAAATTGTCCTCAAAAATGTCATTGTCTAGTGGGTGACCCCAACTTACGGATAGATGCCTATGAAAATAAGCTAGTAAGTGAGGCCTAAGAGTTATCTGATAAAGTTAATATTTGTTGTAGTACGGTGTTCTGCTTCGAAAAGTACTAACTTACAATGGCAACTCATGAAAGGAAGTGAATGAACTGGAAAGTACATCCACAGGCTGACTTATAACCTGGTTTAAGATTGATAAATCTGTTTCACAAGGCCTGGGCCTTTGAATAAGACCCAGGGTCATTGCATTTACTTGTTCTTCTGACTAAGCTTGAAGAAATTGCTGCCCTGTCTCCTCTTCCATTTCCCCACCCTGCTCTGTTATCCTGCTGCTGCTGCTGCTGCTGCTGCTGCTGCTAAGTCACTTCAGTCGTGTCCGACTCTGTGCGGCCCCATAGACGGCAGCCCACCAGGCTCCTGTTATTCTGCAGGTGGTTTTAACTCCTAAAGGAGTTACAAGGACTTCTACAGCCCGACAGACAGAGCAATAGGTGGCGTGACGAGCCCACCAGCCAGCCTAGGGCGACAGCAGGTGGGAGCTGAGCCTGATTAAAGAGTAAGGGCAAATCCTGCCCAAGGGGATTCACATGACCCTGAGGGGGAATGTGCAGACCTGCTCCAGCAAACGAAGGTCTGTAGTCCTCATTCTGCCTGCTTGTGATCAGCTTCTTAGTCCCGATCAAGCATTAAGAAAATGTCAAAGGGCACTGGATTCTCCCAGTAGATCAGGAAGGCTGTCTTGGTACATGGAAGCCGCTGCACACCTCTCTGCTTCACCGGGGACTTGACCATTTGCCATCTTTCCTTCTTTTTCAGAAATCTCCCCCATGCTGGGAGATCTCAAAATATAAGACAAGTAAAGGTATTATAGGTTTCGATTTTACATAAAAGTTTATGCAGTAATTACTTTACCAGGAATAATTCATCTAGAGGATAAAGAGAAAACAACCCTTTGGTTTTAAATATTGGTCACCAGGCTATCATTAAGATACATTTAATGCTTATGCATGTTGTTTAATGTAGTTCTTCCAAATGCCCTTCTAACTTCAAAATTGTGTTTGTGCATATCATAAAACCTAAAATTAAAAAGACCCATGTTCATTACAATATTGAAACTGAAACTGATGTTAATGCCTGTACAGCTCTAATCCCCCATTTTAAGATGACTGAACAAAGGCGAGCACATAGATCTATTTAATCCAAGTCGTCAAGCATGTTAGAGCTCAAACCCAAGTCAAATTTAGAGATCTTTGCCCAATATGTACTTTCCTGACCTTCCTAAGGAATTTTTCTTCTAAGGAGGCAGTGTGACAAAATAGATGGAACTGTTTTCTTTCTAAAGTTGCTTTAACAAAGTAACAAAGGAATATGCAAAAATCTGTAGGGTAAAATACGAAAGCTCTAAGCTTCACTTTCCTCACTGCCAATTTATATTCTTACAGCCATTTTTTTTTCACATATGTATATAGCTTACCTGGTGGCTTAGTCAGTAGAGTCTACCTGCAATGTAAGAGACTGGGGTTTGACCACTGGGTTGGGAAGAGCCCCTGGAGAAGGGAATGGCAACCCACTCCAGTATTCTTGCCTGGAGAATCCCATGGACAGAGGAGAGTGGCAGGCTATAGCCCACGGGGTCCGAAAGAGTCAGTCACGACTGAGCGACTAAACTTATATAGTATACACAATACATGTATACTTATTTCATTTGTTTTTTGTTACCAAAATGGGATTATACTCTTGTAATTTTTTCCCAATAATATATCATAGGAATCTTTCCATGTACAGACAATTGATTATTGCTTTATCCGCAGAGCATTCCATGTGGGCAGGCCATGACTTATTGTCAACATTCCCTCTATAATGGAGAGTTAGATTGTCATCAGTTCTGGGCTAGTATAAAAAATGTTTCAGTGGGAATGTTTTTCATACATCCTTTAAGAGGGTTGCTACTATTTCCACAGAAGTGAAGTCGCTCAGTCGTGTGCGACTGTTGGCAGTCCCGTGGACTGTAGCCGACCAGGCTCCTCTGTCCATGGGATTCTCCAGGCAAGGCTACAGAAGCAGCCCTGGCAATAACAGGGGTTGCCATGCTCTTCTCCAGGGGATCTTCCTAACCCAGGGACCCAACCCAGGTCTCCTGCCTTACCCTCTAAGCCACCAGAGAAGCCCTAATTTCTATAGGAGAGATTCCTAAGTACGAGAATTTCTGACACAACGAGTTTTTCCATTGTAAATTTCGGGTTTAAAGAAAAAGCCTACACCCAACAGCCGTGAACGTGAGAATTCTCTCCAACACTGTCAAGGCTAGCATTCACACTGCTCTGTATTTACAGGAAGTTCCTAAGAACTAAAATAAACCTAACAGGAGGAACTTACTGAACCATCTGAGAAAGACAGGGGTGTATGGCTTTAGGGAGATCTATTACCGGGGATTTTAATGTCGCCAGACTTCACTCGCACCCTGCACCCCCGCACCCCATGGCCTTCTGCTTGAAACCCCTAGTTCAGCCCCTAGTTCTCCACGAGCCCACCCCTTGGTGGTTAAGAGAAAACATACTTCTGACTTCATCTCCTAATAGTCTCATAAGTTATGAGCAAAGAGGCTTCTTTCTCATAACTTCAGCTTGAAAAGCCTGAGGGAAGGTCCGGATTGGCGGACATAACAACGCTCCCTACTCGGGCTGTCAGGTGGGGCCGGAAGCGCTGTGCTGGGGTCACCCGGAAGGACCTGCCGCGCCATGATCACTTCCGGAGATGCGTTAGTGTTGGACACACAGTAGCATCTCTATGTCTGTGCATATGCTGGTTTTAAATATTGGTCACCAGGCTATCAAGATACACTGAATGCTTCTGCAGGTTTTTTAATGTACTTCTTCCAAACGTCAGTCTAACTTCAAAATTGTGTTTGTGCGTATCCCTGTATACAGATATGGACGCATTTACACAGGATACACACATATCACGTGACTAAACTTAAGGGATGCCTTTTGTTAATTTATACCTGTTTGAGATCACGGTTCAGATTTTTACACGTAAAATAATTTTCAAGTTTAAACAACTGCCATGGACAATATCTCTTAGCTCAGAGTGTCTGTTCCCTAAAGGTTTGCTGTAACAAGAACTGCTGATTCCTATCAAAATGATTTTTATTCTATCTCCACAGAATGCGTGTGAACTATTAAAAAAAAAAGAAAGAAAGAAAATCCAAGTAATGGTAAAATTAGTCATAAACACCTTGCTATTTTGGGCCTTAGTTCAGTTTCTTAAAACTTGTCTGACCAGGAGGAAATCCAGGTTTTAATATGTGCTTGTTCTGATACAGTTCATCAAAGTTTGTTAGTGTTTAATCCATGGACAGAGGAGCCTGGTGGGCTACAGTCCATGAGGTCGCAGAGTCAGACACGACTGACTGACTAACACACTAATCCTACCATGTGCAAAATGGATAACTAGCGGAAAGCAGCAGTACTGCACAAGAAACTCAGCTTGGTGCTCTCTGATAACCTTAAAGAATAGGTTGGGGGAGGGGGAGGGAGGCTCAACAAGGGCGGAATATATGCATACTTACAACTGACTCCCATTTGGTGCTGGTGGTAAAAAAACAAAAACAAACAAAAAAAAACCCTCCTGCCAAGGCAGGAGATGTAAAAGATGTAGGTTTGATCCCTGAGTCGTAAAGATCTCCTGGAGGAGGCATGGCAACCCACGCCAGTATTCTTTCCTGGAGAATCCCATGGACAGAGGACCCTGGTTGGTTACAGTCCATAGGGTTGAAAAGAGCTGGACACAACCAAAACGATTTAGCACGCATGCTCGAAACATTTTGAAGCAATTATCCTCCAATTAAAAATAAATAAAAAATGTATCAGTGTCTAAACATTCAGTAAAGACTCACAAAATAGGAACATGGATGCATAGAGTCGTGATGGTTACATCTATTTTGGACCGCAGTTTGCTGACTGTTCTGACAGTGTAATTGCTGGATCTGCATGGAAGCATCCCCTTTGGTCTTATTGTCTACGCCTGAGGAAAGTCAGATAGGGCTGTGAATACAGTAGGTGTCTATGCTTGAGGGAAGTCAGATAGGGCTGTGAACACAGTAGGGGCTCTAAATCCAGATTGTGTGGATTTACATTCTGGTTATCATTTGCCATGTGACCTTGACTAAAATATTTAACTTGTGCCTCACTTTCCCAATCTGTAAAATGGCAATAAGAATATTATCTCCCCTATAGATATTGATTGTGAGGACTGAAAGGGTTAACATATGTATACTACCAAGTACATTTTAAGTAAGAAAATGGCACTTGTTATTATCATTATTATTATTTACAGCAAGCTCAAGTCACAATTTCTTGAGGCATAAAATTGAGCTGTAAATTATTTACCTACAGAGATATTGTTAAGATTGTTGAGATGGTCTTTGTGAATTTCATTATAAGCTATTATAAAAAAAAGACGTTAATTGAATGTTAATTGAACCATGTCTCTAGTATTTTTCTAAGACTTCCTGTGCGTTGCTTCAGTCACTTCTCCCTATGACGACCCTATGATCCTATTTTAAATGGAAGCACAGAAAGTTTAGCTTACTTGCCTAGTGTTAAGTTATTAAATGGTAGAACTTGAGTTTGAACCCAGATGTCTAACTCCAGACACCTTAACCCACCTCACTGTGATGCCTCCACATAAAAACACAGCTAAGGGTGCAGTCCCAAACAAAGGCATTCCAGTGATGTCTGCAGTTGCCTAGGCAACCTCCAGATTCCCTCATCCAGGACCACAGAGGAGCAGGGGGCAGAGATGAGCAGCCTGACTTTGTCTGGTGATGCTGCCTCCTGCTAACTGTGCCGCCTTGAGTCAGTTGTATAAGCCTTCCTCCAGATGACCCTCACAAACCCCACACATTGAGTATGATTCACCTTCCAAGATTCCTTCACACAGCACTGGGCACTTAATAGAATGAGGCACAGAGATGGCTCTGATGCACGGTAGGCAGGACGGCCTTGAGGGGTAGAGGAGAGGAAACAAGGGTGCCAGGTGCGGGGGACTGCCCGTGAAGGGTTAAGTCTTGGGAGCTGCTCAGCGTTATGCAGAGCCCTAGGACATGTTCCTAAGCTCCCTGTCCCACCCCCCTGAAGAATTTATTACCCTTAAGGCTCCAGGACGTTTGGTTCTTGCAACATTTCATAGAAGATAGATTAGCTTATTGATAGAAGATAGATTATCTATTTGTGATGTACACAACGGTAAGGGTCTTGTGATTGTATTTGGAGATTAAGAACAATCTTGTGAATGTCAGAAGTCACGTACTTTATCCTATATATACTGCAGCACAATAAAGGAAGGCATCAGCCATTTTGGTCTGATCCTCTCAACCCCATCTTTCGTCTCTCTCTTATTTTTCTTAGCGGGGACGCTCCGTTCTCTCCCTGTGCAGGTGCGACTCTTGCTTGTGCTGGCCGCGGCAGGTGGCGCCCAACGTGGGGCTCGATTTCGACAGTTTTCCTCACCACTACTCTTATTAGCTAAAAAGAGTGAGTATATACGTATACAAGTGAATTTAAATTGAGGAGGAGTAGTAAGGTATATAGTTGAGAGTATAAATATGGGACAGACGCATAGTCGTCAATTGTTTGTACATATGTTATCTGTAATGTTAAAACATCGGGGAATTACTGTTTCCAAACCTAAATTAATCAATTTTCTTTCATTTATTGAGGAAGTTTGCCCTTGGTTCCCCAGAGAAGGCACAGTAAATTTAGAAACATGGAAAAAGGTAGGGGAACAAATTCGGGCTCATTATACTCTACCTGGCCCTGAAAAGGTGCCTGTTGAAACTTTATCCTTTTGGACACTAATTCGTGATTGTCTGGACTTTGATAATGATGAATTAAAACGTTTAGAAAATTTATTAAAACAGGAAGAAAATCCTCTACATGTTCCTGATCCGGAACCCAGGTATGCTGTTCCCAAGGGAGTTGAAGGCGACCCTCCGTTTTCTAAATTATCGCGTCCTTCAGATAATGATGATTCACTTTCATCCACAGATGAGGCGGAATTAGACAAAGAAGCTGCTAAATACCATCAAGAAGATTGGGGTTTTTTAGCACAAGAAAAGGGGGCGTCAACATCTAAAGATGATTTGGTTGAATGTTTAAAAAACCTCACTGTTGCTTTACAGAGTTCAGGAATTAAGCTTCCCATTAGCAACTCTAAATCTCCTTCTGCTCCGCCTCTGCCCCCTGCCTATGCTCCTTCCATTATAGCAGGTCTCGATCCCCCTCCGGGGCCTCCTCCTCCTCCTCCATCTGAGATTGTGTCTCTGCTGCAAAAGGCATTGAAACAAGCACAACGACTTGGTGAGGTCGTCTCCGACTTTTCTTTTGCCTTTCCTGTCTTTGAAAATAACAACCAGCGTTTTTATGAAGCGCTGCCTTTCAAACAATTAAAAGAGTTAAAGATTGCTTGCTCACAATACGGTCCTACCGCTCCATTCACTATTGCTATGATAGAAAGTTTGGGTACTCAAAATCTACCCCCTAATGATTGGAAACAAATAGCTAGGGCCTGTCTTTCGGGAGGAGATTATTTACTATGGAAATCTGAATATGCTGAACAGTGTGCTCGTATAGCTGATGTCAATCAGCAACAAGGTATACAAACTTCCTACGAAATGTTGGCTGGTGAAAGTGCTTTCCAGGCTACTAATACTCAACTTAACTTTTTACCTGGTGCATATCCACAAATATCAAATGCGGCTCGACAGGCATGGAAAAAACTTCCTAGCTCCAGTATTAAGACAGAAGATCTCTCAAAAGTCCGACAGGGACCTGATGAGCCTTATCAGGACTTCGTGGCACGGCTCTTAGATACTATAGGTAAGATAATGTCAGATGAAAAGGCTGGGATGGTATTTGCAAAACAATTGACTTTTGAAAACGCTAACTCTGCCTGTCAAGCTGCTTTACGACCTTATAGAAAAGAGGGAGATCTGTCTGACTTTATTCGCATTTGTGCTGACATTGGACCCTCCTACATGCAAGGCATTGCTATGGCAGCGGCATTACAAGGAAAAAGCATTAAAGAGGTACTTTTTCAGCAACAAGCCAAGAACAAGAAAGGATATCAAAAGTCAGGTAACTCGGGTTGCTTTGTTTGTGGTCAACCTGGCCATCGGGCTGCAGTGTGCCCTCAAAAACGACAAATCCCTGCTAATACTCCTAATTTATGCCCACGATGTAAAAAGGGGAAGCATTGGGCCCGGGATTGTCGTTCCAAAACGGATGTTCAAGGTAATCCTTTACCCCCGGTTTCGGGAAACTGGGTGAGGGGCCAGCCCTTGGCCCCGAAACAATGTTATGGGGCAACACTGCAGGTTCCAAAAGAACCATTGCAGACCTCTGCCGAGCCACAAGAGGCAGCGCAGGATTGGACCTCTGTGCCACCTCCTACACAGTATTAACACCCGAGATGGGGGTTCAAACCCTTGCCACAGGAGTGTTTGGGCCTTTACCTCCAGGAACTGCTGGACTGCTTTTGGGGCACAGCAGTGCGTCTTTAAAAGGAATACTTATTCATCCTGGTGTGATTGACTCTGATTATACAGGAGAGATAAAAATATTAGCCTCCACTCCTAACAGAATTATTGTGATTAATGCAGGACAACGTATAGCTCAACTTCTTTTAGTTCCATTAGTTATACAAGGAAAAACAATTAACCGAGATCGTCAAGAAAGAGGCTTCGGGTCCTCTGACGCCTATTGGGTGCAAAATGTTACCGAGGCACGACCAGAACTTGAACTACGCATTGATGGTAAGCTTTTCCGCGGAGTGCTTGATACAGGGGCCGATATTAGCATTATTTCTGAAAAATACTGGCCTACTACATGGCCTAAACAAATAGCTATTTCCACTCTTCAGGGTATTGGCCAAACTACCAATCCAGAACAAAGTTCGTCCCTTCTTACTTGGAGGGATAAAGATGGCCATACAGGCCAATTTAAGCCTTATATTCTGCCCCATCTTCCAGTTAATCTATGGGGGCGTGATATATTAAAGCAAAATGGGTGTTTATTTATATAGTCCTTCACCCACCGTAACAGAATTAATGTTGGATCAGGGCTTACTCCCAAACCAAGGTTTGGGTAAACAACATCAAGGCATCATTTTACCCCTTGATTTAAAATCTAATCAAAGTCGAAAGGGCTTGGGGTGTTTTCCCTAGGGACCTCTGATTCTCCTGTGACACATGCCGATCCTATTGATTGGAAATCTGAGGAACCGGTATGGGTCGATCAGTGGCCCCTAACACAAGAGAAACTTTCTGCCGCACAACAGCTGGTGCAGGAACAGCTGAGACTTGGGCATATTGAACCTTCTACCTCTGCGTGGAATTCCCCAATTTTTGTTATCAAAAAGAAGTCAGGAAAATGGAGGTTGCTACAAGACCTTCGTAAGGTAAATGAAACGATGATGCATATGGGAGCCCTACAACCTGGGTTGCCCACTCCTTCCGCTATACCTGACAAATCCTATATCATTATTATAGATTTAAAAGATTGTTTTTACACTATTCCTCTTGCACCTCAAGATTGTAAAAGATTTGCCTTTAGTTTGCCCTCTGTTAATTTTAAAGAACCTATGCAACGCTATCAATGGAGAGTCCTCCCACAAGGAATGACTAATAGCCCTACGTTATGTCAAAAATTTGTTGCTACAGCATAAGCTCCCGTTCGTCAACGTTTTCCTCAGTTATATTTAGTTCATTATATGGACGATATATTACTAGCTCATGCTGACGAACATCTATTGTATCAAGCTTTTTCTATTCTAAAGAAACACTTGAGTCTTAATGGTCTTGTCATAGCTGATGAAAAAATTCAAACTCATTTTCCCTATAATTATTTGGGTTTCTCCTTATATCCTCGCATTTATAATACCCAATTAGTAAAATTACAGACTGACCATTTAAAAACTCTAAATGATTTCCAAAAACTTCTAGGAGACATTAATTGGATACGCCCTTATTTAAAACTACCCACTTATACCTTGCAGCCTTTATTTGATATCCTTAAAGGTGACTCTGACCCTGCGTCACCCCGAACACTTTCTTCAGAAGGACGATCAGCCTTACAATCAATAGAAGAAGCTATTAGACAACAACAGATTACTTATTGTGATTACCAACGGCCATGGGGTTTGTATATACTTCCTACCCCTCGAGCACCCACAGGGGTTCTTTATCAAGATAAACCTTTGCGATGGATATATCTATCTGCTACTCCAACTAAACATCTGCTCCCTTACTATGAGCTTGTTGCAAAAATTGTAGCAAAAGGACGTCATGAGGCCATCCAATATTTTGGTATAGAACCCCCTTTCATTTGTATTCCTTATGCTTTAGAACAACAAGATTGGCTTTTTCAATTTTCAGATAATTGGTCTATAGCTTTTGTAAACTACCCAGGACGGATTACTCATCATTATCCTTCTGATAAATTGTTACAATTTGCTAGCTTTCATGCCTTTATTTTTCCAAAAATAGTTCGCCGACAACCCATTCCTAAAGCGACACTTATATTTACAGATGGATCTTCTAATGGTACTGCAGCTTTAATTATTAACCATCAAACTTATTATGCACATACCAGTTTCTCTTCTGCCCAGGTTGTGGAATTATTTGCAGTCCATCAAGCATTGCTAACTGTATCCACTTCCTTCAATTTATTTACAGACAGCTCCTATGTGGTCGGTGCCCTACAGATGATTGAAACTGTTCCAATTATCGGCACAACCTCTCCTGAAGTTCTTAACTTATTTAAATTAATTCAACAGGCCCTCCACCGTCGTCAATACCCGTGTTTCTTTGGGCATATTCGTGCGCATTCCACCTTTCCTGGTGCCTTAGTACAAGGCAATCACACTGCGGACGTTCTTACTAAACAAGTGTTTTTTCAATCAGCTATCGATGCAGCCAAAAAATCTCACAACTTATCATCATCAAAATAGTCATTCTTTACGGTTACAATTTAAGATTTCCCGTGAAGCTGCACTGACAAATCGTAAAATCTTGCTCTACCTGTCCTCAATTCTTTGTTCTCCCTCAATATGGTATTAACCCTCGAGGTTTACGCCCTAATCATCTCTGGCAAACAGATGTCACTCACATTCCTCAATTTGGGTGTCTTAAATATGTTCATGTCTCTATTGACACTTTTTCCAATTTTCTCATGGCCTCCCTTCATACTGGAGAATCGACACGTCACTGTATTCAACATTTGCTGTTTTGCTTTTCTATTTCAGGAATCCCACAAACCCTTAAAACAGATAATGGACCTGGTTATACTAGCCGTTCTTTTCAACGTTTTTGTCTTTCTTTTCAAATTCATCATAAAACGGACATTCCATATAACCCACAGGGACAAGGTATTGTGGAACGAGCCCATCAGCGTCTCAAACATCAACTATTAAAACAAAAAAAGGGGAATGACTTGTATAGCCCCTCACCGCATAATGCCTTGAATCATGCTCTTTATGTTCTAAATTTTTTAACTCTAGATCGCAGAAGGCAATTCAGCAGCCCAATGTTTTTGGGGAGAACAGTCCTCATGCAAAAAACCACTCGATACGATGGAAAGATCCACTTACCAATCTGTGGTATGGGCCAGACCCTGTATTAATATGGGGACGCGGGCATGTTTGTGTTTTTCCTACAGGATGCCGAAGCGCCGCGCTGGATCCCGGAGAGGCTGGTACGCGCGGCGGAGGAACTCCCTGACACATCAAATGCACCACATGACACTGAGCGAGCCCACGAGTGAGCTGCCTACCCAAAGGCAGATTGAGGCGTTGATGCGATATGCTCAGAATGAGGCTCATGTACAACCTCCGGTGACGCCTACCAATATAGTGATCATGTTATTATTATTGTTACAGCGGATACAAAACGGGGCGGCTGCGGCTTTTTGGGCATACATTCCCGATCCACCTACGATTCAATCATTAGGATGGGATAAAGAAGTAGTACCTGTCTATGTCAATGATACAAGTCTTTTGGGAGGAAAATCAGATATTCATATTTCTCCCCAGCAAGCTAATATCTCTTTTTATGGTCTTACTACACAATATCCTATGTGCTTTTCTTATCAATCACAACATCCTCACTGTATACAGGTGTCAGCTGATATATCTTATCCTCGAGTGACTATTTCTGGCATTGATGAAAAAACCGGAAAAAGATCATACCGTGATCGGAACCGGACCTCTCGACATTCCGTTTTGCGACAAACATCTAAGCATCGGCATAGGAATAGACACTCCTTGGACTTTATGTCGAACCCAGGTTGCATCGGTGTACAACATTAACAATGCCAATACCACCTTTTTATGGGATTGGGCACCTGGGGGAACACCTGATTTCCCTGAATATCGAGGACAGCATCCACCCATTTTCTCTGTAAACACTGCTCAAGTATATCAAACAGAACTGTGGAAACTTTTGGCTGCTTTTGGTCATGGCAATAGTCTATATTTACAACCCAATATTAGTGGGAGTAAATATGGTAATGTAGGAGTTACAGGGTTTTTATATCCCAGAGCTTGTGTCCCTTATCCATTCATGCTGATACAAGGCCATGTGGAAATAACACTGTCATTGAATATTTATCATTTAAATTGTTCTAATTGCATACTTACCAATTGCATAAGAGGTGTTGCCAAAGGAGAACAAGTTATAATAGTAAAACAATCTGCTTTTGTAATGTTACCTGTTGAAATAACTGAAGCTTGGTATGACGAGACTGCTTTAGAATTACTACAATGCATTAACACGGCTCTTAGCCGCACTGAAAGAAGTGTGAGCCTGATTGTTCTGGGTATAGTATCTTTAATCACCCTTATAGCAAATGCTGTCACCGCTTCTGTATCTTTAGCACAATCCATTCAAGCTGCTCATACTGTAGATTCCTTGTCATATAATGTTACTAAAGTAATGGGAACACAAGAAGATATAGATAGAAAAATAGAAGATAGATTATCAGCTTTATATGATGTGGTTAGAGTTCTAGGAGAACAAGTTCAGAGCATTAGTTCCCGCATGAAAATCCAATGTCATGCTAATTATAAGTGGATTTGTGTTACAAAAAAGGCTTATAATGCATCTGATTTCACGTGGGATAAGGTGAAAAAACATCCACAAGGAGTATGGTTTAATACTAATGTGTCTTTAGATCTATTGCAATTGCATAATGAAATTCTTAATATTGAAAATTCTCCAAAAGCTACTTTGAATATAGCTGATACTGTTGATAATTTTTTACAAAATTTATTTTCTAACTTCCCTAACCTTCATTCACTGTGGCGAAGCATAATTGCTGTGGGCGCGGTTCTGACTGTTGTGCTTATCATAATTTGTCTAGCTCCTTGCCTTATTCATAGCATTGTTAAAGAATTTCTACATATGAGAGTTTTAATACATAGAAATATGTTGCAACACCGACATCTTATGGAGCTTTTAAAAAATAAAGAGAGGGGAGCTGCGGGGGACTGCCCGTGAAGGGTTAAGTCTTGGGAGCTGCTCGGCGTTATGCAGAGCCCTAGGACATGTTCCTAAGCTCCCTGTCCCGCCCCCCTGAAGAATTTATTACCCTTAAGGCTCCAGGACGTTTGGTTCTTGCAACATTTCATAGAAGATAGATTAGCTTATTGATAGAAGATAGATTATCTATTTGTGATGTACACAACGGTAAGGGTCTTGTGATTGTATTTGGAGATTAAGAACAATCTTGTGAATGTCAGAAGTCACGTACTTTATCCTATATATACTGCAGCACAATAAAGGAAGGCATCAGCCATTTTGGTCTGATCCTCTCAACCCCATCTTTTGTCTCTCTCTTATTTTTCTTAGTGGGGACGCTCCGTCTCTCCCTGTGCAGGTGCGACTCTTGCTTGTGCTGGCCGCGGCAGCCAGGGCTATGGAGGGGAGGAGGGACAAGGCTGGCCCTCGGTCAGCTGAGGTTTTGTTTCATTAAATCCATTTAAGAAGCCCACAAGGATGAGCGGATTGCTCTGAAACTACAAATGGAGGAACAGGTACCTCTAAAAACAAATGCACCGTTTTCAGATTGGAATAGCTTTAAATCCACACATGTATTTGGGAGAGACTTTTTACCATAAGGCACCCTGGCAACTCACTCCAGTGCTCTTGCCTGGAGAATCCCATGGACAATGGAGCCTGATGGGCTACCGGCGGGAGTCCAGAGGGTCCAAAGAATTGAACACGGAGCAGCGACTAAGCACACACCTTATGTCTTACCATAAACAACACTCTAAAATTGCTTTGCAAAGCAAATGGGTTATATGCGTCCAACAGGAAAAGACAGAAAGAAACTCTGTTCCTTAATAGCTTGTTGCCATCCATGACGAGGGCCTGCAGCGTGCGGGTCCTCCCTCTGCGCTTTCGCTGTCAGCTTGCCCACACTCAGCCCGGTTACCCCAGCTCGGTCTCTTCCCACCAAGCCTCTTTCGGGGGACCAGGCTGTCTTGGAGCCCCGCCTCTGATGTGCCAGGGGTCCCATGTGGCAGCCACAACTTCAGTAACCCTGGTGGACTGCTGCCCACACCTGGGGGGCCAACAGCCAGCAAGGTAAGACCCCCCTCAGCATTCTCCACCTGTCCTTTCTCCCCTACAGTGGTCCTCTTCCCTCCTTACCTGAACCTAAGAAGTGATGGTAGTATTTTTCAAACATCTCTTTCCCTGGTTTCTACCAACGTTCGGCCCTTCAGATTTCAACAGAAGCATTCAATCTGTTCTAAGATAGTGAACTACCTAGAGGAATTTATAGGTATATTTGAAAGTAAAAAGTGGTTTATACCACTTCATCTTATGAATGTAGAGTTCCTGGCTTAGTGATTCTTTGTATTTTATTTTTAAATAGGTGATGGCAAAATCCAAGAGGCTCAAAGAGTGTACGTAAGAGACATGCACGTTCTCACCACGTGCTGGATGAGAGAGGTCTCTTCCCGAGAGGGTCTCAAAGGTTTCAGTTTCTCAAATACTAGTCTAAACTTATTTTATATTTATAAAAGCAAGTAACTAATGTATTCCCACTCTCAAAGAGAGGAGAATTAACTGTGCTCTGCCTTTTCAAAGGATAACGGTCAAAGAACTTGTCTATAAACCTTCAAATCCTCCTATATATACAATCTATTTTTATTAACACAAATTTAGTACAAAAATACTCTTCTTTTTAATTTGTTATACTTAATATATTCTAGAAGTGAAGTGAAATGAAGTCACTCAGTCATCTCCAACTCTTTGCAACCCCGTGGACTGTAGCCCACCAGGCTCCTCCGTCCATGGGATTCTCCAGGCAAGAATACTGGAGTGGGTTGCCATTTCCTTCTCCAGGGGATCTTCCCGACCCAGGGATCGAACCCAGCTCTCCTGCAATGCAGGCAGATGCTTTAACCTCTGCACCACCAGGGAAGCCCAATATATTCTAGAGATAACTCCAAATCTACATGTCTAGAGTTCCCTTTGTTTTGTTTTAGTTACCCAGTATTTTCTTATGAGGATGGATATACCATAATTTATTCACACCTGCCTCCTACTGATGGGCAATTAAGTTGCTTCTATTCTTCTGTTCCCCAGAATATTATCATTTCACACATGTACACATCTACATAGAATAAGTTACTTGCAGGAGAATTGCTGGGTCAAAAGATTGGTGCATTTTGTGACTCTGATATATACTTCAAGATTTTCCTTCATAGAGGATTGTCTGAGTTGTTCCCCCACAAGCAGTATATGGCAGGAAAAGTCTCATTTACATGAAAAAAAACTTCTTTCTGCCTCTCAGTTCAAAAGATCTGAAATTGCAGTCATTACCTTCTTCTGTAATGGCAATGGAGTAAAAATGCAAGATGATAAATGGCCTTCATGTATTTTTCTGTCAGAAGCAGAGCCTAGAGTTAGATCTATGCAAAGAAATCATCGTGAGGAGGCATAGATGAGTAAATTCCCCTGTGCTGGAGGAATTTGTACACCCAACGCATCACCAGCTCCCACACTCCTTCCGTGCTACCAGCTGTGAGAGCAGCACCATCACTCGGCAAAGACGGAATATGCGACCACGTGTCCTTCCATGCGTTTCAGAGATGTCTGTTTCATACCTGCTGTGTGCCTGGTGAGACACACCGCAGGCAGCTCAGAATGAATTTACTCATATCTACAGAACAAGGCCACAGTCAAGTCCAACCTCTCCATGGGTGATGGGAGCAGGACCTTTGCAGGATCCATAATGCAAAGACATTGTGTTTTTGGATGCTGGCAGAATGAAACGGCTTTTTTGTCTTTGCAATCTTACGACACAGTGGTTCAGAGCATGGCCTTTGAATTCAAATCTTGCTTCTGTATATCTCAATTGGAGAAGGGAGTGGTAACCCACTCCAGTATTCTTGCCTGGAGAATCCCAGGACAGAGGAGCCTGGTGGGCTACAGTCTATGGGGTCGCAAAGAGTTGGACACGGCTAAGCAACTAACACACACACACACATCTCAGTACTTCTGTTTCCTCATCTTATAAAATGCAAATAAATGTGTTAACTCTCTCATGGGTTATAAGATTGTTTATAACATGCTATTAAATAGAATAATATGTTAACTATTCTTAGAATGGTGATTTCAACATGAAACTCACTAGTAATAGGTTTCTAATATTATAATTTACATTGTATTCTTTTATATCACTGTTCAGTACAGTTCAGTTCAGTCACTCAGTCATGTCTGACTCTTTGTGACCCCATGGACTGCAGCACAGCAGGCTTCCCTGTCCATCACCAACTCCAGGAGCTTGCTCAAACTCAGGTCCATCAAGTTGGTGATGCCATCCAACCATCTCATCCTCTGTCATCCCCTTCTCATCCTGCCTTCGATCTTTCCCAGAATATAATTCTAATAATTTAAATTATTAATATTATATTGATATATTACATTAACAATGTATTCTATTATATTACTTATTAATTATACTATTATTTACTGTCATTACCCATTTTTGTTGTTCTTTGCTGCATAACAAATTACCCCAACAACCTTTATTGTCTCAACTTCTACAGATTAGGAATCTGGGTATGGTTTAGCTGGGTGCTCTGCTTCAGGGTGTCTCTCAAGGCTAAAATTAGGGTGTTAGCTGGGGCTACAGTCATCTCAAGGTTCAACGGGGCTAAGATGCATTTCCAGGCTCACTCACGTGCTTGTTGGCAGGATTCAGTTCCTTGTGACCTGTCCGAAGGCTGCTCATTTCTTTTCAGCATAGACTTTTCCAACATGGCAGCTTGCCTCACCAAAATGAGCAAGACAAGACAGCAAGAGAAAGACAGCACCAGGCAGACAAAAGTCTCAGCTTGTATCTTTTCATCAGAACGAACATGCTGTCTCTTCTGCCGTGTGTATTCATTAGAACAAGTGACGAGGTCCAGCCCACACCTAAGTAGGGAGGGGCCTTAGGAGTCACTTTAGGAGTAGCCTTCCACAATCGTTCTCCCCCATGGTTTGTGCTTGGGAGATAAGGATAAAATAGAGACATTTGCAAGCACTATCATCTGAGTCAAAGACCACGCTGGTTACAGACTGTATTATAGTTTGACATGAAGATAAACGTCTTGTTTGCCTAATTTTCTTTACAGAAAAAAATAAAGGTTGCAATAACAATAAAACAGAGCACACTTGAGACTGATCCAGATAACCTGAAGCCTATGACACAGACATCAGCGTAGCTGTAAATGACAATCACACAATTTCACAAGCAGTTTCCATTCTCAAGAGCACTATGATTTGGTTAGTCGCTAGCACCAAGTGGGTGATCATTCCTGGGAGTAAGGAAAGAAAACATTTTATAGAAGTTAATAATGCTTTCAATCTGGGTAAATCAATGGCAACACGACTAAGTCAACTTTAGTGACTACTTGGCACTCTTTTGTCTTTTGGAAATCTGCTCAAGTTCAGAGAGCACCCGTGTATTCAGTAAGGAATGGATCAACTAATGCTTTTGATACAGTGAAAACTTCTGGAGAAAATAAGGTAAAATTCCTGCTTTCTTTCTTATACCAAAATGAAAGTTTAAAGGTTTCTATTTCAATGGAAACAAAATAAATAAGCTCACAAGAGAAAATAATTTTTTAGCTTTGCAGTAGAGAATGCGTTTCTGTGTGCTAACCAAACTTGGAAATCAGAAAATAAAAGAATCATTGGTTTTAATACGTAAAAAGTGAAAATTTCTTGTTAGTGAAAACTTGGTAAAATAAGGTCATAAAGCTAAATGACATAAAACAAGATGAAATGAATATTTGAAACATATATTATTGCCAAGTTGATAACTTCCTGTATATATAAACTCTTCAGTAATCAATAAGAAAAAGTCCCCAAAAGACCAAAATTATATTCCAATATATTCACTGAAGCATTATTTAAAACACAGAATATTAGAAATAACCATAAATAAGCTCTTGAATCAATAAGACTCATGAAAAATTTATAGTATGTAAGTGCAATAGAATGTCATTTAGCCACTAAAAGGAATGAGGTAAAGCTCAATAAATAAATAATGAATGATCTCCAAGGCATATTGTTAATGTAAAACTAAGATGTAGAGCAGTGTGTGGAGTATGATGTCATTTGTGTTTAAAAAGTAATACAAAAGATACAGAAACACCTATAAACATGTAACTATATATCTATATATGCATAGATTGTTTCTGGTATGACACAAAGAAGCAGATAACAATGATTTGCTTTTTTACTGTATACTTTTATGCTTTTTAAAAAATTATTTGTATGTATCTCCTATTCAAAATACAAAAATCATTTCAGAAAACCTTTAAATATGATACCAGCAGAGACAATCAATAGTACAGGAAAGACCATCCAATATCAAAACTGCTTAGGTTGGCTTAGGCACCTTTCAAAGAACAGTGATTTAGATACAGAGTCTCATGTTTAGCTTTGTTGGAATTTGGTGGTGAATTCTGAAACAAATTAAATAAATAAAAGTCAGAAAAATTTGGTGGAATCATTTAACCTAATTTTGGTGCATTAGTTTTAATTCTTTTTTTTTTTTAACTAACGTCTATTGCTCACCCAGCATGGGTCAGGCAGGGTGCTAAAGGATAAAACAAATGGAAGCTCGGTGCTCTTCATGGAGAGTGTTTACACTGGAGAGACCTGGCAGACAACGTCATAACGAAAGGATTCAGGTCAACATCCCCAGTAAGAAGGCCTGTCAGCATTCTGCACCTCCTGATGCACGAGGAAGCACACACCACTTCTATAATAATACTGCCCAAAATACGTCTTGCTGTTGTTCAGTCACCAAGTCATGTCTTCGTGACCCCATGGACTGCAGCACACCAGGCCTCCCTGGCCCTCCCCATCTCCCAGTGTTTGCCCAAGTGTTTCATGTTCATTGAAAAGACAACCTCCATCTCAATCAAGAAAAGCTCAGAAAAATCCAGTTCAGAGGTTATTCTACAAAATAAAGATTCAGTATCTTTTTTTAAATGGTCAGAGTCATGAAAGGCAAGCTGAAGCTGTCACAGTCTGACGTGCCTAAGCAGGCATGGTGACTAATGCAGTGTGTGGACCCTGGGTTGGATTCTGGAAGAGAAACAGAGCATAAGCGTGGAAGCTGGGGAACTTCCAGTCCATCTATAGATGAGCTAATGATGTTTGTGTTTAGTGAAGAGCATTAATTTCCCGGTTTTAGTAATTGTAGGGGCCTCCCCAGTGGCTCAGATGATAAAGGATCTGCCTGCCATGTAAAAGACCCAGGTTCGATCCCTGGGTCGGGAAGATCCCCTGGAGAAGGCAATGGCAACCCACTCCAGCACTCTTGCCCGGAAAACCCCATGGACAGAGGAGCCTGGCGGGCTACAGTCCATGGGGTCACAAAGAGTCAGATATGACTGAGCAACTAACACTTTCGCCTCACTGTGTTCACATCTGATGTTAGCATCTGAATAAACTGGGTGAAGGTTATACAACAACACTTCATACTATTTTTGAAACTTTTGTGTAAACCTAAAATTATTTCAGATTAAAAAAAAAACACCTTCGGGGAATGCCATTCCTTACCCTAGACTTGGACAATTGGGAGCACTTTAGTATTTGTCAGAGCAACCTGGCTGTTTCTCTCCCTGGGAAAATTCAGCTTTGCTTATTTTATGGCAAATAGGCTGAGACCAATTTATGAAAAGAAACGCTTCAACTTTAGTAAGAGCTTCCCTGGTGGCTCAGCGGGTAAAGAATCCACCTGTAATGTGGGAGACCTGGGTTTGACCCCTGGGTTTGGACGATCCCCTGGAGAAGGGAAAGGCTGCCCACTCCAGCACTCTGGTTCATTTCCTCATGTAATATTTGATGTATTAGAGAGCTTTATCGAATAACTAGCAGAACCTGGAAATATACCCAGAAACAAACACTTCTAAGACAAAAGACAAATCTAGAGAGAAAAACTGTTAATGCATATTGTTTCCATATCCCCAGATCTCTCTCTCTCTCTCTTAGATGACAACTGGCTACAATCTCACTGCAATCCCTGGCCAGTTTATAACAACATGGAAGGGCCAGCCCTGGAGACCAAGGATAAGATTCACAGGTGGTACAGAAAAGTGAAGTCTCCAGAGTTATTGTCTGGGGTAAAACACAATATTAAAAGTTGACTCTTTCAGAACTGTAAACGCTTCTAGAATCTAACAGCTCCTAGAGAATACGAAAAAATTTGAAGACTCTGTGATTTTGATCACATATTAGATTGGTTCAAAAGTAATTGCTGTTTTGCATTGTTGAAATTTGCTGTTTCATATTGGAATACAGTCTTAAATAAGTGTGGTTATGTTATATATCATTTTAATGCACAATTTTTTTTTTTTTTTGCTAATGACATTACTTGCTGTTTATTTTATATTTGTTTTAGACTAGGGAAATGATGTTGGATAAAAAGCAAATTCGAATGATTTTCTTATTCAAGTTCAAACTGGGTCGTAAAGCAGTGGAAACAATTTGCAACATCAACAATGCATTTAGTCCAGGAACTGCTAATGAGTGTACAGTGCAGTGGTGTTTCAAGAAGTTTTGCAAAAGAGACGAGAACCTTGAAATGAGGAGCATGGTGGCTTGCCATTGGAGGCTGACAGTGACCAGCTGAGCAGGTCATCAAAGCTGATCGTCTTACAACTACAGGAGAAGCTGCCCCAGAACTCAACGTCAACCATTCTATGGTCATTTGGCATTTGAAACAAATCGGAAAGGTGAAAAAGCTCAGTAAGTGGGTGCTTTATGCTGCTGCTGCTGCTAAGTCGCTTCAGTCGTGTCCGACTCTGTACGACCCCATAGACGCCAGCCCACCAGGCTCCCCTGTCCCTGGGATTCTCCAGGCAACAACACTGGAGTGGGTTGCCATTTCTTTCTCCAATGCATGAAAGTGAAAAGTGAAAGTGAAGTTGCTCAGTCACATCTGACTCTTTGCGACTCCATGGACCACACGCAGCCTACCAGGCTCCTCCATCCATGGGATTTTCCAGGCAAGGGTACTGGGGTGGGTTGCCACTGCCTTCTCCAGGGTACTTCATGAGTCAAAAGCAAATTTAAAAAGTCCTCATTTTGAATGATGTCTTCTCTTAGTCTGTGCAACAACAGTGAACCATTCCTCAATCAGATTGTGACATGTGATGAAACATGAACTTTATACCACAACTGGCAATAACTAGCTTGGTGGTCGGATTGAGAAGAAGTTCCAAAGCACTTCCCGAAGCCAAGCTTACACCAGGAAAGGTTGTGGTCAGTGTTTGGTGGTCTGCTGCTGGTCTGACCTACTACAACCTTCTGAATCCCAGTGAAACCATTACATCTGAGAAGAATGCTCAGCAAGTCAGTGAGATGAATCAAAAACTGCCAAGTCTGCAGGCAGTATTGCTCAACAGAAAGGGACAAATTCTTTTCCACAACATCCAACTGCACGCCTCATAGCAAATGCTTCAAAGGTGAACTAATTGGATTACAAAGTTTTGCCTCGTCCACCATATTCACCTGAAGTGAAAGCATTAATCTCTCAGTCATGTCTGACTCCTTGTGACCCCATGGACTGTAGCCTGCCAGGCTCCACTGTCCACGGGATTTCCCAAGTAAGAACACTGGAGTGGGTTGCCATTCCCTTCTCTGCGGGATCTTTCTGACCCAGGGATGGAACACGGTCTCTTGTCCTGCAGGCAGACTCTACCACTGATCCACCTGAACTCTGGCCAATTGACTACCATTTCTTCAAGCATCTCCACAATTTTTTGCAGGGAAAATGCTTCCACAAACAACAGGAGGCAGAAAATGCTTTCCAAAAGTTCGTCGAATCCTGAACCACGGATTTTTACGCTATAGAAATAAACATTTCTCGTTGACAAATATGTGTTGATTGTAGTGGTTCCTATTTTGATTACTAAAGATGTGTTTGAGTCTAGTTATAATGATTTAAAACTCACAGTCTGAAACCGTGGTTACTTTTTTACCAACCTAACTCATTGGAAAAGACCTTGATGCTGGGAGGGACTGGGGGCAGGAGGAGAAGGGGATGACAGAGGATGAGATGGCTGGATGGCATCACTGACTCGATGGACATGAGTTTAAACTCCGGGAGTTGGCGATGGACAGGGAGGCCTGGCGTGTTGCAGTCCATGGGGTGGCAAAGAGTCGGACACGACTGAGCGACTGAACTGAACTGAACTGAACTGAACATTGTCGAGAAAAATAACCTGTATGAAAGGACTTAAGAATGAAATACAAGACGATGTATTAGAGTTCCATCTCAAATAAATGGAATGTAGCTCACCAGAACCCTTATTAGCATTTTCCCTTTCCAGTTTCTTTCTATAGGAGAATGACCACAAGAGAACACAATGGGAGGGTTAAGAAGAGAGAAAAGGTATCTGGGACTCGCACAGCACAAACCACTCACGACCCTTCTGGGTCCATCCCTGTCTGCACCAGGCTTCTGGCCCCCACCCCGGACCTGCCCTGCTAACCCCCACCCCCGCCGCAGCCTCCTTGTATTCCCCCACACACCACCGGGGAGCTCCAGCAGCATCCTAGGACTTCTCCTCTTCCCTCTTCCTGGATCGCTCTTCCCTCTCTTACTCACTGGCTTGCACCTCTCACTTCGGGTCTCTGCTCAAACAACACCGTCCCCCAGGTCTCCCTTGACCATCTAGTGTCAGCAACCAGCTCGCTCTCACCCCACAGTCCCTACTTCTCTTCCTCAGCTCTGTTTTCCCGCAGAGCTTCACTTAACATCTGTGCATTTAGGTGTATTTGTTGACGGTCTATCCCCCGCCTCTCTAGAAAGTCATCCCCTTGAGAGCAGAAACACTATTTTTGTCACTGCTGTGTCTCAGGGCTTGAAAGTTCTGACATACAGTAAATGCTCCGTTATTGTTTGTTGAGCGAATGGATGGACATGGTTCTTTGGTTAGCTCAGTAACCTATAACCTCCGAGGTTCCTATGCTTAGGACAATCTCATTTCTCTACTAAGGCACTTAGTACATTTCGTCCCATGAGTGTTACTCTATACAAGGATTATGTTCCCCTGATGGACTGTAAGATTTCTTAAGGCAGAATCTATTCATCATTATGGGCATGGTCTAGTAAATACTGAAAGAATATGTTAAACCTTAATGATCCAATGCCTCAAAACATGGCAAGAACCAAAATCCCCCAAACAAGAGTCGATCCATTCATTATTCTGTGAAAGTGGAAGTGTTAGTCGCTCAATCGGGTCTGATTCTTTGTGACCCATGGACTGTAGCCCAGCAGGCTCCTCTGTCCATGGGATTCTCCAGGCAAGAATGCTGGAGTGGGTTGCTATTTCCTCTGCCAAGGGATCTTCCCAATCTAAGGATCAAACCTGGGTCTCCTGCATTGCAGGCAGATTCTTTATCATCTGAACTATCAGGGAAGTACTATTATACTGTAGTTCCTCCTTGTTCGTGAGAATACGTTCCAAGATCCCCAGCAGATGCTTGAAACCACAGTCAAACCTAACCCTACACACACACACACACACATTTTTTTTCTATACTAATGGGCAGGGAGCATATACAGGGTAGATATACGGGGCAAAAGAATGGTTTGCATCCCTGGCAGGACCCAGTAGGAGGGCACAGGAGGGCAAGGGATTTCTTCCCATTACTCAGAGCAGCCAGGAGACATGTACTTCAAAACGTATGAATCGTTTATTTCTGGAATTTTCCATTTAATACTTTGTGCTTCATGTGACTAAGAGTAACTGAAACTGCAGGTAAGGAGGGACTACTATGTTTTGTTTGCTGAGGCAAAAAAAATATCTATCATACCTTACAAATGTTTCGACAAGGGGACAACTAAAAGGGTGATTTCTTTTTTCAGGCTTCCTCTCGCTGTGAAATCCAATTACCTGAAATAACGCATTTTTTTTTTTTTTTAACATTCTGACCTAGCAGAGACAAAGGCTCATTGGGGAAAAAAAAAAAAAAGAAATGAATCTTACTTTCATTAAATCAGGGAAATGAAACAAAGCATACAAATGAGCACAAGCACATTAAAGATTTTCAATTGAAAATAATATCCGTCTCCTTTGGGTGCATCGCTTGGCGGGGTAGTATGTGTGCGTTATGATTTTTAGTTTCCTGTAAAATTTGTGACTGTATTTCTACTGATTTATAGAACCATGAGCATGATAGATAAAGCCACCACTGGGTACTTGAATGAGGCCTTTCTGACCCCAAAATGGACAGAGCAAGGAAAATCAGACCAGAGCTAAGAGAGCCCTGCAGCAGAAAGTCTGGATAAGCAGCTGATGCCTTGAGGAGTCCGACAGAAGGACAAATGAAGCCATCTGGGGGAACAGAGCTTCAGAAACCCAAACGAAGATGAATGTTTCTGGGCTTACTGCTGAGATGGGCAGGGCACACAAGCAAGACGTTCAGACTCAGCATTCAGAAACAGAACTTCTGTCCCTGAGAGGATTGTTTCATTCTTTAAACTGTACAGCAAGGCATTAATCACAGAGAAGATTAGTCTGCGGTTTAGTAATCCACCCAGTGCCCCAGGCCTGGACAAACAAGGCATTTGCACATCGGCAGTGAGGTGCAGCAAAGCAAGAGCCAATCTCCTAGCAATTGCACCTAACAGCAGACTTGACTTGATGTCTCAAGGCCTCTAAGTGAGAAGAGGGCTTGGTCTCAGGGGAGAGGAGGCTGTAAGAGGTAGCCGGTGTGGAGCTGGCAATCTATCCTTCCATGAGGGAGCAGAGAAAAGCCAGGCTGGGCTGAAGGTCTTCCTCCTCGTCTCCATGCATCTTTCCACCACAGAGATTATTTTAGGCTTTGAGGCATTTCATTTATCTTGAATACCAAGAATCTTTGTGACTGTCTTTAGTGGGTGGGGGATAGGACAGGAGCCTGGATGCTGGAATTCTCTTTCCTAGCATTTGGTTTCTTCATTTTTAATGGTAAGCATTAGAGTCCAAATGGAGAACCCGATAATTCAGGAAATGAAAGATTTGGGGCGGAATTATTTAGATAGACTGTGCTTTTAGATAATTATACAAAGCTCTGCTCTACTTAAGCGTTGCCCACACAGCCTATGTAATGTCATCTGCTATGAGAAAACTGTCCTTTCTCCCACAACAGGGTGATTACAGAGTTCTGGAAATAAACTCTGTATCAATGTGAGGAAGGGGGAGGAAGCAAAAGGAAAGCCGAGACATTGAGACCAGTTGCAAACGTAAGATTACAGGCATGCAATTTTTTTTTTTTTTAAATAAAGGGGCTATTTGCGGTTCACGGGGTCGCAAAGAGTCAGACACGACTGAGCGAATGAACTGAACTGATTATGATGAATAAAGTTATCTGCAGATGTTGGACCTAGCTAGAATTCTGTTTCTGATTCAGGAGCAACCGAAGTACGAAATCCTCTAATCCTGTTAGAAGATTTCAAAAACAGAGGATCAAAATCAAGGTAAAGGTGAAGGAAAACCTGGCGGGGGAAAAAACCCCAAACCAAAAGCAAGCCAGAAAACAAAACAAACAAACAAACAAGGCAATAGCAGCAAAGGAGACGAGGCAGAGAGCGTCTAGGAGAGTGGACTGAGGGGTAGATGAGGCCGTGACAGGGCAAGGGCCCTGCTGAGCCAGCCGCGGAGCAGAGTGCCCGGAGCGGGACGGAGCTCAGCTCACACGGAACGTGATGCGATAGGCTGTGGGTGAGACAAACTGGCCGGTGCTGCTCTGAGCACCCCCTCACTCCACAGCACCCCCAAACTGTGTGGGAAGCCGTGCCGGGGTCCTGGGTTAGCGTGCACCAAAGTTAAGTGGAAATCTTATGCGCCCTCATAATGATAACAAAGATTATAAGAACTATTTTCTGCTCGAAATTATAAGCAAGAAGAATTTACTGCAACTATTTCCATTTTTTTTCCTTTTGTCTTTCATAATACCTGAATCTTTTTCTGTCTTTCTCAAAGCATGTTAGAGGAAATAAGACAGAGGTGATTATCCATAGAAAATACTGCCATATTTGCAAGATCCGTGAGACAAAACTTATGCTTTACTCCTTTCTTTCGTACTCACGTGTCTCCCTCAGTGCTAGGCACGTGTGTGTGTGCTCATTTGCTTGTTCGTGTCCATCTCTCTGTAACCCTGAGGACGGTAGCTCACCAGGCTCCTCTCTCCATGGAATTCTAAAGGCAAGAATATGGGAGCAGGTGGCTATTTTCTACTCCAGGGGATCTTCCCGACCCAGGAATCAAACTTGCATCTCCTGTACTGGCAGGCGGGTTCTTTACCACGGAGCCACTGGGAAGCCTCTTCTAGGCACACAGGGGCACTTAAACATTACTGACTAATTTCCTTTTTGTTGAGGAAACTGAAATTGTGTTGTGTCCAAGCTGTAGTGTTCTCAGGGTTAGTGATGAGAGCCAATTGATGACTCTTTGCCAAAGTCACTGGATCCATACTCTTCTTGATTTCACGGTATATTGCGATTCTGCATTAAAATACTTCCTATAACAGTTTTCAATAAGTAGATTAGTGCTAAAACTCTATTTTACAATTAAAGTTTTATTTTTAGCTCCTTATATTCGTATTAAGAAAGAGAACTAAATCCTACTGCTTAAATAATTTTAAAAAATACACCTTCAAAACCATAAGAACTCTGGGTTTGTAGCTTTTAAGGCTTCAATCTCACTCCTCCTTCCCTCAGATTCTGATTATTTTGTTAGCACTGTTCTCAGGCACCCCAGCTCTTAGACTCACCTCTTCCATTCAAATAGTTCTTTTCTTTCTAATACTTTCTAGCATGTGATTTTTTTTTTTCTTCCTTATACCATCCTTTCCCCTTCCTAAAACGGGCCTTTGGCGAATCAATTGGTCTATATTAACTGCTACTTTATGAAAACAAATCTTGCTTTTCTCCAAAAATCTCACATACTAAAAGTATAGCCTTTAATTTCCTGATTCATGGAGCTGTGTTTTATGTCCTGTTTCTTCACAAGGATGAACATATTTTGAAATAGTTGCTCCTTGAAGTCTCGCTTTATAAGGTAATAGCAACCACTTGAAGTTTTCTTTGATTGTATCTGACTCATTAAACTCACTGATTCCTCTACTTCTAAAAATCCCTCTGTTGATCAAGTTAGTATCTTCCTAGTTCTGAAACCATAAGTTTCCATTTAAAAATTTTATCTTACAAATTTAAAAAAATAATTTATTTTACAAAAAGAGCAGATAGATACAATTCTGAAATTTATCTCTGCAAATGGAGCATAAACTGTGAGAAAATGGGATGATGAATCATGAGCTGCTTGTTCTTATGAAATTATTTGTGTGAACAATAAAAATCCTGGCTTCTCAGTCCAGGGAACTGCCAACACTTGAGAATGTTCTCGTTTAAAGTGCTTGGTTTATAAAACCTTACAGCTAATATTTTCTGAAATTTTGAGTGAAGTATGTATAGATAGGTAGGTAAATAAGAGATACATCTGAAGTACTTGGAATAATTTAGTATTGATTTTTGGCATAAAAGTAAAACAATATACTTGATACTATAAATTTTTATGCTGCTGCTGCTGCTGCTAAATTGCTTCAGTCGTGTCCGACTCTGCGACTCCATAGACAGCCCACCAGGCTCCCCCGTCCCTGGGATTCTCCAGGCAAGAACACTGGAGTGGGTTGCCATTTCCTTCTCCAATGCGTGAAAGTGAAAAGTGAAAGTGAAGTCGCTCAGTCATGTCCAACCCTCAGCGACCCCATGGACTGCAGCCCACCAGGCTCCTCCATTCATGGGACTTTCCAGGCAAGAGGACTGGAGTGGGGTGCCATGGCGTTCTCCAAATTTTCATGAAGTTACTTATAATTAAGTGGTTACAGATGAGTTTCTTCATTAAATATACTTCATGATTTCTTACATTTGTCTAGTTCTGAGACAGTTCTACTACCAAGTGATGCAATTTCAATCCATTTGCTATTGAAAATGTGTATGTTTTAATAGTACCATGGAAGATGAGAGCTTTTTCCAAGTTGATGTTGAGGCGGGGTATTCCAGCAACTCTGGCCCCCTGTCTAAACCCTTCCTCCATCTTACAAGCTATGTGACTTTAAGTGTGGTGCTTCATCTTCCTGTGATTCAGTTTCCTCATTTTTAAATCAGAATGACAATAGTATTACCTCATTGGATCATTAAGGGTATTAAGATGAGTCAGTGATTGGTTTATATATAACAAAGACTCAGTAAGTGATTGAGGAAGTCCATCCATAACCAGCAGAGATTTATGCTACATATTCTGACAAAAGTTCAACCCATGAAAGATATCCTTCATGTTATACTCTTTGAAACACCATTAGGAACTCACTGCAGAACGTCTCTCTTTTTTTTAAACAAACATGACTTGCCATATTTTCAAATGTATCTTATTAGTTTTCACTTTCAAAGTTTGTTTACTTGCAAGCACAAGTAAACCCTTCATCTTGTGGAGATCATGAAGCAATTCTCACGAAGCAATTCCTGTAATAAATATGTGTGTTGGTTAAAAGGGGAAGGGAGCTGAACATGTGAATCCTAGGGCATAGGAAAGTCCATAATCCTTAAGTATTAAGGACCAGGGTGGATTGAGTCCTAACTCCTAAATAGTGAGCTCTCTCCTCCTTCTTGTCTGAAGTATTAGTCTCATGAATGGCAAAATTTTTGATTTCTAAAATTTGTCTGTGATCTTTTAGCTCTTTCCCTAAGGCAAATAACAATTTTTTTTAAAAGATTTTCTTAAGACATTTGAAAATTTAACAAAATCATTTTCTAAATTCAAAGAAAGCTCTGTATACAAATATATTTTTTCCCCTGGCTATTCATTCTCCGCTTCTGTTATCAAACAGGGCAGAGAAGAGGTTTGCTTAATTCTGTCCTTGAACTTTCCCTTCCCAGAAGCACAGGTGAGTTAAGTTAGAGGCCCAACAATTAGGTTTTGCCTGGGGGAGAAAAATTCACAAAACAGGCGATACTTGTAGTACAACTTTAATTTCTCCCTTAGACAAGAAGAAAACAGAACTATCTCGTGAAGCTCGCTGAGATAGTTCAGGACTTCAGTGAAGAAAATGCATCTTGAAAACCATCTATCTGCTGCCAGTACTGGGAAACTGCAGCAGTGGACGACAGGAGGGAGAGATGCTTTCACTTTTTTCCCTTAAAGAAACGGGCTTGCTCAAAGACGTTCTGGGCCTAGAACTCAGAGTGATACTTAGACTATCTCTCCAGCGGAGGCAGCAATCTGGGGGCACCTGCTTCCCACAGATGTAAATTCTGGAGCTCTGGGCCCAAATGGTGTTTGGGTCTCTATCAATATTGAGTCATTAGGAGAAGAAAAGTCTTGAAATTCTCAGATCCTAAATCTTTAATGAGCAAATGTCAACACATCTCAAATGCCATCTGAAGTGTAACCCTTTCGAATGGACGTTTTGGATTCATAGACATGCTCTTTCTGAAAATAAAAATACACGAATGTGTATTTCTGAATGAACATTATTTTACCATTAGACCAAGCATTCAGATCAGCCTAGACCATGGGAAAAATTAAGTAGAGAGAGAATGTATGCATGCAAATAGAGAGTCTATCACTCATGCTAAGACTTTGAAAAAACAAAATTAATATTTAGAACACTGCTGTTGCTGCTGCTAAGTCGCTTCAGTCATGTCCAACTCTGTGCGACCCCATAGATGGCAGCCCACCAGGGTCCCCTGTCCCTGGGATTCTCCAGGCAAGAACACTGGAGTGGGTTGTCATTTTCTTCTCCAATGCAAGAAAGTAAAAAGTGAAAGTGAAGTCGCTCAGTCATGTCCGACTCTTCGAGACCCCATGGACTGCAGCCTACCAGGCTCCTCCGTCCATGGGATTTTCTAAGCAAGAGTACTGGAGTGGGGTGCCATTGCCTTCTCCGATTTAGAATACTAGGTGTATTCTAACCTCATCCTTGGACTCATTGACCAGGAACAAACAAATTGTTATTCCTAAAGCCAGAAATAATGTCTGTCTGCTGACCTCATTAACCAGTGGATTCAAATGACATCACTGTATTATTTAGACTCACCTTTCCACTCAAGGACACTATTCAGACAAATCCAAGGTCCCCTCTCCCTCCCTCTTTCCTGTGAGTGTCCCCAGGGATGATCCCTGTGGGCTCGTGAGCAGGTCCGGACGCAGCATCCCCATGATGTACAATAACCCAGGCTTCAACTTAAATGCACAGAGAGCAGCTGCAGCCTTGCCGTGTCCGGGACCGTCGCGCTCCTGAGTGCTACCGCTTACCACGGGTCATCACTTGACGGCTTTTTGGAAGATGAGGCACGGCCTCTACCTGTTTGGGGTTGGCAGAGACGTGTGTGACCCCACTGTGAGAGCTCACTAAGCTCCAGTCCAAACTTTCATCCCCACAGTGTGAGGAGAGCTTCGGGTTGTTTGCTGTGACGGGGGGGCCGACTGACAGCCCGCCCTAGACCCAGGTCTCCTCCTCCTCTCCAGTTCTCACGTTGGATCAATCCTCCCAAAGACCCCTTCGGCTCCTCCTTAGAATTTGTCTTCTGCTATTTCCCCCTCTCCTGGGGGGTTTGGGCTTCCCTGGTGGCTCAGAGAGTAAAGCGTCTGCCCACAGTGCGGGAGACCCAGTTTGATCCCTGGGTTGGGAAGATTCCCTGGAGAAGGAAATAGCAACCCACTCCAGGGCTCTTGCCTAGAAAATTCCATGGATGGAGGAGCCTGGTGGGCTACAGTCCATCGGGCGGCAAAGAGTTGGACACAACTGAGTGACTTCAGTTTCTTTTATTTTCCTCTCTCCTAGTTAATCAGGCACAGACCCTTATTGGGTTCCCACTGGAGACAACATTCTCGCAAGTGTCTTCTTGATCAGGACAAACTTTAAAAAGCTGGTGGAACTTGAATTACTTCTGTGAAAATGACCCCATCTATACCGTAGATGGTGAGACTTGGAAAATGAATTACATATATTCAGATATATTTATATATCCCAGAAGTACATATTAGATATGTTTTATATTCACCACCCTAACAGATACAGAAGGTAAACATCCCCTAAGAAATGATACCTGTGTTTCATCACTTTATACAATTTTGGCTGAGATTAATGGAAATTATAGTTTCCATTTCTTTATCTTTGATCTACAAAAGTATAGGAAAGTACCAGGTTTAGTTGGTCTCCAGAAAATGGTTTAGGCAATTACAATTAACAAGGAGTTGCTACTTTAAAGTAGATCTTATATAAGAGAACGGCTCTCTCCTTTTTGGTAGCTGCTTATCAACTAAGATGAGTCACTAGTAAAGTTTACTTCTTTGTGAATTGACAGGAAAACCATAAACAAATCTCAAAGGAGACAGATGAATAAGGTTTCAAGGACATTACTGTTTCTGCCTGAAACGTTTACCAAGTGAAAGCCTGAAAATATGCAACTCAGAATTTCACTGCTTCCTCAAATTGCAAGTGGACAAACATGAAAGGTTTTAGGACTTTAGCCTGACTTTAGCCTGACTTTAGCCTGACTGCTCACAAAACAACTGAAAGCAATGACAGCAAGTCAGTATATAACAGATCTTGAAAGCGAAACGAACATCTCAAAAAAGAGAGATGATCGTCCCTATTGTGGACTGAATTGTCCCCCCATTCACGTGTTAAATCCTGACACCCATATCTCAGGATCTGACTGAATTTGTACCTGAACCCTAACCCTTTAAAGAGGTAACTGAGGTAAGGTGGCGCTAGTGGTAAAGAGCCCACCTGCCAATGGAGGAGACATGAGACGTGGGTTTGATCCTTGGGTCGGGAAGATCCCCTGGAGGAGGGAATGATGACCCACTCCAGTATTCCTGCCTGGAGAATCCCATGGACAGAGGCTCCTGGAGGGCTACAGTCCACGGGGTCACAGTCAGACACAACTGAAGCAACTTAGCACACAAAGGAAATGAGGTCACTGGGGTGAGGCCTAATCCAACGTGCTGCTCAGCCGCTTCAGTCGTGTCCGACTCTGTGCGACCCCATAGACGGCAGCCCACCAGGCTCCCCCGTCCCTGGGATTCTCCAGGCAAGAACACTGGAGTGGGTTGCCATTTCCTTCTCCAATGCAGGAAAGTGAAAAGTAAAAGTGAAGTCGCTCAGTCGTGTCTGACTCAGCGACCCCATGGACTGCAGCCCACCAGGCTCCTCCTTCTATGGGATTTTCCAGGCAAGAGTACTGGAGTGGGGTGCCATTGCCTTCTCCAAAATCCAATATGAGTGGTGTCCTCACAAGAAAATGAGAATATCACATAGACACGCACAGAGGGAAGATAGTACAGCCAGCGTGAGAAGACGGCCGTCTGCGAGCCAAGCAGAGGAGTCACGGGGTGAAACCAACGCTGCTGACGCCTTATCTTGGGATTCTGGCCTCAAGAGTCATGAAGAAATACATTTCTGTTAAGTCCCTCTGTCCGTAGTATTTTTTTTGACAGCACCAGCAAATGAATACACTCCCACACCAAAAATTTTCCCCCAAAGCTCATACAAAGGCGGGAGAACCATGACTCTCTCTTGGAATCATGAATTCCATTCATATTGTGCTTATAATCTGCAAAGCATCTTCATGTCTACCATCTCCTGTGTGCCTCGTAACAGTCCCATTTAATGGAATTGAGGCTGAGAGGAGAGCCTAGTTTTGCTAGATGGCAGACTAAATCGGCACTGAGCCTCTTGATTCAGTCACGAGGCAACAGCTAAGGTTGAAGAGCATGGGTAGACCAGTACTCCACATTCCTGATGCCTGACAGAGGGTAAGGCTCGAGGTGACCTGCCCAAGGAATGCCCAGCAGGAGTAGCGTGCTGGGGACTGAAGGCAGGTCTTCAGACTTGACCTTGTCACATTCCCACTGCCCCATGAGAGAAAGGTATGCACGTCCTCTGCAGTCCCCAGGGATTCCGAACTTCCTTTTTCCCAGCTTGCCAAGGAGATGCCAGCTCTCAGGACTTTAGGGAGGACAGCCAACTAGGCATATACCTGACAACTTTTGAAAGAAATCTTTAATGTCACAAGACAAATTTGTATACCTAAACATCCTTAATTTTTGTTCCTAATGAAAAAGAAAGGGTCAATCTCTATATGATAAAAATATAAATAAGTAATAATAACACAGAACACTCCCTCCCTAAACTCATACATGCTGCTATGACTTTTTAGGGAGGAAATACATTGCTCTACATATAAAAAGTCATCTAAGAAGATAAGCTTAATGTGGGACTGGGGGTATACAGAGATTTGAATAACCACAGAGAATTTGCAGGACAGGAAAGGATATCCAATAATGAATTTTAAGTCTAGTTTATAATGTATTTTTGAGTCTAGTGTGTAAACCCCACTGTGTAATTCCAACTTGGATGTCTTCACGTACTTTTCAGTAGGGGACGGCATTACTTTCCAGTGACTTTGGAGTTGGAATTGCCTTTCTTTCTTTCACTTTTCTTCCTTTCCTTTCTTTCTTGCTTTCTCCCCCATGTCATATCAGACTGGTACTGGTCATGAAATGGGCCAGTTTTACTTGAATCACAATTGTTTTCCCTTGGGTTCACTGAGAAGTAAGTGGGAGTAAGGCTTCAAGTGTGCAAACTACTGGTAACCAATAAGAAAAATTTGGAACTGTTCAGATCACAAAATGTGACTTTTGCACAAAGTCTTCTGGATAAGCTAATACTTCTTAACAAAAGTCCCCCCTAGGATTAAAAAGAAGCACTGGTCTGTTTGTCTTTCTGACTCTCTCTGTCTGCTTCCTCTGTCTTTTAGCATGTATCACTCCATCCATCCATCTGTCTGTCTGCTCTCATATCTATCTATATACTCTATTAAGATATTTCTCTTCACTGACTTTTGGCTTACAAAATTTTCCCCTGTGAAATCTTCAAGTGAGAAAAACTGACCATAATTAAAATAAAACGGAGTGAAAATCAGAGCTCTTGTTTATAGCTTAACTTTCCCTGCTAGCTAATGAGTGACTCACTGTCTCTCACCCACATGAAATAGAGCCAAGGGGTGAAGGAGCTAAGAATAACACAATCTTTAACCTAAAAGGGGGAAAAAACGTCTTTACAAAGCAGGTCCTAATTACCCTAAATGTTGTATCAGAATCCTCTCTCAGTCTTTTTAATATTGGTCCGTTCCCAGGTATGAAATGAAACCATCCAGAAAGCCATCATTGCCAGCCAGGGATTCCTAGACAGGAAGGCAGGGTCTTGGTCAAAAGGATGCTTTTGAAGACTCCTTCTGCAAGGCCCTAGGTAACTGTCTGGAGTCTAGAGAATCGGTGGCTGTTTGTATGAAACTCACAGGGATTCCAGGTGACCTCCAGAGACTCCACTGAGATGCCATGTGACCTTCATCAGTTAAGGAATCCAGCAAGAAGGCCAGAGCCTAGGAACAGAATGCACTTCCCTGACAAAGCTTAGGCAGCGACAGACGGTCAGTGATGTCAGACACTGGGCAGCAGGCCTTTTAAAGTGAGAAGGGGACCTGAATAGGAGTCAGAATTCCCAGCCAGCCTGGCTCTCAGATGAGGACGTTTTCCTGTTGTGTGAATGTGACAAGACTGAGACCCCCATCGGAGCATGGCTGGGGAGGCTCACCTTTCTGGCAAGGTCACTCCTTCTAGCTAGTCCAAGAGCTGTGGGCACCTGTTCACTCTTTATTTAGTAAGAGTCCACTCTGCAGTCCACTTGCTATTCTGAACTGTCTCCTCTATTTTTACCCCTGACATAAACTGGATTCCCTGGCTCATGTGCTACCTCCATCCTGACCCTCTCATCCGCCCCACCCTACCCCAAACATACCTCCATCAAGAAATACAAATATTTTAGTAGAAAGGCTGGTTGTCCTTGGCTGAATTCTCCTCTTGGCTACCCTTGACCACGTGGCTACCCTTGACTTTCTCCCTGATTTGACTTAGTCACATAAAGGACTTTCTAGAGCAATTTCCTCAGACACATCCCTCTTTGGAGAATATTATCCTTAAAATAATTACCAGTTTGTTGACCATCTTTTTCCTAAAATAGGCTTACCTGGAGGTTCAGACAATAAAGAATCTCCCTGCAGAGCAGGAGACTCAGGTTTGATCCCTGGGTCAGGAAGATCCCCTGAAGAAGGGAATGGCAACCCACTCCAGTATTCCTGCCTGGAGAATTACATGGACAGAGGAGCCTGGTGGGCTACAGTCCATGCGGTCATAAAGAGTGGGACATGACTAACTGTCTGACTTAGTTATACCTTCACTTTCCTAAAATATATCCTCTTCTAGGTCTCTAATGTTTATTTACTTTTGGGGGGTCTTTAAAAGAATTGAATCAAAGTGCAAAGTGTTCTGAAAAATATGAAGCCTTATTAGCAAACATTTTAAACAGCAAGCAGTTGAGACAAGCCCCTATTGATGCTTGATGCCAAATAATGGGCTAATGACAGTCACATCAGTATTTCCAGCTCATAGTTCTCTCTTGAGCTTCACACCTCTGTACAGCATGGAGACAAGGAGGTGTTCTCTCCTAGTTGTTGACCACACACTTCATACTCCACATGTCCCAAGCCCACCGCCTTTTTCTCTGCCAAGTCTTTCAATATTCCTTCCTGTTCTCATGGAAGTTATATATTCTGTTTGTTTGTTTGTTTAACTTTTTTTAATTTAAGGATAATTGCTTTACAGAATTTTGTTGTTTTCTGTCAAACCTCAACATGAATCAGCCTTCAGTTCAGTTCAGTTCAGTCACTCAGTCATGTCTGACTCTTTGCGACTCCGTGAATCGCAGCATGCCAGGCCTCCCTGTCCACCACCAACTCCCGGAGTTCACTCAGAGTCACGTCCATCGAGTCAGTGATGCCATCCAGCCATCTCATCCTCGGTCGTCCCCTTTTCCTCCTGCCCCCAATCCCTCCCCTCATCAGAGTCTTTTCCAATTAGTCGAATCTTTGCATGAGATGGTCAAAGTACTGGAGTTTCAGCTTTAGCATCATTCTTTCCAAAGAACACCCAGGGCTGATCTCCTTCAGAGTGGACTGGTTGGATCTCCATGCAGTCCAAGGGACTCTCAAGAGTCTTCTCCAACACCACAGTTCAAAAGCATCAAATCTTCGGTGCTCAGCCTTCTTCACAGTCCAACTCTCACATCCATACATGACCACAGGAAAAACCATAGCCTTGACTAGACGGACCTTTGTCGGCAAAGTAATGTCTCTGCTTTTGAATATACTATCTAGGTTGGTCATAACTTTTCTTCCAAGGAGTAAGCGTCTTTTAATTTCATGGCTGCAGTCACCATCTGCAGTGACTTTGGAGCCCCCAAAAATAAAGTCTGACATTGTTTCCACTGTTTCCCCATCTATTTCCCATGAAGTGATGGGACTAGATGTCATGATCCTCATTTTTTGAATGTTGAGCTTTAAGCCAACTTTCTCACTCTCCTCTTTCGCTTTTATCAAGAGGCTTTTTAGTTCCTCTTCACTTTCTGCCATAAGGGTGGTGTCATCTGCATACCTGAGGTTATTGATATTTCTCCCGGCAATCTTGATTCCACCTTGTGCTTCTTCCACTCCAGCGTTTCTCATGATGTACTCTGCATATAAGTTAAATAAGCAGGGTGACAATATACAGCCTTGACGTACTCCTTTTCCTATTTGGAACCAGTCTGTTGTTCCATGTCCAGTTCTAACTGTTGCTTCCTGACCTGCATACAGATTTCTCAAGAGGCAGGTCAGGTGGTCTGGTATTCCCATCTCTCTCAGAATTTTCCACAGTTTATTGTGATCTACACAGTCAAAGGTTTTGGCATATTCAAGAAAGCAAAAATAGATGTTTTTCTGGAACTCTCTTGCTTTTTCCATGATCCACCAGATGTTGGCAATTTGATCTCTGGTTCCTCTGCCATTTTTAAAACCAGCTTGAACATCTGGAAGTTCACGGTTCACATACTGCTGAAGCCTGGCTTGGAGAATTTTGAGCATTACTTTACTAGCATGTGAGATGAATGCAATTGTGTGGTAGTTTGAGCATTCTTTGGCATTGCCTTTCTTTGGGATTGGAATGAAAACTGACCTTTTCCAGTCCTGTGGCCACTGCTGAGTTTTCCAAATTTAGGTATGCATATATCCCCTCCCTTGTGAACTTCCCTCCCATCTCCCCCACCATCCCACCCATCTAGGTTGATATAGAGCCTCTGTTTGAGTTTCCTGAGACATACAGCAAATTCCCTTTGGCTATCTACTTACCTATGGCAATGTAAGTTTCCATGTGACTCTTTCCATACATCTCGCCCCATGCCCATGATATTCTGTTTTTTATAGTTCAATTTAGATGATGGGTAATGAGCATGTAAATACATTGTATCAGGTGGTGAGAAGCACCAAGAAAGCGGTGCGTGCTCCCAGGAGAAAGGGGAGCTGGTGGTGGTGGAAGGCCTCACGGCTGAGTGACATTTGAGTAGAGACCTGGGGGACTTGAAAGCCCCCAGGTGGCTGTTGGGAAAAGAGAGTGCTTCATGCAGCAAGAAAGGCAAGTGCAAATGGCCTGAGAAAAGAGATGGAACCTTGAGGACTGGGGAGGTCAGACACAGACATTGGTTGGAGTGGGGGGAAGGGTCAGTTATTACATAATATTAGAGATCATGGCCGATAGAATAAAATAAGAGAAAGGAATATATTGTGTAAGAATGGAAAAGTAAGAAGTAATCCATTAGAACTAGTAAGGCTTTAGAATAACTGCAGAATACAAGATCATTGTTTTTCTCTACCCTGTGAATTTGCACATTTTTCTACAAAAAGCAAGTTAGTAAATGCTTTCACCTTTGCAGGCCTTACTGTCAAGCGCCTTTGTGGTGTGAAAGCAATACCAGACAGCATGTAAGTGAATGGACACGGCAGCATCTCAATAAACTCTACTTACGAAATCAGGTGGTGGGCCAGATCTGGCCCCTACACAGTCTGCCAACCTCTGCGCCGCATCAACAACTACCAAGCAGAAAATGGCACAGAAAATGCAGCGCTGTTCACAACCACGGCAAAGCTCTACGACATCTAGGCGTCAGCTTGGATGAAACAGTGTAATGTCTTCACAGAGAACATCTTAAAGTGCTCCTCAGAACATTAAGAAAGATGTGAATAAGTGGAGAAATATACCATGTCACAAATGGGTCACTTTCATAGTAAGGTTGTCAGTATGCCTCCAGAATAATCTCTGAATTTATTTTTTGAAATCTATAAACACTTACTCTAGGTTTAATATGGGATGTAAAATCCATGAACAGTTCAGCAAGACTAAAATAAGAGCAAAGAGAGGAGCCATTTCAGCTAGATATTAAAGTTACAATGCCTTAATACTAAAAAGAAAATGGTACTGGTGGAAAACAGACAAATAAACCACTGTACGTGTAAAGAAAGCTAATATGCATGCATATATATTTAATATCTATATAATTTTACATGTATGTAAACTCATAAAAACCAATGAGGAGCAATTCATTGTGCAGGAGATTATGTTGGGAAATCTCAATCAGAATGTGCAGATTAATAAACTGGATTCTATATAAAGAAAGTAAAGTTACTCAGTCCTGTCCGACTCTTTGTGACCCCATGGACTGTAGCTCACCAGGCTTCTCTGTTCATGGGATTCTCCAGGCAAGAATACTGGAGTGGGTAGCCATTTCCTTCTCCAAGGGATCTTCCCGACCCAGGGATCAAACCCAGGTCTTCCACATTGGAGGCAGACGCTTTAAACTCTGAGCCACCAAAGGTATAAACATAAACTTATGAAGTCAATACAATAAGTGTAGGGGTGATGTTTATACCCTTGTGGTAGAAAATACATGCATTTAAAAAAGACAAAGACATATAGGATATGCCTATCAAATTTATAAATTTGACTATACCAAAATTAAGGATTTCTCTTTTTACAAAGATACTATAGGCAAAGTTAATATATGACAGAATGGTGGAAGATACCAGTAATATCTAAAACTGCCGAAGGATTAATATCTTAAAAATAGGAAACTTTTGCAAATCAAACAAAAACAAAATGGACAAGCACTAGAATAAGAATCACACGAAAAACGAAACTGAATGGATAAGAAATCCTCAAACTCATTGTAGCCAAAGAAACGCAGATTAAACAATGAGACATCACTTTAGAGCCATCAAATGAGAACATTTTAAAAATTTGGATACTGCCCAATATTGATGAGGGCATGTATAAACTGGAAGCCTCGTGCATTATTGATGAGAACAGAAGATTCAAGTCACTTTGAAGAAAAATCTGACAGTACTTAGTGACAGCCATCAGCAAAAAGCCTAGAGACCCAGCAATCCCACTGTTGGCTATAAATCCCAGGGAAATGCTCTCAAAGCCCATTCCAGGGTATCCATCGCAGCTTTATTTGTGTCCTGGAAATCAGATATTATTTGCTTGCAACAAAATGCCACTATGTGCATTTAGTTCAGTTCAGTTCAGGCGCTCAGTCGTGTCCGACTCCTTGCAACCCCATGGACTGCAGCACGCCAGGCTTCCCTGTCCATCACCAACTCCCAGAGCCTGCTTAAACTCATGTCCATTGAGTTGGTGATGCCATCCAGCCATCTCATTCTCTGTCCTCCCCTTCTCTTCCCACCTTCAATTTTCCCAGTATCAGGGTCTTTTCCAATGAGTCAGTTCTTTGCATCAGGTGGCCAAAGTATTGGAGTTTCAACCTCAGCATTGGTCCTTCCAATGGATATTCAGGACTTATTTCCTTCAGGTGGTCTGGTATTTCCATCTCTTGAAGAATTTCCCACAGTTTGGTGTGATCTGCACAGTCAAAGACTTTGGCATAATCAATAAAGCAGAAGTGGACGTTTTTCTGAAATTCTCTTGCTTTTTCTATGATCTAGCAGATGTTGGCAATTTGATGTACATTTAAGACTCTTACAAATATTGTATACAAACCTAGTAAAAAATTAGGTGTTTCTCAGAGAGGAAGATGTCCTCGGGGGATCAGGAAAGTGTGGATGAAGGAAAGGGGACTGGAAAGGTCTTAATTACAGAGCGTGAGGGAGTGTCATAGAGGGAGACATGATCAACTCTCCACGTGAGGGTCAAGAAGAGACAATGTACTGTGATATTTCTGTACCACAGCAAAGAAAAAATCACGGACAAGAAGGATACAGCAATGTAGGCATGCCAAAGACAATGTAGAAAGAAGTACCGACTGCTGTGACTGAGTGATGAAAGTGAAAAAGCTTCCTTTTATTATTTTATGCTGTTAGTGTTACGGAGACTTTTATTTAAAAAGTATACATAATACTAGAGACACTCTGAAAGTGAAGTCACTCAGTCGTGTCTGACTCTTTGCGACCCCGTGGACTGTGGCCTACCAGGCTTCTCTGTCCATGGGATTCTCCAGGCAAGAATACTGGAGTGTGTTACCATTTCCTTCTCCAGGGATCTTCCCGACCCAGGGATCAAACCCAGGTCTCCCACATTGGAGGCAGATGCTTTAACCTCTGAGCCACCAAGGAAGCCCAGAGACACTCTAACACTGATACTTTTTATGAGTGCTTAAAACTGTCACAGCAGTAGATAAGCAAAACTGATAGTCTGAGTATAATGACTGCTTCTTTTAATATAAATTAAGATTGCTGTATTTCCTTATAAGAGGGACATTTTAATATACTTTACGAGTGTCAATCAACCCTTGTTCAAATTGGGCGCACGTCAAATCTAACATTATGGTAGTTTTATTTGGAAGTGGACTTTCAACTCTCAATACAAATGCCAAGAGTACCACACAAAACATCCACAGGAACGTTTTTCATCTACTTTTGAAGTTTCCTACATAACCTAACATATAATAGAGAAATGGTACATCATTCTCTTTCAATTTACATTCGGGGGAAAACAGGTATATATATATATATATTGCAAAGTTTAATGAATGGATGACAACAAGCTGACAATTCACAGGTGAGAAATTATTAAATAAAAATAATGCAAATTTATTTAGCATCAGTTCAGTTCAGTTCAGTTCAGTTCAGTTCAGTCGCTCAGTCGTGTCCGACTCTTTGCGACCCCATGAATCAGCACGCCAGGCCTCCCTGTCCAACACCAACTCCCAGAGTTCACTCAGACGCACATCCATCGAGTCAGTGATGCCATCCAGCCATTTCATCCTCGGCCGTGCCCTTCTCCTCCTGCCCCCAATCCCTCCCAACATCAGAGTCTTTTCCAATGAGTCAACTCTTTGCATGAGGTGGCCAAAGTACTGGAGTTTCAGCTTTAGCATCACTCCTTCCAAAGATCACCCAGGGCTGGTCTCCTTCAGAATGAACTGGTTGGATCTCCTTGCAGTCCAAGGGACTCTCAAGAGTCTTCTCCAACACCACAGTTCAAAAGCATCGATTTTTATGCACTCAGTTGTCTTCACAGTACAACTCTCACATCCATACACGACCACTGGAAAAACCATAGCCTTGACTAGACGGACCTTTGTTGGCAAAGTAATGTCTCTGCTTTTCAACATGCTATCTAGGTCGGCCATTAAGTGGTGGGACCAGATGCCATGGTCTTCATTTCTTAAATGTTGAGCTTTAAGCCAATTTTTTCACTCTCCTCGTTCACTTTCATCAAGAGGCGTTTTAGTTCCTCTTCACTTTCTGCCATAAGGGTGGTGTTATCTGCATATCTGAGGTGATTGATATTTCTCCCGGCAATCTTGATTCCACCTTGTGTTTCTTCCAGTCCAGCGTTTCTCTTGATGTACTGTCTATAGAAGTTAAATAAGCAGGGTGACAATATACAGCCTTGATGTACTCCTTTTCCTATTTGGAACTAGTCTGTTGTTCCATGTCCAGTTCTAACTGTTGCTTCCTGACCTGCATATAGGTTTCTCAAGAGGCAGGTCAGGTGGTCTGGCCATCTCTCAGAATTTTCCACAGTTTATTGTGATCTACACAGTCAAAGGCTTTGGCATAGTCAATAAAGCAGAAATAAATGTCTCTGGAACTCTCTTGCTTTTTCCATGATCCAGCGGATGTTGGCAATTTGATCTCTGGTTCCTCTGCCTTTTCTAAAACCAGCTTGAACATCAGGAAGTTCACAGTTCACGTATTGCTGAAGCCTGGGTTGGAGAATTTTGAGCATTACTTTACTAGCGTGTGAGATGAGTGCAATTGTGTGGTGATTTGAGAATTCTTTGGCATTGTTTTTCTTTGGGATTGGAATGAAAACGACCTTTTCCAGTCCTGTGGCCACTGCTGAGTTTTCCAAATTTGCTGGCATATTGAGTGCAGCACTTTCACAGCATCATCTTTCAGGATTTGAAATAGCTCAACTGGAATTCCATCACCTCCACTAGCTTTGTTCGTAGTGATGCTTTCTAAGGCCCACTTGACTTCACATTCCAGGATGTCTGGCTCTAGATGAGTGATCACACCATTGTGATTATCTGGGTCATGAAGATCTTTTTTGTACAGTTCTTCTGTGTATTCTTGCCACCTCTTCTTAATATCTTCTGCTTCTGTTAGGTCCATACCATTCCTGTTCTTTATCGAGCCCATCTTTGCATGAAATGTTCCCTTGGATCTCTAACTTTCTTGAAGAGATCTCTAGTCTTTCCCATTCTGTTCTTTTCCTCTATTTCTTTGCATTGATTGCTGAAGAAGGCTTTCTTATCTCTTCTTGCTATTCTTTGGAACTCTGCATTCAGATGCTTTTATCTTTCCTTTTCTCCTTTGCTTTTCACCCCTCTTCTTTTCACAGCTATTTGTAAGGCCTCCCTGAACAGCCATTTTGCTTTTTTGCATTTCTTTTCCATGGAGATGGTCTTGATCCCTGTCCCCTGTACAATGTCATGAACCTCTGTCCATAATTCATCAGGCACTCTATCTATCAGATTTAGGCCCTTAAATCTATTTCTCACTTCCATTGTATAATCATAAGGGATTTGATTTAGGTCATACCTGAATGGTCTAGTGGTTTTCCCTACTTTCTTCAATTTAAGTCTGAATTTGGCAGTAAGGAGTTCATGATCTGAGCCACAGTCAGCTCCTGGTCTTGTTTTTGCTGACTGTATAGAGCTTCTCCATATTTGGCTGCAAAGAATATAATCAATCTGATTTCAGTGTTGACCATCTGGTGATGTCCATGTGTATAGTCTTCTCTTGTGTTGTTGGAAGAGGGTGTTTGCTATGACCAGTGCATTTTCTTGGCAAAACTCTATTAGTCTTTGCCCTGCTTCATTCTGCATTCCAAGGCCAAATTTGCCTGTTACTCCAGGTGTTTCTTGACTTCCTACTTTTGTATTCCAGTCTCCTATAATGAAAGGATAATTTTTTGGGGTAAAAAAGACTAGATTAAGTTTTTTTTTTAAATCTAATCACACTAGGACCACAGCCTTGTCTAACTCAATGAGACTAAGCCATGCTCATGGGGCCACCCAAGATGGGCGGGTCATGGTGGAAAGGCCTGACAGAATGTGGTCCACTGGAGAAGGGAATGGCAAACCACTTCACTATCCTTGCCTTGAGAACCCCATGAACGGTATGAAAAGGCAAAATGATAGGATACTGAAAGAGGAACTCCCCAGGTCAGTAGGTGCCCAATATGCTACTGGAGATCAGAGGAGAAATAACTCCAGAAAGAATGAAGGGATGGAGCCAAAGCAAAAACAATACCCAGTTGTGGATGTGACTGGTGATAGAAGCAAGGTCTGATGCTGTAAAGAGCAATCTTGCATAGAAATCTGGAATGTTAGGACCATGAATCAAGGCAAATTGGAAGTGGTCAAACAAGAGATGGCAAGAGTGAACATCGACATTCTAGGAATCAGCAAACTAAAATGGACTGGAATGGGTGAATTTAACTCAGATGACCATTATACCTACTACTGTGGGCTGGAATCCCTCAGAAGAAATGGAGTAGCCATCATGGTCAACAAAAGAGTCTGAAATGCAGTACTTGGATGCAATCTCATAAACGAGAGAATGATCTCTGTTCATCTCCAAGGCAAACCATTCAATATCACGGTAATCCAAGCCTATGGCCCAACCAGTAACGCTGAAGAAGCTGAAGTTGGACGGTTCTATTTAGCATCAGTCACTTCCATGACCAAGTATTATTCTGGTTAGTAGAGCTTGCTGCCATTAGGCTTCTGGGATATACTTAGACCATTATTCCAAGTGCTCTGTTGCTCCCCACGTCGGTTCTTTACAATTACAAACAGCAAATCATTGCAAAGTAGGGGTAAGCATTTGCAAAACCAAACAAAAATCCCCAGCTTATTAGAAGCATGAATGTGTGGTGGAATTTCCTCCCAAGCTGTGAACTTTCAAACCATTAAGAAAACACCAGAACTGAATGTTTCAAGATATTTTGCCTAAGTCCAAGAAAAGACTCATTTATTTATATCCAACAGAGGGCTAAAAATTAAACTTAGTGTCCAGTTTGGGGGAGCTGAGCCATTTGGAAAATGACCATCTTAAAAAATAATGACCACCAAAAATAGTTTCACTAAATTTATCCTACAAGTCCTAAGACATTTCTTAACAAAAGCCCATTAAACTCTGCACACCACTTGGAATAGAAGCCAAGGACATACAGACTGTTACTATTTTTTCTCCCTGTCTCACTCTGCAAATGTTACAGTGACCACACAGTGAATTGTTCACAATAATTACCTGGAAGGGTTTTGTGGGCCTTCTCAAATGTTTTGCTTCATAATACTTATCATGAGAAGTACTTTGGCTCTTTCTAGGATGACATCATGATTTTATTTCTTTCATTTATTTAGCAACGTTTTATTCACTTTTCAATGCTGAGCATGGTCGCTCCCGGTCATGAACCTTGAGACCGAGGAGGACTCTGGGCTCCACTTCAACACCTACACCCGGCAGTGTGAAGGCTAAAGATCTTTCACGCAGCCTATTAACTCCTACACCAAGAGTTGCAAGCCTCTTGCCTTAGTTTTTCTTGAGAAACCACAGAACCTAAATTGACTCACTCAAGCCCACCAAGGCCCATTTTTCTCGTTTAACTCACACGGAATGATCTTGCTTGTCCGTGGCCATCTATGTCTGCGAACGTCTGCCTCACTCCCTGTCACATTCTTGGTTTCTTTGTTCTTTTTTCCTGTCCAACCTCAGTTCCTGTAACATAGAAAACCTCTGTTCACTACCAGACAGGGCTGCCCCACTTTTAGAATGCCACTCCTGTGAACAGAAAAATAAATGGTTTCTGGTAGTTGCTGCACTTTGATAGCCTCGTGTTCAGGACCTATCTGAACTTAAGGCTTTAGAGTTAGTTGCACACTTAGTGGCATCATACAGGCATTGGGCACACTTTCATAAAGCCCTGAAATCTACTCTTAGGACCAATGGATTTCCTCCCACTGAGTCTTCCTTGGCGTTTCCCTGGTGGCTCAGATGGTAAAGAATCTGCCTGCAATGAGGGAGACCCAGGTTCGATCCCTGGATTGGGAAGATCCCCTGGATTAGGAAATGGCAACCCACTCCAGTATTCTTGCCTGGAGAATTCCATGGACCCAGGAGCCTGGGGGGGTTTAGTCCATGGGGTTGCAAAAAGTTGGACATGACTGAGTGACTAACACATTGCCCAAGTCTTCCATATGCTTCCCAGGTGGCTCACATAAAGAATCCAGCTGCCAAGCAGGAGATGTGGGTTTGATCCCTGTGTTGGGAAGATTCCCCAGGGAAGAAAATGACAGCCCACTTCAGTATTCTTGCTTGGGAAATCCATGGACAGAGGAGCCTGGTGGGCTACAGTCGATGGGGTCGCAAAGAATTGGACACGACTTAGTGGTTAAACCACCACCACCACCACCACCAAATCTTCGGTATACCTGCTGTTCTTTGGCCTTCAGACTTGAAGAAGAGCAGATATCCCTCTTTCTTAAAGGGAGGGAACATGATTCTCAAGCCCTTTTGTGGCTCAGATAGTAAAGCGTCTGCCTGCAATGCTGGAGACCCGAGTTCTATCCCTGGGTTGGGAAGATCCCCTGGAGAAGGAAATGGCAACCCACTCTAGTATTCTTGCCTGGAAAATCGCATGGATGGAGGAGCCTGGTGGGGTCGCAAAGAGTCGGACACAACTGAGCGACTTCACTTGGCTTCCTTCATTCCTTCACTCTCCTCCTTTCTAGATTAATGGGTGTGTATAAGCCTGAAGCCAGATGCCTCAGCTGGAATACCATCTCCACTTCTTACCACTGTGTCCCCTTGGGCAAGCTACTTAACCATTCTGTGTCTGTTCCCTTATCTGTAAACTGGGAGAAATAACAGTAACAATCTGATAGGTTTGATGTGAAGACTAACTGGAAAGCTTATCAAGCTTGCGGCATGTCAGCCCCTGAAGGCTCTGAACCAGACAGACATCATCCCTGCCCTTAGGCCGCATCTGGCTTACTGAGAGCCACCGATCTGAAGTCTAACATCCAAGTTACAAAGACTGAAAGCAAAGTCCCAGATCCGCATCCCAAACACTAGGGTTCTTGGTGTCTTCAACCACACTCTCTGCCCTCTCAGTTGGCACCAAGGCTTTCACAGATCCACACTCTCTAGTTTCCCACATCTCTGTTCTCAAACCCCTCAGCTCTGGACATTGTTTAATATCACAGCCATCTGTTTTGATATCCCCTCTCTCCGGAAGCGCAAACACAGGGGTATAAGAAAGAGAGTACCTAGCAGGAAGTTGTGAGTCCGGTTGTAAGCAGAGCAAAGGCAACATCCTTATAAGCCCCTGGGATGGTAAGGGAACAACTGAGGTAAGTGGCGCCTTTTTCGTTGGATTTTTATTAATATACCGATGAGGAAAGATATCAAAACCACTGGTTAAAGGAAGTGTGGAAAAGTTTTATGAGAAGTTACAAAACTGAATTTGGCTCACGAAAAGCTGAAAGACAATTCATCCACAATGTATAGCCTATGTAAGGATCCACCTGGTTTATGTGCATCCAGGTGTAAATCTGATAACTGATAAGAAATCAGCCTCATCACAGGTGAGGTGTAGGAAAGAAAATACACTCTTGGAAGGAAGACACTGACCAATTCCAGTGAAGACTTGATTGCTGCAAATGCTGATGTAATTAATCCTTTCTGGATTCAGGCATACTATTAACAGTTCAACCCAAATGGGCCTGGCCTAGCTGCTGTTCACCAACCCTCAAAAACTATACGGAACAGGTGTAATACGAATGTGAGAGTTGTGTGTATATAAATCAAGTAATGAAACAGTAAAGCAATCAAAGCAGTTCAATCAAGACTAACACTTGGAACTTGGGTCTCTTGGTGAGTCATATTAAACTTCATCCACCCTTGATGTCTTATATTTAAAGATAAAATTTGCTTTTTACTTTCCAAGTTTGTAGCTAAAATCTCAGCCATCCTTTGTCACCTGTTGTTGAAGACAATGCAATATGGGATATTAGGTTCCCTTAGGCAGAGAGGGAGTTGAGAAGGTCTGGATAGTCCGAGAGGTTGGCCTGTCCTTAGGGGAGGACTCAGGTCCTGAGATTAGAAATTTATTTTCAATAGCCCAGGTTCTGGAACAAATCTGACCTAAAACATGAAAATAGTTGGTATCATTTGGGTGTGGAATCTGCCAGGTAGGTAGGTCTGGTGGAATGGGAGAAGGATCAAAGTATGCAATTCATTTGCTTTATTACTGGGGTACTGACAACAGAAAGCCATCCGACAATCATGAGTCTCCAGTCTTGCCTGGAGGTTTCCAGAGGCTAATGTACGTTAGTTCCTCGTGTCTGCCTACACTGTCCAACCAGCAACCAAAGCAAAGTGCTAGGTTTGAATGTTCATCACTAACCTCTGCTGATCTGCAGACGAATGCACACTGACACCCAAATGCTCATTGTTATTAACAGTAAATTAGAAAATCTGGACCAGCGGCTAGAGAGATTTTGTTTATTCAGAGAGATTCTAAGAGGATGTCACTGAACCTCTTACAAATAGGTGTGTTTCTTTACATTGGCGATAGATCTGATCAGGAATTTTAGGTTCCACAACTGTGATCTCTTCGGCCAGGCCAAAGTTCCTTTTACTGACAGAAATGTTGGCTCACAAAAGAAAGGCATAGGAAATATAATTACATGGTCCTAAAGATGGCTCAAAAAAAGAGATAGTCCTGCCTGAACCAATACCACTAATATAGCTTAACCATACCAAGAGGGCAAGAATTTGTGTCTGGAAATACTAAATATAGATTTTTTTTTTTTGCATGAATGGATTCCAGTTTTAAAAAATACTTTTTCTTTTTTTAAATATAAATTTATTCATTTTAATTGGAGGCTAATTACTTTACAATATTGTATTGGTTTTGCCATACATCAACATGAATCCGCCACAGGTATACACATGTTCCCATCCTGAACCCTCCTCCCTCCTCCCTCCCCATACCATCCCTCTGGGTCATCCCAGTGCACCAGCCCCAAGCATGCATCGAACCTGGATTGGTGACTCATTTCATATATGATATTATACATGTTTCAATGCCATTCTCCCAAATCACCCACCCTCTCCCTCTCCCTCAGAGTCCAAAAGACTGTTCTATACATCTGTGTCTCTTTTGCTGTCTCACATACAGGGTTATCGTTACCATCTTTCTAAATTCCATATATATGTGTTAGTATACTGTCTTGGTGTTTTTCTTTCTGGCTTACTTCACTCTGTAAAATAGGCTCCAGTTTCATCCACCTCATTAGAACTGATTCAAATGTATTCTTTTTAATGGCTGGGTAATACTCCGTTGTGTATATGTACCACAGCTTTCTTATCCATTCATCTGCTGATGGACATCTAGGTTGCTTCCATGTCCTGGCTATTATAAACACTGCATTTAAAAATACAAACTCTACATCTCATTTTCTAACATTTTATTTTCTCTTTTTCTTAGTCTTCCTCTTTATCACTCTAACAATATCTTTGTCTGCCCCCAAGATATACACCAACCAACAGCCTGATTTGCTGAAAATTCATCACAGAAGAGTTTTCAAAATACAGAAAAAGAAAGACTTTGGGATCTCGGAGGATGAAACCTTGTCTTTCAGAAACAAAAACTATATAGATGAAAATATATCCACAAAAATCATATACGATAGAATCATTTACTACCCTGGAAGGTAACAGGGAACAACCATTGAACAAAGACAAATGTCTTTGCTGAGCATCTTTTATTTGACCAGTAATTTTGCAATCATTAAAATAAAAACAACAGCAAGCAATGATCTTGTGAACATGAATTAACTCCCTGGAAAAGCCCATAATTTTTAATTAGCTCAGAGACATTCACAGAAAATGTGTCCATCTAAAACTCTTTACTGGGAGGAAATGTATTTCATAACAGCAAGTTCAAACACTAATGAAACGCCAGTCTATCGAGATGACCTTTTGGAGTGTGCCCGTGTTGACAAAATCAGGGAACACTTGAAAACCTGGAAAGGACAAGCAAATAAGAAACTTCAAGAGATCATACACCATATTTAGGTCAACCAAACCAAGCTTGTTTATACCTTGACAAAATCTCTATGCGTCCAAAATTATGACACCCTTTCTAAAAGAGTCTTAGTCAGTTTTATTTGGTGATCTTCTGAAATTATTTTATGCTATTTTTAAGAAATCACCATAGACCAGTAATTAGCTCAACTAGTTCTTTAATAAATATACATTCAAGCTATTCAAGATTATAATTCTCTGAATGATTTAACTATGTTGAGACCACTTCCAGTATTTGCCTAGAAGTCATGAAATTACATATGTATTTTTTCATTTATGTGTGTATATATGTGTATATATGAATACGTGTCTCAATGTATAGGTATATTTATGTGTGTATGTATAGCTTCCCTAATGGCTCAGAGGGTAAAGCGTCTGCCTTCAATGCAGGTAGACCTGGGTTCAATCCCTGGGTCAGGAAGATCCTCTGGAGAAGGCAATGGCAACCCACTCCAGTACCTTTGCCTGGAAAATCCCATCGACGGAGGAGCCCAGTAGGCTACAGTCCATGGGGTTGCAAAGGGTCGGACACGACTGAGCGATTTCACATGTACATATTAAATATTTTTAAATATCATTAACTACAAAAACAACAAAAAAATCAAATCCAGTGTTTGTTTGGGGCAGAATTACATCCTGACTCTGAAACCTTAGCATATTAGTGCTTTCCAGCTAGAAAGATCGCACATCTGAATAATTAAGTCTCCGTGACGCTTGCAGCTGTATTAAGGCAAAGTGAAACAGGAATTCCTACTGTTGGCTGTCCCGGATGCCTCTCCTTATTGCAGGCCTTTTTCAGGCAGCTGTCCCTCAGCTCATTATTTAGATTTGCCACCTAAGAGACTTTCCCCCGTGTCAAGTGTCTGATTGCATCTGTTCCAGCAGCTTCACTGCAGCGTCATTCTTCCGTGGTTCCTCACATAGCTAAGGGTCAAACGCGCTCTAACATCTACAGCAGGTTCCAGCTCTGCAGGGGGCATCATAAAAGACAAATAGACAAACGTCAATTTTTTTATTTATGAAGAAAATGGTAAGAGCTCTTGGCTTTCTCTGAGTGCTTCTGAGAGGATGTGGTTTTTAAACAAGGGAGCCGTTTCACAACCAAACTCTAATTTTAATGCAGAGCGCGCCACTCAGGGCTCCCTCTCTGTGCTACATTTGCTGGTGCGTAATTCCTAAAGAAATTTCTAGGTGAAGGACACTGCTGTCTTTGTCTCTGGAAAGTGCTCAGAAGACCATTTCCATCCTGGCAGCCTGCATTTGACAGCTCAGGAGCGTACACTTGACAAAGCCAAAGGCATGAATCAGTCGTGTCTGACTCTGTGCGACCCCATAGACGGCAGCCCACCAGGCTCCCCCGTCCCTGGGATTCTCCAGGCAAGAACGCTGGAGTGGGCTGCCATTTCCTTCTCCACAAAGGCATGAAAGAGGACTACAATGCCACTCTTCAAGGAGTGAAGTGTATTTTTAAGGAAGCTGTGATGAAAAAGAATAGGCTGTATCTAGGGTGCAATCATTACTTGAAAAAACTTCACAAAGGTAGGTCTCTTGCTTTAGTATTAGCAATGAAGGACATTTCTCAGCCCTTCTAGATGACAGCCAGCCTTCGGTTCCTCGGCACTGCTAATGAGTCTCTTCCTTATTCACAGCGTGTGCACCTCCACGGTCCTTACCAGATCTTTCTTTTCTAATTTCCACTTCTCTCAGGTTCATCAGGATAGCCTCTACTCATTCCATAGGTCTCGCCTTAGCTGTCTCTTCCCACAGAAAACCTTTCTGGTTCCATCCTCTCCCAACTGCATTTCTCCACTGCCCAGTGTCGTAGGTAGTTCAGATTCAACACACACAGATCAGAGGCCCCCAGGGGCTGCAAAACCTGCTCATGGATGTCCTGTGTTCCCCGCCTGGGTGGGTGGCTCCACAGCAGGCCGTGGCCCTAGGCAGACACGAGGGTGCCACTGCTGCTTCTGCTGTTCCTGTTCCCACAGGCTGGAATCAAGATCTCCGGGAGAAATATCAATGACCTCAGATATGCAGATGACACCACCCTTATGGCAGAAAGTGAAGAGGAACTACAAAGCCTCTTGAAAGTGAAAGAGGAGAGTGAAAAAGTTGGCTTAAAGCTCAACATTCAGAAAACGAAGATCATGGCGTCCAGTCCCATCACTCCATGGGAAATAGATGAAGAAACAGTGGAAACAGTGTCAGACTTTATTTTGGGGGGCTCCAAAATCACTGCACATGGTGACTGCAGCCATGAAATTAAAAGATGCTTACTCCTTGGAAGAAAAGTTATGACCAACCTAGACAGCATATTCAAAAGCAGAGACATTACTTTGCCGACTAAGGTCTGTCTAGTCAAGGCTATGGTTTTTCCTGTGGTCATGTATGGATGTGAGAGTTGGACTGTGAAGAAGGCTGAGGGCCGAAGAATTGATGCTTTTGAACTGTGGTGTTGGAGAAGACTCTTGAGAGTCCCTTGGACTGCAAGGAGATCCAACCAGTCCATTCTGAAGGAGATCAGCCCTGGGTGTTCTTTGGAAAGAATGATGCTAAAGCTGAAACTCCAGTACTTTGGCCACCTCATGCGAAGAGTTGACTCATTAGAAAAGACTTTGATGCTGGGAGGGATTGGGGGCAGGAGGAGAAGGGGACGACAGAGGATGAGATGGCTGGATGGTATCACTGACTCAATGGACGTGAGTCTGAGTGAACCCTGGGAGTTGGTGATGGACAGGGAGGCCTGGCGTGCTGCGGTTCATGGGGTCGCAAAGAGTCGGACACGACTGAGCGACTGAACTGAACTGAACCAAACTGAAGTCACACTCAGCCCCTCAGGAGCCTTCTGCTTCAGGCGGTCATCATCAGGATGGTGTCACCAGCCTCTCGCTTGCTTAACGACAGTCTCGTATCACCTCTCATTCTTGGTTCCCTCACATCCGTCTTCTCCTCTACTGCCCGTCATCTGTCTTACACGTGATTCTAGTCATTTATTTTTAAGTTTTAAGCCCCTACTCTCCATTGCTTCAGGATCAAACCCAACCTTCTTATCACGATTTGGGGCTTCCCTGTTGGCTTAGATGGTAAAAATATATACCTGCAGTGCTGGAGATTTAGGTTCGATCTCTGGGTCAGGAAGATCTCCTGGAGAAGGAAATGGCTACCCATTCCAATATTCTTGGCTGGAGAATTCCCTGGACAGAGGAGCCTGGTGGGCTACAGTCCATGGGGTCACACAGAGCTGGACATGACTGAGCTACTCAAACTTTCACTTTCACTCCAACATAGTAAATCATGATGATAGTATATTGATTTACAAGGTACTTCGTGATCTCTTCCACAGATTCTTCTCTTGAATTCTACTCTCCGAGGTAGATTTTATCACACTTAATATAGAGATAATCAAATTAAATTTCCATGAGGTTGGAAGCCCTGGCTTGGGTCACAGAGTCAGGAATGAATGGCGTTAGAGCTGAATTCACATTAGAAGTCTGAATAAAGTCTTTAGAGATTTGATTCTGTTTGAATTTGTTTTTCCTTGGGAGAGGAAAGTCTAGGGTTCCATTTAGCGTACCTGTGATTTCAGATACAGGTGGTGGGCCAATCCCATGAGAATATTACTTGTGTATGAATTACTAGAACACCCTTACCTGTTATCTTAGTTGGGTTCGCCTGAAAACAGTCCTGATGAAGAATTTGTGTGCAGGCGACTTCTTTGGGAGGTGAACCCAGGGAGCATGGCGCAGAAGGAGGACTAGCCAGCAGAAGTATCCATTAACAGTCTCCATGCGATGACGACGAAGCTCAGCTCTTCCAGGAGCAGGAACTGGGTACCTCCTAGAGCTGCTCCCTGAGGGGTCAAAGACAGAAGAAACCCTCCAGTAGCTGCTGGCCCCATGGGCTGGGAGTTGTCCTCAGGCATGTTAATTGCCCGCAAGTTTCTGAGTTGGAACATATGTAATAACCAAGCAAAGCCCTGCCAGCACCTGGGCAGGGCCCCAGGGCAGGAGGCAGGAACAGGCATCACACACAGAGCCCCTGGTCAAGGGCTTCTTCCCTTCTGCGAGTCAGAGCCTGCGCAGACCTTGTGGAACAGCCACAGAGGAGATCGAAGAAGCTGGGAGCAGGGATGAATCTGGGCACCAGAGGCGCCTAAGGCAGCTGGTATCAGGAAGTGAAATAATTGAGAAATAGAATGCTATTGTATTCATGAATATTTTTAGACTCACACAAGTTTCAATAGGTTATAAATTAACACAAATACATTTTTCACTGATTTTTCTCTGTGGAAAACAAAGACAACTGAAGTATGTGTAGGTGGTTCTATTAAGTGACTCATTTGCTGCAAATAAGTACCAGGTGCTTAGTTGCAAAACTAGGGCTAATCAATAAATAATTCTCTCTGAAAAGGAGACAGAATTCTCTGTTTCTATAACAGTCCATTTATAGACATGTTAAATATTAAAAACTCTGAATCCAAGATTAATCATATACAAAATAATTTTAGCCATAGTTTTAGAACTTTGGAAATCATCTGACTGATTTTCACTACTCTTTATTCTAAGTCAGATCTTAAGCTTCCTTACTTATTTAAGTATTAGGGCACAAGAAATATGCCAGGGTAAACTGTAACTTTCAAAAATGAAATGCTTCATATGTTCTTGGAACATGAATTCTTTTTATCTATTTCACCTCATTGTAAAATGTATGTTAATATATCCACTAAAGATATAGTCAAACTAAAGATATAATGTAAACATATAAAGATATAAACTAAAGATATAATCTAAAGATATAATCAAAATACTAACAGTGGTTATTGCCTTGGGATGAAATTAAAGGAGCTTTTATTTTCTTGTGTTTTTCTGAACTTTCCAAATTTTCTACAGTTCTTTCATGTCGTTTCTGTGATAACAAACAGTCCTACACTATACATCATTTTTTTAAGGTCAAATTAAAAAGAAAGCACTTTGGTAACCATTTTTAACTAAAATGTGGTACAATATGGTTATTATGAAAAATTGTTACAATGTAGCTCATGCCTGTAGAGAATTTTCCATCACGATGAAAAAGAATCAACCATTAGATTTTATCCTAAGTTAGCTTCTTTCCAGGGATATTAATGCCTTAGGTTAAAAAGCCATGTACGGAGAGCCCAGGAGGTGGTGAACTACATGTACGAAGAAAGGGGGGAAGTCTACAGTTTCCTTTATCCAAGATAGATTCATGGTAGGAATTTGGTATGGAATTTGGCACTTTGACCATACATGGACAAAGATAGCACTTGTCATTTCATGTCTGGATTGGTGATGACCTCTGGAGAGATTTATACCGTATTCTCCAGTTAGGAATGTTCTTCTGGCTCTACTCCTCCACACTTGTCCTCCTGTATGGATGGATAATTCCAGAGAGGCACCAGAGAAGTCTTGCACAAGGGAGTTGGTGAATTCATTAACCATTAACCACTGCAAACTTACCAAATCAGCTAGAAAGAAACAAGGCTGATAGGCCGATGGGCCCACTGCTTTCCACGGGCAAACCCTGGGTAGATGTCTATCTAGGTAGCCCTGGGCCAACTCCCATTCTCCTGTCCCGGAAACTCCTGGCGTCGGTCAGCCGTCACGAGCCTGTAGAACTGCTCTTTGCTGCCGCTCCCTCCTCCAGCACTGGCTGTAGGGCAGGGCTCGGCCTGCCTGGGTCCCCGGTGCCGGGCTGTTTTCAAGGTCAACCGCACCACGTAGGCGCTTTTGGGTCGTCACTTTTAGGAAGAGAAGTGATCTGTACTTTTTGCTTTGTTTTGTTGTGCTTCTAATCTTGAGAAAATTGGGGACAAGAGAAATAAATATGAAGCAAAGTCAAATTATCATCACATTTCTTACCCTAATTCTATTATCAAGGAATGATAATATCATCAATGATAATATTATTGATAATATATCAATATTATTCCTTGATAATAATTATATTATCAAGGAATGATCTTGTTCCACCCTCTGCTTTCATTCCTCAAGATGCGGCTCTGCAAAAATCATCTCATTTTCTGACTGTCTCATTAGAGAAGGGGATGCCACGTCATCCCTATTTGAGGCCTATACTGCTGTGTATGTTGACAAATAAAGAAACCAGGATAGAACAAGTAGGCCCTTTGTCTTTGGGGCGTAATTCACCTCTGTGTGAACTTCCATATGGATGGCAGAGAGGCCTTACCGAAATTCTTAACCCCCTCATCATTTCACTGCTAAACCCTCTGTGTCTTTCTTTTTAGTAGGGTTCCTCAACCGTGGCGTTATTGACATTTCAGACTGGGTGACTCAGTGTGCAGGAGAGGACTGTCCTATATATTTTTGGGTGCTGAGAAACCATCCTAGATGCCAAAAGCACCCTGGTTATTTGTGACAACAGTGTCTCCAGACATTACCAAATGTCTTCTGGGGAATACAATCACCCCTGATAGAGACTGTAAACCATTTGTCTAAAGAACTCAATTAATTTGTAATTAATGTTTATTTGTGTGATTGTTAGGTAGTTAGAATAGGAAAAAGGAGTCCAAAACGGTGGTGGCTAAAAGGCAAAGAAAGGAAAAAGCCTGTGAAAATGGAACAAAAGATAATCTGCGGACTGGAATGAGAACCTCAGGTGATGCAAACAGCCCTCCTGGCTAGCCCAGTTTACCCAGGGCAGGCTCAGGGGGAGGAGAAAAAACATACAAAAAGGGAGCCGAGATCGAGCCTCTCCTTTGGGGCTGGCCCACCCTCACACTTCGAGGATATACTATCCTTTGCTTGCCAAGTCAAACTGAGCTGTAACTGAGCTGTAACATTGGTCTGCCATTTCAAATCTTTGCTGCGGTGAGACAGAACCGAGGAAATTACACACTCCCTTCCCCACCCCCAACATGATTATAAATATTGTCTCTTCCACTAGAAAGTAAATTCCACGGGGGCAGGATCATCTCTAATCTAAAATCCACCCAACTTCTGTTCCTGGCATATAAGTCACTAAATACATGTTGACTTAATCAACAGCTAGTTTGATAAGATATTACAACTGTCCTAGGAATTCCAGGGTAATTAGTGTCAGGAGAAAAATGATTATTCTGGCTACACAACAAGTAATATTTATAAACTCTAATGATATCTAAAAGACATGACACTTTGGAAAATATGTCATGATTTTTTCTTATAACAAAAACTTAGATTTACAAGATTTTTAAATTATTCTAAAAACTGATTTGAATTTTAATCTTTGCTTTATCTCTCCATAAACTCTATCTGAATGTCTGTGGATATGAAGGCATATTTACTAATACAGATTTCAGATGGATAGCTCAATTCTCTTAAGGCATTTTTTTTTCCTTAAGGCATTTTTATCCTTAAATTTAAAATAATTTTTTTAAATTATTGCAAAATTAACATTTACTCATTGTGAAAAATAAAGAATTCAAATCAGACAAAATAAAGCTCCTAACTTTTTCACAAACTGGTGTTCTCGCCTGATTTCTTTAGAGTTTACCTACGTATATTTGTGAATAACTATAGACATATATATATATGTATTTGTTTTGCTTTTTTGTTTAAAATTTTTTTATTTAAATAGTATGGTACGGTACTTATTTTTCTACAACATGCTTTCTTAACAATTTTTCCAAGATTCATATTGAATTATCTCACTCTTCTTATTTGATGCCTACTAGTTTATAGTCAGAAAAGGCAATGGCACTCCACTCCAGTACTTTTGCCTGGAAAATCCCATGGACGGAGGAGCCTGGTAAGCTGCAGTCCATGGGGTGGCTTGAGTCAGACACAACTGAGCGATTTCACTTTCACTTTTCACTTTCAGGCATTGGAGAAGGAAATGGCAACCCACTCCAGTGTTCTTGCCTGGAGAATCCCAGGGACGGGGAAGCTTGGTGGGCTGCCTTCTATGGGGTCGCACAGAGTCGGACACGACTGAAGCGACTTAGCAGCAGTAGCAGCAGCAGCAGTTTATAGTAGGCTCATTGTAGTTTTATTTTTTTAAAACAGCAAGAAGATCAAATATTAATATAGTAATGAACATATTTCCCCCGCAGACATTTATCCCCTGACTCTTGCTTTTGTTTAGTTAGCAGCACTCTTTGCCTCACAGGAGTGTTAACACACCCAATGACTTAGTCAATTTCTTAATTTTTAAGTTTCTAAGTAAGCTTTGGGGAATCCTGGCCCAAAAGGTCTTTCAGTCACTTGTTTCTTTTGACAAAATGTTGGTTTTTGCTTTTGTGTTTAGTTTTGATACTCAAGGCTTCCCTGGTGGCTCAGATGCTAAAGAGTCCGCCTGCGATGCAGGAGGTGCAAGTCCCATCCCTGGGTCAGGAAGATGCCCTGGAGAAGGGAATGGCAATGCACCCCAATATTCTCGCCTGGAAAAGTCTATGGACAGAGGAGACTGGTGGGATACAGTCCACGGGGTTGCAAAGAATCAGGCACGACTCAGCAACTAACACTTTTACTTTCACGTGATACTCAAACATAAAATGTGGGCAGAGAAATAAAAACAGAATAAAAACGCATACAATAGGCTGTAAAGAGAGCAGCTGAAGAGGCAGAAGAACTAATTCTCCGCCATCCCCAGCCCCACCAGCACAGCCGTTAATGTTGTTACTGCTGGGAATGGAAGTGCCCCTGAGGGTCTTGGGGGACAGAACAGGTTGACCAGGTGCTAGACAATTAAGGCAGGAAAAGAAAGCTGCAAGTGAAGTGGCTCAGTCGTGTCCGACTCTTCGCGAGCCCATGGACTGTAGCCCACGAGGCTCCTCCGTCCATGGGATTCTCCAGGCGAGAGTCCTGGAGGGGATTGCCATTTCCTTCCTCTCATAACAAGTTACTGCAAACCTTCAGTGGCTTCAAACAAAATCAGCTCTTTTGTTGTCTCTGACAGTTTCTGCAAGTCAGAAATTTGAGACAGGTCTGGCTGGTCCTGGCCCGGGATCCTCCCATCCAGTTGCAGGTGGACAGTGGCTTAAGGGGAACAGAAGCTGCAGCAGCGGGGCGGGCGGGCACCTGGCCCTCTTCAGGAAGCCTCGGGGCCACCCTGGGGTGTCTGCCACACTCGCGCTGGTTTGGGCTTCCTCACAGCAGGGTGGCCTCAATCAGACCCCTTAGATTCCAGCTCAGAACTCAAAGGCAAGTGGCTCAGAGAACAAGGCCGCGTGCACGACTCTTTTACCGCCTTGCTGGGAGGTCTCAGGGTGCAGTTTCCACCACACTCCACTGGCTGAAGCTGTAATCATGTTCTTTCCAGGTTCAAGGGGAGGCGACACGGGCTCAGCAGACCTCTCAGCGAGCGGAATGTCACAGTCTCACTGTAAGAAAAGCAAGTGCGTTGGGAGACAGGCCTGTGGCTATCTTCTGCAAAGACAGTCCGCCTCTGAGAAGAACAGTAGACGTGCGGACTGTCAGATAAGCTTCATGTCTTCAGAGCGGGAGACAACTCACTCCCCACATCCTGTCCGGGGCCTGACGGGCAATAGGCCTCGCACGGCTCTCGACCCTATCGCAGCAAAGGTGGGAGCAGTTGGTGGAAGGTGACAAGCGTGGTTCCAGGAAGGGCGGGGCCCTGAAACATCCTGTCAGACCTCCTGCTGCCCAGAGTGGGGAGGAGACCCCGTGGACTGTAGCCCACCAGGCTCCTCTGTCCAGGGGATTCTCCAGGCAAGAACAGTGGAGTGGGTAGCCACGCCCTTCTCCACGGGATCTTCCCAACCCAGGGATGGAACCTGGGTCTCCTGCATTGCAGGCAGATTCTTTGCCACTGAGCCACCAGGGAAGCCCTCTGGAAAGGGTGCCTAGAGGCAAAAATTCAAATAATTCTTTGTGCTTTTCTGCAAGCAGCTGTCCCACCCAACCATTTGCCTCGAACAACCTTTATTGAATTACTAGAATGAATTTCTTAAAGGCAGGGGATTTTGCTTGTTCCATGTTATTTGCACAATAAATATTTGTTGAACAAACAATTTATGTTTTTGTATCAAATAACTCTGTGCCCTCTTTTCAAAATGTTTATCTTTGAGATAATCTTGTGAGCCACTTTTTTTTCAAGACGGTTTCCTATTTTCTGAATAAAGCTAATGCCAGAAGCAGGCTGCGCCAACTCAAGAAGTTTGAGCAGGAATTTGAGAGGGAAGCGGGGCAGGGATTCCTGTGGAAGAATATCACTGTGATCACCACTGAAACTGTAATTTTTACAACATATTTGTGGGAGTCTTGGAGAGGTTTGGATTTTTAATAAATGCTCTCAGTAGGTAACATAGCTGCCTTCCCTACCCATCACCACAACTAACTTTTGGTTATTACTGATCATTTAAATGGTGATTGACAGGAACAAACACCATCCATTTTAATTGACGTCTAGAGGAGTAAGAAGGCCAGAGGGAAGAAGGGACACCAAAGACAAAGTCTCCCCCTAACTTCATTTTGCCTGGGGCTCAGTTTGCCTGAGATTGGAGAGGACAGAGTTTAGATTTATAGAACTTTAGCTACTTGACAATTAGGTCTCATCTGTGAACATCACTGACTACGTTTCAGATTTCAGTTCACCAATCTGTTGGTCCTGGAGAAATAAATCTACCAGACACGTGCTCTACCTACTTTTACTCAATATATAAAGCCTGCTACATTATTAGATGTCAGTATTCTGAAAGAGATAGGAATACCTGACCACCTAACCTGCCTCTTGAGAAACCTATATGCAGGTCAGGAAGCAACAGTTAGAACTGGACATGGAACAACAGACTGGTTCCAAATAGGAAAAGGAGTACATCAAGGCTGTATATTGTCACCCTGCTTATTTAACTTCTATGCAGAGTACGTCATGAGAAACACTGGGCTGGAAGAAGCACAAGCTGAAATCAAGATTGCCGGGAGAAATATCAATCACCTCAGATATGCAGATGACACCACCCTTATGGCAGAAAGTGAAGAGGAACTAAAAAGCCTCTTGATGAAAGTGAAAGAGAAGAGCGAAAAAGTTGGCTTAAAGCTCAACATTCAGAAAACGAAGATCATGGCATCTGGTCCCATCACTTCATGGGAAACAGATGGGGAAACAGTGGAAACAGTGTCAGACTTTATTTTTGGGGGCTCCAAAATCACTGCAGATGGTGATTGCAGCCATGAAGTTAAAAGACACTTACTCCTTGGAAGGAAAGTTATGACCAACTTAGATAGCATATTTAAAAGCAGAGACATTACTTTGCCAACAAAGGTCCATCTAGTCAAGGCTGTGATTTTTCCAGTGGTCATGTATGGATGTGAGAGTTGGACTGTGAAGAAAGCAGAGCGCCAAAGAACTGATGCTTTTGAACTGTGGTGTTGGAGAGGACTCTTGAGAGTCCCTTGGACTGCAAGGAGATCCAACGAGTCCATTCTGAAGGAGATCAGCCCTGGGTGTTCTTTGGAAGGAGTGATGCTAAAGCTGAAACTCCAATACTTTGGCCACCTCATGGGAAGAGTTGACTCATTGGAAAAGACTCTGATGCTGGGAGGGATTGGGGGCAGGAGGAGAAGGGGACGACCGAGGATAAGATGGCTGGATGGCATCACTGACTCGATGGACGTGAGTCTGAGTGAACTCCGGGAGTTGGTGATGGACAGGGAGGCCTGGCGTGCTGTGATTCATGGGGTCGCAGAGAGTCGGACACGACTGAGCGACTGAACCGAACTGAATATTTAAGTATTAACACGATGTTGTCATCCAAATGTTCAGTTTTCACTTCTTTTTTAATCCAGGTTAGCCCAAGTGGTTAGAACAGTGTTCGCCTTCTCAGTCACACTGGAAACTGAGTTTTAAAAGTCTCCTACAAATGGCTGTAACAAAACAGGGAAAATGCAGACCAGGACTTTTCTCAAACAGATATTAAACATCTAGATAATTTTTTCTGTGAATTGGAGATTTAAGCCTGGAACTAAACATAAACATGGAGTAGATAGACCTTGAGGGGAAGAGAGGTAGGAGGGAAAAATACATTGCGAGAGAACCCTGAGACTTTTAGGTTTACAAACTGCGTTCTCGTTGTCTAAATCAATAACGATAGCAAAGGTCTCACGCAAATATTCTCAGAGAGAAAAAAAAAAATGCAAGGCTGGAGAAATACATAAAAGGAAAGTCTATAAGAAAACTTAAATAGTTTTTCATTCTTGTTCATTTCACTTTGTCAGCTGACTATCAATAGTGGATGAGATTATTTCAGCTCTGCATGCAGACTAGGAACCTGATGTTTTTCTGGGTTTGGATTATGTGTGTGGTTCTAGTGAGGGAAGCTCTTAGCATTTCAAAAGGGTATTAATAACACAAAAGTTTGCCAGATTGAGCAGACCCAACTGATTCTTTCTGTTCACAGGGCTCTCTCTAAGATAATCTCCAGGCCTCAGTTTAGACACCATTCAATGGTGACTGGATGTCAGCGTGTATTGAGCGCTCACTCTATGCCTTGAAATTTACACGTGCTATCACATTCCATTCTCATAACAACTTTATGAATTGACCCGTTTTAGAATTGAGGAAACTGAGACACGATGTGCTGTGTGTCCTGTGGATGAGACTGCAGCTGGCCTGGCTGTAAGGCTTATGCTTAATCATGGTGCAATTAATTCCTCTAAGACAATGATACTGAAGGGCCCTAAAATCAAGACGACCTTTATCCATATCTTGGCACTGATACTGTGTGACTGTAGGCAAGCCATGAAGCTCTTAGTATCTGCTGGCTCAGGAATAACAGTAGTCCTGTTTCACTGTGTTGTTGCCCAGACAGAATGCTAGACGAGGAGAGCTCCAACAGGGCCTGGTGTTTGCGAACAGTTAAATGAGGAATCCAACTCACAGATGTATTTCTTGAATGAAGAAGGCAGTACCTCCACATTAAAAAATGTTCACAAGATTACTAAAGGTCTGCTGCTGCTGCTGCTAAGTTGCTTCAGTCATGTCCGACTCTGTGCAACCTCAGAGATGGCAGCCAACCAGGCTCCCCTGTCCCTGGGATTCTCCAGGCAAGAACACTGGAGTGGGTTGCCATTTCCTTCTCCAATGCATGAAAGTGAAAAGTGAAAGAGAATTCGTTCAGTCGTGTCCAACTCTTCACGACCCCATGGACTGCAGCCTACCAGGCTCCTCCGCCCATGGGATGTTCCAGGCAAGAGTACTGGAGTGGGGTGCTATTGCCTTCTCCACTAAAGGTCTATTCAAATTCAAAGGAACATCACATGTTATTGATGAAAGAAAAGAAGGGCATCTTATATAACAGATGAATATTCTTCACAATTTAGCTATGGTAGAATTTTATGTATTTGATAAATATTATCCTCTACTACACCTAAGGGCTTCCCAGGTGGTCTAGTGGTGAAGAACCCAGCTGCCAATGCAGGAGACATATGAGATGTGGGTTCAATCCCTGGGTCAGGAAGATCCCCTGGCAGAGCAAATGGCAACCCACTCCTGTATTCTTGCCTGGAGAATCCCATGGACAGAGGAGCCTGGTGGGCTACAGTCCATAGGTGTGCAAAGAGTCAGACACGACAACTGACTTAGCACACACTACACCTTGCACTTTGGAATCACGATTAATGATGTCAGAAGAAGCTCCCTATAAATATCAAAGTGTTGCCTCCGACAGTAGCTCTTCAGATGGGCTGAATCACCTGGGAGCTTTCTGTAAACCACATATATCCTGGCCTTTATCCCGCAGCCTCTGATTCCTCAGAACTGAAGGGGACCACCAAGGTGTTTGCACTTGGTGTTTGGTTGTGTTGCCTTTTTTTTTTAGCCTGAAAGTCACTGATTTAAGAGTGCTGGATGCCACTTAGCTGCATTTTGCTCCTGCTCCTCCGCTATATTTTGAGAAATGCCAGGGAAAATCAGGCCGCAGCTGAGCGATGACCCTGCTGCTGCCTCTGTCTTGGGTTTTACTGACGTCATTGCTCTTCTGTTCATGGGTTTCTCACCAACTTCAGCCCCTTCTGCTGCGAGATTTTTTAAAAAACGTTCCACTAGAAACATTAGGAAATTAATATTTAACTTTTGGTGATTGAAACTGTGGTTGAGATTACCAACAACAAAAAAAAGAGAAACGTTTTTGGTAAACACCGTAGTTTTTAAGCAATTAAAGCAGGTAAGTTTCATTTCCAATAAATAATGAAGATACTACTCTATCTTAAATACTAGTTTACTTTTTTCCTTACATTAATTATTTTCTTTCATAAGAATCCTGTGAAATAGGCATTATTTCACCATTTTGTTGATTAGGAAGCTGACATTCATAACTTATTCAAGGTCCTGGTCAGTAAAGGCAGAAACTCAGGTTCATGTCCAGACTTCTGAGCCCATGTTCAGAGCGGTTTCCTCCTCACTAGACTAAAAGGGGCTCCTTTCTCTCTCTGTGGTGAAAAATACATTAAACTAGGCTTTTTTCTAATGCATGATCATTTTTCAAAATGTTTTTTTGTAACCTTGCTTCTCAATAGACAGTCTTTTTGTTAGAATTACTGCATAACCGCCCCCCCCACACACACCCCGATGAGTAGGCAGCGAAAATTGGCTGCACAGTCCAGAGTCTGATTTAGTCAAACATCAATCCACTTGCAAAAGTCCTTGGAAAAGAGAAAAAAAAAGTCTTTAACACTTTGCCAAGCAGTGGAGAGGAGGTTGGTTTGAAGGTTATATGAGCTTTCTTCCCACAGTTCAGAACATTCTACTTCACAGCTCCAAACATCACTACATGCTGTTTTTTTTCCTCTCACTTCATTTATTTTCATACACGTGGAGATGAAATGTTCCCCGTAAGACAGGAGAACCGTCGGGTAGCCCTTCAGGGGTTCCTCAGCTGCGTGGGACCCCGCATTTTGGGTTGGCTGCCCTCTCGCCTTGCTCTCAGAGGGATGGCGGTCCTGAAGCAGGCTCTTCTTTCCCTGCCGAGGAGTTGAATCCAGCTGCGGGTCCAGCAAAGGCTAGAAGCAAAGGGCCCTGGCTCCTGCCATGGGTTGAAAGGAAAAATGTCTCAAGGAGGCAAAAAGCTGCAGAAATAGATACAAAGTTCATTATTAGAGACACAGCAGGACTTATGGGAGAGCACACGGAGAAACAGTCTAGGTCAGAATACGGCAGAAATACACGCTTGGAGAAGACCGCGGGCCTCCTGAATGAGGAGTGCGGTACCCCTGAGGTTTAAACGTGGGGTGTAGGAGGCGAGAGGGGTGCCCACGAAGGAAGGGATGTATGTACACACATAGCTGGTTCACGATGTGGCAGCAGAAGTGAACACGACATTGTAAAGAACTATGTGCGAGCGGTGTGTGCGTGCTAAGCGCTTCAGTCTGTCCAGCTCTTTCCGACCCCAGGGACTGCAGCCCACGAGGCTCCTCTGTCCACGAGACTCTCCAGGAAAGAATACTGCAGCGGGTTGCCATGCCCTCCTCCGGGGCATCATCCCAGCTCAGGGATCAAACACACATATGCTACATCTCCTGAATTGCAGGCAGATTCTTTACTGCTGAACCACGGGGGAGGCCCATACTCCAATTTTTAAAATATCCTACATAAATAAATCGTTTATATAGGACAATCCTTCCAGGTGTTTGTTTACCTTTGACCAACTATATTCTTTTCTTTTTTCACACCTGGCTGTGCCTAGGACCCTCCCCAACATGTGTGCAGCTTTTTGCTGAGGATTCCACTGCAGACGCCTGCGGGCTTGATATCAGTGGCTCAGTCATGTCTGACTCCATGGGACCCCAGGGACTGCAGCCCACCAGGCTCCTCTGTCCATGGGACTCTCTGGCCAAGAATACTGGGGTGGGTTGCCATTCTCTTCTCCAGGGGATTTCCCTGACCCAGGGATCGAACCCTGGTCTCCGGCACTGCAGGTGGCCTCTTTACTGCCTGAGCCTCCAGGGAAGCCCTGTGGGGGTGTGTCCACACTTAGTCTAGGGAGGCGCCTCCTCCCTTTGTGACCCCCAAGGAGCCTCCCGGTGCAAGTACAGACAGCGAAGCTTTCCTTGACCCCAGCTGGGATCATCTTACCTCTTTACTTCAGCAGAGCTTAGCTTCTGCCACTAGCTTTGTTCTGAGAATGGAGGAAAGCAAAGCTTTAATTTTACTCCACTTGACAAATGCCAGCTGTCTGTCTCAGGGCTCCATCTAACTCTTACCTCAACCTGACTTAGGACGCTGTCGCCGAAAAGAGGAACGTTTGTTATGTAGTCTCTGACCAGGGAGCTTCTCTCCTGACAGCCCCTGCTCCCCATCCTCACTCTAGACTCTCTGTCTCTGCTCATCCATGGAGTCTGTTGGCTGAGCAGATGGAAAAATACCCTTAAAATATATGACCAATTGCTTCTGACCATTTGATAAAATCTAGGTGTGATACGGTGGCTTAGTGGTTGCAGTCAGTTCCCAGCTTCATCCCATTTTCCGTTTCCTTGCCTTCATTTATTCACTCACTCATTTATTCGGTACATGCCATTTAAGGGGAACCGTGTGCCAAGTACTCTGCTAAGCACTAGGAGTGACTTAGTACCTACTGTCTGCCCTCAAGAAGCTGACCAAGAAATGATTCACAGAAGCAGACTGATAGCTCTAGTAACAGAGCCAGTCCAGGGAACTTGGGGTGGGGGCGACACGAGCACAGGGCGGGTGCCCCTCTCCCAGCCCGGGCCCAGCAGGGGCTGCAGGGCGGAGATTCAGGGAGAGGTCACCTCTTAGTTCATCCAGGTAAAATGCTTCTGAGGAACTGGACTGAGGTGAGAGTCCCTTGGACTTCAAGGAGATCCAACCAGTCCATCTTAAAGGAGATCAGTCCTGAATATTCATTGGAAGGACTGATGCTGAAGCTGAAACTAGAATCCTTTGGCCCTGTGATGCGAAGAGCTGACTCATTGGAAAAGACCCTGATGCTGGGAAAGATTGAAGGCAGGAGGAGAAGGAGACGACAGAAGATGAGATGGTTGGATGGCATCACCGACTCGACGGACATGGGTTTGGGTGGACTCCGGGAATTGGTGATGGACAGGGAGGCCTGGCGTGCTGCAGTCCATGGGGTCACAAAGAGTCGGACACAGCTGAGCGACTGAACTGAACTGAGCTGAGACAGCAGTGGACCAGGAGTCGATGAGGCACATTCTTGATGATAGAGATGTTATGGGCAGAGGCTTTGAAGAGGAGAGGGGTGTGAGTGTGTGTGTGAGTGTGTGTGTGTGTGTGTGTGTGTGCATGTATATGTTTGTAAGTACTTATAAGTGAAGTAGTGAAAGTGTGCATTTGCGGGTATGTGGGTGTGTGAGGATGTGTGTGTGAAATAGTTACTGAAGCCAGTTCACTGTGTCATCAGGGGACAGAATGGAAAAGCACAGAATGAAGAAACATTCACAGCTACTGTTCACTTCCACTAAGTGACTGATCAGAAATCCTGAGCTGCACAGAGATCTGCTAACACCTAAAGCCTGAAAATGAAGACCAACGCTCCTCAGAAGGCTTGGTAACTCTTCTCCAAAGGCTTCTTCCTTGAGCTGTAGTTTCTTAAGTTGTGAAATGAAAAGCCAGGACTCTGGAGTAAGCAAGCACCAAGCCTCAGATTGACTGTCCAAATTGGAATCCTGACTCCAATGACCAGTTCCAAGCTGAGGCCAATTACTTAACTCTCTGGAGGGATGGAGAGCTGACTGGTGAACCATTAGTGATGCCACCAGTCAGGGGGCACTAGATACTTACAAGATCAGATTCGTCTTCGCCTATTGCAAGACTCACATCCTGCTCCCATAGGTATAGAGCATTTTGGTGCTATAAACCAAACGTTGTATTCCTTAAATCTGAGCATAATACCTTGTGTGCTGTGGTTATTCATACATTTGTACAGATGATGCGTGTTATAGGTTGAATTGTGTCCCCATCAAAACGATATGTTGACATTTTAGCCCCACAATATGGCCTTAACTGGAAGTAGGATCTTTCCACAGAATATTAAGCTTAAATGAGGCCATTAGGATGCGGCCCTGATCAAACTTGACTGGTATATAAAAGGGGGAAATCTGAACACAGAAATAGATACACAGGAAGGATGACGATAAGACATACAGGGAGAACGTCACGTGACCACAGAGGGCCTGAGTGATACACCTGCAACCGAGGAATGCTAGAGGTGGCTGGCCAACCCCCGGAAGCCAGGAAGAGACAAGAAGTATTCCCCCTTCTAGGGGTCAGAGAGCACGTGATCCAGCACCGTGAGCCAATTTGTGTCCAGCCTCCCAGTTTGTGGTACTTTGCTAGGGCAGCCCTAGGAGATGAATATAGCATGGTACAATTTCTTTTATTTAGCAGAGTCTTAAGAATGATCAAATGCCAACATGTCATTATTTGCTCAAAATATTTGCAATTGGGGGAAAGTGTGGAAAGGAAGAGTCAAAATATATCTTTTCTTTCTTTTTTTTTTTTAACAGAGCCACAAAAATGCAATAGATAGCAACATTTTTTCCTGTACTTAATTTCTAAGAACTATCCTAGGAAGTGCTGATATAAGTTTGGCTAAGTGTCTGCTTCCCACTGGAATGTGATCACACAAAAATAATGCAGGATCTCAAGGGCTAGTCCCACTTTTCCAAGGGAGAAAGTTGATAAGTACGGCAATGGTTAGGGATTGTTTAACACTTGCATAATTGTTACAGGCAAAGAAAAGATGGTAATTATGTAGGAAGTTCCAATGATCCCAAATTCTGAGTGTAGCCCCCTCTTGGCGCACTGGAGGTAAAATAGTTTGTGAATGGAAAAATGTGTAGGCAAAATAAAATGGCTTTCTTTTTCAGGTGTTTGTACCCTAACTCTCAGACACTGTTAAAGTCTCCAAAATCAACTCAGAACTCATTAAACATTTTGATCCTCCAAAACACACAAAATCTGAGACATATTGTTGCAGATCACAATCAAGCTTTGTATAACTTAAAACACACTCAAAATATAATGTTTCACCTTAACCCAAAGATAACCAATTTTTCCGATCTATTTATCTATTGATTCACACACTCACCTCTTCATAATACCAAGGATAAACTGAGCACCAGTTTCTTCTTTTAAAGGAAATATTATCATGCAAATATTTGTTAAGATGACAGTTTGATCAGACTTCCTGAAAAGTACCCGAAGGGGAGTCTTTATTTAGTAGCTGAAATTTTAAAGTAGAAATTTATTTTAGTGTTACATGGAATAAAGCCTCTGCTTTTTAGTTTTCTTTTAAAAATAAAACATTATTTGACTTTTTTGAGTGAATCAAAAACACTGTAAGGAATAACTCTCTAAGGGATTTAATAAAATGCTAAACAAACCTTAGTTTGCCTTTTAATCCTGAACAAAACAAAAAGTAGCAGAGCCCTTGTTGGTTCTCCTGGGACTATTCGGGAAATGAGAGCTTTCATTTTCTGTTTCATTTTTTTGCCTAAAAGCTCTCCAGTCCTTTTTTGGGTCACTGTTACCTTTGACCCCAAATCTTTTCTCCATTAACATATTTGCCTTTGCTCCACAAATCCCTCATGATGCGAAAGTCACCTAGGAGTCTTAGCCGTGGCTAAAAGGGAACAAAATATTCCATAAAATTTTAACAGGCACTGTTGAAGTCTCCTTGATCCCCAGTTGCCCTCTTGCTCCCGGAAAGCTCTTCTTCAGAGCCCTTGTTTAGGGACTGAGGTTTTGTGCTGCGGCTCCGCCCCGTGTCTCTTACAGCTGCTCTGCTGATTGCGACAGTGAGGCAGGTGAAGGGGGTGTGATGGCTTTTGCTTTCTTCTTATCAGTTGGTCTGCAGATGGTCCTTCTGTGCTGTAAATGCCTTTCAATGAATGTTGCGAGAGCTGTCCACAGGCTTGAATCTTAGATGAAATCAGCTTGTTAATTTTCAGCTGTTTCGCAAAAGATGAAAAAAACCTTCCTGAGAGAGCCCTCCCCGCAACCCCCATTTGAGCACTGGGTTACCCACCCATGCCATAAAAATACAGAAAACACTTTCAAAGTCGGTGACTTGAATTTTTAAAGGCCATTGGATGGGCTTTCATTTTCATGATATTTCAGTTCAGGAGGTGATGGAATTCCAGTAAAGCTATTTTAAATCCTGAAAGATGATGCCGTGAAAGTGCTGCACTCAATATGCCAGCAAATTTGGAAAACTCAGCAGTGGCCACAGGACTGGAAAAAGTCAGTTTTCATTCCAATCCCAAAGAAACGCAATGCCAAAGAATGCTCAAACTACCACACAATTGCACTTATCTCACATGCTAGTAAAGTAATGCTCAAAATTCTCCAAGCTAGGCTTCAGCAATACGTGAACCGTGAACTCCCTGATGTTCAAGCTGGTTTTAGAAAAGGCAGAGGAACCAGAGATCAAATTGCCAACATCCGCTGGATCATGGAAAAAGCAAGAGAGTTCCAGAAAAACATCTATTTCTGCTTTCTTGACTATGCCAAAGCCTTTGACTGTGTGGATCACAAGAAACTGCGGAAAATTCTGAAAGAGATAGGAATACCAGACCACCTAACCTGCCTCTTGAGAAATCTGTATGCAGGTCAGGAAGCAACAGTTAGAACTGGACATGGAACAACAGACTGGTTCCAAATAGGAAAAGGAGTACGTCAAGGCTGTATATTGTCACCCTGCTTATTTAACTTATATGCAGTGTATATCATGAGAAATGCTGGGCTGGAAGAAACACAAGCTGGAATCAAGATTGCCAGGAGAAATATCAATAACCTCAGATATGCAGATGACACCACCCTTATGGCAGCAAGTGAAGAGGAGCTAAAAAGCCTCTTGATAAAAGTGAAAGAGGAGAGTGAAAAAGTTGGCTTAAAGCTCAACATTCAGAAAACTAAGATCATGGCATCCGGTCTCATCACTTCATGGGAAATTGATGGGGAAACAGTGGAAAAGTGTCAGACTTTATTTTTGGGGGCTCCAAAATCACACACTGAGCAACTGAACTGAACTGAACTTAGTTGCTCAGTACTGTCCGACTCTATCTGACCCAATGGACTGCAGCACGCCAGGCTTCCCTGTCCATTGCCAACTCCCAGAGTTTACTTAAACTCATGTCCATCCAATCGGTGATGCCATCCAACCATCTCATCCTCTGTCATCCCCTTCTCCTCCTGCCTTCAATCTTTCCCAGCATCAGGGTCTTTTCAAATGAGTCAGTTCTTTGCATCACGTGGCCAAAATATTAGAGTTTCAGCTTCAGCATCAGTCCTTCCAATGAATATTCAGGACCGATCTCCTTTAGGATGGACTGGTTGGACCTCCTTGCAGTCCAAGGAACTCTCAAGAGTCTTCTCCAACACCACTGTTCAGAAGCATCAATTCTTCGGCATTCAGCTTTCATCATGACTTTTAAAGTCAGTTAATGGCACGTAACTCAGATATGTTCCATTCCAAGACTGTTTGGGTTGGGAGGATCCCAGGGATCGTACCCAGGTCTCCCGCATTGCAGGAGGATGCTTTACCAACTGAGCTATCAGGAAAGCCCCCAAGACTGTTTACACGTTCATTCAAATTGAGTCTCCTTCTGGGTTGGATGAGTACTTGCTTTGCTCCTGCGGAAACCAACATTTTGGATTCAATAGTTTTCTCTCACCTGATTTTCAGAAAGTTTGCTATGAAAGAATTGCCTGCCCTGGCCCTGGCGTGAGACTGTGTAACACTTGCTTACATTCATCTGCCCAAGTGAGGATTAAAGCTGGAATCTGAAACTCCTATCACAGTTCAAAATGTTGGTTTTCCCCAGAAGCAGGCCTTAAAGGCATGGTCTCGGAAAGACTGCACAAATTAAGTAGAGGACTGGGAACGGAGAGTACCAGGAGGAAAGTCAAAGATCTTCTCCAGGGGTCTAAAGTGCTACTCCAATAATTGCCTGGACACGAGGGTAGAGTTGACTAAAAACTGGAATGAAATATTTTTGCCATTTATTCCTCCTTTATAAGTGCCTCTACCTTCAAGCCCTTTATAGACAGGCCATACGAACAAAAAATATCAAACAAATGAATATTGATTTTCACCCAGCCTGTGTTAGAATATAACTTAAGAGAACCGAAAATTGTCCTGTTGTATTAAGACAGAAGTGAAATCAATGGATTTTTTATTTCTGTTGAGACAAAGTTCTCCATAACAGCTCTATTTAGATGTAATCCATGTAACATAAAATTCGCTCTTGAAAAGTGTACAGCTCAGTGGGGTTTAGTCTATTCAAACGATCATGTCACTGTCAACATTATCTAGTTTTAGAACATTTTTACTAGCCCTGAGGAAAACCCTGTGAAAGTGAAAGTGTTGGTTGCTAATTTGTGTTCAGCTCGCTATGTGTGTGTATGTGTGTGTGCGCCCTAAGTTTCTTTGGTCATGTCCAACTCTTTGAGACCCCGTGGACTATAGCCTCCATACTCCTTTATCCATGGGATTCTCCAGGCAAGGATACTGGAGTGGGTTGCCTTTCCCTTCTCCAGGAGATCTTCCTGACCCAGAGATCAAACCCAGGTCTCCTGCCTCGCAGGTGGAGTCTTCACCATCTGAGCCACCAGGAAGGCTCAAAAAACCCCTATACTCTTCAGCAAGTACTCCCCATTCTTCCAACCCCCAAGACCCTGGCAAGCACTTACCTGCCTTCTGTCTCCATAGACTCGCCTCTTCTGGACTGTCCGTATAATGCAGCCACACAATACATGGGTCTTTAGTGACTGGCTTCGTTCACTTAGCATCACATTTTCAAGGTTCACTTGTAGGGTACTTTATTCTCAGTATCATTACCTCATTCCTTTTTATTGCCAAGTTGCTAAACTGAGAAGATCAAGCTCAATAGCCTGAAAAAACTTATGTGTTAGATATTTATCACAGAAAAACAAGTCTTTTCCCATTACCCTGATGTGATTTGCTCTAATTCTGAGCCAAAGGCCACTCGATAAGTATAATCCCACTTCTGCCAGAGTCACGGCTGGAAACAGAGTCATGTGCTGATTGAGTAATTTGATGAGAGTTTAACGAAAGGACTCTCCAGAAAGTGCGGGTGAGCTGTGGACTGTCCACCAGGAGGGTAACATCCCAGAGCCAGTAGGAGCAAGGGGCTCGTACCACGCCTGGGCTTGCAGGGCAAGGCGCGAGCAGTGATGTGACCCCAGAGAGAGGGGGCTGCATGGGGGGGGGGAACCACCTGGCAGGAGCAGGGTGGGAGGAGGAGGGAGCTGTTCTGGAAGTTGACGCGCTGGGAGGTCTGTTTCACCTGACCACCTGAGCGGTGGTGGTACTGCCTGGGATCCGCCTATGCAGAGAGACAGCTCTGTGAGGGAGCAGACTGTGAAGAGTGAGCTGGGGCGGTGAGAGTGTGTGATCACTCTCCAGTGAGGCCTCTAGATCTTCAGGAAACTCACGAACCCCGAGAGATGCTTGCCCAGAGTGTCTTTTCTACTTTGTCTTTTTCATGGAAACCAAATTCAGGCTGCGCTGAGACAGCAGGTTTGGCTGCAGGAATACAGACAGAAAATAATATTAGAAATCCACAATTATGGGAGAAGGCTTATTTTTTTTCCCATGCCCATGTAGATCCCCTCAAAATAAAAGGAACTGAGTGATATAAAGTGGGACCTGGGTCAATTTATATCAAGAAAAGAGAACTAATTATTTTTAGAGAAAATTATTCATAATAATAAAATTTAACCTTATTATGATCTCCACAAAAGATGTTCCCTTATGCTTCTTTAATGAAATTAAATTTTAATGCATATATCATTATTTATTATTCAATATCATTAGTTTTTTCTCTTGCTTATTTATTCCTGTAGTTTAATACTGTAATAACATTGCCTTATTCTCCATTTCATTGCAAATGAACAGTGCTACAACTATGTTAGAGATTAAGTAAACATTTGCTTGCTAGTTTGGAAAACCAACCATTAATTTTACTAGACCCTGTACATTATGATTCCAAGTAACAAACTTTAAAATAACCTTTCGTAATATACTTGTTTTTGAACTGGAAAGTACTGGTGCTGGTACAGCTGAATGAAAGAGGCTTGGCAGAAGAAGAGGATCAGAGAGAAAGCTGGGGAGACGCAGGAATGAATTTTTTATAGGGGGATAAGAAATTTAGAAAGGCAATAAATCAATGGAAGAATTTTGAGTAGCGCTGCTCAAAGGAGAAACATTGCATTGAAGGAAGGCACATACTAGATTAGAAAGCTTTTGTCAGTGAATTTTGAAGTATATACTTTTCATCAAGACATTGAGACAAACTAGATAAAGATTATAGAATGTTTACATTCTTGCAACCTATCAAAGTGGGGCCAGCCAAGTTTATGGGTGCAGATACAATGAATTTAGCTCAACTCTCTCTCCTAATTTAGTCCAAAGGGAGAGAGAGTTGAGATAAATTCATTGTATCTGCACCCAGAGAGAGTTCAGCTAAATTCATTGTATCTGCACATTTCTCACTTAGTCAAGTGACTGAGGCCCTCCTGTTCTTAATTCTTTTATAGCAAGCCAAACTGCCTGCAGGGAAGTGTCCTCTCTCCCAGCATCTTAGGCATCTGAACTATGCCAGTTCTTTGCAAACGGTGCAGCGTTATGTGTAGAAAATCCTAAAGCCATCAAACAAAAATCTGTTAGAACTAATAAGTGAATTCAGAAATGCTCCAGAACACAAAATCAATATACAAAAATCAATTGTATTTCTCTACATTAACAACTGACTGTATAGGAAAAAAAAAAGAAAGAAAACAATCTTATTCACAATAGCATCAAAAAGAGGGGAAAGTCTTATAGACGGAAAACTATGAAACACTGATGAAAGATTAAAGAAAAAACTCAAAGGAAAAAAGAAATTAAAGAAAAAACAAATAAATGGAAAGACATTTTGTATTTGTTTATAATAAGACTTGTGTGTATGCGTTATTTGCTCAGTCACGTCTGACTCTTTATGACCCCATGGACTATAGCACATTAGACTCCTCTGTCCATTGAATTCTCCAGGCAAGAATAATGGTGTGTGTAGCCTTTCCCTTCTCCAGAGCATCTTCCCAACTCAGGGACTGAACCCGGGTCTCCAGCATTGCAGGCAGACTTTACCACCTGAGCCACCAGGGATGCCCATTAGAAGACTTAATGTTGGTAAAATGGTTTTATAACCCAAACCAATCTACCAATTCAATATAAGCCCCAATAAAATTGCAAAGGCACTTTTTTTTAAAACAGAAATAGGAAAAAAAATTAAAAAGCCCTAAAATTCATATGAAATAACAAAAACTTCAGAATAACCAAAGTGATCTTGAGAAAGAACAAAACTGAAGACATCATACTTCCAGATTTCAAAATACATTGCAAAGTCATAATAACTATAACAATATGGTATTGGCAGAAACATATATAGACCAATGAAGCAAAATAGAAAAGCCAGAATTAAGCCCACATAAGATAAACTCCAAAGGAATTAAAGACCTAAACACAAGACCTGAAATATGCAACTATCACTACTAGAAGGAAACATTGGGCTGGGAAGGACTGCTTTGTTAAGACGCCGAAAGCACAGACAGCAAAAGACACAGTGAACAAGGGAGATGAGATCGAATTTAAACCTTCTGATCAGCCGAGGAAACAAGCGACAGAGAAACCAGGGCAGCCGAAGGAGTGTGATGATGAGGGGCTAATTTCCAAGATATGTAAGAGCCTCCTGCAGCTCAGGAGCAAAATTCAGATAACCCAATTTTAAGAAATGGACAAAGGACTTCAAACAACATTCCTCCGAGGAAGAGATGCAAATGGCCAACAGGCATGACCATAACCAATCACCAGGGAAATGCAAATCGAAACCACTGTGCAAGCTCATCTCACATCTGTCAGGATGGCTATTTCATCAGAAACAAAAAACCAAAAGCAAACAAAAGGCAAAGTGTTGAGGAGGATGTGGAGAAACTGGAATCCCTCTGCACTGTCGGTGGAAATGTAAGCCGGTGAAGTTGCTATGGAACGCAATATGATGTGTACACAACAAGTTAAAAATAGACCTGCCACAGGGTCTAGCAAGCCTACTTCTGGGTATATAGCTAAAATAATTGAAATCGGAATTTCAAAAGATATCTATACTTCTGTGTTTTTTACAACACTATCCACTAGCTGAGTTACAGAAATAAATCAAATGCCCATTGACAGATAAGCAGATAAAGAAATTGTGCCATATACATAGTCTACAATGGAATATTATCCAGCATTTAAAAAGAAGGAAAGCATGCCACGTGCAACATCATGGGAAAACCTAGAAGACTTTATGCTAAGTGAAATATGCCAGTCATTGAACAAACACCACGTTTGTTCGAACATACGAGGTGTCTCAATTAGACAAACTCATCAAAGTAGAGAATATAATAGTGGTAACTGGGGGAGGGGTTGATATCTTTATTTTAGTTAAGCTATTAGTACAACACACAATGGCCTTGGAATCTATTTTTTTAACTATAACTGGAGAAGGAAATGGCAACCCATTCCAGTATTCTTGCCTGGAGAATCCCAAGGACACAGGAGCCTGGTGGGCTACAGTCTATGGGGTTGCAAACAGTCAGACACGACTGAAGCGACTTAGTGCATGAATATTGTCAGTTTGAACCGTTTTATGCATGAGACATGCAGATCAGTTACAATCAAAACACATTCACGAATACAACTATAATAACACAAAGCACCAAGAGATAGTCTTCAGCATCTTTAGAGACATTAATCAATCCTCAAAACTATTTTTTCTTGTCTGTGTAATATGCCAAGCATTCCAGGCCAGGGAGCAAATTATACTCTATACAACCCCCTTCAAAAATGAATTGCAATAACAGAGCCAAAGGCAAGTTAGAGTTGCCTGCTGTGACTAAAATCCACAGAGAGGAAGAAAGCAGTTAAGAGATAAGTCAGGATTACCCACCGCAGACATCTATACTTCAGTTTTGCTATCCTAAGAATTTATCTCACTCACTGATGCTCTGGCTACTTTTGAAAAGATGAATTACTTATTAAACAAGTTCTAGAAAGCTGCTTGTCAGCTCTTTCTTCGCACCCCAAGAGCAATGGTGCAAACGAATGAGGTCACAGAATAAGATGGAATTAAAGTTTCAGTTGATTTCAGTTATTGACTACTTCAGCTAAATTAGGAATTTAGGATTCATTTCCCCAACTAACTTTAATTTTCTACAAAAGAGAGGATAGATATTTTAAACTTTTGGATTATTTATAGCACACACTGTGATGTTTTTGACACTACAGCAACTATTACCCACTGTTTTTCGATGAATAGAGACCCCCTCCAATTAATAGGTTTATTGGTTTTTCAGAGTTATTCTGGAAAGGATTGATACTTAATTGATGCTTAATTCTGTCACGGAAAACAAAAATGCTTCAAGAAAGGACAATGGACGGGAATTCCCTCCTGGCCCAGTGGCTACGATTCAGTGCTTTCACTTTGGTGGCTTGAGTTCAATCCCTGTTCCCCTGGCTCCCTGCCCCAAGTGTCACACCACACAGTCAAAAAGAAACGGTACAATGGAAATTAGAAGCTAGTATTTAGAACCGACTGTCAATCTGTGAGTATATTTTCAGTCACTTAAAAAATGTCCTGACTATAACTCTGGTTGCTTGATATGATGATTTCAAAATTAAATTCCATGTTTACATACTAATAAGAAACCTGAGATATACTTGCAAGAGGAACCAAATTTAAATCTTTGTACTGTTACCAAAGTCATCAAATATTAAATTACAACCTTCCTTAGGTTCTACTCAAGGTAAAGTTGGCCTTTCAAACCAAAAGATTTCTTTGCATGAATCATTTGTGCAGCTCTTTCTGATCAATGTTAATGACAAATGAAAATCGTAAGAAGTATTATAATCACAGCTAATACATGTGCCATTTAGAATTTCTTTTTTTGTTGTAAGTCACTGACACCCCTTCACAAACAGGCTTAAATAGTAATAAGAAGCTGATTGATTCACTGGGTCCTCAGTGCAAGTGCCTTCAACATTTCCATTTCATTTTCCTGTCCTCCTTCAGCTGTGCTCTCCTCTAGACTTTAGTTTTCTCTTCAGGTTCTTTTCTCTTCAGCCTCTTCAGTTCAGTTCAGTCATTCAGTCATGTCAGACCCTTTGCGACCCCGTGGACTGCGGCATGCCAGGCCTCCCTGTTCATCATCAACTCCCAGAACCTGCTCAAACTCATGTCCATGAGTTGGTGATGCCATCCAACCATCTCATCCTCTGTCCTCCTCTTCTCCTCCGGTCTTCAGTCTTTCCCAGCATCAGGGTCTTTTCCAAGGAGTCAATTCTTCTCATCAGGTGGCCAAAATATTGGAGTTTCAGCTTCAGCATCAGTCCTTCCAATGAATATTCAGGACTGATTTCTTTTTGGATGGACTGGTTGGTTCTCCTTGCAGTCCAAGGGACTCTCAACAGTCTTCTCCAGCACCATAGATCAAAAGCAACAATTCTTCAGAGCTCAGCCTTCTTTATGGTCCAACTCACATCCATACATGACTACTGGAAAAAACATAGCTTTGACTAGACGGACCTTTGCTGGCAAAGCAAATGTCTCCGCTTTTAACAATCTGATTAGGTTGGTTACAGCTTTTCTTTTCAAGGAGGCTCATATATTCCAGGTGTCACACTGGTACACCAAAATGTCTCATAAAAGATAGCTGATCAGACTTACTTACTCTGCATGACAGCGCTCAGTCCTGTTCGACTCTATGCGACCCCATGGACTGTAGCCCACCAGGCTCCTCTGTCCATGAAATGGGTTGCCATTTCCTCCTTCAGGGGATCTTTCCAACCCAGGGATCCAACCCGAGTCTCCTGCAGCTTCGACATCGGCAGGCAGATTCTTTATCACTGAGCCACCTGGAAAGGCTCTTTGAAAACCAAGCAAATTCCTTTTCAACAAAAAGTCTTACTGAATTGGTTAGAACCTGGCCACTTGCAGAATCAATTCCTGTGGCGAGAAAAATACCCTGACTGGCTGGTGTCTGAGTGCCTTAGCCAATCACCGTGGCCAGAGGACAGGATGCCTGACTGTTCAGGACCAATCACAGCACCCCTCTGGACCTAGTAGCCGGGCAAATCTCACCCAGACCGCAGGCGGCCGCACAGGATACAAGAGGAACAGATGCTCCCGAGGCTGCTGCGTGAGCTCTTCAGTTACTCAACTTTTTTCAGGCTTTGTTGCTGCTGCTGTTGAACTGTATTCACGGAGAAAGGGGAGACCATAACGTGAAACCCAGTCATACTCTATAGCAGTTATAAATAATTGTTGTGGATAAAAACCTAAAACTTATAGTGAGTTCCAACATCCCATTTCTGAAGTTTTACCAAAGACTCCAAAGCTGAAATCTGTTAGAATTATAGATCAAAAAATAAGCATGGCTTTTTATAATATGTTTTCGCTCTTTTTTTTTTTAAATTAACTTATTTTTTATTGAAGGGTAATTGCTTTACAGAATCTTGCTGCTTCGCTGTTTATAAGCAACTTCGCTTTCAAGAGTTCACCAGTCTCTGGCTCTTAGGCTGCCTGTCATTCCAGAAAAGTCAGCAGACTCGAGGGTGCCCGCCTCCTCTGCAGAGCCCCGTGAAGCAGCTGCCTCTCGGTGGTGTCACTGTACAAGAATCCGAGGGCAAAAAAGCAGCTCAGCGGGCTGGAGGCTTCTTTCTGGGACGGTCAGTTTCATTGTCACCAGCGTGGAGACAGAGAGACCTAAAACAGCAACTGCTCATCTTCCTTGGTCCTGGGAAGACACACTGAAGAAGGCGGCCGTGTGAGTCGGTAAGCCAGGCCTCTGAGTCCACGAGGGTGGTTTCTGACACTGGAGCAGAGCTGGTTGTACCACTAGTTGTATTACTGAACTGTCCATCTTTTCCCTGTTAGTTGCTCAGTCGTGTCCGACTCTTTGTGACCCTGTGAACCGTAGCCCGTCAGGCTCCTCTGCCCATGGAATTCTCCAGGCAAGAATACTGGAGTGGGTTGCCCTTCTCCGGGGGATCTTCCCCACCTAGGGATCAAACCTTGTTCTCCTGCATTTCAGGCAGATTCTTCACCATCTGAGCCACCAGGGAAGTCCATAACTGTTAGAAAAGACCATAACAGTATCTATGAAAAGTTATGACCAACCTAGAGAACATATTGAAAAGCAGAGACATTAGTTTGCCAACAAAGGTCCATCTAGTCAAGGCTTTGGTTTTTCCAGTAGTCAGGTATGGATGTGAGAGTTGGACTGTGAAGAAAGCTGAGCACGGAAGAATTGATGCTTTTGAACTGTGGTGTTGGAGAAGACTCTTGAGAGTCCCTTGGACTGCAAGGAGATCCAACCAGTTCATTCTAAAGGAGATCAGCCCTGGGTGTTCTTTGGAAGGAATGATGCTAAAGCTGAAACTCCAGTATTTTGGCCACCTCATGCGAAGAGCTGACTCATTGGAAAACACTCTGATGTTTGGAGGGATTGGGGGCAGGAGGAAAAGGGGACGACAGAGGATGAGATGGCTGGATGGCATCGCTGACTCGATGGACATGAGTCTGAGTGAACTCCTGGAGATGGTGATGGACAGGGAGGCCTGGCGTGCTGCTATTCATGGGGTTGCAGGGAGTCGGACACGACTGAGCGACTGAACTGAACTGAACTGATGAAAGGTATTCTAGTACCTCTCCTGAGAGAAAAAAAGACTTCTTAACCTAACTAAAATAGTAAATTTAGGAATTTAGGAATACAAGTGGTCATTGTCTATTCAGTATAAGTTATTGTTTTTAAATGATGCAGTTTACAGTGTTTTCTATTTGAACCTTTTCATTTTAAAGTTGAGAGTCTAATAAATTGTGTTAGCTTCACAGAAGAACATCATACCCCACTAAGCAAAATTCTTTAAGTAGCCAAGTGAGAAGTCTGTTAGTGCCGAGAGCAGTCAGAGAAGCAGTCTGTCTTGATTTAGGCAAAGCTGTAGACTCTGCCCTACTTGGCAAGCATTCCTTTCGCACGTACTGCACGCCGACACGGTGCTTATCACCGGCCACATTTCCAGCTTCGCTCCCAGCAGTACCAACCGAATGTTGTAAGAGAAGAGGGTGAGGAATGGGAGGAACTAGAAAAATTAGAGTGGGAAGAAGGAAGCAAGAACAGAAGACGGAAAGAAAGACGGGAGAAAAGGAAGAAATATTTGTCTGTTGCGGTTCAAGCAGTGCTGCCGGCTGGCTTCTGTCCTGGCCCTGATCTCGTTTAGTGAGCATGGAGGGGAGGGAAGGCAGGGGAAGGCAGAGACAAAATGAGAAGGAGAGAACGCTCTGCCCCAGAGACCTCCACCGCCTCGCCTCCTTCAGTCTCAGAGCCACCCTTCATCCTCACGCCGGCCACCCCCAGGCCTGTGTTTAGTGGCTCATCTCCAGCGCTGCTCCCCTCATCCCAGGGTGCTGGAAGACAACTCTAATGCCCTGATGCCATCAGGGATGAAACGGAAGATGCATTCCTGATTCCCTAACATGTGACTCAGACTAAATTGTCTGGCGGCAGTTAGGGTCTCAACTACTACACAGGGTAGCTCTACAGAGTTGTTTATGGGATTCTGTCCCTCAGGCACCGAGGCTCTGCTATTGTCCGTGAATAGTCTAGGCGATGGGAGGTGGCGATGAACAAGGTTTTCCTTATAGAGCTTACATAGTGAAGTGAAGTGAAGTCGCTCAGTCGTGTCCGACTCTTTGTGACCCCGTGGACTATAGCCCACCAGGCTCCTCTGTCCATGGGATTCTCCAGGCTGGAACACGTGAGTGGGTTGCCATTTCCTTCTCCAGGGGGTCTTCCCGACCCAGGGATCGAACCCAGGTCTCCTGCATTGCAGGCAGACACTTTAACCTCTGAGCCACCAGGGAAGCCCACTAGCAGAGCGCATACATAATGTACAAAGAAATTAGCAGGAAAGTTTCAGGTGGTAGATTTTTTTGAGCTAGACAAAGAATGAAAACAGGAAAACAGTATTCGGGACTAATTTATACCAGGTATCAGAGACGATCTAACAGTTAATGTTAGTCTACTAAGCAGGTATACCCAGGACCATTTTCCTGGATGGTTGAAGGACAAGAAGGAGCCAGCCTTGGTGAAAATCAGAGAGAATAGCATCTAAGTGAGAAAACAGGTCATGCCGGTGTCCTAAGATGACGTATTCAAGGATCTCAAGCAGACCCCTGTAACCTTAGCACAGAGCAGGAGGGGAGAGCGGTGTGAGATGAGGACCCAGAGGAGCAAAGGGGGCAGCGAGAAAGGCATTGTGGGAAACTCCTGGGGTACAGGGACGTCACTGAGTTAGAGAACTCGCATTTACCAGTGTTTTCAGCATTCATCAGCTGACAGCCTTAACAGTACATATTGCAAACCCATTACATGTTCAAGAAATCTGTGGACTCTTCTGGGATCCAAACCATGATAAGAAAGATTACTTTCATGAGAAAATGTTTTGTAAATTCCAGATAAGATACTAGCACAGTCTCTTCAGACCTGATTGATTTGCAACCTGGGTGGGGAAACTCCCCCTAATATGGCATGGATAGTGTCTCAATATTGCATCACTGTTTACCTTTATTCTTGAAGTCAGATTTGGAAAATGGATAATTGCAGACTACTTGAATCTTCTAGGCTTCAAGGAGATTCTGGCCTTTCATTTCTCGTATTACCAATATATACCTTAGTACTGGAAAGTCATCTATAGTACCAGGTCTATTATTCTTAAGTCTTGTTTAATTTGTTTTAAAATGTTTTTTCACAAAGAAGGAAAAATTAATTCACACTATCTTCTCTTCAGTTTTAATTAAGACAACTTCCACTTTGAATTTTTTCATAAAACTTTATTTAAAAAGTAATAGTAGTAAATCATCACCATTTTGAAAATTGCATTAGTAAGCAAAACATGAAATACAATTATATATTATTTGTGAAAATTATTCTCCAAGATTCAATTATTTTGAGACATATATCCCATTTTCTAGGATAAGAAATCACTCTAGTATATGTCATCGGCTGCATCAGGTAATTTGAAATAAGCTTGGATGTAAATATATGCAAATTGTTGTTCTTCAAGAAGTTAATTCCTATCGATGCACAGAAGATTTGTATTTCATTCAAATTATTCAGATAGAAAATGATAATATTTTATCATTATCTTTTGTTGAATTTGACTGAATCCTTATTGTAAATTATTTTCTAGGGGAAGGAATTGGGGGACCATTTTCTTAAGATGTTAGAGCAATATAATATAAGCTTATTGTGTGAATTCAACAGACCCACAAATTCAGAGGCCAAATAAATTGACCACGTAATTTAATACAATTGTTATAGCACTTTCCAGTTTGGGATATTCATCACATATAATATTTCCATAATGCTTTCAAAAAACTTTATATTATGGGCAAACTTCAAACATATAGAGAAAATACTATAGACACCATCTAGCTTCAATAATTTTCCGTATTTTGTCCATTTTGGTTTATTCTTCCACCCATTTTCTGATAAGAACTTTAAGAGCTGAAAAAATATATATGCAATAAACTCAGTTATTTTGAAGTTAGTTGGAAGGTCTCTATCTTTCCTAATACTATTTATTTTTTTTATAATTTTCTTATTTTTAATCACATGTATTAGTCTAGATTTCTTAGGATATAGTGAGTGACTCATCATATATATATTTTTTGCATTTCTCAGTGCTTTTTGGGAACTCAAAAAGAGAGAAGTGCTAACTGTTTTGATGTTGCAGCTTTCCTGTTTCAGAACCTTAGTTGTAAGAAGGGAGCTTGGTAAGTGAGCAAAGGAGTGAGAGTGGCTCAGAGGTACAGAGTCTGCCTGCAATGTGGGAGACCTGGGTTTGATCCCTGGGTCTGGAAAATCCCTGGGTCTAGCCACTCCAGTACTCTTGCCTGGAGAATTCCATGGACAGAGGAGCCTGATGGTCTGTCTATACCCCATGGGGTTAGGAAGAGTCAGACACGGCTGAACGACTCACATTTTCACTTCCAGTAGCTATAAAGGACAAAACAGAACCATTTTATTGCTTGAGGATACTCAGTGAGTTCCAATGCAATCTATGTTTATAGTCCTCCTGGACTGTTTCTGCTTCGGTAACAGCCAGTCTTAAAGTCTCATCCCTACAGCCGTCTTACTGAAGGTTTCTGTTCCCTGTGACGGTCTCTTCCTGCCTCTCCCAGGCCCAGCACGTTTCCCACACGACCCCCCTCAGCCTGGGAGGTGTCTCTGAAGCTCAGTGCGGAGCCTGTTGCCGTTCTCCAGGGGTTCCCCGCGGGCCTCAGGGTGGGGCTGTGTTACCTTGAATGCGTTGCATGAACTGGGAAGACTCCCCGAGGTGTCCCTTCCGGGTGAAAACTGGCTGCACGCCCCCTACTTGTTCCTCAGATCAGCCGCTCTCCCAGGGTCCTGATGCCTCCTCGCGGTGCAGTGCCCCGCCCCTCTGCTGCCAGGACACCAGCCTGGTTCTGTTGTAAAGCCTGTTGACATCCTCACTTCCCACCTGCACGAAGACGCTCCGAGGCAGGGACCACGCTGCACACATCCCTGCCTCCTCCGCTGGTGCTTTGTTGCTCAGCGCATAGTTCGTGCTCAATAAAAGTGTGTGGGAGAAACGACCAAGGGGGTGAAGGAAAAATGCACGATTCTGGCTTATTTGTTTATTTGTTTCCAATAAAAATAATTCTGCGCACTTCAAGGAAATAACTGGTTTTTTTTAATTCATTTAATTTTCTAAATTAAAACTTTATAAATTTTACAAAAGGAGATAGTCATCATCTGGAGTGTCATTTACTATAACAGAAATTATGGTAGAAAGTTCTTTCTAGTCAAATATAAGGTTCTAGAGCTATTTTTTACATATGTAGCGATATTCTGAATACCTTATCTTACTTTTTAAAATATATATATTCCAGATCTAAAATCTTACAAATATCATCGCTCATTGTATCAAGTCCACAGCAACAACACGGCTGCGGGCAGGTTCACCGACACATCGCTGCTGTGAGCGGGATAGAAGTCCAGCCCACGTGAGTTAGTGTGCTTATTAACAACGACCCAGACAGCGCTCCCTTCCCTGTGAGACTCCCACGAGAATGGAGAAGAGGAAGCTGAGTCCGTTTTCCCTTAAGAAACCAAGCAAACTTGGCCCAGGAACTGAATAGCATAGGCTGTTTAGGTTTTGATGGAATTTATTGATTTGTTGGTGTTACGTTTCAGGTGTCTTTCGCAACTTTAAACCATTTGAATTCTGTTCACTGCCTCACATCCTTTCAGAAACAAATGGGGCATAAATCTATAATAAATTAAGATGCAGTTACATCTGTGTAGAATTGCTACAGAGTTGTCCCATGCTTATTCACATAATATGTTGGTGTATTTGTTTCATATTTGTGAGATTAACTCGATCAGTTTTGTTTCTTATAGCATGAACCCATTGCTTTATTTACAGGACATTTGAACCTTCTTACCCTGAACAGAGAATGTGACTGACTTCTTCATTTAAATAGCTCTGGTCTCAGGAATCCTCTGGTGGCCCAGTGGTTAGGACTCTGTGCACAATTTCAATGTTGAGGGCCCAGGTTCGATCCTTAGTTGGAAAACTAAGATCCCATAAGCTGTGTACAAAAAAAGAAATATAAATAACTTAGTAGCTTTGATCTTAATGCAATACATAGTAGAGGAAAGATTTTTTTAATGCCACTTTTTAAAGCTCCTCTTAAATACATTTACAAATAATTTGTCTAAAGTATTACAATTCAGACTACAGTTTAGTTTTACTTTCAGACCATTGCTATCATTTTCTTTATTATATTAATGTTTGCTCTACTGCCAAAAATGACGCTTGCGTATCTCTGATAATATGTACTTTTAATAAAGTTGTTGAAGAACTTTCAGCTTTAAAGCACTTAAGATTTGGTAAAAGCCCTCCAATCTTATTCTAAGAACAATCGTGAAGAGTATATGATTCACACTGAACATCTATTGAAATGTGCTTTCTCATATATTATTTTTTTTTTTTTTTTTTTTTTTTTTTTTTTTTTTTTTTTTTTTTTTAATGTTTGCTCCTCTCATAATATCTCATGTGATCTTTATAACAGTGTGGTGAGGAGCTGAGAATCACGGGGACTGAGTAAATTGCAGTGGCACAGACAAAATGGGAAATACCTGTGAAGCAGTCTGACACACGGTGGGCATTCAGCAAATACTTGCCAAGCCAGAAAATACACTGCCTTTTAAGACGAATTCTGTTTCTTCTCATCACCCTCTAATCCCACCACACTAAATGAGTAAACATGAGGCTTAGCAAGCATTCTGACTCATTTATGCATGTAATTTTGTCAGTAATCTGCTATTTTATCTGAACAGGATTTTAAACTGTCCACCATTTTTAAAAACTCTTTAAACACACTTGAAGCCAGTCTTCCCACGTTATATTTGTTATTAGCCCAGTGCATCCCTTTCCTTTATCGTTCCGTTGAGGTGTCTAAGAGAAATTGTTTCAGCCAGGGTAGTTAGAGACTGTCAGTCAGTCTAGAAAAGCATCTCCTATGTTTAATCAGTGCTGACCTGTCCTAATACTGAAGTCTGGAGCTGCAAACGGTAAATTGCTTTAAAGTCAGTCTTCGTGTCTTACTAATCTTTTTCCCCAAGCTCCTAGCACAGTACCTAATATATCATAGATGTTCAGTAAATACCAGATAAATGAAATGATGAACAAACAGTTTCAATATTGAATCCACACACATATTGAACAAGTAATTCCTCCCTGTAATGTTTCTTTGGGTTGGATTCAATATGGCTAGTTAGGACCATGTTCAAACTGTATTACTTGCTTACTGTGGGAATTTGATCTGTTCATAGAAGTCTTGAAGCCTCAGTGTTCTTTTAAAAATGGCAACAGTGAATTCTATTCTCTGTCAATTAGGAAGTGACAAAGGTAGTTCTTGAAGTTTATACATATTATGGATTGAATCATGCCCTTCTACCCCCAAAATAGTCATGTGTTCGAGGCCTAAGCCCCACTGCCTCAAAATGTTATCTTACTTGAAGGTAAAATAGATTACCTTTACAGAGGTAATCCAGGTAAAATAAGGTTATTACCATGGGACCAAATCCAATATCACAGATGTCCTGGTAAAATGGGGAATTTTAAACAAACACACATACAACCTGAGACCACCACTTAAAAGCAGAGATTGAATCGATGCTCCTACACGCTAAGGAGCACCAAAGATAGCCAGCAAAACCCCCGGAAGCTAGGAAGGGACATGGGACAGATTCTTCCCTACAGTTCTGAGAAGAAATCAACTCTGCTGACATCTTCATTTTGGACTTCCAGCCTCCAGAAATATGAAGCAATAAATTTTTGTCTGTTTAAACCACTCAGTTTATGATATTCTGTGGTGCCAACCCTAGGAAACTGATATAATGTCTGACTGTGATGAGGTCCTGTGTAAGAAGTCAAGGCCATCTTCTGGGAGGGAGGAGCTGATAGAGCTGAAAGCTTGCGAAGAGAGATAATTTCTCCATTCCACCTGTAATGCCAAAACTCCTCCCATGTTTCAGCTATTCTTCTTATCACCAGAGATACAGTCAAGGGTAAGACCTTCACACCGCCACCTTCATACAGCTGAATGTCTAGGAAAGGTCTGGGGACGTGGTGGAGGGAAAGCAGACACTGGAGGCAGCTTTGGATGGATAAGCTGGTTATCCGGAAGTACAGAGCTCAATCTCTTGATGACAGGCTCTTTTATGACTTGCATTTTACCTGCCTGTTTGACTTCAACTTCAACCTCCAACCTCTTATTCCTTCCCCACATCCCACTGCCCGCATATCACACACACACAGAGAGTCTAGGCTTCACTCACACCCACTCGCATTTTCCCCAGACTCCCAGGTTGATTTTTATTTGATGACTTTACCCATGCCATTCTCTCTGTGTGAAGCTCTCTTATTCCCTTTTACTTACTTAGTAGACTCCCAAGTTTTCCTGGAATCTAAACTCAAGCATTACCCTCACCTTTTTTAGCCTTTCCTGATCATGGTCCAGGTTAGAAGTGTCTCCTCTGCTCCTGTAGAGCCAAATGCTCATCATCACTCTGGACTGTGTTTGGCTTGGACTTGAGCAGAGACTCTTTCATCTCTCCCCCGCCCCTCACACTGGGCACAGTTCTTGGAGTACAGTAGGTGGATGATACATGTTTCTCAGGTCAGATGCATAATTAATTAATGTAGAGACATGTCATAAGCAAAGATCCTTGGCGACACACAACAAGATGGCCCCAGGGCTGATTTTTGGTATCACGCCCATCTGTGGCCTGGTCATGCGTCACTCCATCCTGCAGCACAATGGCGTCCACCTCCACCCTTGACATCCTCATCCATCATGAAGGTGCCACCCTCTGCCAGCCAGCTTACCATCAGATGCCAAATCTATGTCTCTGTCTTTCACTACTTAGTAGGAAAGTCTTTGGAATGTTGGGCTTTATCTTTTGAAAAGCTATGTAGCACAATCCTAAAGCTGTGTAGTATTTTTCAATAACACACATTTCATTTTAACCATGTCTTAAAATGTGTAACATGTGTGATCTGAAAAAGCCATAAAGCATTGAGTGATATATCAGTGTCTTTGGAAATAAATACATAAAAATAAAATGAAAATTAAATAATTGGAAGAGTTTCAGTATTCAGGCAGCCATGCATCTCCATGGAACAACAGGCTGGTTCCAAATAGGAAAAGGAGTGCGTCAAGGCTGTATATTGTCTCCCTGCTTATTTAACTTCTATGCAGAGTACATCATGAGAAACACTGGGCTGGGTGAAGCACAAGCTGGAATCAAGATTGCTGGGAAAAATATCAATAACATCAGATATACAGATGACACCACCCTTATGGCAGAAAGTGAAGAACTAAAGAGCCACTAGACGAAAGTGAAAGAGGAGAGTGAAAAAATTGGCTTAAAGCTCAACATTCAGAAAACTAAGATCATGGCATCCAGTCCCATCGCTTCATGGCAAATAGATGGGGAAACAGTGGGAACAGTGACAGACTTTATTTTCTTGGGCTCCAAAATCACTGCAGATGGTGATTGCAGCCATGAAATTACAAGACGCTTACTCCTTGCAAGAAAAGCCATGACCAACCTAGACAGCATATTCAAAAGCAGAGACATTACTTTGCCAACAAAGGTCTGTCTAGTCAAAGCTATGGTTTCTCCAGTAGCCATGTATGGATGTGAGAGTTGAACTATAAAGAAAGCTGAGCACCAAGGAATTGATGCTTTTGAACTGTGGTGTTGGAGAAGACTCTTGAGAGTCCCTTGGACTGCAAGGAGATCCAACCAGTCAATCCTGATGGAAATCAGTCCTGAATATTCGTTGGAAGGACTGATGTTGAAGCTAAAACTCCAGTACTTTGGCCACCTAATGAGAAGAGCTGACTCATTTGAAAAGACCCTGATGCTGGAAAAGATTGAAGGTAGGAGGAGAAGGGGATGAAGAGGATGAAATGGTTGGATGGCATCACCGACTCAATGGACATGAGTTTGAGCAAGCTCTGGGAGCTGGTGATGGACAGGGAGGCCTGGCGTGCTGCAGTCCATGGGGTCTTGAAGAGTGGGACACCACTGAGAGACTGAACTAACTGAACTGCTGCATCTCCAGCGGTCATGTATAGATGAACAAGTACCACTTAAAGCAGCTCTACAAGAATTACTAATCATAAACCCTAATTTTAACTCTGTCTTTGAATTGGTTGTGACTTGGTTTTAATCTCTCATAGATTTAGATTTCTTCTGTTTATCAAATGGAATGGATTTAAGTGTACCTATTACAATGCATGTTCACCTTCTGCAAAATAACACACTAAAAATAACAAAATTTATGGAAAGAGTGGGATTGGGGAAGATCGTTCAAAAGCTAGGGAACTTTAAGAGTAGGATTGGGGAAGATCGTTCAAAAGCTAGGGAACTTTTTCAAGCAAAGCACTAATAAGTTAACAATCCTAATAGATGCGTAAGCACAGTTATTTCTCTATTGGTATTTATTCCCTATCAGTCAGTCTTTGCAAGCTTAACCTCTGATGCTGGGGTTTCCCCTGCAAGGTAGAGATCCAGAAGGTAGACCATTCTACTAGACCATGTACTTAAAAGTTGAATTCAGAGAGTAGCATTTTACATTTTTTCCATTGCTCTAATTCAAAGAAATGTCTTTGCATTTTTGTAATACTCAGTTTGTCTTTGCATTTTGTAAACTCAGTTTCCCCAGGAACTTAACATAGTAGAAAGCTTAGGAATTCTTGAAGCCAGAGAACCAATCACTGCCTGCAGTTCTGTAGATTTCCAGTCTCCCTAAGGTGTCTGCAGATCACTAAGGTTTTCTCTGTAATTGAGAGAAAATCTGCCACTGATGACCTCAAAGCATTAACCCGATGAAAAAACTCACGTAAGAGCCAATCCATGACTGACATGTTTCAGAGCGGTTGTCCTGTTCACCAGGAGTGAACGCGGTAATTAGTACATAGTAGCACACTTTGAAGTAGAACAGCTTGTAGTTCTAAAACTTTATTTAATTCATGAACAAAACAATCAGCTGCTGCCGCACAAGATCAAGTCAGGAAACTGAAATTTTCACGGGACAAGTTTATTATGCAGCAGTATCCACTGTCTCTTTGGAGCCTCACAAGTAATAATCTTGTGATCACTTCCACTTTTACATTTAAAGGAAATATGTTGTTAGTTATGGCAACTCCTAACCTGGCTACCTTCCCAGAAGTTGTGTGCTAAATATACTCAAGCAAAAATAATAAAAACTTACTAAATGCTGCAGTTGGAGTTCTTTGGGACTTTTCAGGGAATACCTCACGAACTGAGAAGGAAACAGTTTTAAACTCTGCAGGTAAAAACGTTTCCATAGTGGTCTACTGATTTATTTCCCTCTGGGATGAAGATGTTTCAATACCACTGGAAAAGAACTTTGCAGAATCCTGCACAAATATAAATCATTTCTCTCTAAGGCGACCAACTAGACTCAAAAATCATTGGAGGAAACTCCCTTCAGTGGTTAGGACTCTGAACTTTCATACTGAGAGCCCAGGTCTGATCCCTAGTTGGAAACAACAGTCCCACAAGCTGGAAGACGTGGCCAAAAAAAACCCAGTTTGAATATAAAGTGTGATCCTGGGGTGCATTGATTAAAAGGTAAAAGAGTGTTCCAATACAACCAGCATATTTTTAATTTTCTTTTTTAACCTGAAACTGTGTTGCTTTCTGGAAATTGGAAAATAATTATGTGATAGCTAAGTAGTGCTTTTGTGCAAGGCTACTGTTTCAGAATAGGTATTTAGAATTCATGCCCTTCTGGACTAGGGGGAAATCTATTGTTTTAGATGCTATGTGCTCTTAATCCATCTACTCATAGAGTTACAGATTTGCAGGCTATTAAAATAGATTGAACTTTAGGAAGCGATTTAGGCTTTCCAGGTGGTGCAGTGGTAAAGAATCTGCCTGCCAACGCAGGAGACGCAGGAGACACAAGTTCAGTCCCTGGGTCAGTAAAATCACCCAGAGGAGGAAACGGCAACTCACTCCAGGATTCTTGCCTGTGAATCCCACTGACAGAGGAGCCTGATGAGCTATAGGCCATGATGGGGTCACACAGAGTCAGACACATTTGCATGACTGAGCACACGCACACATAGGTTCTTTTCGTAGATCACAAAATCAGTAGGAAAGATGATGATGGGACATCACAGCATGTCTTATAATACTTAACTGGTCTTATAACTTGTGAGCATGCGTGCATACTTCGTTGCTCGCTGTGTACGACTCTGCGACCCCATGGACTGTAGCCCACCAGGCTCCTCTAAGGGGATTCTGCAGGCAAGAATACTGGAGTGGGCTGTCATTTCCTTCTCCAGGGCATCTCCCCAACCCAGGGATCAAACCCAGGTCTCCTGCACTGCAAGCAGATTCTTTACCAGTTGGGCTACTAGAAAAGCCCACAAATTATAAGAAGAGGAAGCAATTATGATAACTCTGGCAAAGTGAGAGGGCAATAATGTGTCCTTTCTAGCTTGTATATTACAGCTGTGCAAAAACGCTAGTAGGTATTTGAACTTATGGCACAGCTAGTGGACGTTGAAGGACATGCCTGGTCATCTTTCTCCAATCCACTTAAATTGGGAATTACGTAAACCATGTGAATCACCCAGAAAGACATACTGATTGAACAGAGCATTGGGCAAGGACAGATATTGAAGAAGCAATAGTTTGAGAATCAGGAAAAAAGATCATGCAAGAAGGAATGAGGAAAGAAGGAGGACCAAAAGAGATGATTTTCATGACAGATAAGAGTTTTCATAAGAACTAGTTGGGCAACATGGTCAAACCCTACGAAATGGTCAGGAAAGAAGAGAGTTGAAGATAACACCCACATTTTGGCAAAAATCAGAACTGGAATGTTGGAGATTCTGATCAGGCTGATTGTGCTGAGCTCAGAAGCTCTGGGGAGAGAGACGATCTGGGGCAAAGGCAGTTGAGTGGAAGGTGGCAGAGATGGCAGGGGAAGCAAAGACCCAGCGGCCTGAGGCATCCCATGCAGGGCACAGCAGACGTGGGCCCTGGAGCGAGCCACTGGAGCCAAGCCTGGGAGGTCTCTGCAAGGATTTGTTCTTTATTTAAGGGCATGTTTTGTTCCCATGCCAGGAATCCTCAAACCATCCCCAGGAGGCAGATGACAACATCTAAGCACACTCTTATTCTTCTGCTGAAGATCACTTGGCAAGCAGAGAAGGTATTTATCCTCTGCTCAGTCAAGGCTCCTGTGGTTTGCAGAGCTGACAGTTACTTCTTCAGAATAATTACTATGACATCCTGCCTGGTGACCTTATGTTTATGAACAGATCGCCATAGGTTAGGATATCTTGCAACAGTTTTGGGGGAACACTCCCCTGTCCCCGCACTGTACATCATGCCTCCTTCCCTCTGTGATGAAGCTGTCTTCCCTATTCCGCAGTGCAGTGGAGAATGAATTAGCAGATGACAGATACGAACAATCTTTCGATAGAGCAGCTTCAAGGAGATTGTGTGGGTTTAAAATCAAACTGCGGTAGGTAAATAAGGAAGTGGAGGTGGTTAGTCAAACAGCTATTTCTAAAAATATCAAGAGAAAAGAAGAGAATGAGAATAAACCTTGAAAAGGAAAGAGGTTAAAGAAGTCTTTTTTGCTGTTGTTCATGTAGTTTTTTAAAACATTTTTGCAAGAAAAAATTTCTAACATACACGAAGTAAGAAGAAGTAAAATGAACCATCAAACTTCAAAGTAAATAATTATCAGTAATTATACTGTCATAGTTATTGTATTTTTCCCTTCTCATTTTTGAATTATTTTATGACAAATCCCAGATATGCTATTTAATTGCCACATTCTTCACTCAAAATAAGTATTTTTCCTTTATAAATCACTTCAGTTGCTCAGTTGTGTCCGACTCTTTGAGACCCCATGGACTGCGGCACACCAGGCCTCCCTGTCCATCACCATCTCCTGGAGCTTTCTCAAACTCATGTCCATTGAGTCAGTGATGCCATCCAACCATCTCATCCTCTTCCATCCCCTTCTCCTCCTGCTTTCAGTCTTTCCCAGCATCAGGGTCTTTTCCATTGTCAGTTCTTTGCATCACGTGGCCAAAGTTTTGGAGTTTCAGCTTCAGCATCAGTCCTTCCAATGAATATTCAGGACTGATTTCCTTTAGGATGGACTGGTTGGATCTCCTCGAAGTCAAGGGATTCTCAAGAGTCTTCTCCAACACTCAGTTCAAAAGCATCAATTCTTTGGTGCTCAGCCTTCTTTTTGGTCCAACTCTCACATCCATACATGACTACTGGAAAAACCACAGCTTTGACTATATGGATATATGGATCTTTGTTGGCAAAGTAATGTCTCTGCTTTTTAATATGCTGTCTAGGTTGGTCAGAGCTTTTCTTCCAAGGAGCAAGCAGTTTTTAATTTGATGGCTGTGGTCACCATCTATAGTGATTTTGGAGCCCAAGAAAATAAAGTCTGTCACTGTTTCCATTGTTTCCCCATCTATTTGCCATGAAGTGATGGGACCAGATGCCGTGATCTTAGCTTTTTGAATTCTGAGTTTTAAGCCAGCGTTTTCACTCTCCTCTTTTACCTTCATCAAGAGACTCTTGATTCCTCTTTGTTTTCTACCATAAGGGTGGTGTCATCTGTATATCTGAGGTTATTGATATTTCTCCTGGAAATCTTGATTCAAGCTTGTGCTTCATCCAGTCCTGCATTTCACATGCTGTACTCCGCATATAAGTTAAGCAAGCAGGGTGACAATATACAGCCTTGACGTACTCCTTTCCTGATTTGGAACCTGTCCATTATTCCATGTCTAGTTCTAAATGTTGTTACTTGATCTGCATACAGGTTTCTCAGCAGGCAGGTGAGATGGTCTGGTATTCCCAACTCTTTAAGAATTTTCCACAGTTTATTGTGATCCACACAGTCAAAGGCTTTAGTGTAGTCAATGAAGCAGAAGTTTTTCTGGAATTATCTTGCATTTTCTCTGATCCAGTGGATGTTGGCAATTAGATCTCTGGTTCCTCTGCCTTTCCTAAATCCAATTTGTACATCCGGAAATTCTCAGTTCATGCACTGTTGAAGCCTGGCTTGGAGAATTTTGAGCATTACTTTGCTAGAGTGTGAAATGAGTGCAACCGTGCAGTAGTTAGGACCTACTTTGTAGCCTAGCTGGTAAAGAATCCGCCTGCAATGCAGGAGACCCTGGTTCAATTCCTGGGTGAGGAAGATTCCCTGGAGAAGGGACAGGCTACCCACTTCAGTATTATTGGGCTTCCCTGTTGGCTCAGAGGATAAAGAGTCTGCCTGCAATGCAGGAGACCTGGGTTTGATCCCTGGGTTGGGAAGATCCCCTGAAGAAGGGCATGGCAATCCGCTCCAGTGTTCTTGCCTGAGAAATCCCCATGGAAAGAGGAGCCTGGTGGGCTACAGTCCATGGGGTCACAAAGAGTTGGACATGGCTGGGCGACTAAGCATTCACTTTCATTGGCAGTAATTTGAACATTCTTTGGCGTTGCCTTTCTTATTTCTCCTTGCTATTCTTTGGAACTCTGCCATCAGATGGGTATATCTTTCCTTTTCTCCTTTGCCTTTTCCTTCTCTTCTTTTCTCAGCTGTTTGTAAGGCTTCTTCAGACAACCGTTTTACCTTTTTGCACTCCTTTTCCTTAGAGTTGGCTTTGATCCCTGCCTCCTGTACAATGTCATGAACCTCCGTCCATAGTTCTTCAGGCACTCTGTCTGTCAGAACTAATTCCTTGAATCTATTTGTCACTTCCACTGTATGATTCGTAAGGGATTTGATTTAGGTCATACCTGAATTGCCTACTGGTTTTCCCTGCTTTCTGGAATTTAAGTCTGAATTTGGCAATAAGGAGTTTATAATCTGAGCCAGACAGCTCCCAGTCTTGTTTTTGCTCACTGTATAGAGCTTCTCCATCTTTGGCTGCAAAGATTATAATCAATCTGATTTCGGTGCTGACCATCTGCTGATGTCCATGTGTAGAGTCTTCTCTTGTGTTGTTGGAAGAGGGTGTTTGCTATGACCAGTGCCTTCTCTTGGCAAAACTCCATTAGCCTTTGCACTGCTTCATTTTGTACTCCAAGATCAAACTTGTCTGTTACTCCAGGTATCTCTTGACTTCCTACTTATGCATTTCAGTCCCCTATAATGAAAAGGACATCTTTTGGGGGTGTTAGTTCTAGAAGGTCTTGTAGGTCCTCATAGAACGGTTCAGCTTCAGCGTCTTCAGTGTTACTGGTTGGGGCATAGACTTAGATTACTGTGATATTGAATGGTTTGCCTTGGAAATGAACAGAGATCATTCTGTCGTTTTTGAGATTGCACCCAAGTACTGCATTTCAGACTTTTTTGTTGACCATGATGGCAACTCCATTTCTTCTAAAGGATGCCCACAGTAGTAGATATGTTGGTCATCTGAATTGAATTCACCGATTCCAGTCCATTTTAGTTCACTGATTCCTAAAATGTTGATGTTCACTCTTACCGTCTACTGTTTAACCACTTCCAGTTTGCCTTGATCCATGGACCTAACATTCCAGGTTCCTATGCAATGTTGCTCTTTACAGCATCGGACTTTGCTTCCATCACCAGTCACATCCACAACGGGGTGTTGTTTCCACTTTGGCTCAGCCTCTTCATTCTTTCTGGAGCTAGTTCTCTGCTTTTCTCCAATATCAACAAAGAAATATGACTTGTGTATTTGCAAACATTTGTTATATAATGTTTTAAATTAGTTACTGAGGAGAAAAGACAAAGCATAAACAATGAAATATTAAGTTGTTAGAGAATGATTAGAATATGGACATTTAATATTTTTGGTATTTCATATTTTTTCACTATTTCAAAAGTAATTGACAAATGAAGTCTAGATTACTAAATATATAAGGTTGTGCTAAAAATGCAGCTTTAATCAGAATTATTATGAACATGTGCTTTTGTTTACTTATCAGATACTCATAATAAAAATTGAAATAAAGTTGGAAATTAGAGAAAAATCACTGCTTATGTATGTATTTTCATATCCATTTTTCAATGGATTTTTATTTGAGGGGGAGACTCACCATAGTACAAGTTTAAGTAAGTTTTTAATTTAAGAACATGTAAAATTAAAATTTCCATTTCATTGTATAAATTTTATAACCATATTGTATTTAATTATTACCTTATTGAGGTTGCTTCTGGATTCACACTGTTACAAATAATGGTAGATACATTTTTAAGTTAAATTTACTTTATGAAAATATAGATATAATTTTCTTTGGATACTTATGAATCAAAGGGTATGAACATAACTGTTGGAGGTCTTCCTCCAGTAAGTCTCAAAGAGGTTTCTGTTTCCATAAGCAATGTCTGAGAATGTCTGTTTTAACACATCTATTCAGCATCACTAATAGATAACAGATAGCAAATTTTCTAGACCAAAAATGATATTTTAAGGAATTCCGTGGATGTCCAGTGGCTAGGACTCCACGTCTTCACTGCCAGGGGCCAAGTTTCCACCCTTGGTCAGGGAACTAAGATCCCACAAGCCATGCAGCGCAGCACCCCCCAAAATTATATTTTAAAAACAAGAAGGCTAACATTTACTAAACACTTCTCTGCAAGTCCTGCTGAGCACTTGATAAACAATCCTAAAATATTCCTTGTTTCTCTCACAACCTAATAGAGAAATTAAAGTATCTAGCCCCCAAGCTGACAACTATTAATTGAAGAAGCCCCTGCTGTGTGCTGGGCACTATGCTAGGTGCTATTGACAGAAAAATGTCTTTCATTCTAGACCAGAGAAATACCAGAAGCCAAAACTTATCAATAAACCACTACAATATTGTAAAGTAATTAGCCTCCAATTAAAATAAATAAATTTTAAAAATAATAAAATATCCATTAACAGGGGAAAAAATAAATTTAAAAAATATATAAGATCTTTTTCAAATAGTAGGAGGTGCTTTGCAGAGAATAAAACAAAGTGATATGCTGTGCAGTGACAGAGAGCGAGCTCTGGGGGGCTGTTTGGACTGGAAGAGCAAGGTAAGGACTTTTTAAGGAGGCATCGGTTCAGTTGAGACCTCAAAGGAGAGAAAAAGGTCATTTGAAAATCTCAGAGAAATGCATTCCAAGAAGAAGAAGCAAAATGTGCAAAGCCCTTGAGGCACAAAAAATAGGAGAATACCAGAATGCAGTGGAAGCAGAAAAAAGGCTAGCAAGTTCAGAGGCGAGGGCTGAAGCCAAACAGAGTAGGGCCTTGAGGGAACGTCTGGGTTTGCTTGTGGATGCCGGGGGAGGGCTTCATGGAGGAGAGCAATATGATCTGATTTATGCTTTACGTCTACAGGGCTGGCGTCTGTGTAAGCAGCAAAGAGCAGAGTGGCCAGAACGGAGGCAGAATGGCATGTTGAGATGTTACTGCGGTCGTTCAGGGGCGACATGCCGATGACTTGCACAGGTTGCACGAACAATGTGTTAGGGAAAGAGGAATCGCGTGTGAGGTCTCATCCTTGGTGCGAGCGGTTGGGTGGGGCTGTCTGCTGAACCAGGGAAAGCCAACGACAGAGAGGCCTACAGAGCCTGACTGGTCGTTCTGATCACACTCAAGTTTAAGGGGCCTACTAGACATCCACGTGGCAAAGCTGCAAAGACGGCTGGGCAAGAAAGGCTGTGGTCCTGGGGAGAGGCCTCAACTGGGGAATAAAAATTGAGTGTCTTCAATATGCAGGTGGCCGTTGAAGCTGAAATCCTGGATGAAATAAACTAGAAAGTGTAGCTAGAGGGAAAACGGGCCAAGAGTATATTTGTAGAGGACTCCATCCTTATAAGGCCTGGGAAAGGAGCCAGCAACTGAGGCTAACACGAGATAGGAGGCACACTTCAAGGAAAACTCAGGAGTGTGGCATCCTTGAAGTCAACGGAAGTATTCAGTTCAGTTCAGTCGCTCAGTCATGTCCAACTCTTTGTGACCCCATGAATCGAAGCCCGCCAGGCCTCCCTGTCCATCACCATCTCCCAGAGGTCACTCAGACTCACGTCCATCAAGTCTGTGATGCCATCCAGCCATCTCATCCTCAGTCGTCTCCTTCTCCTCCTGCCCTCAATCCATCCCAGCATCAGAGTCTTTTCCAATGAGTCAACTCTTTGCATGAGGTGGCCAAAGTACTGGAGTTTCAGCTTCAGCATCATTCCTTCCAAAGAACACCCAGGGTTGATCTCCTTCAGAATGGACTGGTTGGATCTCCTTGCAGTCGAAGGGACTCTCAAGAGTCTTCTCCAACACCACAGTTCAAAAGCATCAATTCTTCGGCGCTCAGCCTTCTTCACAGTCTAACTCTCACATCCATACATGACCACAGGAAAAACCATAGGAAGTATTAAAAAAAAAAAAAAAAGAGTGATGTTCCTATGATCTTTCACCTAATAATCTGATTTAATTTGTGAGAACAGGATGGAGTTTGGCTAATTCTCTGCCCAGGTCATTTCAATACAAGTCTATGGTTTTGCTTCCTGTCCTGGGAGAGCAAAGGAAATTATATGAAGTATTGATTCAGAAGTCTTTTCAAAAAGGGTCTTATCTGAAATCTAGATGTGCCCGAAGTTTCGACACCTAACAAAGAAGTTTGAAAATGAATTGTTTCTCCTAAAGATTCAATGAGTTGACACAAAGTCAAATTCATGCACTACTTGGTTTATACAAAAAGCATCTTTTCAACTAACAAAGCTATTAGAGCTTTATTTTACCTAAGAGTGTAGAAATTTAATACACTGGTAGCAGTAGGTGGTATTCTGATGTATATAGAAATAGCTTTGCCCCAGTTGTAAAAGAACATGTTTTATAATTAAAACTCTGGAATAACAAAGATGCTGGTGAAACACACAATATGGGCAAGAGATATCCCGCTTCCTGAGAAAATGAAGGTTTCTAACAAAGTGCACTTGAAGACATTGGGGATGTGAGTGTAGCTTGATACGTGTTTATTTTTTTTTTCACTTTGGCACATAAGCAACTATTCTTTAAAAAGGTCTGCCTCTTGTGAAAGAGGAAAGTTACATACAGTATAAACACATGGAAACTCTAAATTGTGCTTTCTTTTTTCCTCTCTTCTTTTTAATGTTTTGAAAATTTCTGTTCCAGGGATTAAAGCTTGTGATGCATATTCCATTAACTCCTTGAGAAAGAAGTAACATAAATAAGTTTACATCCAAATAAGAGATATTTAGGAATTTCTGAAGAATATAGTTTCACTTTGTAATTCAACACAGATATTATTTAAAAGGACATTTAGTAGTTTTATGGGTTAAATTGTGTCTCTCCCTGCCTCAGAAAGAAATATTGGAGCCTTAACCCTAGTACCTCGGAATGTGACCTTGTTTGGAAATCAGGTGGTTTACAGACATGATTAGTTAAGATGAGGCCATACTGCGGTAGTGCGTGCCTGTTCAGTCACTTCAATTGTGTCCCACTGTCTGCGACCCCATGGACTGCAGCCCGCCAGACTCCTCTGTGCATGGGCGTCTCCAGGCAAGAATACTGGAGTGGGTTGCCGTTTCCTCCTCCAGGGATCTTCCCAACCTAGGGATTCAACCTTCGTCTCCTGCACTGCAGGCAGATTCTTTACCGCTGAGCCATCAGGGAAGCCCAAACTGGACTAGGGTGGGCCCCTAATCCAACATGACTTATTTAAAGGGGAAATTTGGGTACAGACACACAGGGGAACACTAACAGGGTTAGAGTTCAGCCGCCATGAGTCAAGGAACTACCAGCAGCTGCAAGAGGCACCTGGGACAGATCTTTCCCTAGTGCTTTCAGAGTCCCTGACCTTGGACTTGGGACTTCCATCCTCTAAGACTCTGTGAGACAATAAAGTGCTACTGAAGCCACTCAGTTTGCGGGGACTGAGTTAACAGAAGCCCTAGCAAACTAATAGAGCTGGAAAACTGCTTTAGGAATCTCCTTCATTCAAGGGATGTGTCGAAGGCTAGGCTTGCAGCTCTGGAGGAGCAGAGCTGGACAGCACCCCGCATGCCTACAGAGATGAGCTAATGCGCTTAAGAGCTGAAAATCTGCCCTTGAAAAAGACCTGGGAACCCTGACCTCTTTGGGATTCAAGTTTATAAAAACCTGCAAACTGTGAAAGGTAAGGAGAAGCCGCTCAGTCGTGTCCGACTCTTTGCGACCCCACGGACTGTAGCCCGCCAGGCTCCTCCGTCCATGGGATTCTCCAGGCGAGAACACTGGAGTGGGGTGCCATTGCCTTCTCCAGAGGATCTTCCCGACCCAGGGATCAAACCCAGGTCTCCCGCATTGGAGGCAGACGCTTTACTGTCTGAGCCAACTGTGTACATGTGACTAAAACCGGAATGGGCTATGGAAGTGATAACGCTGCCAGGGCAAGGCTGATGAAGTCTGGGCCATGGGCTGCCCAGAGCATGAAGGTCAAACAGCCCGGTGCTGCAGAAACCTCTTGCAGACACACATGTGAGGAGTGTTGGTGGGGGTGGGACAGAGAGTTCTCTAGTAGGGGGACAGCCCCGAGCAAGGTTAATGCCTCCTTTTCCGAAGAGCATCACCGTCCATGTGAGTTGAAGGAGGTCTGCACTAACACCAGGGGACCATCAGGGCTCAAGCCGAAAGGCCTGGCCAGCTGACAGTACCCCCAGGAAAGTGGGGTCCCCAACCCCCGCTCCCATGGCAGGTCTCCCCTTTCTGCTCTGGGAGCCGGAGCGCTGGAAAGACACAGAAGCAGAAACCTCAGAGGTGCGTCACCTTTGGAATTTGCCCACGAGGAATGTCTGATTTTCTGCTCTGTCAGCAAGCAATGCCCAAGGAGTAATTTCTGAATAAATGTAGGCATCTGAAGAATACAGATGATCTGAAGAAATATCTGGAAAGAAAGAATCTATCAACACAGATCAAACTTTCTGCAAGTCTATCAGGTAAGATCAGAGCATCAAAGATTTAAACATTATTATAAATGTTTCCCAACTCACATGCAAATCTGGATATAGCCAGCTTATTGGTATACCTTGAAAGTCAATTTACTGCCATTTATAACATACAAAATGATTTCAAGCACAATGGCATCTTTTACAAAATACATATGGTAACCTTATGGTTATCACAACTATTTTGTAATTACTCAGTAAATTTATGTGAAAAACAGGTAAATGAAAACTTGGCAAAAACACTGAAGGTTTACTCACTGGCACAGTGGAAAAGGCTGTGAAAATGCTTGGGGGTGGCCTGAAGAACTGTTTCTTAAACACCACAAGATCAGCTGAAAAAATAAACGGAAGAGCCTGTCAGCTCCGACAGCTCTGTGTCTGCACCAAGGGAGGCGCCAGATACTGTGACTTCACACCCTCAGTCCATTCCACAGTTCAGTCCAGTCCAGTCGCTCAGTCGTGTCCGACTCTGCGACCCCATGGACTGCAGCACGCCAGGCCTCCCTGTCCATCACCAACTCCCAGAGTCTACTCAAACTCACGTCCACTGAGTCGGTGATGCCATCCAACCATCTCATCCTCTGTCATCCCCTTCTCCTCCTGCCCTCAATCTTTCCCAGCATCAGGCTCTTTTCAAATGAGTCAGCTCTTTGTATCAGTTGGCCAAAGTATTGGAGTTTCAGCTTCAACATCAGTCCTTCCAAAGAATACCCAGGACTGATCTCCTTTAGGATGGACTTGTTAGATCTCCTTGCTGTCCAAGGGACTCTCAAGAGTCTTGTCTAACAACACTGTTCAAAAGCATCCATTCTTTGGCGCTCAGCTTTCTTTATAGAATATAGATACGCTTTTATTCCACAGTTAATGGACCATTTATCTGCTGGATGGCCACCATCGTTGGAGATGTTGAGGTGGGTGTTTCACACATCACACTCAGAAGACTCAGACACTGCATGGAGCTCACAGCACGATCCACGTGTGTTCTGAAATGAAAAGCCCCAACATGGTTGTTGGAACAGCACGTAGTCACCTCTATGGTGATGCATTTCCAGAAGGCTGGAAAAAAAAGTCCAATGGATATCTGTGTGGCTGAGTCAATGAATTTTTACTAACCATGGCTAACATGTATGGAGCACTTGCCATCAGCAAGGGATGGTGATTAGAGTTTTACCTAGATTATCTCTAAATAACAAGTAGGTAGGCTTGCTCTCTGCATGGACAGGTGAGGAAACTGGAGCTCTGAGGAGTTAAACACCTGACCTTTCATCCCCTGATGAGCGATAGCAGAGTCTGTGTTCACCTCGAGCAGCCAGGCCCTCATGCTTCTCCCCTCTGTGTCACGTCCAGCAGCGGAGGCTGATGGGACCCTCAATAAAAAGATGGCCTTAGTTTTGTCTGCTGGGAAACAGATCTCATCTGAGCATTCGTGTGAGAGTGGCTCTCTCTTGAGCACTCCCCACAAGCCAGGCTACGCTCCTGCTCTTCTTACAAACTCCATTTACTTCTGACATCAACCTCCTGACACATATGATCATCATTCTACACTTGAAGGAACAAGTCTGGATCACTGAGCAACTCATTCAAGGTCACAGAGCCGGAAAAGCATCTCTCAGTTGGACTCTAAAGGCTCTATGTCGTGCTCTAAACTTTATTTTTCATTTGTTTCTGATACCATACCTATAAAACCCTATGAATCATAGTGATGCATAGGAAATGCCTCTTACCTCAAAGCTGGTATTTCTATTTTTCGGTCACAGCAGGCTAAGATAAGCTAAGAAAGTGCTCCTGGTAGTAGTGAATCTGCTCCAGAGTGGTCGGTAAGTAAACAACTAAAAAAAGTCCATCTGAAATGGATTCATTATCTCCTTTTCTGGTTGCACAATGTGCTCCCCTCGTGGCTCAGTGGTAAAGAATCCACCTGCCAAGCAGAAGACCCGGGTTTGATCCCTGGGTCAGGAAGGTCCCCTGGAGGAGGGCATAGGCAACCCGTGCTAATATTCTTTCCTGGAGAAACCCAAGGACAGAGGAGCCCGGGGGGCTAAAGTCCATAGGATCGAAAAGAGTCAGACACCACTGAAGTGACTTAGCAAGCACGCAAGGGCTCTCTCGACTTGGAAACAAAGGCAAAAAAAGCGTGTTCTTTGTTTGTCTAGTATCACTTCACAGAATGATCAGGGCACACGAGAGTTCTCGGGGGGATCGTCCTAGAATGCAGCACAGATGGTGTCCTGATCCCTGGGAGAAAGAGAGGGAAGATGATGAACAGAATCATTCACGCTGTCTGCGAGCTGCAGGCTGGTCTGAGTTGGACTAATACTGGAAACAATTCATTTTTAGTCATTTTGGGGGTCTATAACATCTTACTAGTTGTTACTGATGTTTTTGATTGTTTTCTAAGCATGATAGTATTTCTTTTATACAGATTAGCTTCCAAAAATCTCATGTGAGAGCTAGTATTATAATCTTCAATTTACAGATGAGGGAAAGGAGATTTAAAGAGATTAAATAACTTGCCCTAGTTCATGCTGCTAAGAGTTCAAAAGCCAGGCTCTGAATCTAGAGAATCCAATTCCAAAACCCATTGCAATTAACCACAACATTTGTTGCCCTTAAATTCCGCTCTGCTGGGGATCCAGTCTTGTTTCATGCCCTACCCACCTTTCAAGTGAGACTGTGCGTATCTGTTCTGTCTTGTGTCTGTTTTCCACTGAGAAGGGAAAAGTGAATGACGCAACAGTGGGAAGTGAAAAAGAATGCACATCTGGCATTTTAAAAAATGTGATAAAATCCGCATGAAATATATCATTTCATCATTGCTGACAGTTCAGTGGCGTCAGGCCTATCCACATGGCTGTGTAACTGTCACCCACGTCTCTCGTTTCATTGCATTTGACTTTAAAGTACATTTATCCAGCAGTATCTATATGAGCTCTAGTTGCATCTCTGCTCTGAGCCAGGCTCTGCAACGGCCAAGCCTGGCCCACTCCACATTCTCAAATTCTGCACCACCGCCCCTGCCTTGGAGGCTGGCAGCCCGCCCCAGCGAGTCCTGTTCTTGTGTTTGGTCCCCAAACCTCAGCAGTTTGGAGAAAACGCAGGGTTGGGGCGAGGGGTTGACAGCGTCACAGGACAGCCCCCAGGCCACCATCCCTCACACAAGTATGGATAAGCACGTCTTCCTTCACATAGTGCTGTGGAGGCATGACCACAAAGCTTGCATTTACGTCCTTTTCCGCCACAGTTGCTGTGGGAAATCGGATGTACTGAATATTTCTAGTGCCTGAGCCCCCAGCCTCCATTTGGGAAAGAGGCTTTCTTTTTACTTTATTGTACTGACAGCATGGGCTTCCCCGTGACTCAGCTGGTAAAGAATCTGCCTGCAATATGGGAGACCTGGGTTCAATCCCTGGGTTGGGAAGATCCCCTGGAGAAGGGAAAGGCTACCCTCTCCAGTATTCTGGCCTGGAAAGTTCCATGGACTGTATAGTCCATGGGGTCGCAGAGAGTTGAACACGACTGAGCGACTTTCACTCACTCACACGTTGACAGCATGATAGATAATTCATATACAGTAAAATAATTAGAAGTAATGTCATAAGAAAAATAAATATTGGTGATGCTTCTGCCACTTTTAGATGGTAAAGCGTTTGCCTACAAGGCAGGACACCCGGAGTCAATCCCTGGGTGGGGAAGAGCCCCTGGAGAAGGAGCCCCACTCCAGTATTCTTGCCTGGGAGATCCCATGGACGGAGGAGCCTGGTGGCTATAGTCTGTGGGGTCACAGGGTCGGACGCGACCGGGCGACTTCACTGTCACTGTCACCGCCACTTCCATGGAGCATGGCTCTGGAGCTGGAGGAACTCCCCTCTGCCGACCTTTCGTGCGCCTAAGTGTAGAGCAGCATCGAGAGATGGATATCTGTGTGTGTGCAGATGTGCACACAGGTTCACACACGCATCGTACGTGCACGCACATACGGGCCTGCACGTGTCTGTATTATGAGGAGGAGGAGGGAAGACGGCACTAGATTGTTCTCCATTAGAAATTGAGGCGAAAGTGAGGCCCGAGGGAGGCTGCAGGGACACGGGACCGCAGTCCAGGGGAATGTGGGGTCCTGGAGGAAGGAGCGGGGAGGGGGACCTGGGCGGTGAAATTCTACACTGTGTGAGGTGAAAACCTCACTTCTGTTCCCTCTGTAAAATCAGCTTGCATTGGTCAGCAATAGTTGGATTTTCTATTTTCAAGGATGTATACATGAGGAGAAGAATTGATGCCTCTAAACTGTGGTGTTGGAGAAGACTCTTCAGAGTCCCTTGGACTGCAAAAAGATCGGACCAGTCAATCTTAAAGGAAATCAGTCCTGAATATTCACTGGAAGGACTGATGCTGAAGCTGAAACTCCAGTACTTTGGTCACCTCATGTGAAGAGCCAACTCATTGGAAAAGACCCTGATGATGGGAGGGATTGGGGGCAGGAGGAGAAGGGGACGACGGAGGATGAGATGGCTGGATGGCATCACCGACTCGATGGACATGAACTTGGGCAAGCTTTGGGGGACTGTGATGGACAGGGAGGCCTGGCGTGCTGCAGTCCACGGGGTCGAGAAGAGTCCGACACGAATTAGTGACTGAACAACATGCATCAGGAGCGACATGGGAAGAGACATAGTGCAAAACTCTGCTTCACTACTGGGTCCTAAAGGAGCCAGGTGGCTTCCCCAAGAGAGCTGTAAATAAGACAGCCTGTACACGAGAAGCACACCCGGCCAACCATTGCGGAGGGTGGGGGGAGGGGTGGTGTATTTAACAAAAAATTGTTTTGAAATTCTATGTTCATACACAGGTCTCAAAGCCAGAAGGCATCATTCTTCCTGCCAGAACTTTTTGAGAATAGTCTTCAGATAACAAAGCGTTGAAAGCTTTGGCAGACTTGAAACTTTTGCAAAGTAGAAACTCAGGTGGAGTGAATGGATGGAGAGAAAGACTAGTGACCGAGGGTTGGAGAGCCCTGCTCTGGGAGGCTGTGCTGGGCTCGGCCAGGCAAGCCAGGAGCACTCTTCTAAAAGGAGGTCCCAGAGCAACACCGTCTCTAAGACCTCGGAGATGTCCAAAGCCCAGAGGCGAGTGGCCAAGACCTGCAGATGCCTGGGGCTGGCGGCCTGGGTGGCAGAGGTGGCAGCCGCAGCTCCCGTGGGGGCCCGTGTGCAGGGGGCAGGGCTGTGCTGGGCTCAGTCTCTCCAGTGAGCCTGCAGGACCCTGTCGGCTGAGGGCAGGGCTGTGCTGGGCTCAGTGTCGGCTGAGGGCTGGGATGTCTTTGGAGCCTCCTTCCAGGTGTCGCTCCTTGTAAGTGTGTTGGACGTTAGTCGCTCAGTCGTGTCTGACTCTTGGTGACCCCATGGACTGTAGCCCACCAGGCTCCTCTGTCGATGAGATTCTCCAGGCAAAGATACTGGAGTGGGTTGCCATTTCCTTCTCCAGGGGATCTTCCTGACCCAGGGATTGAACCCCGGGTCTCCTGCATTGCAGGCAGATTCTTTACCAGCTGAGCCACCAGGGAAGCAAGTCCTCAATAGTGAGGCCACCATGCTCCTCTGCAGAATGTAACTCCATCAGGCATCCTCGTGATGCAATTTCCTCCCTGCCTCCCCACCCCCCACCCCACACTCCTGCAGAAGGACCACCAGACCTCAGGGTGTCACACATGTGAAGGAAGTTGTGTGATCCTCTATTTGTGGAACGAGAACCTTTCAGTATCAGAGCCTCAGCATTCTCTCATCTCGTGCCATCAAACAGGTTGTTAGAAATCCTAGATGAGAAGTGACGCTGCCACCTTTGTTGACATTTTTAAGCGCTATTTATCTCACAGTGAAAGCAGGCATCCCGGACTGAGAAAGAATGGGGAAGAAAGGGGGAGAAACAGGTTAAATATCTTGTAGATTTTTACCAAGTGGGGTAAAGGAACCTCTTGAAGTCTTCAGTAGCAGCATATTGCTGGGGGCAATGTGGATAGAAATGTGGAAATACTTTCTGATGGACCTTCTTCTATGAAACCAGCTTTCTTCATGTGCATTTTATCTGCTACCATGACTCTGGGGAAGGGTCCTGGTGAATGTCGGCTCCAGAAGAAAAGAGAGTATATAAGACAGGGTCCTGTTGTACAGGAAGAAGGGCCAGCCTATCTTTCTGGCCAGTGGAAAGAGGTGGAGGGGAGGGAAAGTTAGAAAAGAGGTCGGCTACCCACGTCTTCATCTCCCCCATCTGCCTGCGGGGTCAAATCTGGGTGATGAAGGGGAAGCAAGGACCGCAGGCACCAGGTCAGAGGAGAGAGGCCGATCCCGTGGTTTTTGCGGTGAAAGGGGCTTCCCTTATACGCTGCATCCTTTTATTCATTTGCTTGTTTATTCGCGGCTGCGGGGTCTTCCTCGCTGTGAACCATTTCTCTCTCGTTGCGAAGCACACACTCCAGGCGCACAGCCTTCAGGCTCAGCTGCCCGGGGGCATGTGGGATCCTCCAAGACCAGGGATCCAACCCTGCCCCCTGCAGGTGCAGGTAGATTCCTGACCCCCGGGGCACCAGGAAGCCCCTCTGCTTCCTTTGGAAACAACATTCACCCGGGCGCCCCAGGGCTGTAGGGGACAACAGGGCTTTGCCGTCAGGCGACGGCGGGGGTGAGGTCGCCTGTGGACGCCGCCGCCAGGGACCAGAGGAGACAGGCTCCTGCAGACCCAGAGCGAGGCCAGGGCCGGGGACCTCTTACAGGCCCAGGGCGGCGCCAGTCACCAGGCCTGACCTCTGTGTGGGCTGGTGTGGAGCTAGAGAGAGGAAACCTTACGAAAATGAACTGCCTCAACCAGCAGGACTGAGATGCTCTCTAGGTGCGAGTTTGAGTTTTCAGCGGCCCTGGCGCCGCGGCTGGGAGGACTGCGGATGGGAGTGGGCCCGGCGTGGGGGAGGCGGAGGTGAGCCTCAGTAAATAAAGAGCTGCCTCCTCTTTGCACACAAGGGCAGCGCACACATCCCTCAGCAGGGACCCTTCCAACACCCACCCACTGCGCTGGCTTCAGGTCTAGGACAAAGTTCATTCCCCTCGAAGGCTCCCCCTGACTAATTCCATCCCACACGCGTGCGCCAAGCCCCAGCTGTGCACACAGCGCTGGGCAGCGAATGAAAGCTGCCTTCCAGGGGCTCCCGAGGCTGGAAGGGAGACCGAGGTGTCCGGACCGCAGTCCCGAGGGGAGGAGGCCATCGGCGTCAAGACCTGATGTGGGAGCCCGGCGTCCACGAGCAGGCAAGATTTCACAGCTAGGGCTGGAGACGAGGAACAGCCTGGGCTGAGGAACGGTTTCCCCGGGCTCGCAGGCTGGACGGAGGAAGCCGCTGACCTTGTTTATTTCCACACGCAGGGTCACGTAATTCCTGCATCAGTATCATGTTCTCGTCGCTGCTGTAACAAATCACCCCACGCACTCGGCGGCTTAACACAGCAGGGGTAGTATTTGACCTGTCCAGAGGCCGGAAGTCCAAAGTGGGTGACCCAGGTGTCAGCCGGGCTGGTTCTTTCTCGAGGCTCCAGAGGGGCGCCTGTGCCCTGCCTCTGCCTGAGTCTGGAGGCTGCCGCTCCCCTGCCGGAGGGCTCATCCCTCCTCTCTGCTTCCGCCGTCCCATCTCCTCCTTCTGCTCCCAACCGTCGTGTCTTCCTCTTATCAGAACCCCAGTGGTTGCAATGGATAATTGCCTCATTTCACAACGCTTACTGTAACTAAACGTGTAGTCTCTTTTACCAGGTAAGGTAACATTCAGTTTCAGGATACAGGCATCTTTGGAGGGCCACTGTTCTGCCTACAAGAGTATCACTTACGTTACCTCCCTTCTTCTAATTCAGTGTGAATAACTGAGGATCCTATTTGTGAGATTCAAAAGAGAAATTCAAATGTAGCTTAAAAATATAAACATACTAACGCCAATTATGATATCCGTTAAAGTAACGAGGCATTTCAAACTAACAGCTGTCCTTGGAGAAATAAATATAATCCAAATCCTCAATATTTAGCTTTAAATTATTCTTTCCTGCCTCTCAACATTACTTTAACAGTGCTTCTCAAACTGGGGCTACCCAGGTCCCAGCAAGTACACCTGATAACCAGAGGTGACAATAAGCTGCAGGATAAACAATACCCCAGTGCCAATTTTATTAACTGCAATAAGCCAGTTGTAACATTTTATATTAAAAATAAACATGGCTATAATACAGAGTAAGATGGACATTTTGAATAAATCTTGTAAAACATGAAACTCTAAAGAAGTAATGATCTGCTCTGAACTGTGCCTAAGGAATTTCTTCTCTGCTTTAAAGGAATATTTTGATGAAACATCTGAAAAGCACCAGAATAAATTAGAATATTTGTGAAAGTCTTCCCCACAAAAAGATCAAGAAAATAGTATCTCTTGATTACATGTGTTTCTGGCTATGAGTGGTATAAAATATCTTTATTACAAAATTTAGAGATCATTGTACACCAAGAACATCATAACTCACCTATATATAGAACTCAGTGTTGACAAGTTTCTGCTTCAGCATATAACTGAAAACCAGTGTGTAAAAATATACACTAGTTAAATTTTTCATATTTAGAAGAGACCCTCTGCAGTTCACCTGGAGTAGATTTAGTTTTAATTCATACACAATTCTGTTTAAGGTTGTCCTGTGGGTCCCCCACCCAAAACAAGAAACAACAAATTAGAGAAGCCTTGTTCCAGGAAACTAAGTTAACAGACTCACGGGCTTAAAGACACACACACACACACACGGGCTTAAAATGCATTATTTTCGACCACCTCCTATACACCAGACATTACCTCATATAATATGAATATCCTGGGTGTTATCCTCTCTTTACACTCAGGGTCATAGAGATTGAGAAGGGATTCAAAACAGACCATCAAACTCCAAAGTTTGTGATCTTTCTTTTACAGAAAACTCAGCTCAGTTCTTTAGCAAAGCAGGTGAGAGTGAGTTAGTGACTTCTCTATCTTTGGTAACAAAAAGGTTTCCCCCTGCCTCCCCCCCACCGCCCACCCCACAAAGTGTGGAACCTGAGTCGTGTGTTAAACTTGGCTTCCCAGAGTAACTCATTAGCCAGACATCCCAGGGTCTGGGCGTGGAGCTAAATCCAAGACAGCCGTGGGCACAGGAGACTGGCATTTCATCTGTTCACCCTGCTTCCCACCTGGAGCAGGTATGATTCACCTTCCGAAGATTCAGATGACTCTCACTTCTGGGGACCACTGGGATTCCCCTTTCGAATAAAATGGATTTTTATTTTTATTTGCTGCATTTCCCAGGAGCATATCTTGATTCGGGAAGTCTCCCCTCCCCCCTCCTGCTGTTCTAGTAACCACTTCCTCTCCTTTCTCAGGATCTGCCCTCATGGAGATCACGTGAGCCAGTGCTCAGGAAGCTCACAAGAGCGCATGGCAAATACAGATAACCTTCAGGGTGTGTCCTTCTGTGGAGACTCTTGATTATGAGTAAGCCAATTACGATGGCTTATTATTTACAGTGAATTAACATGAATTAAAAAAGTGTACATTTGCTCCTTCACCGTTCCCCACTGCCCAGCATAAAATAAAATAATCCAAGGTAGAATTCCAGATTTTATTAGAGAACGTATCTAAAATACAGTATTTATTAAGTTATGATATATTATTTGAATGGAAATATACTCTGTATCACAACTATAACAATTTTCATAGATAATTCATTTACATCTCTATAGTTCAAAAATCACTAAATCACAGCATAATTAAAATACCATTGCTACAAATATATACGAATTTTAAGTTTTTCTTTATTATACCATCTTGGAATCACAAACATTTATCTGATTTACATTACATAGGATCAAGACTATTTTCAGTTCAGTTCAGTTCAGGTCAGTCGCTCAGTCATGTGTCCGACTCTTTGCAACCCCATGAATCACAGCATGCCAGGCCTCCCTGTCCATCACCATTTTGCCTGATTTATACTACACAGTTCAGTTTACCCCCATATATAGATTTGCACTCAATCAGCCTACCTTCCTATATTTTAAAAATAGCATTTTACTGAACCATCGTGAGTGCTCATTACCCTACATTCTGTGAGCAAAATCTAGGTTCTTATATTCTCTGTCCCATAAAGGCTACTATCATAAGCAAAGCACCAGTCACAGCAAATCTGTCAATCATGACAATTGGCCTAGGTTTTCACATTTTAGTAGTAAGCACATCAGGTGAGAGATGAAGGGTCTAGAAAGCCAGATGCAAAGCAGCGAGGGCCCAGTTCACCAAGGTGGGCTTGTGCTAAGCTAAAGGGAGGCCCAAAGGCTCTCCCCTCGATGCCACCCTGGGGCCGCCTTATTTGGGGAAAACTCTGACTTGTCTGTTTTTCAGCGGCTGAGCCGGACGCCAGTTGGCCAACATCAGGAGTTCAGGCTCACCCTCTGCGTTGAAGTTAAGACTGCGGAATTTCAACATCTAAAAGACAAAATTAAAGATAGAAAGCATCAAAAATACAAGTTTCACTAGAGCATTTAATTATCATGCTTGTGTTAAATCCTGAAATACATTTCCCAGCATTCACAGTCTCAGATGGCAATGTTCAAAATTTAATTTGATTCTCAACAGAGATATAATGACATATAGACTACATATATATACTTTTATACAACAAATTAATTTCTACAGAATAAATACATCTTGCTGTGATTTGAAGGAAATTTACAATGAGCTTCTTTTTTCCTCTTTTAATTACATAATCAAACATCAAAAGTCTATAAAATATTTCAGAGATGTAAAGTAATAATAGCAATTCTAGATCCAAATTAAGGTTTTGTTTTCTGTCCCAGGGAAGATAAACATCAGCATGGGTACAATTAGACAAAGTGACCCCGGGTTTGCAGGATCCGGGGTGGAATGATGCCTGACGTCTCTGCTTCAATTTACAGACGCACAGGATTAAATCTGCGCACGCTGGGATTTCCAGTCCTTATCACTGGGTAGTTCTGATTTCCTTTTAAACTCGTGTGAGTTCCCAGCAGAGCGACGTGACCCAGGCAGCCCTCCCCCAGCTCCCTCCTTCTCTGAGGCTGTTTCTCAAAGTGTCACTTCCCTTTCACTAAGCATGACTTTATCTAAACGAAGAATGGCGGTTTGGGAAGTAAGGCAGCTGCCAGAGAATCAGTAGCCTTGAATCTGATCTCTTTGCCAAACAAAATTCCCTTGGTCACCTCCGAGGAAGTCAATTTCCGTGCCAGTCAACTATTGTTAACACACACAGCCACTGTCATCGCAGCGCGCTGAACAGCACAAACTACTCTCTATAGGAAATATATGTCTGGTCTAAGCTGCTAACGCAACTTGGAGGGACTTTTAATAGATGCTTTTTATCCAAGGGATGACCCTCAACTCTGTTTGAATTCAGGATGTATTCTGATATAAATAAACCACAGTAAGCTCTTAGGTGAGTGAGCCATCGGCAGGAAATTATTACCCATAGCTATGCACCCTTGAATATAAAATCTCTTTGTTCCAGGCTTCAGATTCCTCCTAATGTACAAAAAAAAAAATGCATGCACTGGGTGACAGACACCTTTCTCAGGTAATCTTCTATGTTATCCAACTTGAGAGTAAAAAGAAGCAATTGCCTAAGGTTACGGTTAGCAACAGCAAGTTCTTGCTGGGTGCTAGCTACATCTGTAAGCACTATTGCTGGTGCCAGGAGCAGCAGGAGGATGGAAGCCCAGGTCTGTCTGCTTCCAAAGGTCCAGCCCTTCCGCCTGGACTAAGCGCTCCCCCTGACTTGAGCAAACGGACCTGCTGACTGCTAACGGAGATAGGTTCTTTGAGCACGACCCAGGTCACACTTTCGAGGAGAGGAGGGGTGGTCAGTGAGCCGGGGTAGGTCCAGTAGTCCAAGGCTTTAGGAAGGAGGCTGCTAGGATTGAAGTTAGGGAAGTCAGCACTCTTACCCTGGAACACAAGGGAAAGACACAGGTTAAACAACATCACGTGATCAGAGTGAGGGGGAGGGGGGGACACAGGAGAAGGGGAAACAGAAACATTCAACTTTGAGAGTCAAACATCTTCCTTTTTTTTTTTTTTTTTTTAAAAAAGAGACGTTCCATATTCACCAGAAAACAGAATAAAAGAAATTAACAGAAGACATTCAACAGGGAAACTTAGATTAGCAGATATAAGCAAGAGAACCTATCAATTTCCCCTGTCCATTTGCTCATCTGTCCTCTCAAACAATCCCTTATCTTTTTCATTAAGTCATTAACTAATCTTAGCTGGTATTTAAAGTGAAATTGCTGCCACCAAAATGCTGCGATTTTAGGATGTAGGAACAGGATATGTAGACGGTATCCTCGATGAGGAGGTAATTGTCCTGTTGTACTGTTTCGTGGTTCGACCAGAACTGAAAAGCTGCAATTAGCTCTGGACACTGCACTTTAGAGAAACAGCAGCAATAGCAAAGAGTTGTCCGAAGGGTGACAGGTCGCTGCAGAGAGACAGTTGTCAGGTAAGACTAGTTAAAGGAGACAGAGATAATGAGCTTGGGCGTAGGTGAGAGGCTGCGAGAAAACGGGCTCAAGCGAAGGATGGTTTAGTTGGTTTTTTGGAGATGTAGTTGACATATGTTAGTTTCAGGAATACAATGTAATGATTCAATATTTGAATATATTATCGAATGATCATAATAGTCTAGTGAACATCTCTCAACATTAACAGTTACAGAATTTCCTTTTCTTGTGATAAGAACTTTTAAATCTACTCTTAGCAACTTTCAAAGTGGCAATACAATGTTATTAACTACAGTCACTATAGCATTGATTTTGATTTACTTATAAGTCAATCCTCAAACATCTTTATTTTATAATTGGCAATTTGTACCTTTTGACCCCTTTCATCCATTTTTGGCCTCCCCGCTGCCACTTCTGGCAACCACCATCGATTCCCTGTATTTGTGAGCTAGTTATTTGTTTGTTTTCTTTGCTTACTTGTTTAGATTCCACTAGTTCATCTGGTATTTGTTTTTCTTTATCCGACTTATCTCACTTAGCCTAATACTCTCAAGGCCCATCCATGTCGTCACAAATGGCATGATTTCATTCTCCTGTACAGCTGAGTCCATTTTATCTGTCTCTCTATATCTTGAGCTTAGTCACTTCAATCCTGTCTGACTCTTTTACAAGCCCATGGACTGTAGCCCACCAGGCTCCTCTGTCCATGGGACTGATTCTCCAGGCAAGAATACTGGAGTGGGTTGCCATGCCTTCCTCCAGGGGATCGTCCCAACTCAGGGATCAAACCCACGCCTCCTGCTTTGGCAGGCGGATTCTGCACCCACTGAGCCCCTTGGGGAGCCCCATCTATCTCTATCTACCCATGTTTTCTTTCTCCATGCACTTGTTACTGGATACTTAGGCTCTTTCTGTCTTGGCTATTGTGAATAAAGCCGTAGTGAACATGGTGGTGGGGGTGGTGGTGCCTATATCCTTCTGAATTAGTGTTGTAGGATCAGGTTTATTCTATATGATCAAGGGAGTCAAGCTCAGGGTAACAGGCAAGCCTTCAGAAGATAGATGCTGCTTTGATAAAGCCAGGTTGCTGCTGCTGAAAGCAGTATTTATAAGCAGATGCCCCATGACCTCAGCACAGCTATGCTGTGCAGTAGATGTAAACACGAATTCAAAGAGGTCACAAAGCAGGACCTTACTCATCGTGTTCTCCATTGCATTTCCTAGACTAACAAAGTGACCAGCATATAGTAAGTACTCAAGAAATATCTGCCCTATGAAGAGTGAATAACTGGATCAGGTGGTCCAGCCTCCTTGCAGTCATGGTTTTCTCTGATTCTTACATATGGATGTTCAAATGAAGCAAGATTAAATAAATACAAGTCGGATAATTATACAAGCATTAGGACCAACTTTGGGATAAAGATTAAGTTACATAAACATATGAGCAACATGTTACCTTTATTAAGGGCTCATCTAAGCACCACCCATCAAACCGAGACTGCTCAGCTTGAGCAAAAGAATTTTAAAAAATAAGTTCGGTATAGAAGATAGGTACCCTATGCAGGTGTCAAAAAAATTGAACTGTACCTTTGTTTTAATAGAATCCAGCACGTCAAGGACTTTCTGGAGAGCTGGGTTAGCATCACCAACCTACAGAAAGACACAAAGGACAAGACAGCATGTACAGTTGGCACCACACCGTTTTTTGATTAAGGCAGCTCTAAGGTATAATTTCTCCAAATGGTGAAGCAAAACCCACCACTAGCTACATGCCACCCATCAGACTTAGTCTGATTCCCCTATTTTCACTGACAACCTGCTTCTGGCCCTGCAGTTCACCTGAAATTACCCTTTCAGATGTCACCAGTGACCTCCAACTGCCAAAGTCAACAGCACTGTTCAAATGCTTGCGTTAAGCTTCATGCAGAATTTTGCGCTACTGTCTTCCCTCCTTTGCAAAATCCCCCTTCTTTCGACCTTTCCTTCTGTCCTCCAGCTTCCCAAATCTCCCTTGACTCCTGTATTCCCCATTGATCATTTAATCAGGGTCTTTCCTCCCAGTCTGCAGTTTCTCAGGGTTGCTTGCTGAGTAGTGTTACCCCCTCTCGTCAGGGTTTCCTTGCATGATCTCATAGACACTCACAATAGCTCAGCTGGTAAAGAATCTGCCTGCAATGCAGGAGACCCCGGTGTGATTCCCGGGTCGAGACGTTCCTCTGGAGAAGGGATAGGCTACCCATTCCAGTATTCTTGGGTTTCTCTGGCGGCTGATAAAGAATCTGCTGGTAAAGAATCTGCCAGCAAAGCGGGAGACCTGGGTTCGATCCCTGGGTTGGGAAGATCCCCCATAGAAGGGAAAGGATACCCACTCCAGTATTCTGGCCTGGAGAATCCCAGGGACTGTAGTCAATGGGGTCACAGAGAGTCGGACACGACTGAGCCACTTTCACTTCACTCGTCACTTGTGTGTGTGGCCGGCACCTTGACACAGGATTTCTAGGACCACGAATCTGCAGCCCAGCCCTTTCTCCACTGGGTTTATAACTATCCAGGGGGCAGCTCAGTCGGTGTGTCCCACTCACGCTGCCTGGATTCTGCAACGTGGAGCCACTGTCCTTCACTCCTCCAAAACCTGGTCTTAATTTAGCATCCTCTATCATGGAATAGTACTACCTAGCTTAAGGCTGAATAAGAAAAAAAAAAAAAAAAAGTACTAGCATTTATCCCAAGTATTGCTTTTTCTCATTTCATATTTCATGTGTAAACATCCAAATACTACCTAAGAAATACCTCTGGAATTGTCTTTTTGTCTATATCTCCACTGCGGTTAGCAGATATGCAGGAAAATAACCCCCTAAATACTTCAGAGCCAAAGGCATTTCCTAGGCTTTTTGTAGAAAGTCCTATTTGTCATGCATGTTCTGTCCAGTTCATCTGTTTTGGAAACAGGCGAGGGGGTTGGGGAAAGAATTGGGCCATCAACTAACCTTCAGAAAAACACCCACAACAGCCAGTCCATCAGGCTGTTGCGCTGCTGTTCCAAAGTCCCCGTACTTGGTGTTCCAGTGAACCAGGTGTAGCTGAAGCAGAAGCACAGACAGCAAACGATTATACGTGGTAAGAGCCTATACAGTCATCTTCACAGCTAGAGCTCACGAAAGAAAGTGAAAACGTGGAGAATTACAAATCTAAACTTGTATTTTAATTCTAATTGTCTACGACTTGGCATAATAGCAAGTGATTCCTTCAACAACTCTAAGACAAAGCGTTGCATACCTTTGAGGAACATTTATTGCTAGATTTTACATTAAAACACGATCCTCGAAGTTGAATTCATTTTTACGCAAATGTTGTTCTTAGGACGTCTTAGAGAAAGCTTTGGGGCATTAACAGTAATATCACAAAAAAGGTTATAAGAAGCAAATATCAAGAGCCTTTGTAAAGAAAATGGTTTGAGCTAAATTTAAGTTATGACCAACCTAGATAGCATATTCAACAGCAGAGACATTACTTTGCCAACAAAGGTCCGTCTAGTCAAGGCCATGGTTTTTCCAGTGGTCATGTATGGATGTGAAAGTTGGACTGTGAAGAAGGCTGAGCACCGAAGAATTGATGCTTTTGAACTGTGGTGTTGGAGAAGACTCTTGAGAGTCCCTTCGACTGCAAGGAGATCCAACCAGTCCATTCTGAAGGAGATCAGCCCTGGGATTTCTTTGGAAGGAATGATGCTAAAGCTGAAACTCCAGTACTTTGCCACCTCATGCGAAGAGTTGACTCATTGGAAAAGACTCTGATGCTGGCAGGGATTGGGGGCAGGAGGAGAAGGGGACGACCGAGGATGAGATGGCTGGATGGCATCACGGACTCGATGGACGCGAGTCTGAGTGAACTCCGGGAGTTGGTGATGGACAGGGAGGCCTGGTGTGCTGCGATTCACGGGGTCGCAAAGAGTTGGACATGACTGAGCGACTGAACTGAACTGAACTAAAATTTACAAATTAAGCTTTTGGAAGAAAAAAAAAAGTGTTTCTTACCTCTGCAGCATATTTCTTCCTATCCACAGTATGCTCAGAACCTTGGTCATCAGATGAACCCCAGTGAAAGTGAAATTGAACCAATCTGTAAGTGCCAGGAAGAGGTCCGTCTTTCAGCACTAAAATGAAAAAAAAAAAAAAATACATATAATATTTATGTGGGCTTGCCAGGTGGTGCTAATGGTAAAGAACCCAACTGCCGATGCAGGAGACATAAGAGACGCGGTGTTTTTGCTCAGAGAATCCCGTGGACAGAGGAGCCTGGTGGCACACACACACTTATACACACACAAACTCATCCATATGCACGTGGGATACACACACTACTGAATATCACAATCTTCAATCTTCTTTTATAGTACTAAATTTATGCCTGAGGCAACATTTTCACTGTGTGAAAATTAAATCTAGACTCAGGCTTAGTTTGCAGAGCTGATGGAATCATGGCAACTGTTGGTTCCTTTTTCTTTCCTTTACTTGTACCGACTGGAAGGATGGATGCTTTTCCCATCTGTTTTCTGAGCACAGGACACTTTCCTTCCAGGTTTGTTCGGGAGTCAGAGGTTCAGGTTTCAGAGAGAGGAGATTTTCAGGGGACTACGAATTCCTCTGTGAATCAGTGAGGAGGCGCTGGCAGCCGCCTTCCAACGCTGGGCCATCACACACCTGCAAACTCAGGAACCTCTGCTCTGCCTCGGCCCAGAGAGCGACCTTCAGCCGGCTTCGCCAACCTCTGATGTCACTTCTCACTAGAATCTGTCAAACAATAAGCATGCCAACAAAGGTCTGTCTAGTCAAGGCTATGGTTTTCGCAGTGGTCAGGTATGGATGTGAGAGTTGGACTGTAAAGAAAGCTGAGCACCGAAGAATTGATGCTTTTGAACTGTGGTGTTGGAGAAGACTCTTGAGAGTCCCTTGGATTATAAGATAAAATAAGTCAGTGCTAAAGGAAATCAACCCTGAATATTCATTGGAAGGACTGATGCTGCAGCTGAAACTCCAATACTTTGGCCACCTGATGCGAAGAGCTGACTCACTGGAAAAGACCTTGATGCTGGGAAAGATTGAGGGCAAAAGTAGAGGGCAGCAGAGGATGAGATGGTTAGATATTATCACTGACTCAATGGACATGAATTTGAGCAAACTCTGGGAGATGGCAAAGGACGGGGAAGCCTGGCGTGCTGCAGTCCGCGGGGTCAGAAACAGTCGGACACGATTTAGCAACTGAACAACAAAGTGACATATTTAAAAGCTTTTAAAATTAGGGTAGTTCTACTACTTCAGTTTTATTTCTCTAGAACTAGAAATAGAACCCCTTTTGCCGTAAATGAATTTTATTAGTTTGGGCTTATAATTCTGCAGAGTAATGAGTCCAAGATAACTTCAGCTTTGGCTGAAAACCAAAGGACAAGGTCTTCATGATAAAGTTTGTTTGGACAACTTCACCTAAATATGCTTAACTGGTAGCAGCACACGTTCATCTCTTCAAAGAAAAGATAAAGCTGGCTGGCAGATATCTAGGCGGCTGGACCCTTCTGTGGCTCCTGATACAACCTCTGGCTGACAGCTCTGCCTTACAATAGGCCAGGAAGAAAAAAGAATTTGTTTTAAAAAAAGAGAGAACAAGTTAAAATGGTGTTATAACTATACACAAAAATAAACTCAACATGGATTAAAGATCTAAAAGTAAGACCAGAAACTATAAAACTCCTAGAGGAGAACACAGGCAAAACACTCTCCAACATAAATCACAGCAGGATCTTCTATGACCCACCTCCCAAAATATTGGAAATAAAAGCAAAAATAAACAAATGGGACCTAATTAAAATTAAAAGCTTCTGCACAACAAAGGAAACTATAAGCAAGGTGAAAAGACAGCTTTCAGAATGGGAGAAAATAATAGTAAATGAAGCAACTGACAAAGAATTAATCTCAGAAATATACAAGCAACTCCTGCAGCTCAATTCTAGAAAAATAAACAACCCAGTAAAAAAATGGGCCAAAGAACTAAACAGATATTTCTCCAAAGAAGACATACAGATGGCTAACAAACACAAGAAAAGATGCTCAACATCACTCAATATCAGAGAAATGCAAATCAAAACCACAATCAGGTACCATCTCACACCAGTCAGAATGGCAGTGATCCGAAAGTCTACAAACAATACTTGCTGGAGAGGGTGTGGAGGAAAAGGAACTCTCTTACACTGTTGGTAGGAATGCAAACTAGTACAGCCACTATGGAGAAGAGTGTGGAGATTCCTTAAAAAACTGGAAATAGTACTGCCTTGTGACCCAGCAATCCCACGGCTGGGCATACACACTGAGGAAACCAGAATCGAAAGAGACACATGTACCCCAATGTTCATCACAGCACTGTTTATAATATCCAGGACATGGAAGCAACCTAGATGTCTATCAACAGATAATGGATAAGGAAGCTGTGGTACATATACACACTGGAGTATTACTCAGCCATTAAAAAGAATACATTTGAATCAGTTCTAATGAGGTGGATGAAACTGGAGCCAATTATACTGAGTGAAATAAGCCAGAAAGAAAAGCACCAATACAGTATACTAACAATATATATGGAATTTAGAAAGATGGCAATCATAGCCCTGTATGCGAGATAGCAAAAGAGACACAGATGTATAGAACAGTCTTTTGGACTCTGGGGGAGAGGGCAAGGGTGGGATGATTTGGGAGAATGGCATTGAAACATGTATAATATCATATAAGAAATGAATCGCCAGTCCAGGTTCAATGCATGATACAGGATGCTCGGGGCTGGTGCACTGGGATGACCCAGGGGGATGGGATGGGGAGGGATGTGGGAGGGGGTTCAGGATGGGGAACACGTGTACACCCATGGCGGATTCATGTCGACGGATGGCAAAACCAATACAATAGTGTAAAGTAATTAGCCTCCAATTAAAATAAATAAATTTATATTAAAAAAGAAAAAAGTTCAATAAAAAAATAAATAAATTTTAAAAAATGGTGTTATATTACTGATCTATTAAGAAACATGAATTTGGATGTATTCAGATAAAATCACATCTCTTAAAACTTTAAAAAAATTACTGTAAAAGTGCTTTTATTAAATCTGATAACAAAGAAAGAATTAAATAATTATCCTTATGCCCCCCAAACAGACTTTTTCCAAGATGAAATATAATTCATAACTATATATACCATTAAAAAATACATGTTTATAAAGTTTATAAAGATTTAGAATTAGGCAAGAGTAACATGAGCTTCTATTATATAAGGCTTTCTAATACTAAAACAAACAAACAAAAAGAAATGCCTGAGTGTTCAATGATTAAACACTTTCAGGACTAACCTACTATTACCAGATATCTGTTTAAGCTTCTGTTAAAAGAGACTATGTTACTATGTAGCTGAGAAGTCCACTGTAAACAGTGTATACTCGGTCGCTCAATCATGTCCAGCTCTTTGCGACCCCGTGGACTGTAGCCCACCAGGCTCCCCTGCCGATGGGATTCTCCAGGCAAGAATACTGGAATGGACGGTCATTTCCTTCTCCAGGGGATCTTCCCAATCCAGAGATCAAACCGGTGTCTCTTGGGTCTCCTGCCTTGGCAGGTGGGTTCTTTACCACGAGCACCACCTGGGAAGCCCCTACTGTAATTAGGAAAGGTGTTAGCATGTTAGTCACTCAGTCATGTCTGACTTTTTGTGACCCCATGAACTGTAGCCTGCCAGGTTCCTCTGTCCATGAGATTCTCCAGGCAAGAATGCTGGAGTGGGTTGTCATCTCCTTCTCCAGGGGACGGAATGTCATTTCCAACTCCATATGGGGTTGCAAAGAACAAACATGATTGAGCAACACCACACACTCATAAAGGCAGCGTGCATCTTTCCACTTGAGAAATAGGAAAGATGAGATTCAAGACAGGAAACTCACACAATATTCTGGGTCTACTTCCTCTTTTACTTAATTTGATTGCTCCATGCCATTTTCTAAACTACTCCACTTTAAAAACTCGTTTTTCTAATGAAAAAAAAAAAATAGTTTTAAAGAATAGCAGACATTGCTATTCTTTAAATGCTATTCACGGCATTTTTTCCCCTCTGGAAAAATCCAGCCATCTGTGTGTGTAGAGTCCCTCATCTGTTGTACCACAGAAATGTGTTCCACAAGCGATGGAGATAGAAGAATGGGGTTTTCTACTCCAAGACCCAATGTCCTGTTCAAGACGCCTCCAAACTTCATTTAAGTCCAAACCGCAGAATCAAGAGCCTGAGAAGACTTTACCTTTCATGATCTTCCATTAGTTATACACACTATATATAAAACACAACAGAAGCACTGAATGTAATATTATCATCTGTCCTCATATATATTACTTACATAAATTATGTTACTTGTGAAAGATTCATTTTAGTAATATTGAAATAAATTAGCTACTAATACAAATTAAAAACTATAAATGTAATATTAACATTTTTTCCTTCTTGATCACTTTAACATTACTTAATATAAGATGTGAGGGCTTCCCTGGTGGCTCAGCTGGTAAAGAATCTGCCTGCAATGCGGGAGACACAGGTTCAATCCCTGGGTTGGGAAGATCCCCTGGAGAAGGAAATGGCAACCCATTCCTGTATTCTTCCCTGGAGAATCTCATGCACAGGGGAGCCTGGAGGGCTACCATCCATGGGGTCACAAAGAGTCAGGCATGACTGAGCTACTAACATGCATACACATGATATAAGATGTATCCAAATCAACTACAGACCTTACTGAATGTCAATAATCTCTCCTAAATTCAAAATATAAATAAACTGTTCCCAATAATCCTTAGATTAAAATTTAAGGGATTCCTATTAATGAAGTAAATAGTCTACTAAAAAACACATGTCTAGCAGGTGAATAATCATTTCTATGGAGAATCTGAAACTTAATCTATTCTGGGGTTTTGGCAGTGGTCAGCCATTCTAGGGCTACCTACTAAGGTTAAAAAAGCAAGTGTCAGTAGAGACAAACCTGAGGGAAAGATGCCCATATTCCATTTCTTTTTCAGTAGTGAGATGTTTCGCTGTTACTTTCACTAACATAACCACAATGAAGACAGAGGGGACAGCAGTTTTTAGTTTCAGGTTTATGGCAATTATTTGACCGCTTTTTTTTTTTTTTTTAAGTAACCCTTTGACATGAACACAATTAAATATGGGGTCTAGAATTCTTTAGTCTATCTTACAGAAGCTTAGGGTTTTGCTCACAACTGTTCATGGGTTGGCCCAAGAATTCGAACTCTGTTTTTCAATATTTGCCTCTAACTTTGCAATACAGCAAGAGAGTTTTAAACTCATTAGTAAAAGTTAATAAGTTAGCAGGAGTTAATAATTTGACTACTATTCTTTTCCTCCCAGATAAAGAATGTAATAAAAGATCTCAACAGGGGGAGTTATTTTTTAATAATTTTAAAAACCTAACAGGATTAACATTTTTTCATTAATTTCAGGTGGTTTCTTTTTAAAGGCACTTAGAAGGTTGAGGAGAGCTTTAACCCAAGTTCCTAGTTAAAGCCTATTAACTCCATATTTAAAAAGAATTCTCCCAAGCTTAAACATAACAATAAATTCTACCAGTTCAGTTCATTATACCCAAGTATTTAAGTGTGGGTAGGTTAAGTGTCTGCCTGGAATGAGGGAGACCTGGGTTCGATCCCTGGGTCAGGAAGATCCCCTGGAGAAGGAAATGGCAACCCACTCCAGTACTCTTGCCTGGAGAATCCCATGGAGGGCGGAGCCTGGTAGGCTTCAGTCCATGGGGTCACAAAGAGTCGGACACGACTGAGCGACTTCACTTCACTTCATAAGAGCATTTAGGATCTATCTGAAAATCTGAGCCTATGAAAAGTTCCTGAAGACTAATACCTCCCTGGGTTGCAGGGGAGGGGAGTAAATCAACTGAAGTATTTAAATACAGAAAATAAAGGATATCTTAAAGTATTAACACAGTGAAAATAATTCCTAACAGAGATGATAGACTACAGATTTTAAAAACCTGAATGACCATTATTTTTAGACTTAGAACAGAAAAGTATATCAGTTTTTGAAAGTATGGCATGGGGATGAACACACTAGACATTACCTATGACTGTCATTTAAAGATTCTTATTCAGTTGCCATTTTTAAGTGGTTGCCATTTAGTCTCATTCCAGCAAACTAGGAAGGAGACGACTAGCAAGTAACCTAAACTCTTGAGCATTCCGTTTCTTCATGCTTATTTTAAGTGGGTTTGCCTAGAGTATCTCCACCGTGTGTTCCAACTTGAGAGTCTAGGATCTTAAAAAAAAAAAGTTCAAAGGGTGTTTCTCTGCATGCTATCTTTGGTTGTGTTTTATTTTTGTGTTTTCCCTTAACATCAACATTTAATATATTCATATTCTAGAGAAAAATGCTTCCTTGTTTCATCAAAACACCTGCAAATGCTGAAGAGGTATCAGGCAAAGTCACAAAGGATCTTTCGCCTGTAAAGGGGAACAAGCCTCTCCAGCGCTCGATCCTCTTGCTTTCAGTGTGCCTCCTGCCTGGCTCTCCCAGGCCCTCCTTGTTTCCTGCTTCCTTTTGCTGGGAGTCTCCTCCAAGACGCTGAAATCCTTCAGGCCTCATCCTTCAGGCTCAAACCTTATTCACCCTGAAAAGTCTTTTCTGACTTGCACGGGCCAACTCCAAACCTGCTTTCCATGTTTCCTTGGAACATCTTGTTGCACCCGCCAAAGTGACTGTCAGCACCTTGTCTTCCTACTTGAGGCATCCCCAGCACCGGCTCAGGGAAGGCGAGCGAGGGACCACGGCTCCATCCTGACCTCCGGGTGCCTGGCTTGTCTTACGTAACGGTGGTGCTAGTGAGATTTTTCTTTTCTTTTATAAAAACTAAGTGAATAATACATCTGTCTCTAAAGACATGGACTTGAGCCTCTGTTGGAACCACTTGGTTTTCATCTGTTTCACAATCAAACCCAGCCAGGTGCTTTAGTAATGTGTGTGTTATTCACCAGGAGGAGTAGTTAGAAAAAGGCAGCCAGATCTCATCAGTTACTGCTCATGTAGAAATCCATCAGAACTGGACATATTCATGGTAAAACATATTACTATGTAATAACGTCATATGTAAAATCAGTCCACAGTTTAACATAATAACTGGCATGTTTGGAAAAATATGGAAGTGTTATAAGATTTTAAAATATCATCAAGTGGTAAGAAGTAATTTTAAAGCAATTTAAAAACCAGTCCATTCTGAAGGAGATCAGCCCTGGGTTTCTTTGGAAGGAATAATGCTAATGCTGAAACTCCAGTACTTTGGCCACCTCATGTGAAGAGTTGACTCATTGGAAAAAGACTCTGAGGCTGGGAGGGATTGGGGGCAGGAGGAGAAGGGGATGACAGAGGATGAGATGGCTGGATGGCATCACTGACTCGATGGACGTGAGTCTGAGTGAACTCCGGGATTTGGTGATAGACAGGGAGGCCTGGCGTGCCGCGATTCATGGGGTCGCTAAGAGTCGGACACGACTGAGCGACTAAACTGAACGGAAAACCTTTACTTTTTTTCTCTTTAATAAATCCTATTCACTAGCTACCATGAAAAAACAAAACAAAACAAAAGTTTTCATCAGAGGTGCAGCCAAGTGGTGTGAAGAGCCCACAACAGCAATGGCCATTTACAGAGGAATCTTAGGTGCCAGGCACTGGGCTTTATATATCTGTCCCATTTAATCCTTCTGCTGTAACAGATACTCCAATTTTACAGTTAAGAAAACAAAAACGTAGAGAGGTTAAGTTACTATCATTCCCAGGAGAGGAGGAAGGAAGAATTTTTTCAAAATGGTACTGAATACATCGGATAGCTATCGAAAAAGGGAAGGCAACTCGACTATAATGATTCTAATTACATTCATATACTCGTACTGCAGGTCATTACGCGAACATTTTGACAGCGTTGCTGAACGTTGGATCTGTCTTTTCTCCTTCTGCGCAATGCTCCACACACCCCCAGGCCCACACCACCACCACACATAACGTGTTTGTAGTACCGTTCACTCAGGGCCCTTCAGAGGAAAGCACTCGGGAAAACAGGGCGCTGGCCAGGAAATCGACCAGTGGGCAAAGAAGGCTGCTACTGTGTCTGAAGGGGATTGTTCTCCTACTTCTAAGCAAGAAAAAAATAATAAAAAGCAGCAGCAGTCAAAGAGAGTTCTGTAAACAGCACTACCACAAATAAATTACAGTAACTGGTTTTGTCAGCAAGGTATGTCCACCAAGTCTAAAACATCTTCATTTATGGAATGAACTTCTGGGTGGATGCCGAGATACACAGCCACCTTTATCACACTGGCCCAAGGCTGAGAAAATATTCACAAACACAGTGTTTCTGAGAATTTCAGGATTTTAAAGGAGCAGGTTCTCATCGCCCTTCTGCATGCTACCTTGAAGACCAATCCTAAAAAGTCCAGCTTTCGCAAGTCTCCTCATTGCTGATCTCTATTGCCAAGGGGCCCTGCCCTTTTTTTGTCCTTTTTTTTCTCAGGCATAGCACAGTTATTCAATGCCCTACATAGAAACCGGGAAGCGGACAGGGAGAAACAGCTCCTGCCACTTCAAAGACATTAGCCTGCTTCCCAGAGGCTGAAATCCAACGAAGACGATCAGTAGTATTAAGGGGGGGTCCTGCACCTGTTAAGCTGGGAGAAGAGCGGCTACTGACATACAAGTTATTTTGTAAACACTGACCTGCTTTGTCCTGCGAGTCATCAAACTCCACGTTGAAAGAGTGACCATTGTTGACCATTCTCCGTGAAGCTGCTTGCTCATAGAGAAGGGCCAGAGGCTTCAGAGCAGGATCGGGAACGACGGCCTTGGTGTCGATGTCAACGGGTGACTGGCGCTCTCCGTTGGCAATGGGGAAGTCCTTATGCCAGTGTTCAGGGCCTGGGGTTGAGCAGAGACGTGTGAACCCCCACAATGTGGGGAAGGGCGCACCCCAACTCCGGGGAAAGGGCAATGATTCTTGGACCTGCTTGGCTCCAATTCTGGCGATAGCACTTCAGAGCTGTATACAAGGTGGCGCTACTGGTAAAGAACCCGCCTGCCAATGCAGGCAGACGCAAGGGACGCCAGTTCAATCCCTGGGTCAGGAAGATCCCCTGGAAAAGGGCTCGGCCACCCACTCCAGTATTCCTGCCTGGAGAATCCCATGGACAGAGGAGCCTGGAGGGCTACAGTCCATGGGGTCGCAAAAAGTAGGACACGACTAAAATGATTTAGCAAGCAACCTTGGGGAAACATTTGATCTGTGCCTTAGTTTTTCCCTCTGTATTATGGGGTACCGATAGCATCTGGCTTATAAAGGTTGGTATGAGAACATCAATCCATGTAACGCTTTTAGAACAAGCAGTGAGCGTCACATACATGTTAGCTATTTTTATGCTTCTTTTACTGAAACTGAGCAGCTGACCCTGGGTTTGTGATTAGGATTTGAATGAGCAAGCTTCCTAAAGACTCTCCCGAAGAGGGAGATTCCTTCCTCAGTTCTGCTAGAGGCAAGGACTGAGTCACCGCCCCGCCAGCCCCCTCGCCTTGAAGCGTCGGAATCTCCGTCACTTGACAAGCCCCAGACCCCGCAAGACGCTCAGCGGTGCCCCAGACACATCTTGCTCGTACGTCCGCTGGCTTGGGGGAACCCAGACCTGTGGCCCCGAAAAACCGGGTTCCTGGGGACCTCCTGACCTCAGAAGTCAAGAAATCAGGAAAACTCAGAAGTCAGCGCAAAGCACTCAAACCACCAGCCCGGGAACAGTTCATGCTGAGAATCTTAGCCACAGGTGGTGCTGAGGATGAAGCGGGGGACGGGGGATGAGAGGGGAGAGGGGATGAAGGCGGTGGGAAGGGGGAGTCTCCTAATTTCTCTCCTAATTTCAAAGTGTTTCGCTGCACCCCTTCCTAGCGTCCTCTTGGGTCGGGACAGGGTGGTGATCGACCCGAGAGGGGCCGCGCGCGGGTCCCGCGGCGATGCGCGCCCCCCTCCCCGGCCCGGCGCGGGGCGCGGGGCTTCCTCCACAGCGGCCTGGGGCCCCGCGCCCGGGGGCTCCGCACTCACCGTTGTGCTCGCCGTATCCCCAGTGATGGGCCATGGTCGCGCCGGGGTCCGGGGGCTGCTGCTCAGGTGTCCGCGCCGTGTGTCCGCGGGCCGCGCCGTCGTCGGCTCTTATAGGCGCCCGCCACCTTCGCGCGTGGGGGCGGCCCCGGGGTGGGGGCCCCGGGCGGCCCCGGGCGCAGCGGGGAGGAGGGCGCGGGCGGAGGTGCGCTCCGCGCGCTCGGGGCGGGCCGGGCGGGCCGGGCGGGCGAGGCTCCGGGGGCGGGGAGAGCGCCCTGCCGGCGGGGCGCTGCGCCAGGTTCCGGGGCTCCGCTCGGGCCGCCCGGCTTCCCTCGGAGCGCGCGCGGGGCGGCCGCGAGGCTCCGCGCTCCCCGCGCTCCCCGCGCGGACTGGGCTGCGGAGCGTCTGCGCGCGCCCCGTGCCCCCGCGGGGCGCGGACCGCTCGGTCCCGGCGCCTCTCCGCCCGCGCCCCCTTTGTGAGCGCACCCCCGGCCCCCGCGGCCTGCCGCCGCGCCCCATCGGCCCCGCCCGGGCCGCGGCCCCAGCCCCGGGGGGCTCGCCGCTCGGGGTCCCGGCCCTGCGCCCGCTAGCCGGGCGGGGAGCGTGACCTTGGGGCGGACGGGGCTGCGGTCCTGGAGGGGCGCGGAGGGCCGGGCGCCGCGCGCCCCCTGCCGGGCGGCCGTGCGCGCACCGAGGAGGAGGGCGGTCTCCCGCACAGAGTCCGCACCGAGGCCAGCGTGCTTCTCCGTCAGTCCCTCCGTCGTCTCCGACTCTCTGCGTTCTCTCGGCCGCAGCGCGCCAGGCCTCCCGGTCCATCACCAACTCCCGGAGTTTACCCAAACTCATGTCCATTGAGTCGGTGATGCCATCCCACCATCTCATCCTCTGTTGTCCCTTCTCCTCCTGCCTTCAATCTTTCCCAGCATCAGGGTCTTTTCCAATGAGTCAGCTCTTCGCATCAGGTGGCCAAAGTATTGGAGCTTCAGCTTCAGCATCAGTCCTTCCGATGAACATTCAGGACTGATTTCCTTTGGGCGAATGCACGGGAGAGGGCCATTTCTTTGCGAACTGTCAGTTCGCAGGTATCATATGGACACCCTGACATCTCTTCCTACCTCCTTTCTTCTCTTTAAAAAATTAACTTGGGGGGAAGAGGGGGAAGATTACCTAGGCGAGTAAATACTGATTTAAAGCAATCAAGACTTCTAAAGAATCACTCTTCTAACAGGAATTGGGTAAAGAGATGAGAACTTGCAAACAGGTGAACACTCAGAAGTTGGCTGCCAAAGAAAACTTGCCATCTGGCAGACCTAAGAATCAATTCAAAGAAATTTAACAGGATATTTTTTGAGGCAAGGCAACATTATGGCTTTTCTGGGCCTTAGGCAGTTTGCCTTTATGGATCCCTTCTTCATACACACACACACACACACACACACACACACACACACACAAGGGCACACATACACATACATGAATTTGTTGCTGCATTGACATAAAGATTAATATTTTAATATTATGTATTTTAAACATTTTTTGATATAAATGTTCATTTTTTTCTTCTGGTTTTAAAAGAAAACATTTTCATGGATATCTAAAAGTACTGTGGGCCTGAAGCTCTGTTTCCTAGTACCTAATGCGTAAGTCAGGACTGTTTTCTGGTGGGGGCTGATTTCATTTTCCTCAAGGGGCTTTGCCACAAAAAGAGGAGGATTTTCTGTCCTAAGGATCGCTGTGATCTTTGAGAGCATAGTATTAGAGTTAACACTGGGGCAGCTGGACACAGTTTTACACAATCCTATCAGCCTAAACATACTACTTATACAGATAAATAAAAAGATAAATTATAATATTAGTGCAAACTTTTGCAATATTGATCTCAAAAATCATTATTTGCTATTTATTTCAGTCAATTCCACACAAACAAATATGATTCACAGTTAGATGTACTTGTTATTGTCCTAAGATTCCAAGAGAGTGTGTACCTGTTTGTGCTGGAGTCTTTTGGTTGATGTGGCCATGAATTCTTCGGCAATGAGTGTTTTTGGTTTGTAGCACCATCACAGTTCTTTCCAGATGCCGCGGTGCCAAAGAATCCGCCTGCCACCGCAGGAGATGAAAAAGATGCAGGTTCGGTCCCTGGGCTGGGAAGATCCTCTAGAGGAGGGCCTGGCACCCCACTCCAGTTTCCTTGCCTGGAAAAGTCCATGGACAGAGGAGCCTGGTGGGCTACAGACCATGGGATCGCAAAGAGTCAGCCATAACTGAGTGCACACTCAAGCACACGATCACAAAATGTAGTTTGTAGTTGCAAAGAACCTCTTATTTATGACTCTCTAGCTACATATTGTGGAGTCCAGTAAAATAATTTTGATTCTTTGCATAATTTTCAAGTATTTACTTAATTGAAAAGAAGAGGGCCTTGCTGTTGATATGAGATTCTTCACTAGGCCCTGGGGATGTATTATTGGTAAGTGTTAAGAGCTGAATACTAAGTCTATGAATATAAAGCGGGTTCTAAAGATTCTGTGAAGGTAGCTAGGTTTTCAGACTTGCTGGAATCCTTGTCTCTTATTTTCTGTGAAGCTACACTGTGGCTTTACTTAAGAAGCACATTTTGATTATTAAATATTTCAAAAACTTCAAACACCACCAAACTGCAGTTCAGGAAAGAGATTCTTACCATTCAAGTGAGTTTCCCCCTTCCTCTCTCACTTCTGGAAAATGACCTCATTTTCAGTGGGGCAGGCCCTCCCCACAGAGCTGAGCTTGGAGAGAACTTACATACTCACTTCAGGCAGAAAATATTTCATCTTTGGATATTCAGTAGAGATCTACATTTTTTTTGTTAACTTCTTTTTTATGACATTGACTGTCTTAGCACTTTTTTCTGTCCTTTTTTTTTTTTAAAGATAGAGATGGCTTTGTGCCTTCATGTAGATGCATTCAGAATGGAACTTTATTTTACTGAGGCATTCTTAGCAGGCAGTCATGATTCAGTTATGTTCAAAAGACTACTCTAAGATTGGATTTTTAAGTGTCAAAAATATTAGTTATCCTACACTCGTGTTTCTACTGGACAGGAAGACCTGTTCATTTAAGAATAATTCTAAATAAAGAAACTGTTACAGTACCTGAAGAAAGGTACTTTTTTTCTGCCTCAGAAGGAAAAAATGCCAGGCTATATATCAGGAAATTATAATACAAAAATCTTAAAGTCTGTGCTCCAATTATCATAATAAAAAGGTTTCTAACATATTTATCTTCATAAAACTATAAAATAAAATGGTAAAGTATTTGTTCCCTCCAGTAAATGTATTGGTAATATATTTTACAAAGTGAAATGTACATAGTCTATTAGACATTTAACTAAAAAACTAATAAAATAATAAATGGTTGACTAGTCTCTTGTTTGTTACAGTTTTCAAGTAAATATCTATGGAGGCTAAGAACGTTCCCCTTCTTGGGGCTCCCATAGGTCTTTGCACGCATATCCATCTATCCTAGTATTTTCCATATCACATTCTAATCCGACACTGTATTATGATCAGCAGGTTGTAATCTACCACCTCAGTAAGTTTCTGGCTGCTCATTTGTAAAGTAGGAATAATGACACCAATCTCAGGCTTGTTATAAGGACTTAGTTAGGGACTGTATATAAATCACCTGCCACATCAAGGCACTCAGTTCATCCCAGACATTGCTACATTATTAGAATATAATATAATAGATGCAAAATTAAATACCTGGGCAAGGTTCAGGGGAACAATTAAGAAGAATTGAGGCTCCAGCAGTGTGGGCTTTTTGTAGGGGTGACAAGGAGTGTTCCTGTCATAGAGAAGTCCATTTTAGGACAATTGCATATTAGTTGTTATTAAACTGAGCCATCTGAAATTGAAAGCTGTATCACATTATTCAACTGTGAGTCCTAGGTATCTATCACTGTTATCTGGCCTGAGCTCCAGGACGCAAGCAGTAACTATCCAAGTAATGCTGTTTGAAATTACGAAGTCACTGATCCAGATGGAGGCAATAGCAACCTTTCTTCACAGAACCCGGTAACAAATAACAATGTGCTGAAATTGGACTTGGTTTTGAAACTGGGCTAACTGACTAACTCTCTGACCTCGGGCCAATTGCTTGGTCTTGCAAAGGTTCCATTTTCTCATTTGAAAAGCCAAAATAATATTACCCACTTTCTGGAGTTGTGGCAAGGACTAATGTTTAAGGGGACTAATTTGTTAAAAAAAAAAAAATTTAGCATGGTGCCCATATTTAGAGCTTGCTAAACCCTAGCTCTCATGACTGCTGTTATATGTTTTTTGAACTCCTGTTACGTGCTTATTATTTTTAGGTACCATGTGGGCTGTCAAAGCCGTAGTCACCTGTCCACTCATTCATTCAACAAACCTATCAAGTACTGGAATGTGCCAGGCTCAGGGGCTGCAGCCATGAACCAGACGGGCAGGATCCTGCTCTTACGGAGCTTCCCTGGGGACGGATAGGCGGAGAATACGAGAAATGAATAAGCAACAAGGGACACGGACTTCCAGTGAAGTAGAGAAGAACAAGGCAGTGGATGTTACCATAGGCACCGCGGTTAGTTATGAAGACCTACTGAAGGCCGTGGCCTTTCAGAAACCTCTAAAGAAAGATCCAGGGAAGGACATTCCAGGCAGAGGAAAAGTAAGTATAAAGGGCCTGATCAAGGACATTTCCAGCGCAGAGACGCTCGTAGCGAGAGCATTGGGCTGAGGAAGAGAAGACAAGGCGGGGAGTCAGGGGCAGGCAGGGACAGCCGCCTGTGGGGTGCTAGCAACCCACACCCCTGGAGGGACTTTCTGCGATGGCACAGGGAAGCTGCCGGGAGGCTGGAAGCAAGGCAGAGGTGCAAACCGCAGTGACGCCACGCTCTTTAGAACCAGCGGGAGTTCACGTACTGACGGATCCCTCGCTATCCCTCACTTCCTTGCCTTGGACCATCTGACAGTGAATTTCCGCAAAAGACTTAAGCTCCTTTTCCTGACCCATGCTGCTGCTGCTGCTGAGTCGCTTCAGTCGTGTCCGACTCTGTGCAACACCATCGACGGCAGCCCACCAGGCTCCCCCGTCCCTGGGATTCTCCAGGCAAGAACACTGGAGTGGGGTGCCATTTCCTTCTCCAGTGCATGAAAGTGAAAAGTGAAAGTGAAGTCGCTCAGTCGTGTCTGACTCTTTGCGACCCCATCTGCAGCCCACCAGACTCCTCCATCCATGGGATTTTCTAGGCAGGAGTACTGGAGTGGGGTGCCATTTCCTGACCCATAATTGACCCATTTTAATCCTGGCTCTGGCCTTCCCCTTGGCCTCTGGGTCTCTTAACATTCTGAGGGGTTAGGAGGAGTGGCCTAGGGCTCCGGTCTCCTGAACTTGGATTGAGTTTTCCAAATTCAAACTCAGCTTCTACACAAAGGCTGTGAAAGTGAAAGTCGCTCAGTCGTGTCCGACTCTTTTCAACCCCATGGACTATATACAGCCATGGAATTCTCCAGGCCAGAATACTGGAGTGGGTAGCCTTTCCCTTCTCCAGGGGATCTTCCCAACCCAGGGGTTCTTTACCAGCTGAGCCACCAGGGAAGCCCAAGACTACTGCCGTGGGTAGCTTATCCCTTCTCCAGGGGATCTTACCGACCCAGGAATCGAACCGGGCTCTCCTGCATTTCAGGCGATTCTTTACCGACTGAGCTATCAGGGAAGCCCTCAAATGCGACTCAAAGGTAAATCCAAACTTTGCCCTCTACTCGGCCTTGGATGATTTGTCTGTTCACCTCCTCAAGTCTGTTTCTACATCCAGAATGTGATAAGAGCACCTAGGGCTGCGGGAGTGTCAGAGGAGCTAGTTCGTGTGATTGAGGCCCGTAAGCTAGCACGATGCCCGGTGTGGTCAGCTGCTCCGTTAAGACTGTCCGCAGCGCAGCACAGAGGCTAGACCTGTGCGGTGGGGATCAACGTCGTGAGAAAAGGAACCCGAGTCCCCAGAATCCGGCTCCGTCACTCACGCGCCGCGTCACCATCACCCTGCGTGAGCTTCGGGATCCTTCTGAACGCTACTTATTTTATCTGTAAATTAGTGAGAAATTCTGCTTCTGAAGCATTATGATATGGATAATATGCAGCATAATATGGTTCTGGAACATTTTCTTTATTGAATAAATGGTTTAATTGTTATTACAGGACTTCCTATTGTAAAATCATGAACTGGTTTTTCTGTTGCTCTAAGTTGGATGAAAAAGCTCACATTTACTTAAGAAGTACTTTCGGAGTTCCTTCTCTTACAGAGAAAAAGACATTTTTGGAAATCTGATAATGCTGCAAGCACGATTCTGGGGATTTTACGTAGCCCTGAGGCGCCGATGCAGCTCAGTCTGCCCCAGGTTGTCCCAGAACAGTGTGGGTTCCCAGCTATCCGCTGGGCGGCCTCACGGTGTCACAGAAGCAATGCGTCCAGATAATGCATGAAGTGCTACTCTGGGAAGGGCCTCCCGGGTGGCTCAGTGGTCAAGAATCTGCCTGCAGTGTGGGAGCCGCAGGAGCTGAGGGCTCAATCCCTGAGTCCGGAAGATCTAAAGGAGCACATAGCAACGCACTCCAGGATTCTTGCCTGGAGAACCCCAAGGACAGAGGAGCCTGGGGGGCTGCAGTCCATAGGGTCGCAAAGCGTCAGACACAACTGAAGTGACTTAGCACACACACACTACTCTGTGAAACAAAGTTATATCGACATATTGGTCATTTTTAGGGTTTTCTGTCAAAGCCCCTCTAATCACTGAAGTGGCAGAAGATAGCACCAAGTATACATCTAATGGGGCTTGCCTTGTGGCTCAGCTGGTAAAGAACCCGCCTGCAGTGCGGGAGACCTGGTTCCATCCCTGGGTTGGGAAGATCCCCTGGAGGAGGGCATGGCAACCCACTCCAGTACTCTTGGGCTTGCCTGGCGGCTCAGCTGGTAAAGAACCCACCTGCAGTGCGGGAGACCTGGGTTCCATCCCTGGGTGGGGAAGATCCCCTGGAGGAGGGCCTGGCAACCCGCTCCAGTACTCTTGGCTGGAGAAGCCCATGGAGAGAGGAGCCTGGCACTACAGTCCATGGGGTTGCAAAGAGTCGGACACGACAGTGACTAAGCACAGCACAGCGTACGTCTAATAAAGGGATGAGTTCAACTTCCCTTAGGAGTCTGCTCTTCAGCCTTTGAAAGGGTTAGTTCCTCAATGTGTCTTTTTCTTTCATGATAACCTAGTAACATCTCAACTTTTCCTTATAGCTAAGTCTATTTAGCTTTTAAAAGTAGTTGGTAAATTCAAATATTGTTTCAGTCAACCAGGCACCACTGGTGAGGGCCAGTGTGCTATAGGCCTCCATAATGCTGTAAAACACCCTGTAATTCACAGAGCAGCTCCCTGTAACAAAAATTACTCAGTCCCAAATGTTCATAGTACCCTGATCATGAAACCCTGCCTTAAGAGTATCCATAAAGTAATGCTCTTGTAAAAATTATGTCTGGGTCCAGCAAGATAAGAGCCCTGGGACAGTTCTTTGCCCACAATATGCCTTCACTCATTTTTCTTGTTTGGATGGGATAGGAAACGTAAAATCTCACCCCTAACCCTTCCAGTGACTGTTTCTTCACTTCGCTTCAGCATGTCTCCAATAACAGCTCTCCTATCTGAGTCATGACAGTTGGGATATGTTAGTAGTAACTTCATCACATGGCTCAACTTCTCATTTGCTTATAAATCACCAGGTTGTACGGGGAATTTTTGACTTCCTTTTAGAAACAAGAACAATTTAATTTTTCCATAAAAAAGGAATTATAGGCATGACAAGTAACTTTTTCCCCCTTACCAAGGGCAAGAGTCAGGCTTCACTGTTATAGAGCAAAACAGTCTTTCCCACCCCAAATGTTAGATTTGAATGCATACTTTTAATGACTTTGTTGTTGCTGTGTTAGGCTGTTGTTTAGGGTGCCCTCAAGTGTCTCCACGTAATTTTTCAGCCAATGAGAACCTGGCTTTTATGCCTCCTAAAAGCAGGAGTAAGTCACTGTATGGTTCTGGGGCCTCACTCACGCCAGAATAGCCCGTGGAAGGCTTGTTGTTCAGTCACTCAGTCGTGCCTGATTCTTTGTGACGCCATGGACTGCAGCACTCCAGGCCTCCTTGGAAGGCCGCGATCCAGGTCAATCTGGTTTTCTGAAAACTGTCTTAAAAGTATATAGATGGGAAAAGGGCATTTTTATTACCCTAGGAAACATATAGATAGGCCACAGGATACAGAAATGGTTACATTTTATAACCCTGTAGTTTGTTAATTTTTTACTTATCCGGGTTAACTCTAAAGAGAAATTAAGTCTATTTTATGCAAGGAAAGATATCTTGAAAGTTTTGGACTGCTCAGTGAGGATTTGGGGATAGGAGACAGGCAGTCTATAATCTGAAAAAACCGCCCCTGACGTTGACTCTCCACGGCACTTTCTTTATGCTTTGTTGCTTCACATCACTCATGTGCGTTCGCTTTGCCACTTCACCAGAACTGTCTGTTTCACAGGCCGCAGCGTTCTCAGTCACTCTGTGCGAACCACCTCCGCTGTTCTCAGCACTTCCCCGTCCCTGGGTCTTTCCTTCCTGTTCTCCTCCTCCCCCCTTCCTCTCCCTTCCCCTTTCTCTCTGTTTCTCTTCCACTTGAGCAGGGAACGTAATATACACTTGGATGAATAAATTTCTGCGTGTTAATATTTTAAGGTGAAAAAGGACCGGTGTAGCCAACATCCTTTGATGTGATGGGATGTCTTTTTCCTCTCTTCCTTGTTTTTTCCCTTTGTCTCATCTTGGATGATGCTGAAAGAGTTTATAACCAAGTCAAAAAAACAAAAAACACCAACCAACCCAAGGTCAAAACTGGTCGGTGGAAACCGCGTGCTACCCTGCTCACAAGCCGCAGCAGGGCCTGTTAGCACCGTTTTTCTAACACCTGGGATGGCTGTCCCTTCTCCTTTCAGCTCCTCCCCACTCGGGGAGACAGTGAATACAGCAGTTACCCGGGGAGGTGCGGAATTACAGAACAGAGCTGACGGGCTGGCAGGAGCCTGCCTGAGCTGACCCTGCGCGTGCAAGGCTCCCGACCAGCCACTTTGCGTGCGGGGCACACACGTAGCTGTGCACGTCAGGGCCTGCTCCAGAGTAGAGAAAAAAGACTGTTTCTCTTCAGAGTGATTTTTTGGCCCCCTGAAAATGTCCACTTTTTTTATATTTTATAGCATATACAGGAGTATAATGCTGTGAGCTTAAAATTTATTTTTAGAAATTCTGTATCGGTGGTTCGTGTTCTAAAACTGGGCCCTGTGGCTGCGTCAGCCGCAGAGAGTCTGGGTCACTGTTGGCGCAGAGGCCCAGGTTGTGCAGGCTGCCTTTGCCCTGGGCCCTGCTATCTCCCCCTCTCTCCAGTGACGCTGATATCACTGTTTACTGCGTATTTCGTGCCCAGTGTGCTGGGCACCTTGGCCATGCCCGATAAGGCCTTCCCCTCAGCAGCACAGCCAAGTTGGCACAGTTTCTCTTGAGCAGCGCCTGAAGCTTTTTGTTTTCCATTTCTTTCCTCCTCTGTGACACTTCCAGGTAGCTCCTCGACTACTTCTGTGTCTCTCCTCTATACCTAACTGCTTTCAGAAAGCATGAAATCCTTCAAAGAAAAAGGCAGTTTAGTGTCTTGTGTATACTTTCAAAATTGCACATCAAAGGACTTCCCTGGTGATCTGGTGGTTGGGACTTCATCTTCCAGTGTTGCAGGGTGGGGTGGGGAGGGGGTATGGGTTTGATCCCTGGTGGAGGAGCTGGGATCCCATGTGCTCCGCAGCCAAAAATGAACAGAGGCAACACTGTAACAGATTCGACAGAGACTTTAGAAAACAATACCTATTAAATTTAAAAAAGGCTCTAAAAAAATAAAATTATACATCAAATATTAAATGCTTTGGCTCAGCCAAAACCACTTCATTCTTAACAAGCTCAAACTTTCTTCTTTGCTCCTTATGGTTATTTCATAATTCCTCTGAAACTCCCCAGCCCTCCTGGGGCCTAATCAATGTTTCATATCAATTAAGCTGCTAAGGGCAAGAGGCTTAGTACACCTCACAATCTTGACAACAGGCCTTCTGTTAGAGAAAACAAACTGAAAGAAATAAATCAGACCTCTGATGAAATATCACTAAAATACTTCAAGTAAAAAAAAAAAAAAACAATTATACAGGCAACCAGAGATTTACTCTTCAAGTTACAAATTCAGCTGCCTAGTAGTATTTCTTCTTCCCCTCCCCATCCATCAAGAAATAACTTGAGTTTGATTTCTGGTAAATTTACTGTCTGGGTAAACTTTTTTTCCCCCCCAAATATTCCACTCTACTGTAAAATAAGCTCCAAGTAGTAACTACAAGTGCATAAGGATTTATAGGGTATATTTGTCTGTATTGTTTATGGAGGGCAGGACGTTTACCAATTTGCTTGGGGTGGGGCAGAATGTGTCAGTTGAAAATGTCTATTGAATTTTCAAAACTGTCACACTTGGGTCATTGCTGGCCACACCACAAGCATTTGAGTTAAAGAATTATCTTTATAATGTGTGTGGAATTGCAATGGGCACAAAGGTGAAGGAAAAGGAGAATTAAACATCGCAAAGAAGAAAATAAAGGCAAATTTATAAAAGTCCAAGCCCTAGCGTAAACAGTGCCAATTCGTATCGCCAGAGCCCAGAGTCGCGGGCTCACTGCCAGCTACCTTCAAACTGCATATGAGAAGCGTGGGTGCTAAGAGATAAATGTTCTGGTTAGAGGGTCTCCTTTCATATCTCTCTTTAATATTATAAAATATGTCTCTTCTCTCCCTAGTTGGGTTTGCAAGATGATGAGGTTTGGGTGTCTACAAAACAGCTGTCTCTGCCCACTCCCCATTCTCTGTGCAGACCACGCCCGGACAGCAGCAGAAACCGCTCTTTTGTCGACACCCCTCGGGATGTCACTCCCTGTCCCTGGATAAGCACAGAGCTCCCGCCAGCGCATGGACTTGGACCGACATGCACTGTTTTCGGATCCCCGCTGCCTCCTCCATCTGTCCATCTGTCCATTCTCTCCTCCTTTCATTCAACAGATAATTCTCAGGCCCTATGATCCAGATAACTGCTGAGTCCTGGGGCCTCTGCGGTATCACAAGACAAAGTCCTTACCCTCCTAAAACCTCTTTGCCCAGACTGGTCATCACACAAACACATGTCTGCACACACACACACACCAACTTACATTACAGATAGAATTGACAAGTTAGCTTGTTAACTCTTAAAATTAATTCCTGGTGTGAGAACCCAAGCCCTAAGTTGTCACAGGACTGCTGCTGCTGCTGCTGCTAAGTCGCTTCAGTCGAGTCCGACTCTGTGCGACCCCATGGACTGCAGCCTACCAAGCTCCTCCGTCCATGGGATTTTCCAGGCAAGAGTACTGGAGTGGGGTGCCACTGCCTTCTCCGCGTCGCTGGACTGGAGTTTCCTTATTCCTCACTTTCTAACTGCACCTTTTCCTGCTTGCTTCTCAGTTCTTTCCTGGGCTGGACCCCACCCTTCTGTCTTCTCTGCTTGGCTCCTTCAATCTCCCTGCCCATGACAGGTTGCTGCACCGGGGTCTTGTGTCCCATTAAACTAATCTTACACACAGGAGCGAGAAGGGTGAATTCTTTAAGCCCAGGTTGCCTGGTATTTTCAAGGACTTCCATTTGTAATATACTTTCAAGGGATTCAAGTGTCCTTGGGGCAATGACTTCCCTTGAACTAACGTGTTTGGAACCACCCAAATTTCACATGAGTTGAGGGAGTATGGTAGAAATACACGGACATGCTTAAACATTTCATGACCAAAATATTTTTCCTGAGCTTCCAGGCTGCGCTACCTGGGAATAACTTAAATACAAGGGAGAATCTGGTTCCTTGTTTACTGCACACAGTCGATTCTCACCTGGCTAAAATTAGCTTTTAAATCACCGGGTTCTACACCGCTGCCGTGCATGCGGTCCCCAGTGACTGAACGGTTACTCTCGCTCTTACCCTGCTGATTACCTGTGATTATCTGCCTGGTCAAGTTGTCAAGCGGCTGCCATTAAATGCCTTCAAATCCAAAGGACTTAATTGGCTCTCTCATCATCTCCCGGATCCTGGATTTTATGCCTTGACTGTTTTGCTTCCTTCCGTACAATTGGAGCGAGTTGCCTCCTGCTGGATGGATGACTTGTGCACCTCATTCAGGATTCTGATTTTATGTCATACCCAGACAAGCCCCAGATTAATTTCATGGCAGGAGATTTTCCGTACTTACCACAAGGAGAGATTTTCCACTTTACGGAGCACTCCAAGGGACTCTATTCTGCCAACATTGCTAAGTCAGCAAAGCAGAATGACCATCTCGGTTCCCCACCTGTCTGTTTTGGTTTAGTCTTTGAATGTTTTGCTAATCATACGTGTTCTCAGAAGCTCAGGTGCAGAGATTCAGAATGGAACCTTCCTCTAGAAACATTTTCTGAGCCTTCCCCAAATCACTCCTTCTAGCTTTGCGCTTGTTTTCAGTGTGGCCACAGCTTGGTTTTCCTGCTGAAAAGAATGTGACAAGAGTTATCAAACAGCATTTTCCCTAATGCCACGCACAGAGGAAACTCATTAGGGGGGCTCACTATAGTAACTCCCAAGTATCCTCTGAAATGCTAAGATATGGATTCATGACCTTACATAAAGAAAGAAGCATGGTTTTAGGTATTGAAGAAGCCATTGGAATTTTTTCTTGGTTGAAGTAAAATTAACTCACAGAAAATAATGGTTAGTGTTAAGTCTCTTTAGTTGTGTCTGACTCTTTGCAACCCCATGGACTGTCTCGGGCTCATCTGTCCATGGGGTTCTCCAGGCAAGAATGCTGGAGTGGGTTGCCATTTCCTCCTCCAGGGGATCTTTCTGACCCAGGGATCGAACCAGTGGCTCTTAGTTCTCCAGCATTGGCAGGCGGGTTCTTGACCGCTAGCACCACCTGGGAAGCCCCTTAAGATGAAAGTGAAAGTCACTCAGTTGTGTCCAACTCTGCGACCCCATGTACTGTACAGTCCATGGAATTCTCCAGGCCAGAATACTGGAGTGGGTAGCCTTTCCCTTCTCCAGGGGATCTTCCCAACCAAGGGATCAAACCCAGGTCTCCCTAACTGCAGGTGGATTCTTTACCAGCTGAGCCCCAAGGGAAGCCCAAGAATACTGGAGTGGGTAGCCTATCCCTTCTCCAGGGGATCTTCCTGACCTGGGAATCAAGCTGGGGTCTCCTGCACTGCAGGCAGATTCTTTACCAACTGAGCTATCAGGGAAGCCCAAAGTTTTGTTACATGCTAGAAAAGTTACTGAAGAATTTTAGGTATATTAACTCATTTAATTCTTAAAATAACCCTCTAGCAGTTACTATTATCATTCCTGCTCACAGGTAGGGGAGTGAGGCAGAGAGAAGTTAACTTGCCTGAGAGCATGTATCTGGGGAGTGCTGTGTACCTTGCACCCAGGTCTCCAGAAGGCTGAACGGGGCTGTAAAAAGCTTGTTTCTCATATGTCTTAATTTCAGTGTAGCAACTACTAACTCATAGGCTTCACAAAGTGACAGTGTTAGTCGCTCAGTCATGTCTGACTTTTTTGTGATCCCACGGACTATACCTCTGTCCATGGGATTCTCCTGGCAAGAATACTGGAGTGGGTTGCGGTTCCCTTCTCCAGGGGATCTTCCTGACCCAGGGATCGAACCCACTTCGCCTGTGTCTCTTGCGCTGTAGGCAGACTGACTCTCTACCTGCTGGGCCACCGGAGAAGCCTGGGTTCAGGCTATGAAAATTCTCAGAACTGTGTGAGACCCACACCATCTTTTCTGTTGCAGATAGGTACTCATGGTTAATGCTGAACATTTGAGAAAAGGAGATAGGGTGTTCAGGACTTAAAAATAAAAGCCCTATTGCTCTACGAATGGCATTTCATTTGCCATTTTTGTCATTCTGCCGCCATCTAGTGACCCAAATGAAATTTTTAATATGTTGCTGCCATCTAGTGATCGCAATGAAAATAACACGCAAATGATTTTGCCTTCTTATTTGCATTTTAAGTCTTAAGTGTTACCTTGTTGAAGTTGTTTAGCCCCTGAGTCTCGTCTGACTCTTTGCTACTACGCGGACTGTTTCTTGCCAGGATCCTCTTTCCATGGGATTTCCCAGGCAAGAATACTGGAGAGGGGTGCCATTTCCTTTCTTCAGCAGATCTTTCTGACCCAAAGATCAAACTCGTCTCCTGCTTGGCAGGTGGATTCTTTACCACTGAGCTACCTGGTTAGGAGTCATTTTTTAAAAATTCATTAAATATTCATATACTAAATCCAAAATTCTAAAAAAATAACATCTGCAGTTGTTTTTTCTTACTTCTCGCTTATTCTTTCTCTGCTAAAATAATGTATTTTGCTCATGTCCACAGTCCATTTTAATTTGATATTAAAATATCAAATAAGCAGGTTTTAGAGGAGAAACTAAAATCTAATTAATTTTATTTATGCGTGGTGTCCGATGCGGTTTTGGATTGTATGGCTAGAACGATTTTATTTGCACCTATTCTTGCTTGAGTAACATACTAATTTTCCATATCTCTCCAAGCTTGTTTATAGTTGATCAATTTCACCCATATTTATTGAATTATATAAATGATTGTAGTTAGACACTGAAATCTGCCATTTTACACGTTCCGTGTAGAATTCTTGCCATTCATCTACATAAATATTCACCGATTGCACGTAAAGAATTCAGAACCAGTGGTCCTGAACAGTTATTTACCTCTTCATAAATATATTCTGTCTCCCCATTAAATGGGTGGGAATTATATTTGCAGCCTCAAAAGGTAACAAGGCCCTATATTCAGTAAATTCTTATTGATGCCCCACTCATAGACTTTTAAGGTTGTCATCATCTGACTATTATAACACCCTTCCTTAAAATTACTTTTTGCCCTTTGTTGAAGTTTTAAAATACCTGAAATGATTATGTCCTCAAGAACAAGAGTTCACAGATGTGAAACATTTTCACCACAGCAGCTCCTACCCAAGTCACCTCTGTAGGTTATATATGCCTAAAACGTCTTTGTTTGGAAGCCTGTCCATGATCAGAAAAAATGATCCTCCCACTGAATACAGACTACAAGTGTGGTTTCAATGTTCTAGTGGACATTTATAGGAACTCAGCACTGTTGAGTTGCAGGCAGAAGTTGAGAGGAAGTTTTACGTTGAGTGATAATTGTGATCATTGGCAATGACGGCTGAGGGGCGGGGAATGTATATTCTACTGGAAAGCTACAACCTAAAGCTAAAGAGATCACGTTCCAAGGAGACCCAAACTAAGTGAAATGAAGAAAAAACAGTATGAATCTTCATCCTGTGTTGTTCAAGAAGCTAGTATTTGTCCTGGGTTTATCCATGTTCATGACATTATTTATTCACCAAATATTTGCTGAGGGCTTATTAAGTGTCAGACACCATGCCAGGCAAAAAAAGGGGGGAATGTTAGCATATGAGATTCAAGTCTATGCCATCAGGGAGCTCGTGGTCTAGGGAGATACCTTTCCTGGATTAGATATTTCCCCTCAACCCTGTTGCAGCTTTGTCCAGCCCATGCTTCAACAAGCGCCGCTGTAGCTGGAATTAAGCCCTACGTTCCTCCACCACAGGGTTTTGCAGTGCTCCCTGCTTCACCAAGTAAGTACCCTGAGAGAATCAGCTTGTGTATTACCACTAATTGATGAAAATGCCACACCTCCTAATTTCAAGGGATTTAATTAACACACCCAGTTTGCACTGACCAACCTGGTTTAACCTCACCCAAGTGGTAATCTATTAAATAACGTTAGCCTCCCAGGACTCTGTCACGTGACTTGACTTCCAGCTTTACAGGACTCTCCTGACCCAATACCATTCTCATTCCTTAGGGTAATTCAATTATTGCTGCCCTTTTCAAAAGTAAGTTAACAGATTAGCCAGTGACATGATGAGAGTTCTTCAAGGCTACTAACGGCAAAATTGGACTTTATGTCTAAAGATATTTCACTTTTGAAGGTCTCAAATGTATGGATGTTTGCAGTGTCAGACAGACGTCATCTCAATGCTCATTAAAAAAAAATAATGACATAAAGGCTACAGTCTGACGATTCCATGCCCCTAAGTTAGCAACTGGTGCTTATAAGGACCCCCTAACCTAACCAGTCCACACTGTCAAATTTGTGGCTACACGAGCCCCTTCTGGTCTGCAGTTTCCTTGGAAGGCCCCCAGGAAGTGCTTCAGCCACTCCTCAAGGAATGCAACTTCCAGTCAAACTCAGAATGAGTCCCTTCAGTTATGAAAACAAACTCACCAAGTTCCCCCTCCACAAAAAACACAACTCTCAAGTGTCTGCATCTGTGTCTTTATTAGTCTTGATGATCAGCATAACTGCTTTTACTTCAAGGGCAGTCATTCACTCCTGCGAGCTCTAGGGCTTGTTAATCCCACCCTCACGTTGGAAATACATCAGAGACATTTTTTACCTTAAGAAGCATGCAAAGATAAAAGTAGTAGAATGAAAAATAAATGGCCCTCCTTCAGGTAAAGAAAAATATCAGGATAAAGTCAACTATCTTCATGAAGAAAACATTCAAGTAATGGGTCAAATTATAAAAAGAATTCCTGGTCAGTGTGTTTTACTTTCATTGATAATCAAAACCAGGCAATCTCTACAGCGGTTTTAAATGTTAATAAGTGAGGCACTTCTTATTGGTTTATTTAAGGGTTAAAACGCATAATCATCTCCATTCTTGATGTTCACAGTCACTTTAATTTCTGCTACAGGATCTGCAGACTCCTCTACGCCCGCATATAAAAGTACTATTTCTTTAAGATGGATAAGGCATCATACATAGGAAAAGGGTCGACGGAAGTTCTGTGAAATTTAAGATGACACAGAAACGGTGCCCAGGAGCCACTTTTTCCCTGTCTTTACTCTCCTCACCCTTCTTCTTCTTCTTCTTCTTTGAAACCTTACTAGAAATGCTACTTTTATAGGCAAGGTGATTATCACAGAGGCCAAGCGCTCTCACATCAGATCCTGGGAATAGTAGCTCTGATTTCCTGGTGATGGCGTCTCTCATCTGCTCTGCTCTGCGTGGAAACACGGGGATGGACCTGGAGTATACCGGAGTCAGAAGCACCAAGAGGAGGCGAGGGACCAAGCTCTGCAGGGTCGGCTTCCTTTCCTGAAGAGGGCGAGCTCCAGCAGCCTCACTTGAAGGAGGCCTTCACGATCCTGCCCTTGATGGGCTGCGGGGGGCGCCAGTTCCTCACCAGGGGCACCGGGGGCTCGTTCTCCGCGCTGGAGTACAGGGTGCGCAGCTTGGCTATCTGCAGGCGGGAAGGGGAGATGTCACACCACGTCCAGCCCCAGCGGATGCTAAGCGTGGGACAGAGATCGCTGGCTTTCTGAACGAGCCAACTACAAAACCCATATCCAGTGTTCAGTCTAGAGTCACTGGTTGCCAGTTCCCGAGTAAGAACAACCTCTTTTTGGTAAAAAACAAACAAACAAACAAAACAACAACATTTTTCTTCCTTTTGTAGAGGATCACTATGCCCTGTAATTAAAACCTTTTCATCTGAAATTCTGAAACAATTATCTTAATCTGATGAATTATATATGAGTGGAAGACAGTGTTAGGGCAAGTAATAAGCTCAACTGGCCTTCACTGCATAAGTTAATGGAGTCAATTTACATGACTGTAATTTACAGGAAGGGAAGCCTAAGCAGAAGACCAAAGGCATTTGAAAGCAGACAGAGGGGAGGTGGAATCTCAGATGCTACCCTTGGCTGTGTGGTCATAAGCAAATTACTTAACCTTTCTGGGCATCGGCCTCCTTAGCTGTAAAACTGAGGAACTAGTTGTGTCTGACTCTTACAATCCATGGACTGTAGCCCACCAGGTACCTCTGTCCATGGGGTTTTCCAGGCAAGAATACTGGAGTGGGTTGCCATTCCCTTTTCTAGGGATTCTCCTGAGCCAGGGATCGAACTCAGATCTCCTGCATTGCAGGCAAATTCTTCACATTCTGAGCCACCAGGGAAGCTGACACCTCACAAGGATGTTCAATCTCTTCCCATCCTTTCCCCAAGGCTGTATTTACCATCCCATCTGCTAAGCAGTCCTCAGTATTTGGGGTTCTCCAAATTAGCAAGGACAATGAGATGGTTGGATGGCATCACCAGCTCAATGGACATGAGTTCGAGCAAGCTTTGAGTTGGTGATGGACAGGGAGGCCTGGCGTGCTGCAGTCCATGGGGTCACAGAGAGTTGGACACGACTGATCGACTGACTCAACAGCACCACCCACCATCATTTATAAATGTTGTGCACTTAGCTTGGTACCCTCTGGAAGCTGAGTTTTAGGAAGTTAAACAGGCTGATCGTAATTAACCAGGCCAAACTATGAAAGCACCAGCGGTAGAGATTGGGTAAGCACCTATTTAGCAGCTTTATATTTTCAGAGACTTCCACACACACACTCCGTCTACTCTTAGGGATTCCCTGGTGGCTCAGCTGGTAAAGAATCCGCCTGCATTGGGGGAGACCTGGGTTTGATCCCTGGGTTGGGAAGATCCCCTGGAGAAGGGAAAGGTTACCCACTGCAGGATTCTGGCCTGGAGAATCCCATGGTCAGAGGAGCCTGGCGGGTTACAGTCCATGGGGTCGCCAAGAGCCAGACAGGACTGCACGCCTTTCACACACACACACACACACGCGCGCGCGCGCACACACACACACACGCGCGCGCGCGCGCACACACACACACACACACGCTTTCCGGTTGGCGCCGGCACCCCGCGGGGCCCTGCAGACCCGGAGCCCCGTGCCCCACGGCGGGCGCTCACCTGGTCGGAGCTGACCGTGATGGGCTCCTTCAGCAGCAGCCACACGATGCACTCCTCGCAGGGTGGCGTGGTGAAGGACCCGTGGTAGGTCCAGTAGTCCCGGCAGGCGGGGAACAGGCAGGACGGGTTGAAGTTGTTGAAGGGCGCCTCCTTGCCCTGCGAGAGAGCGGGGGTGAGCAGGCGCTCAGGGCGCCCCGCATCTCAGCTTGAGGCGGGTGGATTTCAAAGGCAATGGAGAAAACAAGCTTGGGATCAAATCCATGTCTTTTAGAAATAAAAGGGGGGGGGGTGGAGGAGCTGGGCAGGTTTGCATGACATGACTTTGGCACAATCATTGTAATATTTTATCCCTTATTCGCTGTCTGTAGAACTATAAATCTACCATTTCTCAAGAAGAAAAGACAAATTCATTCTAAACTAACAGAAATATTTCATATAAACTAATGCTGTGGTTCCTGATGATATCAAATAGGCTTGCACTTTTATCAAATGTCATCCTCAGAATACTTTACCTACTGGTAAAACTGAAAGTGGTGACTAGAACAGTCTCAAAGAATTAAAGTGAGTCTGTAAAGCAGAAGAATTTACTATTAAGATTGAAAATATACAGGTGCAATCCAGGAGAGAAAGGGAAACACTAGGACCCAAACATTTAGTACCTCTGCAAGTGCATAAGTGTGTGTGTGTGTGTGTGTGCGTGTGTGTGTGTGTGTGTGTTGGGCAGGGAAACACCATTCAACTTCTCTCTCAAACATTTCATTAAAAACATAATTATCTGACAGATTGACTATGAGGATTAAATAAGCTTATATGTGTGAAACTGCTCTAAAACCAGCAAACCACAAAAATATACAAACGTAACAGCATTTATATTTCTGCTTTATTGACTACGCCAAAGCCTTTGACTGTGTGGATCACAATAAACTGTGGAAAATTCTGAAAGACATGGGAATACCAGACCACCTGACCTGCCTCTTGAGAAATCTGTATGCAGGTCAGGAAGCAACAGTTAGAACTGGACATGGAACAACAGACTGGTTCCAAATAGGAAAAGGAGTACATCAAGGCTGTATATTGTCACCCTGCTTATTTGACTTCTATGCAGAGTACATCATGAGAAACGCTGGACTGAAAGAAACACAAGCTGGAATCAAGATTGCCTGGAGAAATATCAATCACCTCAGATATGCAGATGACACCACCCTTATGGCAGAAAGTGAAGAGGAGCTAAAAAGCCTCTTGATGAAAGTGAAAGAGGAGAGCAAAAAAGTTGGCTTAAAGCTCAACATTCAGAAAATGAAGATCATGGCATCTGGTCCCATCACTTCATGGGAAATAGATGGGGAAACAGTAGAAACAGTGTCAGACTTTATTTTGGGGGCTGCAAAATCACTGCAGATGGTGAGTGCAGCCATGAAATTAAAAGACGCTTACTCCTTGGAAGGAAAGTTATGACCAACCTAGATAGCATATTCAAAAGCAGAGACATTACTTTGCCGACTAAGGTCTGTCTAGTCAAGGCTATGATTTTTCCTGTGGTCATGTATGGATGTGAGAGTTGGACTGTGAAGAAGGCTGAGCGCCGAAGAATTGATGCTTTGGAACTGTGGTGTTGGAGAAGACTCTTGAGAGTCCCTTGGACTGCAAGGAGATCCAACCAGTCCATTCTGAAGGAGGTCAACCTTGGGATTTCTTTGGAAGGAATGATGCTAAGGCTGAAACTCCAGTACTTTGGCCACCTTATGCGAAGAGTTGACTCATTGGAAAAGACTCTGATGGTGGGAAGGATTGGGGGCAGGAGGAGAAGGGGACGACTGAGGATGAGATGGCTGGATGGCATCATGGACTCGATGGACGTGAGTCTGAGTGAACTCCGGGAGATGGTGATGGACAGGGAGGCCTGGTGTGCTTCGATTCATGGGGTCACAAAGAGTCGGACATGACTGAGCGACTCAACTTGAACGTGAACAGCATTTGCTTTTGTATGTACGCCTAGCATAGTCATTGAACAATTTACTAACGGATTTTAGGTGAAAGAAGCACACTTGAAAAATGTAAAGAGAAAAAAATTGGCACAACCTGACTTTTTGTTCTAAGAGGGAAAATGATATTTTTTACCTTCGTCTTAATTTTGTCCAGTGCATCAAGGAACAGCTGGAACTCGCCTTTCTCACGTCCTATCTGTAAAAAGAAAAAGAGAGAGAGAGAAAGAAAACTAACGATTATATTTTTCTCTTCTCCATAATTTAGGATTGTCTTAAAAGCTGATTTTAATCCATCCCTCTACAACCAGTGTTTATAAATCTGCCAGAATATATTGCATGAAGCAAAAACATAAGTTTATCCCTCCCCCGAAATTTTAGAGTATGTATTTTCTGAACTAAACTTGGACTCTGGGTCTCTGAAATACAAAACCACAAAATTACATGTTGATTTACATCTAAGTCCTTGACCTTCTCTGTGAAATCATTCTGCTTTTCTTTTTAATATAATTGCAGCTAAGAGGACTCAATGTACCTAAAACTAAACCTATTGTCTTTCTGCTTAGACCCACTCCACTTCCTGTAGAGTTGTGCTCAAGCGCTGAAAAGGACCCAGTGAATTCAGAACATAAAACAAACTAGGTCATTCAACAAGAAAGAAGCCAGATTTTCGCCTCTGGCTTAAAACCTAGATCATGTTATCACTAAATTCATGTGTTAATGACACTAAGTCCTCTCTAAACCAAGGCTGGCTCAACAACACACACATTCCATGTGCTATCTTAGCCTGGGATCATGTGAGTGGTGGCCACCCTAAGCTGAGAGGATGTTCAGCCAGGGACTTGGCATCACCGTGATTTCCAACACTGGCTTTTCTGGTTTCCACTGCAACTGACGTGGAGGAGCCAGAAAGCGTCATGAATAAGGCTGCCCTTGCCTTCACTGCTGCTGAAATAAGCTCCTTCAAAGGCTCCATTCCCACTGCCCCAACACACACACACACACACACACACACACACACACACACACACACACACACACACCCTGCACCTGCACCTTGAGAAAATTTAGAAGGGCTAGGGGGACCGAAGTATAGCTAAAGGTACTCTTTTAAGGGAGAACAAAACCTTTTGAGCTGATCTTATCGGAAATATCTTGATTAGTTGAATGAATCTTGAACTTCATTCCTCTCTCCCCTATAAATAAAATGATGTGAAACCTAAGGATTGATAAGGAACTAAACTTTGAAAAAAAATATGCATTCAATTTTTACCTTACCTTCAGGAAAACACCAATTACAGCTATACCATCGGGATGCTTCAGAGCAGTTGCATAACTGTTATACTTTGAATTCCAGTGAACCAAATGAAGCTGAAACCACAGAACAGAGGTTAGGAGGTATATACCTAAAATAAGGAAATAAGTGTGAAATTATTCACAATAAACCCAACGATTTTACAGTCTAAGATTGCTGAACACTCTCATAGAAGTTGACAGAATTCTAAAAGTTAACATGAGATATTTTGGCAAGACTTTTGATGGCTCAAATAAAGTTATGACAGGTAGAATTGGTGAAAACCAAACTGTCGCTAAATCAATTCATAATATTATGTTAGCTTTGTATAATATTAGTCCTTTCTCTGACCAAATCAAACAATGAAACACAGAGCTATGAACAGGAATCTGCTAACACTTTAAAGTCACAATTAACTGGGAAGTAGGAGAGGAAAAATAAGGGGACAAATTCTTGGATGTTTTTCATGCCTCTCTCAGTAACAAGCGCTCTAGAACCAGTTGGTAACCTTATCTTAATAAGGTTAAGATGCTTACATATGCACTAGTTAAATTAGTCAAAATTTCCACATTGAATTACACAGAATAGCAAGAGAATACCATTGTTCATGGCAGCTTAAAAGTACTGTCTTCAAGAACAAAACTGTGATAATCCCGCATGTCAAGACCAAACTGCAAGGCTTGGCCCTATTGAGAAGGAATATACTAAATTTTCCCCCTTTGGTGGGGAAAGACGTCTGAAAGGCATTCTCAATTAATTTATCCTGTCACTGGCTGTCTAGATGGCCTGCAGAGAAACAGAATGGTCACGGGGAAGTCCTCTGAGTCTCTCACAGTTCAGTTGAGCTGTTTTGTTAAGTTGAGTTAAGCTGCCTTATGATTCTGCCCAAGAGCGTGTCCACAGATGGCTCAAGGTCCCTGCCTCCTGTGTTGACCAGAGCCCGCCTCTGGAAGAGGCTGGCAGTGCAAATGGAATTATCCTCACCTCCAGGGCGCCCGTCGCCCCTTATAGGCTTGGCTTTATACAGAGAGCATGCGGGAGGCTTGTCTCCTTGTAATATGATGCCTTGATCTGAGCTGCAATCATGCACTCCCTTTAATGGGTTCTCAGGAACAGAGTATATAGTATCTGCTCATTTTAAATTGTGTGTATCTATAGCTAGCTATCTCTCTGCGTGCATAAGTCCACGTGTACATATAAAATCACACGTATACCTATACTGACGCACCCCCTTCCTTAAGAGACTAGAGCCTGGGCATCAGCCAGCATTGCCAAGTGCTATTTTTAAAGCACCACACTCTCATAAAAGAGGCGGCTTAGGGCGCTGGGCAGGATGATGAAGCCAGTCAGCACGAAGCAGAGCACCAGTCCAGCACCGATGCTGTGTGACTTCTTTACGTGACCTTCTGGCACCTCAGTTTCCTCACCTGTAGCCCACCCCATAGCATGCCGAGAGGATTACATGGGTTAATACCCGCAGGCACTGAATAAGCATTGGCTCCCCTTCTCTTTTCAGTTCCATTCAGAGCCCTGGTTTTATAAAACTATAATTATTAAGCAGCCATCCAGTTTCTCAATGTAACCTTGCGCGTCTCCAGGCATGACACTAACTCACCCCCACTCTCTCAGCTGTCTGACCCAGAAGGTCTGGCAGCTTCGGTTTATGCTAAAACTCCTGCAGCTCTTTTCATAACTACAGGCTTGAAAGACATGCCGTGGATGCTCTTCCGTCGCGACCTTTCAGCTCAGCCCTCACTGGGCGAGAGGCAGAGTGGGTCTGGTCAGGTCCCCTTACCTCTGCTGCGTACTTGACTCCATCCACGCTGTGCTCCGAGCCGTGATCGTCAGAGGAGCCCCAGTGGAGGTGAAACTGGCGGAGCCGGTAGGGCGCAGCGAGGGGACCACCTCTCAGCACTGCGAGTCAGAGAAGCTAGGTCAGCAGTGAGCTCGCACTTCTTGGACAGAGCCCTGCTTTAAACAGCTACCTTAGAGCCAAAGCTTGATGGGCTGGGCTGGTGGTGGCATTCCCAAGTACACTGGTCTCTTTCTCACAAAGTGAAGCCTTGGGGTGGGTCAAAATAAATGCTTTCTTTTCTCTTTCTGATTGTGTTTTCTTGTTTTGTGATTTTTTACATGTCAATTTCACATGCATGAAAATAAAATTAAGCCAGCAGATGGGCAATGAAAACAACTAAACCCTAAAATCAAAATCAAAATCTGTTGTGGGCTGCACTGGGGAGAACAGGACAGTTAAGAGCTGGGCAGACTCAGGGTCCAATCCCAACCCCATCCCTTGCGAGTTGTGTGATCTCAGGCAAGTTGCTGAACTTCTCTGAACCTGTTTCTGCATCTCGCCAAAGGTGATAATAATACTAACCTTTCAGAGCTGCTGTGAGGATTAAATGAGATTAAGGACTTTAAACTGCTCATCACAGTGCCTGGCACAGTCGTCACTGAGCAAATGTGAATTCCTTCTCGTGTCTTGCCTCCAACTACACTTTTCTTCAAGACTACAGACAAGAGCTCACATCCACAGCTAATTCAGACTGTGTTTATTCAAATGAGATGGAATGGAAAATTCTGAGGTTTCCCAGGGAATCAATCAATGCTGACCCTTAAACGAGATGATTCTCCATAGTATGAATATGAGTTTGCTGTCCAAATATCTCAACTGAGCACTTAACTCGGTTTCACTTCATTTAGCCTGGAGAGTGATTTAGAAGTTCAAATATTTTCTAAAGGATATTGGAAACTATACAGAAGCCCTAAAGTCAAAATTTACCAATGTAAGCTAGATCAAAATAGAATTCAGACGATAGCCATTCTAGAGAAGACAGAGCAACTATTGGTGCTGAAATGGCAGACTGAACGTCATGAGATAGGTCTAAACTGAGAGAACGAGACTAGGTGAGCTTGTTCACATAGAAATGAGTGTTTTAATTGCGTTTTTTTTCTGTCCATTTTTTCTGTTTGATTAATTGCTCTTTGCACTTTTACCATCCACTAAGAACCGTTATAATTCAGTGATATGAGTCCAATTTATTAGGATGAATCATATGAAAGTGTCACTATTCAATCATATTTGCTTACAAAACGGCTTCTTCATGTGATTCAACCTAAGAGATTCCCGTTTAATTTTATTACTCATCCTTCAGAATGGAACTTGATTTAAATGGAGAAAAAAATAACAGATACCAATGAGATAATTATGTAAAGAATATACATGTCTATGATATTCCTTACCTGGAACCTGCTAGTAGGTAGAAATTATAGCTATTACTCTTTAATTACAGGATCACTGAAAATATTCATTCATGTACATCAGTAAGGATAATTTTAACTTTTTTACAAATGTGGTTATAGGAAAATATATATTGTATTTCAAGGACCAAAATGCTAAAGGTAGATTCTTACCTCATTCACAGTAAAATAAAGTATTTCTAATTAGCCTTCTTTTATTTCACTGATTTGCTTAATGGTTATAAATGAAATAGACTTTTTTTTAAAGCATGTGACTTTCCATTTTCAGTTCAGTTCTGTTCAGTTCAGTTCACTCAGTGGCATCCAACTCTTTGTGACCCCGTGGACAGAAACAAATCAGAACTCAAGGAGAAACTGTCAGTCTTCAAAACCCCTCACCAAAATACCAAAATGATTAATCAGGTGAGCCCCACTGAAGGCCCGTCTTCTTGCTTCTGCCATGGGTCTGCTCTCTCCCCCGGACTGGCCCCACCCCCACACCAGCAGAAGAGAATACCTACTTGGTTCTTGGCCATTTCTTGCTCTGCAGGATGGAATCTATGCCACATCTGAGAATGCGAGCCTTGCTCTCCAGGACTTCGTTAGGATGCAAAACCCCCCTCAAGTATAAACATCAGAGCCCAAAGAACACTGCCTTGGACTCATTACCAGCACCTCTCTACTAAGCTTCTTTTCAGGGGTACACTGCCAACTTTTAGCTTGGGCATTGGGCCATTTTGGAGCAGCCAGCGTGACCGGGGTTAAAGAGTGAGACATTCTTCTTCACTGAATAAATATAATCCTTCAGATGAGCACAAAGTCAAGTGTCATCTCCATTTTCAGATAAGAAGTGCCCCCTTGTCCCACCGATTCTGTTGCTGTGACATAAATCACATTTTGCCAATACAGCCATGGAAAATGTCCTCTCTACCTAGGTGTCATACTTACTTGACCTGTCATAAGTATCGTCAAACACAACTCTGCAGGTCTTCCCATTATTCAGGATGGTTTTGGCAGAGCCTGGGTCATAGGATGCTGTCCATGGCTTCAGGGAAGGGTCGTGGCTGATCTCTTTAGTGTTCAGTTCAATGGGAGACTGGTTCTCTCCCTTGGCAATCGGGTAAAGTTCATGCCAATGGTCAGGACCTAGGAAATCAAATTGAGGGGATTCATTTATCTGGTGGCGCAATCAAAGTCCTCTCTCTAAGTGACTAAATCAGCAAAATACACGGAGGCTGGGCAGTGATTATGAAAAGGTCTTGGATATCAGATTGGGCAATACAAGGCTTGGGGGCAAAGACCTGTTCATAGTGTTGTTAATAGCATACCTGTAAGGCTATGTTTAACTCTGTGTATTTCCCCAAAGCGTTTCTGTATTGGCTCAAATACAGCCTAAAATGCTTATTTTTGAAGTGAACTTCATCGCATGTTTCACCAATGACCTCTCCTATCATAGAGCTGGAATCAAACAGCACTGCCCCTAAGTGGGTTTCAGAGCATCTCGTATCCCTTTCCCCTCGTGGAGGCAGAAACTGCAGGCAGAGCAGCTCGTACCAACACCAGGCTCAGAGAGGTGAAGAGCTTGCCCAGCCAGTCTCCGAGAGAGGGGGACCCCCAGAAGCGGCCCTGGGTGGGTGGGCTTCTCCGTCAGAGGCACTGAGTTCTGGGCACGTTACCGGTTCCTGCAGTGGGCATAACCAGCCGCTCCAGATGAACGCGATCAAGGTGAGCCGGCCGGCCGTGCGGGGTCCTAGGGAAGGGCCCGGCGCGGGGCGGGGGCGCCCCCGACCCCCGCGCCCCGGCGGCCGCTGACACTCACCGTTGTGGTCGGCGTAGCCCCACTCCTTGGCCATGGCGGTGCCGGGTGCTGCCTCCGCTCCCGCCGTGCGCGGCCCGCCGGCGCCCCTTTTATGCCGGGCCCCCTCAATCCCTCATGGCCTTATTAGGTCAGCGAGGGTGGGCGCGGGGCTAAAGAGACCGGGGTGGTGCTCGGGAGGCGGGCTGGGGGAAGCCAATGAATTCCACGGGCTGGACAGCTGTCGGGATGGGGGGAGACGGGTCCCCGCCCCCTGGCCCTGGAAGGGGGGCTCCCTCGCGGCTCCCAAAGCGCCAGGCCCCCCTAACCTAGAGCCGAAGTGCAGAGGCCGGCGCTCTCGGCCCCCCTCCTCCAAGGCCCCCACCTTTTTTTGTTGGGGGGGGCGGCCTTTGCGTGTCGCCTCCAAACTGAAAGCTGCGCCCCGAGGGCTGGCGCTTGCAGCCTTGCTTGGAAGTTGCTTTCAGCGCTGCCTGTCTGGCTGGCTGCGGTCTCTGGATGCTTCTGCGGGTTGATTTCACTCCAGCGATCCGGTTACTGTGGCTGGAAAGAACACGTTTGCCTGACCCATGTTTGACTCCTTCGCAGGCAACTTGCAAAATCCTAGGCACAAAGGATGGGAAAAAGCAGGCAGGAGGGCAGGTTCTCTCAACTCCGTTATCCTTAAGAGAGAGATGGTGCCAGGTCCCTGGAACCAGACGTTTCTTGACCTCGCGGGTCCCCTCGGTCTGCAGGACGCCGGGGGCTGGCTCTCGCGGATCTAGGTGAGGACTGGACCCAGGTTACTAAGGAGCAGGAGCCTGGTTCTGATCCACCGACTCGGTGAGCTGTACCTCTGCTCACGAGAAGTCCAGAACATTCTGGAGTGTTGGAGAGTCAGGAACATAAAGGGAGTGATATTGTTTAAAATGTATGACCTTATTTTACAAGGCATAGTGAAAGATTTGAAGAAAAGAGAGGGAAAATTTTCCAGAATTGCTTTGTATTTTTTTTCTCCTCCTCCCAACTTGTTTTATAGCTTGATGACCCATGCAAAAAGAGAATAGAACTGGTATACGCAGTGTGCACATGTCAAAGACATATTTGTAAATATCTGGTTGTAGTTCACATCAAAGAACCAGAGTAGTAGATACTTACAATTTTAAGAATATATTGTAAAAGAACAATATGTTTTGGTTCCAGGTCAGTATTAATTTTATTTAAAAAAGAAAAGGCAGCAAGAAGATATAAACCTATTTTCAGTGCTGTCTTGAACAGGGTTGTAACATAACACTTTTTAAATTTCTTTGACTTTTATTGATGTTAGGATTTTGTGTTTGGGGATTACAAAACTTGAAAAGGAAATATCTTATCATGGTAAAGATAGCTCACGCCTAAGGCATGTGGAATGACTGACCGCACTCATAACCTGGACGCCAGGGGAGTCACTCCCCCAGCGTATTTTTGTGCCCAGGGATTATTTGATCCACACAATAGCGGTGCTGAATCAAGAACTGACATGGTTTGGAAAATCCAGGCAAACAGCAATGCAAGTGCTCTTAGCCTCTGAGCTCAATTATGTCAGTGTTGGATTAGAAAGGCTACTGAGTTGGCATATCTGGGCCAGTTTTCTGCTTTAATGTGATTACTTGTGTGCTGCTGTAGTTTGTACTTAATGGAGGTTATATTCTACATAATTATCTGTATTAGTAAACTATGATCCTGTTCCAATTCATTAAATTGTTTCCATTCCTCTTTTTCTGCTATATATGGTTAGAGGATTGGTAACTAAGTTTCGAGTCATTTGATACAGCAATGATACAGATAAAGTTTTCAACAAAGTTTTCAATAAACTTATATCAAGCAAGGCCAACAGTATTGCTTTGTTGGCACTGGAATTCATCATACTGTTACCATTTCTGCATAAAAAGTGTTTAAATGGGTTTTCATTAATTAAACATTTTAAAAGACGGTACACAGCACATCAATAGCAAACACTTGCACAGTAGCACAAATTTTCACATCAACACTGGTTGGAATTTGCAAAGTGAAATATTTAATTGTTTGGGGTTTATGGTCTTGAAAACTGTTGACTGGTTTTTCATTCCAGTTTCTTATGAGAGTTAAGCAAAATTGGAATTTCAAGACAGTTTTTAGACCATAATATGTTTTTCAAAAGCCCCAAATTAACCATCTGCATTTTGATTCATTTGCTCGGGCATATTTGTCCACAAATTTCAAAATTCTGTATCCATAAAGCAAAGAGAAAATTCTAAATTGTGTCCAAGATGCTGAGATTTCTGGAGCTGGCTTTTAAAAAAGAAGATTGTTAGGTGCTACACCAAGGGAAAAGAATGCCAGAAAAAGAGCCACAAATTATCCCTGAGCATGAGCACAGGATTCTTCCCAGCACTAGTACTGAAAAGCTGGGGTGCTGGGCAGTCTGTAAGATGAGTGTGTTCATGCAGAGAACCAAAGAGGCGGGGAGAGAGTAACCAAGGAACGTAATTTGGGTCAGCAAAATCACTGGGGGTTGGGAGTGTCTGGATGCAGAAGTTTCAACTAGGTGATATACTAAAATTATAAACTTGAGAGCTCTAAGGTGATCAATTTTAAGCCTATTTTTAGTCTTGATTTAGCATTTTATTTTGCAGGATGCTAGGTAATATAAATCGTCTGCAAGTTGATAGCCATGTGGTGTTTCTAGTGCATTAGAAACCAAAAAAAAAAAAAAAAAGATGATAAATTGCCTGTTTATTCATGTCTAACTAAAACTGTGAGTCGCTCAGTCATGTCTGACTCCTTATGACCTCATGGAGCGTGGCCCACCAGTCTTCTCTGTCCATGGGATTCTCCAGGCAAGAATACTGGAGTGAGTTGCCATTCTCTTCTCCAGGGGATCTTCCCGACCCAGGGACTGAACCTGGGTCTCCTGCATTGCAGGCAGATTCTTTACCATCTGAGCCACCAGGGAAGCTCCATCCTGCCCTTTGTGCGTGTCATGGAGCACAGAAGCTAACCCACAGACATCGCAAAGGATGCATTCAGCTGATATAAGATAAAATTAATACCCACCGCATTCACCTCCTCCTTGGACTATTTTGAGCTGCCTGATCTAACGGACCCTTCTTGCAGTGGCAATCACAGCAAACCTTTTAAATATATGTGACCAATCATGAGCAAAATGTATTAATCTAACAAAAGTAACTGAAACTCTAAGTACTGTGATAACAGCTACAGAGACTCCTATTCTTACAAGTTTTAAACAGTTCTTTGATATGTTATTTGTTAAATGAGTTTTTAGAAATGAAATGCAGTCTCCTCTAAATGACAATCAGGGTCTTCAGATGTCTATACAAACTGTTTTTCCATTTTATCCCTAGCTTACCTTCCAAATTCACCCACCCTCTGCTTCAGTTACAGAGTGTCTTTCACTCTTCCCATAACACAATTGTTTTTCCCACCTTTGTGCCTTTTCACACACTATTATCTTTGACTCCACTATCCTTTCTATCGTCTGTACCTGGTAAAGCTAAGCTGTTTATAGCAACAGCTCCACAGACTGTATAGTGAGTGTTGATGTAAGATTTTACACTGAAAAGACGTTGGTTCATCTTTAAGGTCAACGTACCTTCTTTTCCTCTCTGCTGCCATTTTAACTCAAGGCCAAGCCACTGGTAGAATTGCATGGACGTGTTTTTTGTATTCTTTTTATTGGATGGGGATTGTTTTCAAAACAACGTACATACTTGTTTGCTTCCCTGAGAAAAATCAGTCATCAGCCTCACTTCTCTGAAACCTAGCAAAACCCCAGGTCCACTTCTGGCTCTTCCCGTAAAGCATTGGTAGCCTAGGCCGGTCAGAGAGCTTCTCAGAATAGTAATAACTGGCTGGCATGCAACACTTGATTATTAGCACCAAAAAAAGTAATACATGTGCAAACACTTGAAAACTAACATTTCATGTTTGTAACTGTTCTCGCTTTAACAGTTAACTGAATAACTTCAAGAGCCATGGAGTTTACACGCAGGAAAGAAATGCAGGGTCATCTGTTTTTTACTGTAAAGCATGCACCTGCCTTTGTTGCTGTCGTTCAGTCGCCGAGTCCTGCCTGACTCTTTATGACCCCATGGACTGCGGCACGCCAGGCTTCCATATCCCTCATAATCTCCCAGAGTTTGCTCAGGTTCATGTGCATTGAATCGGTGATGCCACCCAACCATCTCATCCTCTGTTGCCCTCTTCTCCTTCTGCCTTCAATCCTTCCCAGCATCAGTGTCTGTTCCAATGAGTCAGTTCTTTGCATCATGTGGCCAAAGTATTGGAGTTTCAGCTTCAGCATCAGTCCTTCCAAAGAGTATTCAGGGTTGATTTCCTTTAGGATGGACTGGTTGGATCTCCTCACTGTCCAAGGGGCTCTCAAGAGTCTTCTCCAACAATACAGTGTCATTTTCTTTTTATTAATTGTAAAGCACTAAACTGCCTTTATGTATGCCCCAAATCATGGCTTTTAAAGGCGTTAGAGATTGCTTTTTCATTAAGAGGCGTTAGAGATTGCTTTTCATCAAATTTCTGAATAACAGAGCAGAAAAATATCTGCATTAATTGTTTGAATATTGTAGCCTTTTAATATTGAGTATTATTTTCCCTAAATTGAATAATCATGGCTAATAGATATCTCTGAAATAGCATCATATATACCACACAGCTGTCTTTTCATATGTATTCCAAATAAACAATAAAATTTAAATAATGTATTCTTAAAATATTTTAAGTTGATATAATTGCAGAATTTCTTGTACTTTTGCACTTTAATGAGGTATAAGTGACAAAAGTATAAGTTATTTAAACTATATTGCAATGATTTAGTACATGTATACATTGTGAAGAGATCTCTAGACTTTCCCATTCTATTATTTTCCTCTATTTCTTTGCACTGATCACTGAGGAAGGCTTTCTTATCTCTCCTTGCTATTCTTTAGAACTCTGCATTCAAATGGGTGTATCTTTCCTTTTCTCGTTTGCCTTTCACTTCTCTTCTTTTCTCAGCTATTTGTAAGGCCTCCCCAGACAGCCATTTTGCCTTTTCTCATTTCTTTTTCTTGGGGATGGTCTTGCTCCCTGTCTCCTGTACAATGTCACGAACCTCCGTCCACAGTTCTTCAGGCACTCTGTCTATCAGATCTAATCCCCTGAATCTATTTCTCACTTCCACTGTATAATTGTAAGGGATTGGATTTAGGTCATACCTGAATGGTCTAGTGGTTTTACCTACTTTCCTCAATTTAAGTCTGGATTTGGCAATAAGGAGTTCATGATCTGAGCCACAGTCAGCTCCTGGTCTTGTTTTTGTTGACTATATACAGCTTCTCCATCTTTGGCTGCAAAGAATATAATCGGTCTGATTTTGGTGTTGACCATCTGGTGATGTCCATGTATAGAGTCTTCTCTTGTATTGTTGGAAGAGGGTGTTTGTTATGACCAGTGTGTTCTCTTGGCAAGATTCTATTAGCCTTTGCCCTGCTTCATTCTGTACTCCAGGGCCAAACTTGCCTGTTACTCTAGCTGTTTCTTGACTTCCTACTTTTGCATTCCACTCCCCTATAATGAAAAGGACATGTTTTTGGGGTGTTAGTTCTAGAAGACCTCGTAGGTCTTCATAGAACCATTCAAATTCAGTTTCTTCAACATTACTGGTCGGGGCATAGACAAAGAATGCTCAAACTACTGCATAATTGCACTCATCTCACATGTTAGCAAAGTAATGCTCAAAATTCTTCAAGTCAGGCTTCAACAAAGCATGAACTGTGAAATTCCAGAGTTCAAACTGAATTTAGAAAAGGCAGAAAAACCAGAGATCAAGTTGCCAACATCTATTGGATCATCAAAAAAAGCCAGAGAGTTCTAGAAAAACGCCTATGCTTTATTGATTACACCAAAGCCTTTGATTGTGTGGATCACAACAAGCTGTGGAAAATTCTTCAAGAGATGGGAATACCAGACCACCTGACCTGCCCCTTGAGAAATCTGTATGCAGGTCAGGAAGCAACAGTTAGAACTGGACATGGAACAACCGACTGGTTCCAAATAGGAAAAGGAGTATGTCAAGGCTGTATATTGTTACCCTGCTATTTAACTTATATGCAGAGTACATCATGAGAAATGCTGGGCTAGAAGACGCACAAGCTGGAACCAAGATTGCCTGGAGAAATATCAATAACCTCATTCATATATTCAGATGACACCACCCTTATGGCAGAAAGTGAAGAGAAACTAAAAAGCCTCTTGATGAAAGTGAAAGGGAGAGTGAAAAAGTTGGCTTAAAATTCAACATTCAGAAAACTAAGATCATGGCATCCAGTCCCATCACTTCATGGCAAATAGATAGGGAAACAATGGAAACAGTGACAGACTTTATTTTGTTGGGCTCCAAAATCATTGCAGATGGTGACTGCAACCATGAAATTAAAAAACACTTGCTCCTTGGGAGAAAAGTTATGACCAACATAGACAGCATATTAAAAAGCAGAGACATTACTTTGCCAACAGAGGCCCATCTAGTCAAGGCTATGATTTTTCAAGTGGTCATGTATGGATGTGAGAGCTGGACAATAAAGAAAGCTGAGTGCCAAAGAATTGATGCTTTTGAGCTGTGGTGTTAGAGAAGACTCTCGAGAATCCACTGGACTGCAAGGAGATCCACCCAGTCCATCCTAAAGGGAATCAGTCCTGAGTATTCATTGGAAGGACTGATGCTGAAGCTGAAACTGCAATACTTTGGCCACCTGATGCGAAGAGCTGACTCATTTGAAAAGACCCAAATACCGGGAAAGACTGACGGCAGGAGGAGAAGGGGACGACAGAGGATGAGATGGTTGGATGTTATCACCAACTCAATGGACATGGGTTTGGGTAAATTCCAGGAGTTGGATGATGGACAGGGAGGCCTGGCATGCTTCAGTCCATGGGGTCGCAAAGAGTTGGACATGACTGAGTGACTGAACTGAGCTGATAGACTGTGAAAAGATTTCTCCCATTTAGTTCGTTGGCACATCCATTGCCTCACCTTTTTATCTTTTTCTATATGCAAGAACATTTAGTTCTCTCTTAGCAAATTTCAGTTATACAACTGCTGTTAACCCTAGTCACCACATTATACATTAAATCCTTCTGTTTTTATTCATATTATAGCCAAAGTTTATACCCCTTTATTAACCCGTTCCTATTTCCAATTTTCAATATCTTAAAAGTAAAAATTCCATCTATAAAAATAAATTAATGTCTTCTTTTCCCCCTTTGTAGATGCTACTGATTCTAAGATAAATTGTTAATTTATGTCCCGCTAAGAAAAAAAGCTGTCAATTAAGGCATCAGACACAATATTTTAAAAATTCATTCAATAATGTCTCATACACTAAGATATTAATTTTATCTGCTGTCTTTAGAGAAAGTTATTCGGACACTTCTGATTTCGATGCTAAGTGAGAAAGACCATTTTGTCATGTAGTGAATGTAATTTCTAATACATTCGTAGCCATGAATCTCACATTTCTCTACGTGATAGAAAACTCGCTTGACAGCGTTAACTTGAAGTATAAGTGAGCCACTTTTGGAGGTGATAAGAGCATTAAACTTCATGGGAAACCCAGATTCTGGTCTCAAGTCTCATCCTTAACTATGTGTGTAACCTTGCAAAGTCGCCTAACATCCCAAGAAATGTTTTCTTATGTCTAAGTGAAAAGGGTAGGCTAGAGACAGGGAATGTCCCTTCATCTCTGCACATCTATGGTCATTGATTATCACATATAACATTTGAATTCTCTAAGTTGGTAGGCCTTAATATGTGGAGAAATTAATGCTTCTCACAGGTTATAAGGCTCTAATGTGTGCATTAAAACCTATATAATACTTATTATCACTAAAACAAAATAACAGCAGAAAACCTAATTCCCATTCAGATACAGCTTTACAGTATTGTTATTTTGTTTTACTCAACCTAATATATCCTCTTGATGTGTAATGATATGGGGAAAATTAATTATTTTCTGTGATATAATGGTGATTTTTCTTATAAATCACAATCAGCTGAAATCCCTGACATATTGTTTAGTTTTTGGTGTACTAATAACTTGAAACAAGTATGAAATGTTTTTAAAGAGTTTTCTTAATGTGGACCATTTTTAAAGTCTTTACTGAATTTGTTATAATATTGTTTTATGTTTTCTCTCTTTGGGCCATGAGGCATGTGAGATCTTCACTCCCTGACCAGGGGTTGAACCCGCAGCCGCTGCACCAGAAGGCGAAATCTTAACCAGTGGACCTCCAGGGAAGTCCTAAAACCAGTGTGAAAATTTGAGGTTAATTTTCTCAAACCAGAAACTTCTTTAGTTGACCACTGTCACTGTGAAGAAAAATGCAACTATGGAACACAAAAGCTACATTGTCTTCAAGGCAATTATAATGTACACTCATTCATATGAAATGCAAAATTAGGAAATTCCACTTGGAGCCGCACTGAACTATTGTTTTTATATTGTGCTCTATCGCATAACTTACCTGCCTTGTTTCAGCAGAGGAATGTTTAGGGTAGAATTTTAATATATCCCTTGTGAAATGCCAGCTCACCATATCCCTAAGAAAAAAAGTGTAGTATTCTCTCCCTATGACCTTGAAAAGCATACTGCAATATAAATAGCTAATCAAATGAAACCCTGTACAACTAAAAATGTTGAAAGAGATCAACATATATATGTATGTCTAAAACAAGTGGTTTTGTTACATGCTAGAATAAATATTTTCCTGGAGCCAATTGAATGTGTAACTGGAATGGAAACTTTTAGAATTAAAGTTCCATATCAGAAATATCTTTATAAAATGTGCTTTTCCTCATACATCATAAATATCATGTAAATTCCAAATACTTTCAGGGAGTTATATTTAACACTAAAAACTTCTTTTGTAAGAGCCAATATATTTAACCTTTAAAAAATTCTTCTTTAAGATCCAATATGCTTAACCTTGAAATATACTTAACTACATAACAGAAGCCAGAATTAGTCTTTACAGCTTAATTTTTCAGAATGTCCTACTGAAAATAGAATATAACTGAATGAAAAGTACTTGTATGATGTGTAAAAGCAAATGTCAATATGGAAGAGTCAGAACTTCTTTCTCAGGGCAGTGAAGGCATATTACATCTCACTCTTCAGACCAGAGAATCGAATCACTGTTAGTCAGCATTTATGAATGTCAAACAGCATGGAAAAATTGGAAAGCATATCCACACTTTAGGCCAAGAAAGTTTCAACTTGGACTTGATGTGTAAGGAGAACAGACAAGAGCCAGTGGGAAAGCGGTGAGTCGGATGAGGAATAACATCATCAGAGACCAAGAGTGTCCTACGCCCGCCTGGAGATCTATCCCGCGGCTCCCGGTTAATCCCTCGTTAAACTCTGCTGTTCCACTGACAGTAACGCTTAGGACACTTTATCCCTCTGTACTGTCAGAGCTTGAATCCTCAAGGGTCTCCATTCTGACCAGATTTGGAGTTTTCAATTTCACCCACAATTCGTCATCATTTATTATTGACCTTAAAGACATTCCTCCTTGCAGAGGGTGTCAAGGACAGGGTAGAGAAGAAAAGCTTCACGCAGAGGAACCTCCATTCCAATGAGATGGATGAACCTTGCCGTCCCCCATGGGCAGAAGCACAAACAGAAATACCTTGCTCACAGCCAGACTGATGCACATGGCCCTTCCAAAATAAACAGGGCGAGATGCTTTGCTTGGCAATTGGCTGTGTTCGGACTCCCAATTACTTTTCTAAGGTATTCTTTCTTCACACAGGGATCAGAACTGAGCCTGGGAGGAACAGCTGGTCAGATCTTTTCATCTTTGGCCTAAGTCACTAACTTCCCACATTGATATTTGATTGAGAGGATGACTAATGAGCATTGCTGTCCAGGGTTCAGTACTCAGATTGCAACCAGCAACGTTGCCTACTCTGGGACGGGGTGATGAGAGACGTACGTGGCAGCCTAGCATGGCTGATATCGCACAAACTTTCTTCTTGCCATAGTTTAAAACTGGCATGAGCCCAAAACTGACTTTTAAAAAATGAATCTATCAGTGCTGATTCAGAAACAATCATTTCTTCACACTTTCACACTGCTGAAATGTTGTTACTAAAATCTACACTGATTTTCTTTAAGGTACATTATCTAAGGAAATGAAGACGTTTCTTTCTTCGTCAGTGATAACTTAGAGCTGTTCATTATTATTTGCTTTGTAAAGAATTTTATTGCTCTTTTAACAAGAACAAGGTAATTTTAAAAATCCAGAAATATAAATATTGAATGGCATGGAAAATATAAATTGTAATCATTTATTTCAGAAATTTGATATTCTTCGACTTGAGCATATATCTTCAGTTTAGAATTTGCTACAGATAAAGATAAATGATATGTCACAAATCAGTGCAAATCCTGTCTCTCAGAAATAAATGGTTGTTTTGCCAATAGATAGAAACTTCTGAGGTCACCACATTTCATTTCATAGTCTTCAAGTTATTACCATGCAAAAATTTATTTTATAAACATAAAACACATTTTTAAAATAAAAATTTAAATAAAATATAATTTTAAAATAAAAATTTAAATAAAATTTAAAAAAATTTTATTCAATGACTGGCCAACCCTGTCCTCCAGCCTATAATACAAGTGACTAATCATGGCAGCTATTACTTTTGAGGTTCCTATTAGTATATTGAAAGTGATAGTTGCTCAGTCATGTTCGATTCTGTGACACCATGGACTATAGCCTGCCAGGCTCCTCTGTCCATGGGATTCTCCAGGCCAGAATACTGGAGTGGGTTGCCATGCCCTCCTCCAGGGGATCTTCCCAACCCAGGGGTGGAACCCAGGCTTCCAGCATTGCAGGCAGATTCTTTACCGTCTGAGCCACCAGGGAAGTCCATTAGTACTTTCAGTTCAGTTCAGTCACTCAGCTGTGTCCGACTCTTTGCGACCCCATGAATCGCAGCACACCAGGCCTCCCTGTCCATCACCAACTCCTGGAGTTCACTCAAACTCATGTCCATCGAGTCCGTGATGCCATCCAGCCATCTCATCCTCTGTCATCCCCTTCTCCTCCTGCCCCCAATCCCTCCCAGCGTCAGAGTCTTTTCCAATGAGTCAACTCTTTGCATGAGGTAGCCAAAGTATTAGACATACCCAATTCAGTAAATTCCAAATGTAATATATTTTATCAATATCCAATAAGTTTTTAATACAGACCTAAAGAATGTAGTTGAAAGAATATCACTTATTCATGCCTTCAACACAGTTTTTAATTCCTCCTGCGTGCTCCTATGAGCTCTATTCTAAACACGGAATAAATTAAGGAGCAAGAGAGAGCGTGCACTTCATTGAGCGTACAGTCTGGTTGGTTGGTACTGGTGAAAGGCAAGTAAACGGACAATAACAATTGGTTTATATGGAAAATCCACTGGAGAGATTGGAAAAGAAAGATCTTCATTTAGATATGATAATTATGGAAGAGTTTCCTGAGGAGGCATTAACCATTGCAAGAATTCAAGAAAGTGCATTTCAAATCGAAGAAGCGCCAAGAGCACTTTGTCTAGAGGCTGTCCGTTAGGGGAGAGGGTGGTAACAATGTGGGGATAGAAGGGATGGTAGGGGCCAGGCCATACAGGCCACAGAGAAGAGTTGGTGTTTTGCTTCAGTGCAACAGCTGCTGCTGGAGAATGTAACGCTGATGAGGACTACGACCTGATTCACTTTTGCAGATCACTCTGACTACTACATGGGGTGAAAGTGGAGGTAAAAAGCAAGAGAGGAACATTAATTTGCAGTGTTATGAGTCTAGCAAGACATTTGCCTCATGTGATGAAGCTACAGATCTCAGTAGCGTTTGTAGTAGTACCGCTAGTGAAATTTGTCTGACTGCACAAGGAGGAAGAAGCAAGAAACAAAACTCAGTTCTACATTCCAACTTGGTGACCTTTAGAATGAGACAGTGGAAATATAGAAAAGTACCTTGCTTTCTTCCACATTAGGAGACTGGGAGTGGTTATCAGAGATTTAGCTTAGCTGATAGATCACTGATATTGCCCCTGATGATTTCCATTTTATGTTTTAAAATATATCTCAAATGCATGTGGACCAGAGCAGGCCAAGAAAAGGAAGTATGCCGCCCTGCACTTCCCTCCCAACCAAAGGAAGGCCACAGATTCGGCTGTGGCAGGAAACAGCTGATGCCTGAACTAGTTTTTCAAGTTCGTTCATTTGCTTTTGTTTATATATTCAGTAAGTTTTGAAATAGGTACCAACCTCAGCTCTGCCACTTAGGGCCAGAAAGTTTCCTGAGCACCAGCTTCCGCTTTAATAGAACAGGGGTGTGTTTGCTTTAAGGATTAATTAACACAACACCTCTAAAGTACTTGAAATACTACCTGGGATTAAGAAGCATTCAATAATTACTAGCTTAAAAAACACAGAAATGTAAATGAGATAAACTTTTGCCCTGGGTTAATTAGCTCTCAATTAAAAGAAAATTTCATGAAGGCAGGAACCAGGAATCTCTTGTTCAGAACTGTATGCCAAACAGCTGACTGCCAGACACCAGGCCGCCTTGTAATACTGATACAGATTACTGAAGGCAGGCAGGCAAGAAGGGAGGGAGGCAGGCAGGAAGAAAGGGAGGGAGGCAGGGAGGGAGATTTTAATAATAGAAAGTGAATTGTCTGAAGAAGGATCCCATGAAGGAAAGAAATTGCTTATATTCCAAACATGATAAGAGACGGCAATATGTTGAAGATTGCTTGAGGTTATATATAACTAGAACAGAGGTTCTAGAGATATTTGTAAGCATCTATGTTGCACTTAGGATTTGCACGTATATAATGTCCACTCTAGTGTCTGATTTCAATTTCCAAAATATACCTCCAAGGTATCCATTTACCGTCATTTCCACTGTTAATATCTTAGCAGAAGTCACAGACGTCCCTCCCCTGGACTACTGCTGTGTCTTCTGGGTGTGCCAAGGAAACGCTAAACTCCTTCCAGCCACAGTGCCTTTCAGCTTGGCGGATCTTCTGTCTGGAATGCTCTTCCTCTGGGCTCTTTCCCTTTACTCAGGCTTCAGCTTAAATGTCACCAGCTCTGGGAATGAAACTTGGTGCAGCCACTATGGAGAACAGGAAGGAGGCTCCTTTAAAAACTAAAAGTAGAATTACATATGGTCCTTCAATAACACACCTGGACAGATATCCGGAGAAAAATCATAACTTGAAAAAACATGCACCTCAGTGTTCACTGAAGCACTACTTATGACAGCCAAGATGTGGAGACTACTTGGATGTCCATGGACCCATGAGTGGGTAGAGAGATGTGGCGTATGAATACGATGGAACATTTGTTGCTGTTTGCTTAGCTGCTAAGATGTTCCTGACTCTTTTGCGACCCCTTGGACTGTAGCCTGCCAGGCTCCTCTGTCCATGGGATTTCCTAGGCAAGAATACTGGAGTGGGTTGCCATTTCCTTCTCTGGAGGATCTTCCCAACCTAGGGATCGAACCTGCATCTCCTGCATTGGCAGATGGATTGTTTTACCACTGAGTTAACTGGCAAGCCCATTCGTGCAACGTTATTCTGTCATTAAAAAAAAGAACGAAATAATGCCATTTGCAGCAATATGGATGGACCTAAGAGATTATCATACTGATTGAATGCAGACGAGAACAAATATCATATGATACAGCTTACATATGGATTCCGGGAAAAACATACAAACAGATCTATCAAGAGACCCAGAGACACAGGGAAAAAGCTTATGGTAATCAAAGGGGAAGGCAGAGGACAGGGATTTCCATAAGCACACTCTGTAAATATATAACCAAGAAGGACCAACCGTACAGCGCAGAGAACTATACTTGGCATTTTGTAATAACCTATAAGGGAAATAATCTGAAAAATAATATACATATATATGCACATGTATGTATATATATGTATACGCGTGCATGTTCAGTCACTCAGTTGTGTCCAACTCTTTGTGACCCTGTGGACTACTGCAGTCTTCCAGGCTCCTCTGTCCATGGGATTTTCCAGGCAAGAATACTGGAGTGGGTTGCCAGGCAAGAATACTGGAGTGGGTTGCCATTTTCTCCTCTAAGGGATCTTTCCAACTCAGGGATTCAACCCGAATCCTGCAGCTCCTGCACTGGCAGATGGATTCTTTACCACTTGGGAAGCCCCTTATATGCATCAATAAAAAACCATGTCACCAACTCAGAGTGCCCATTCTTGGCCATCTCACCCAAGTAGATTCCCCTTCATTTTTGCAAAAACATCATGTCTATTTTCTTTCTTCTACTTATTAAAATACATAGTAATTTATGTTTGTTTCTTGAAATGAATGGATGAATTTATTTCTGATTTGACTGTCCTAAAAATAAACCAGATGAGAATTTATTGAAAACACTATTGTCCTTTGTTTCTTCCAAAGACTTAAAATTTGTGGTGGGACCTACAAGTTCAAATTAAACACATGTTTTTCCGAGCAGCATATCAGAGAGCACCTGTTAGTCACAGGTTCCCTATTTATAGGGAATTAAAACCACTCTGCACGCTTCAGAAAAGTCATCTGCCTACCGCAAGGGTAATTACGGTAATTTCCATCTCTTACCCCTTCCACTCTCTGGTAGGCATCTGCCATCATGGCATGCAAAACGAAATCCCAATTCAGGAATGAAAACCTGAAACCATGCTATCTGCTTTTGTGTACTCTGGCACTGTCTTATTTAAAATTATCCAAGAATGAAAATATGAGCTAAGCTGTTTGCTTTTTTAAACACCGAACCTGTCGATCCTGAAATTCCACTGGACAGGCTTGTACTCCCCGCAAAGATAAGAGTTCCTGCTGACCTTGAATTATTCAGATGTCTAGCAACACAATACCCTCCAATGTATTCACTCTGAACAGAGAGAATTTGAGCCAAATTATCTCACAATCAAAGTCAGTCTGTTATAACTCATTAAATAACATGGAATTTAAAAGAGTTTTTAGGAAAGCTTTAAGATCTGGGGCTCTGAAATCCGGCAACCTGAGTTTGAGTGTTAGCGCTAACAAGCCAAGTATCCTTGGGTAAGGAAACTCCATAACTATAGATGAAGCTATTTCTTCATCTACAAAATGAAGATAATAAAGTATTTCATTAAGATCTTGTCAGACCTAGGTATGCTAATGCATGTGGAATATTTTCCATAGTAGCTTCCTTAATACATATTAGGACTTCCCTGATAGCTCAGTTGGTAAAGAATCTGTCTGCAATGCAGGAGACCCTGGTTAAATTCCTGTGTCGGGAAGATCCCCTGGAGAAGGGATAGGCTACCCACTCCGGTATTCTTGGGCTTCCCTGGTGGCTCAGCTGGTAAAGAATCTGCCTGCCCTGCTGAAGACCTGGCTTCCATCCCTGGGTCAGGAAGATCCCCCGGAGAAGGGAAGGACTACCCACTCCAGTATTCTGGCCTGGAGAATTCCATGGGTTGTATAGACCATGGGGTCACAAAGTGTCTGCCACGACTGAACGACTTTCACTAATACATATTAGCTGATACAACAATAATGATTGTTATCATTGTTATTGGGTCTTTGATTTCAAATGGACCCCATGAATCCTCAAGTCCCAACCTCAGTGACGATCCAGGGACCTCCAATTACAAGTAGTCATCCAGAGTCCTCTTGAATGATTTGCACAAGTAACTGCTCAGTAAATTACAAAGTAGATTATTCCCTTTCCCACAACTCCACCTATCTGAAAATAATTTAATCACAAACCTGTCTCCCTATCTTGTGCGGGGTTCTAGTTCTGCGAGAGTGAGTAAAATTAAACTAAACCTCCAGCCCTAAGATATGCTTTCAAGTCTTTGAAAAAAGTTAATCCATTACACTTCCCCTACCTCCATGGTACGGCCCAATTCTTCATACTAAGCTAAACATGAGTTTGGGTAGACTCTGGGAGTTGGTGATGGACAGGGAGGCCTGGCGTGCTGCAGTCCATGGGGTCGCAAAGAGTCGGACACGACTGAGCGACTGAACTGAACTGAACAACTGAAGCTAAACAGCTTCAGTGACACAGTTTCATTTTTCTCATCTCTCTCCTCCAAACATATTCCACTTTGCTGATATTCTTCCTAATGATGACTGAACAAAATACTTCGAAATTTGTCTGACAAGAGCAGTGACTGGAAGTGCAATTACATTCCTTTCCCTGGACGCTACTTTGCGTTTAATGCAAGATAAGAATGCCTCAGCTGTTTTGGCTCACACCTTTGAATGATACTGAGCTTATTCTCAATTAAATGTCCAAGTCTTTTTCATGCAAATTCCTGTTAAGCCAGTTCTCCCTGCATCCTGTATTCCTATCAGCCCATAGTTCCAGTCTGATGAAATCTTTTTTGAATCCTGATTCCTTCTTTGAGTGTATTAACTATCACTTCCAGCTTTGTGTCAACAGCAGATGCGGTCAGCTTGCCTCTGTGTCTTCATTTATGTTGTCGCTAAGTCTGTCAAATCGGATCCAGCTATGGGAAGAACTCTTTGACCACTCTGGGGATATCCCTCCGGGTCGAGGTCAGTCCATGAATTAACATTCTCTGCAGACAGTTATTCTCTCTGCAAATCTCCCTAATTACAATGTTCCTATTCTTACTTACAAGCACGCTGCTGTTGGATATGTGACTAAATGGACCATCAGGGGCTTTGGGCCCAAATATGTGCTGTGCTGTGCTTAGTCGCTCAGTCGTATCCAACTCTTTGCAACCCCATTGACGGTAGCCCACCGGGCTCCTCTGTCCGTGGGGATTCTCCAGGCAAGAATACTGGAGTGGGTTGCCATGCCCTCCTCCAGGGAATCTTCCCAACCCAGGGATGGAACCCAGGTCTCCAGCACTGCAGGCAGATTCTTTACCATTTGAGCCACCAGGGAAGCCCAGGAATAATGGAGTGGGTAGCCTATCCCTTCTCCGGGGATCTTCCCGACCCAGGAATCAAACCAGGGTCTCCTGCGTTGCAGGCACATTCTTTACTAGCTGAGCTGCCAGGGAAGCCTGGGCTCAGATATAAGTGGATTCAAATCCTTGCTTTGTCACTGACTACCTGTGTAATGTTGGGCCATTTATTTAACCTCGCTGAACTTCTTTTGCCTAATTTACAAAATAGTTTTTGACTAGTAAGCTAATTCCATGAAGAGCTGTGTCTTGTTGATCTGTGTGCTGAGTCACTTCAGTTGTGTACAACTCTATGAAAGCCCGTGGACTGTAGCCCACCAGGCTCCTCTGTCCGTGGGATTCTCCAGGCGAGAATACTGGGTGGGATGCTGTGCCCTCCTCCACGGGGCCTTTCTGACCCAGGGGTTCCACCTGTGTCTGTTACATCTTCTGGATTAGCAGGCAGGTTCTTCACCAGTAGCGTCACCTGTGTTATCTCCAATAGCCCGCATACTTTAGGCACATTCTCAGTAAATTTGCAGACTGAACTGCTGAATAAATAAAGTAACAGTGATTGAGTCAAACTGCTTATTCAGATCAACATACATTGCCTACATCCATCTCTGATCTATTTGTCTGGTCCACTTACGGAAAAAGATAGTAAATGAGATTATTATTAAAGTATTATTCTTATCCATTTAGCTCCTAATAATCACTGTATCTCTCTATTTTTATTAAGAAATAATCCACATATTATAAAATTTACCCTTTTAAAGTGCACAATCTGGTGGCTTTTAGTACATTCAGAGTTGTGCAAACATCAGAAATCAATTTCAGAATATTTTTATCATCTGGAAAAGAAATCCTGTATCCATTAGGAGTCACTTCCCAATTTCTTTCGAACTTTCAGTCCTAGACAACTACCAATCTACTTTCTGATTCTACAGATTTGCCTGTTATCTAACATTTTAGGTAAACAGAATCATTTCATAAGTTGTCTTCTGTGGTTGCATTCTTTCACTTAATTTTTTCAGTGTTTATCCAGGTTGTAGCCTGTATTAGTACTTCATTCCTTTAGGGACAACTAGTACTGTATGGACGTACCATGTTTTATTTATCCACTCATTAGTTTATAGACATGGGAGTTGTTTCAACTTTTGGCTATTATGAATAATGCTGCTATGAGCATTTGCACAAAAGTTATTGGATGGACATATGTTTTCATTCTAAAGGAGATCAGCCCTGGGTGTTCTTTGGAAGGAATGATGCTAAAGCTGAAACTCCAGTACTTTGGCCACCTCATGCGAAGAGTTGACTCATTGGAAAAGACTCTGATGGTGGGAGGGATTGGGGGCAGGAGGAGAAGGGGACGACAGAGGATGAGATGGCTGGATGGCATCATTGACTCGATGGACGTGAGTCTGAGTGAACTCCGGGAGATGGTGATGGACAGGGAGGCCTGGCGTGCTGCGATTCATGGTGTTGCAAAGAGTCGGACACGACTGAGCAACTGAACTGACTGACTGACTGATGTTTTCATTTCTCTTGGATGTATATCCACAAGTGAACTTATTGGTTACAGGGTTTCTCTATTTAACATATTAAGGCATTGTTTTCAAAAGCAGCTGTTTCAATACCATTTTACCTTCCCATCAGCAATGTAGGAGGGTTCCAAGTTCTTCACATGTTAACCAACATATGCTCTTTTTCTAAACATTGATTTTTTTTTTCTTTTAAAATTGTTTATTTTGTATTGGGGTACAGCCGATTGACAAACAACGTTGTAATCGTTTTAGGTGAACAGCGAAGAAACTCCGCCATACAAACACGTGGACCGATTCTCCCCCGAACTCCCCTCCCATCCAGGCTGTCATGTAACATTGAGCAGAGTTCCACGTGCTGCACAGGAGATCCTTGCTGGTTATCCATTTTAAGTACAGCTGCATATATGTGTCCATCCCCAGCTCCCTAACTATCCCTTTCCCCTCAGCCTTCCCCTCAGAAACCAAAAGCTCATTCCTGAAGCCTGTGCGTCTGTTTCTGCTTTGTGCATAAGCTCACTTGTATCATTTCTTTTTGGACAGAGTCCACACGTAAGGGAAGTCATGTGATATTCCACCTTCTGGGTCTGGCTTACTTCACTCAGGATGACACTCTCTAGACCCATCCATGTTGCTGCAAATGGCATTCTTTCATTCTTCTTCATGGCTGAGTAATACCCCACTGTATACATGCACCAGGTCTTCTTTACCTACTCCTCTGTGATGGACATTTAGGCTGCTTCCATGTCTAGCCAACACTTGTTATTGCTCAACTCTTTGGCTGTAGACACGTTAGTGTGTGTCTGGTGCTACCGCGCTGCGGTTTTGACTTGTATTTCCATGAGAACAAATGCTGCTAGGCATCTTTTCTTGTGCCTCCTTTCCATTTGTATACCTTCTTTGAAACATGCCTATCCAAAGTGTTTGCTCGTTTTTCGATTTTGTCTTTTTATTGTTGAGTTGTAAGAGGTCTTTTATATTCTGGATACTAGCCCTTTATCAGATGTATGATTTGCAAGTATTTTCTCCCATTCCATGGGCTATCTTTTAACTTTTTTGTCAATGTCTTTTATGAATTATTTTATTACAGTTATTTGGTTTTTTAAATTTTTCATTATAATTTTTTAAAATTTTTTAAATTTTTATTTTTACTTTATTTTGCTTTACAATACTGTATTGGTTTTGCCATACATTGACATGAATCAGCCACAGGTGTACATGAATTCCCAATCCTGAACCCCCCTCCCACCTCCCACCCCATATCATCTCTCTGGATCATCCCCGTGCACCAGCCCCAAGCATCTTGTATCCTGTATCAAACATAGACTGGTGATTTGTTTCTTACATGATAGTCTACATGTTTCAATGCCATTCTCCCAAATCATCCCACCCTCTCCCTCTCCCTCTCCCAGAGTCCAAAAGTCCATTCTAAACATCTGTGTCTCTTTTGCTGTCTCGCATACAGGGTTATCATTACCATCTTTCTAAATTCCATATATATGCATTAATATACTGTATTGGTGTTTTTCTTTCTGGCTTACTTCACTCTGTATAATCAGCTCCAGTTTCATCCACCTCATTAGAACTGATTCAAATGTATTCTTTTTAATGGCTGAGTAATACTCCATTGTGTTTATGTACCACAGCTTTCTTATCCATTCATCTGCTGATGGACATCTAGGTTGTTTCCATGTCCTGGCTATTATAAACAGTGCTGCGATGAACATTGGGGTACACGTGTCTCTTTCAATTCTGGTGAAACACAATTTTTTTAAAAAATTGATGATGTTTTATGTATGTATATATGCTTGAATCTTATTCTTCTGCTTTTGGTGTCATATGTGAGAAACCATTGCCTAATCCAAAGTGACAAAGTTACGTGTCTTTCTTATTTTATGGTTTCTTCTAACAGTCTTACAGTTTTGCACTGTCTGAGGTCTGTAACCATCTGGAATTAATTTTTGTACATGGCATGAGATAGCGGTCTTTCTTCATTCTACAGGATATGAGTAGCCAGTTGTGCCAGAACAGTTAGTCAAAAAGGTTGATTTTTCTATGTTAAATATTCTTGGAATCCTTGTTGAAAATCAGTTGACTGTAATTTTTTTTTTTTTTTACTATACTTCAATTCTCTTCCAGTGCCCTAGGGATCTATCATTATGCCAGGACCACATTGTTTTGAATACTGTAACTTTGTAGTAAGTTTTGAAATTGACAAATGTGAGTCCATCTTTGTTGGTTTTCAAGACTGTTTAAACTATCTGGGTCTCTTGTATTTTAATGTAAATTTTAGAATAGATTGCCTATTTCTGTGAAAAAAAAATACAGCTAGGATTTTAATAGGAACTGCATTACTAAGAGACTTTGAGGAGTATTTCCATCTTAAAAATATCAAGCTTTCAAACCATGTATTAGGTATTCATTTATTTCAATGATGTTTTGTAGCTTTCAGTGTATAAGTCATGAACTTTTTTGTTAATTCTATTTGTAACAATTTTATCATTTTTTATGCGATTGTAAATGAATTTTTTAATTTCCTTTCAGATTGTTCATTGCTAGTGTTATAGACATGTAACAGATTTTTGCATTATTCCTTGTATGCTGAAATCTTATTTATTAGCTGTAATAATGAGATTCTTTTATGCATCTTTCCTAGGATCTTTTCTATGTAAGATATCTTTTGTAACTATAGATAATTTTACTTCTTCCTTTCTGATTTTGATGCCTGTTTTTTCCCTTTCTTGCTTGATTATGCTTGCTGAATCTTCAGTACAAAGTTGTATTATATGTTGAATGTTGAACTGGTGAGAGTGGATGTCCTTTTCCTATTACTGATTTGGAGAAAAATTTTCATTGTTTTATGATTAAGTATGATATTAGCTATGGGAGTTCATAGATGCCCTCTATCAAGTTGGGGAAGTTTCTTTCTGTTCCTGATTTGTTAAATATATATACACATCTTTTATCATGCAAGGGTACTGGATTTTTTTCAAAAGCTTTTCTGTATTTATTGAGACGACCATGCGGTTTTTGTCCTTTTTGCTATTAATATGGTGCATTATATTGATTTATTTTCATGTGTTGAAACAACCTTGCATTCTAGGATAAGTCTTATGTGGTCATGGAATATAATCCTTTTTTTAAAATGTCACTGGATTCAGTTTGCTAGTAACTCAATGAACCAATATTTTCCAAATGGCCGAAGGATGATATTACAAAATCATGCATGGGTAAACAGTCTATTTAAAGTACAAGATAGGCCATGGATTTTAATGTGACAGGACATGAAAAACTTATTAATATGGTTTTAGATTCTACATTGAAGCTAATCTTTAAGAATCTACTATTTGTTGAGTTTTAGGGTAATATTAAAAAATTAGCCATAATTATACAAAAAGCCTGTTAAAATGTAGTCAGTTCTGCTTTAATGCGTGTTTTGAAAATCTAAAGTTGTTATAACCAGAATCATTCGAAGAGGGCAATAAACCGCAGCCAGCTGAATGGAGTTGTGTAGGGCTCTAGAAAATGCACCTAGGCAATACTTCGTGAGTACACTGGGCCACATCCTTTCACGTCTGATGTTATAAGCTTCCTTTTAACACCTGTCACCAGTTCTCAGAAACTCTCAAGCTATGAGCCTTCTGATGGCCAATGGCACATGGTTCCTGCCCTAAGCTCTCTTAACATCCCCGTTGCCTCTCAGTTTATTTTTCCCTCTCTTATGCTCTCATAAGTCAGTGATCTTAGGAGGGAAAAGGGGGTATCGTTTAGGAAAAGGGCATACATGTGGTAATAGAAGTGAGAGCCATGGCGTGCCAGTGAGAGTGAAGGCACCTGCTTGAACAAACAAACTGCAGATAATTTTCAAGGTAAAGTGCCCTGTGTATTACGGTGCTTACTCATTCCTTAATCGCTTAGCCTGTGTAAAACTGTGCTACTGGTTTTAATGCGCCACTGGGAAGTTTATGAGTGTTATATTCCAAACCCTATTTTCTTATCAGCTTTGTGTATTTTTTATGGGGCTTCCCTTGTGGTTCAGTTGGTAAAGAATCTGCCTCCAGTGCAGGAGACCCAGGTTCAATCCCTGGGTCTGGAAGATCCCCTGGAGGAGGAAATGGCACCCCACTCCAGTGCTCTGAAAGCCTATGAACAGAGGAGCCTGGCGGGCTACAACCCGTGGATTCACAAGAGTCGGACACAGCTGAGCAGCTAACACTTGGTACTGCTCGATGCCATATCAGTAATATCTACATCTAGAAAGAAAGCAACAAAAACAACCAAAATGCCCCCAGATCAGCATCACGAAGAAGCCACTCTAAGGAATCTTTACTAGGTATCTGTTTAGAATCTGAGGTTTCAGTTTTTGGAGCTCTCCCATCTACATCACACTCTGCCAGTGTTCGTGAATGTCAGCGTATAACACAATAAACTTTGAATAGAATTAACATGCAGTATTCCTTTCTCTTAAAAGATACCACCTTTCCAGTCCTATAATTGCTGGCTTATGTGAGCACTGATTCATTCAAAAATTTGTATTAGTATATACCAGGAATATAAAACTGAACAAAAGAAAAACTGGACAGACATACTTGCCCTCATTTATTCTAGCTGAGGGAAATGGACAGTTCACGAAAGTGATAAGTAAATTGTACAGCAATTGCAAATGTGATTAGCACTTTTGAGAAAAAGGAAAAAGTGAGATGCCAATTTTAAAAAACGGTGAGAGATGGGAGAGCCTGGTTTCCCAGTGGGTGGTCACTTTCTTCCCTGCAAGGATGACGTTTTTACAAATGATTAGAAGATGTCTCCATGAATTAGGTTCTCTGTCGAGCTGGTGTCATGATGTTTCCCCTTCAAAGTCTCCCTTGGGCACACAGCACCTGCCTTTCTGCCCGTGTGAAACAGCCCGTGTTCCTGTGCGCTGTTCTTCCTCTTCCAGCACCTCCATGCATTCTTGTCCCTTTTCCAGTCCTCATCAAATATCTTTCCAGTGCGCCTACAATGGAGGGTGTGTTCTCCCAGCAGGAGAGACATTCGTTCCTCTACACGGCATTTTTAAAAAACATTTGACTTCTATCGTGAATGTCTTATAATAATGTCCTCTAAACAGTTTCCCCTTTTGGATGCACTCTCCAAGCCCACTCTTCTAAATCACCCTTTCCTGCCATAGTGCCTGTTTCTTCCAGATCAAGCTGCCAGTCTCTGTTATTTTTTATGTAAACCATTATTCTCTATTACCTGAGGAATCTGTCTTTTTATATATTTTTAACATTTTTACAAAAGTAATCCCAGCTATGGGACTTCTTTGGTGGGCCAGTGGTTAAGCCTCCATGCTTCTAATGCAGGGAGCATGGGTTTGCTCCCTGGCCAGAGAACTAAGATCCCACAGGCCTGCCACACAGTGTGACCAAAACAAAACAAACAAAAAAAGAAAACAAAACAAAACAAAAAACAAACAAACAAACAAACAAAAAAAACAGAAATAATTGCAGCTAACTTTAGAAAGCTATGTTTAAGTTGGTTACCAATGTTCACTCCAATATTTTATGTATACAAATAGAAAGCAGTTTACCAGACACTAGCATTTGAATTAGCAAAAGAGTCCCCCAAATATGAAGCTTGAAGAAATACTGGTATCATTTTCCCAAGAATATTTATACTATCTAAGGACATCTATATTCAAAGAATTTCATTATAGGTAGTGTCATGATGGTAAGAAACAATTCCTAAAATCATTGAGTCACAGTTTGGGAGAGATACTTTCCCCAGTAGGATGCAAAGAGAAGTGAATTAGCATGCCTTCAGCTTCTACTAGATACAAAGCTCAATGATGGTCCTCGCAGCACTGTAACGAGCTAGACTGTAATATACCCATTGGACAAATGATGCAACTATGGTCTAAGAAGGTAAGTAACCTCCTTCAGGTCACACAGTTGTAGACTGGCAAAGTTCAGACTCAAAAACCGGTCTGTCTTTCCAGTAGTTCATATAATAATAGAACTCACACAACCCCCTTTCTAAAGAGTGATTATTATAGAAATCCAAGCCATAACAATTTACTAACCAAAGAACCGTTGAGTCGCATCCAGTTCTTAAAGTGCCTAAGGATAGTTCACTGAAGAGCCATCCGTTTACATGAAAAATAGATGTAGAATTTGTGACTGGAAAAGAGATCAAGGGTCAAAATCCTTGTATCGCCCCCAAAACACACAGAGCAGGAAAGATTTTGTCCTAGGACCTTATAAAATTCTCTTTAAAACCTTTATTTTCAGCATATTTTAAGAAGCAATGACAAACATTTAACAAATACTCGTGTATTGAAATACACGTTGAATAACACAGTGGTGAGCATTCAAGAGTGACGTGAATTTTTGTTCGGGTGCAGAGTACATGGAGGGAGTGTCTCTCATCATTGCCAAGATTGCGATTATAGAGCTGTTGCTGGAGTCAGCTTCCCTCTTGGTTGGTGCAAGGGCGTGATCCCGGGTCCTGTGGGCTTTGCCTCTACAGAGAATAGTTAGCCCTGCTCTGAGAAAACATGTTGCGTAACCACCAACAGCACTCAAATGAGGCCAGACATCGTGAGTTCACATTCCTGGTCCAAAGAGCAGTTGTGAATGGGAGTGGGGATGACTTGCAGCCCACCAAGAAGAACCATGAGTGGAAAACCAGCTCAGTCACTGAGGTTTAACCAGGGATTGTCTTTAATATCAGTACCGTGACCATCAGGCTTCCCTGGTGGCTCAGATGGTCAAGAATCTGCCTGCAAGGCAGGAGACCCAGGTTTAATCGCTGGGTCGCTACAATGAGGAACTAACATTTTTCACTTTTCACTTTTCATGACGACTATACAATTTATCCTCCAAACTAGAGCTCTTTAGAGGGGACTGTTATTAACAAACATCTTGGGATAACAGGCATAAACTGGGGTTGCCCCCGGAAGTGCAGGACTCTTATTAGTATCATGTCTGTAAATAAGATAAGCATCTCAACAGCACATATGCACTATGAAGTGTCTGTCACAGCCTCTCTGGGATCATTTTGGACTAAAGAAGCTACGTGATAATTCCAGCCAGAAACATTGTCTGTGGCCTGGGGAATCGAGACCCATGATTAAATGAACCTCAGCCTGTATTAGCATGCAGAAAGCAAGACCACGGTTCTGTTTTACCTTTTGTCACAAGAATACAAACTCCAAGACCAAGGGACAGTGATATGGAGCAAACCATGACTTTTGCCCTCTTCCCTGGAGCCTCGTGGCATTTTGTTCATATTTAGATACTGCTGCTGCTGCTGCTGCTAAGTCACTTCAGTTGTGTCCAACTCTGTGCGACCCTATAGACGGCAGCCCACCAGGCTCCCTCGTCCCTGGGATTCTCCAGGCAAGAACACTGGAGTGGGTTGCCATTTCCTTCTCCAATGCAGGAAAGTGAAAAGTGAAAGTGAAGTCGCTCAGTCGTGTCCGACTCTTAGCGACCCCATGGACTGCAGCCCACCAGGCTCCTCCATCCATGGGATTTTCCAGGCAAGAGTACTGGAGTGGGGTGCCATTGCCTTCTCCAATTTAGATACTAGTACTTAATAAGATCTGCGGCCCTTCATCTTATTCCCTGTATAAGAGCAACTTTAGAACAAAGAGCATTTATCTTACTCAACTCTGGAGCCCAGATGAGATGAAACAAGATGAGATGGGATTCAGCACAGAGCCGCGTAGTGAGTCTTCAGTAGACGCAGAGGTATGTTGAATGAAAATGGTAGGATCGAGATTCTTGATCCTGAAAACTGTAGGATTTACTCCATCGACTAACATGGAACTTACGAAATGAATTTTCCCTCTTGGTTACTGAAGACCCAACTGATTGAGTTTCAGGAAGAACCTCCTTAGAAAATCCGAGTGCCTCTGACCCTCGCTTGCTTCACTTTGCTTTCATATGCAAATGTAAGAATGGGAGCAAAATAGATCTTCTCTCAACGTTAAGGACAGACTTCGATCCAATTTAGCTTTGCCAGTTACTTGTTTAATCTCTGCAGAGCCTTTTTGGTGATTTCAGCTTTATTCTGCAGGCAGGGTATCAGTTTTACCAGCCTATTTTTGTGTTTGCTAAGCAGAAATGATTGCTGTGTGTCCTAAGATGGGCTGGCATGGTAAATATTTCTTTTGAACTCACCCTGCCCGCGGTACCTTTCTTTCTCTTCAGCCGCCATGGAATCAGAGTTCTAAATAAAGAACTTACATGTGTTTTTAAGCAGCCAAATTCACCTCTGTTTATTTCACCTCCAGGAATATCCTTTGGCTAGAAGCTCTGGGAACTTCATTTGCTGGTGGCTCAGTTAAGATAGACCACGACATACCTCCAAGATGGTTTCTGGGCTGAATTCAATTAGAGCTGCTTCAGATTCTTTTCAGACGTGGACAGGGCATAAATACATATATTTTTGATAGCAACTATGAGAGAGTTGTGGCATCATATCTTTTCTGGAATGAGGTGGGATATAAATAAATAGGTAACTACGCAGAGCTCCATCTCAGATATTTGTTTACAAGGCTAAGGTCTGAAGCCTCCAATCCATCCTCTCTATGCGGCCAGAGTTATTTTCCTAAAGGGAGAAACAGATCCCATCACAGCCCTGCCTGCAGTCCTCCCAAGTCTTACTTGACCCACAGTTTGCATGTCTTACATCCACTTACAAGGCCCAGGGAGCTATAAACTTCCCTGACTCATCTCTCCCACCCTCTCACGTGCTCCTTCCATTCCTGGGTAGTGGCACGGTCTTCACTCGTATTGTATGACATTTCCATGCCGATCAGTGTCAGCAAGAATGACCCAGTCCCCTAGCCCTCCACACTCTGCCACGTGACTAAGCAGCACCCACTGATTTTCCTACTTGCTTCACCTAATCGAACGTGAAGGGGCCTGGGGTTCATATCCAGTCCTCAGAAGGCCTTACGTGGACAAGTCATCCTAGGTGAGGTCACTGTAGACAAGCCAGCTCCCAGCTGCAGGCCAGCAGATCTCAGATGCAAAGGTGAACTGCTGAGATGGGCAGAATGCAGCCAGGTGGGCACAGTGCAGCCAGATCCACAGAACCCCCAGCCCGTCCACGGCTTCAAGCCACTGGATTGGGAAGAGTAGTGATTGTTCACAGAGAAATGGAGAGACTTAACTTACATGCCAAACTACTTTTACTCCCTGAACACAGATGACCTTCAGCTCGCCACTGTTTTTAAAGACGCTATTCACTCTGCTTGGAGTAAGTCTCAGTTTGGCCCACAGTCATTATTAGGCCGTCCACACTCTCCAGCATTCATCTCCCCCTGCTTTTTCAGCAGGAGACGCTTCCACTCCCTTTTCAAGATCGTGCAATGCAAGTGCCCCCATAACCCCAGCAATCGTGGGCTGAACTGAACTCTCTGCCATTCTTCTGGCCCTCTTTCCTCGGTTACTCTCTCTCTACGCTTCTCAGCATTTCACACCTACCTCGATTCTAGCAGTTGTCGCTTTATACTGAGTTTATTTTGCATTTCTGTCTCCTACACCGAACTATAAGCTCCTTGAGAGGAGAGGGGAGACTCTTTTACAGTAGCCAGGGCCTAGGACAGGTCTACACACTTCAGTTGCATGGCTCTGTCAACTTCCTACTACGAGTTGGTTTCTTATCAATTTCTACATTCATAAAATAAAGACATGGAAGTATCACACAATACAAGTGAGGACCATAAGTTAATTTTCAATCATATGTTAGCACTATGCTAGCATTAAGGAAATAAAAAACAGGCCATTAAACCTATAAAAGGGACGGTTTAATGTCATCATAAAGATTTGTGGGATAGTCAACCTCTCATCCAAGGTAAGGAGCAGCGGCTGCACTTTGCTGGAGCAGCCATGAAGAGATACCCCACGCCCAAAGTAAGAGAAACCCCAGTAAGATGGTAGGTGTTGCAAGAGGGCATCAGAGGCCAGACACACTGAAACCATACTCACAGAAAACTAGTCAATTTAATCACACTAGGACCACAGCCTTTTCTAACTCAATGAAACCAAGCCATGCCTGTGGGGCAACTCAAGACGGGTGGGTCATGGTGGAGAGGCCTGACAGAATGTGGTCCACTGGAGAAGGGAATGGCAAGCCACTTCAGTATTCTTGCCTTGAGAACCCCATGAACAGTAGGAAAAGGCAAAAGAGGAACTCCCCAGGTCATTAGGCGCCCAATATGCTACTGGAGATCAGTGGAGAAATAACTCCAGAAAGAATGAAGGGATGGAGCCAAAGCAAAAACAATACCCAGCTGTGGATGTGACTGGTGATAGAAGCAAAGTCTGATGCTGTAAAGAGCAATATTGCATAGGAACCTGGAATGTCAGGTCCATGAATCAAGGCAAAGTGGAAGTGGTCAAACAAGAGATGGCAAGGGTGAACGTCGACATTCTAGGAATCAGCGAACTAAAATGGACTGGAATGGGTGAATTTAACTCAAATGACCATTACATCTACTACTGCGGGCAGGAATCCCTCAGAAGAAATGGAGTAGCCATCATGGTCAACAAAAGAGTCTGAAATGCAGTACTTGGATGCAATCTCAAAAACGACAGAATGATCTCTGTTCGTCTCCAAGGCAAACCATTCAATATCACAGTTATCCGAGTCTATGCCCCAACCAGTAACACTGAAGAAACTGAAGTTGAACGGTTCTATGAAGACCTACAAGACCTTTTAGAACTAACACCCAAAAAAAGATGTCCTTTTCATTATAGGGGACTGGAATGCAAAAGTAGGAAGTCAAGAAACACCTAGAGTAATAGCCAAATTTGGCCTTGGAATGCGGAATGAAGCAGGGCAAAGACTAATAGAGTTTTGCCAAGAGAACGTACTGGTCATAGGAAACACCCTCTTCCAACAACACAAGAGAAGACTCTACACATGGACATCACCAGATGGTCAACACTGAAATCAGATTGATTCTATTCTATGCAGCCAAAGATGGAGAAGCTCTATACAGTCAGCAAAAACAAGACTGGGAGCTGACTGTGGCTCAGACCATGAACTCCTTATTACCAAATTCAGACTTAAATTGAATAAAATAGGGAAAACCGCTAGACCATTCAGGTATGACCTAAATCAAATCCCTTATGATTATACAGTGAAAGTGAGAAATAGATTTAAGGGCCTAGATCTGATAGACAGAGTGCCTGATGAACTATGGAATGAGATTCGTGACATTGTGCAGGAGACAGGGATCAAGACCATCCCCAAGGAAAAGCAATGCAAAAAAGCAAAATGGCTGTCTGGGGAGATCTTACAAATAGCTGTGAAAAGAAGAGAAGTGAAAAGCAAAGGAGAAAAGGAAAGATACATCTGAAGGCAGAGTTCCAAAGAATAGCAAGGAGAGATAAGAAAGCCTTCCTCAGCGATCAATGCAGAGAAATATAGGAAAACAACAGAATGGGAAAGACTAGAGATCTCTTTAAGAAAATCAGAGATACCACGGGAACATTTCATGCAAAGATGGGCTCGATAAAGGTCAGAAATGGTCTGGACCTAACAGAAGCAGAAGATATTAAGAAGCGGTGGCAAGAATACACAGAAGAACTGTACAAAAAAGATCTTCACGACCCAGATAATCATGATGATGTGATCACTAATCTAGAGCCAGACATCTTGGAATGTGAAGTCAAGTGGGCCTTAGAAAGCATCACTATGAGCAAAGCTAGTGGAGGTGATGGAATTCCAGTTGAGCTGTTTCAAATCCTGAAAGATGATGCTGTGAAAGTGCTGCACTCAATATGGCAGCAAATTTGGAAAACTCAGCAGTGGCCACAGGACTGGAAAAGGTCAGTTTTCATTCCAATCCCAAAGAAAGGCAACGCTAAAGAATGCTCAAACTACCGCACAATTGCACTCATCTCACATGCTAGTAAAGTAATGCTCAAAATTCTCCAAGCCAGACTTCAGCAATATGTGAACCGTGAACTCCCTGATGTTCAAGCTGGTTTTAGAAAAGGCAGAGGAACCAGAGATCAAATTGACAACATCTGCTGGATCATGGAAAAAGCAAGAGAGTTCCAGAGAAACATCTATTTCTGCTTTACTGACTATGTCACAGACTTTGACTGTGTGGATCACAATAAACTGTGGAAAATTCTGAAAGACATGGGAATACCAGACCACCTGACCTGCCTCTTGAGAAATCTGTATGCAGGTCAGGAAGCAACAGTTAGAACTGGACATGGAACAGCAAGCTGGTTCCAAATAGGAAAAGGAGTATGTCAAGGCTGTATATTGTCACCCTGCTTATTTAACTTCTATGCAGAGTACATCATGAGAAACGCTGGACTGGAAGAAACACAAGCTAGAATCAAGATTGCCGGGAGAAATATCAATCACCTCAGATATGCAGATGACACCACCCTTATGGCAGAAAGTGAAGAGGAGCTAAAAAACCTCTTGATGAAAGTGAAAGAGGAGAGTGAAAAAGTTGGCTTAAAGCTCAACAATCAGAAAACGAAGATCATGGCATCTGGTCCCATCACTTCATGGGAAATAGATGGGGAAACAGTGGAAACAGTGTCAGACTTTATTTTTGGGGGCTCCAAAATCATGGCAGATTGCAGCCATGAAATTAAAAGATGCTTACTCCTTGAAAGAAAAGTTATGACCAACATAGATAGTATATTCAAAAGCCGAGACATTACTTTGCCGACTAAGGTCCGTCTAGTCAAGGCTATGGTTTTTCCTGTGGTCATGTATGGATGTGACAGTTGGACTGTGAAGAAGGCTGAGCGCCGAAGAATTGATGCTTTTGAACTGTGGTGTTGGAGGAAACTCTTGAGAGTCCCTTGGACTGCAAGGAGATCCAACCAGTCCACTCTGAAGGAGATCAGCCCTGGGTGTTCTTTGGAAGGAATGATGCTAAAGCTGAAGCTCCAGTACTTTGGCCACCTCATGTGAAGAGTTGACTCATTGGAAAAGACTTTGATGCTGGGAGGGATTGGGGGCAGGAGGAGAAGGGGACGACAGAGGATGAGATGCCTGGACGGCATCACTGACTCAATGGACGTGAGTCTGAGTGAACTCCGGGAGATGGTGATGGACAGGGAGGCCTGGCGTGCTTCGATTCATGGGGTCGCCAAGAGTGGGACACGACTGAGTGACTGAACTGAACTGAACAACCCCGAATGATCTGAATTATGAAATTTTTACTTCATTCAGAAACCAGAAGGTATATTCTTACTGGAACTACTACACATAAGAGGGAAGATAAGGGGCAGAAAATTATTTTCACTGTCTAGTAATTCTGTGCTGGCAAACACATTTGATTACTGTATCTGATTCCTGCTCAAAGAGCGCATCTTCTGACTAGGAGAGAGGACTTGAAAAACGCGTAATGTGCATGGAACTTGCTCTAATCCTGCCGTGTGAGTGCTCCTTTTGTGTGGCGCCCGTGTTAAACAGGTGCTTTGGGATGCAAGGACTCCACGCCGATAGCTCAGGGAGGAAGGTAATTGTCAGGATGCTAAGACCGAGGCCAGCAGGATCCTTATCTGAAAAACTCTGAGAACAGGAGCCCCGGGGCAGCGATGCCACAGAGAAGGGCTGCGGAAGGCTGGCCGCCACGTGGCTGATGTGCCCCGTCCGCCCGAGGGGTCCCCGTGACCCGCCACCCGCCCCGCTGCTGGTCTCACCCTGGGGCTGGGGGCCCACGCCCGTCTTCCCGGACCCCGCGTCCGGCTTCCGGCCGAAACGAGACTCACCGCCTTGCTGGCGTACTCACAGCCTCGCTCAGAGGGGCCTGTTCACTTCCGCTCCCCTCCAGAGGGCTGATCCACTTCCTGCTTGTACATTCAGGCCGCCAAGAGGAGTCATCTGATTGACACAGCGGCTCCGCCTTCCGCCTGCCCACCGCGGTTCCCCACTCACACTGGGGCCCAGCCCCCAGACTGGCTCCCTCGCTCGTTTGGAAAGCAGTGGTTCATTAGCTTAAGACTGAAGAATGAAATGTGTATTTCCTCTGCGCCTTCAATACTCATTATTAGTTTAGCCTTTGTTTCAAAGGAAAAGAAGAGAAGAAAGGAACACAATTTTAAGATCTTGATTGGTTGAATTTTTAAAAAAATAGACAATTTTTATAGCAGTTTTAGGTTCACAGCAAAACTGAGTCAAAAGTATAGAGGTTTCCCTTATATCCCCCGGCTACACACATGCAGTCTCTCCCAGTATCAATATCCCCCACCAGAGTGGTTATAATCAATGAACCTACATTGACATGCCATATCATTCAAAAACAGCTTATATTAGGGTTTACTCTTATACATTACATGGGTTGTAAGTTTATGACGTGTATCCGCCATTATAGCATCTTACGGAACAGTTTCACTGCCCTAAAATCCTCTGTTCTCTTCCTGTTCACCTCTTCTCCTTTCTAACTCCTGTCAACCACTGGTCTTTTCATTGTCTCCAAACCTTTGCCTTTTCTAGAAGGTAACGTAGCTGGAATCATATGCTCTGTGGCCTTTTCAGATCGGCCTCTTTAACTCAGTAATGTGCATTTCTGCTTCCTCCATATTTTTTCATGGCTTGTTAGCTCAGTTCTTTTTAGCATTGGATACTCTTCCATTGTCTGAGTGTACTACAGTTCATTTTTATTTATCCGTTCACTTACTGAAGGACATCTTGGTTATTTCCAAGTTCAGGCAATTACGAGTAAAGCTGCTGCTGCTGCTGCTGCTGCTGTCGCTTCAGTCGTGTCCGACTCTGTGCGACCCCATAGATGGCAGCCCACCAGGCTTCCCCGTCCCTGGGATTCTCCAGGCAAGAACACTGGAGTGGGTTGCCATTTCCTTCTCCAGTGCATGAAAGTGAAAAGTGAAAGTGAAGTCGCTCAGTCGTGTCCGACTCTTAGTGACCTCATGGACTGTAGCCTACCAGGCTCCTCCATCCATGGGGTTTTCCAGGCAAGAGTACTGGAGTGGGGTGCCAAAAGTTGCTATCAACATCCAAATGCAGATTTGGGGGGTAAACATACATTTTCAACTCTTTTGAGCAAATACCAAGCTATTGCTGGATCACAGGGTAGGGGTATGCTTAGTTTTATAAGAAACTGCTCTCAAAATATTAAAGTCATCTTCTCTGAAGCATGGAATCAACGGAGATGTACAATGACTCAGCTCTGCCCTAGTCAGTCTTTGAATGTCCCCTTCTATTGCGTGTCTTTCTCTTTTTCTTATTCTTCACAACAACTTTGCAGTCTCTGTATCTCGTCCACTCCCCATCCACACCTGAGGTTGTGATTTCAGAGAAAATGAGGCATTCTGAACTGAGCTACTTCAAGAGTTTCTAGCTGTAAAATAACCTGCTGTTTTCCATCCATCTTCTTTTGCTTTGTCACTCTCTTGCTCTCTCTCGCTCACACACACTCTCTCTCTGTCTCTGTCTCTCTCTCTCACACACACACAGAGTTTCTCTCTCTTCCAACCAAGCATAATTTTTTTATCTGAGCTCTGAACCTCAATCTAACCACATAGTTTTCTGTTTTCTCTTTATGTCTTCAAAAGTTTCCTCTTGTCAGTGAGTAAAAAGCTTAAATCACTCGCATCTGAAAGCAAGCAACACTAAAAGCCTTCAATTACCCTGCCCTAGATCTCTCTCCAGAGAAGGCAATGGCACCCCACTCCAGTACTCTTGCCTGGAAAATCCCATGGACGGAGGAGCCTGGTACTCCATGGAGTACTACGAGTCGGACATGACTGAGCGACTTCACTTTCACTTTTTACTTTCACGCATTGGAGAAGGAAATGGCAACCCGCTCCAGTGTTCTTGCCTGGAGAATCCCAGGGACGGCGGGACCTAGTGGGCTGCCGTCTATGGGGTCGCACAGAGTCGGACACGACTGAAGCGACTTAGCAGCAGCAGCAGCAGCAGCTCTCTCTCTCCTCCATAGCTTCTCTCTTAGAAGCAGTAGGTCCACTCTGCTAACATGGCTTGCTCTCGTACCATTTAGTGTCCTCCCCGCTGACCTCTGTGCCCTTTCTCCTCTGAATCTGTGTTCTCTGGGGTCTGCAGCTAACCTCTAATGCAAAACTCAGTGACTGCTCCTCAGCCTTGCCATGGCTCTGTTCCAATGCTTCCAGGCCTCACTCTGACTACTACCCCCATTTGGACCCTACCCCTACTCCCACCCCAGTTCCTGACTTGCCTCTCCTCTCTCATTTATGTCTTTTTTGTGGATTCTTTCTCTGCTTGTTCTTTCTTCTCGAGGCCTCTGCTGGGCTACTGAGACCTAACTATTGTTCTGAGGTATCAACCTGCATCGTTGACATATTAGTCCAGCACACCCTCACCCTACTGATGGGTGGCAGGATATCTAACTTTATATCATCTAATCAGATTACTTCAGCTCCAACTTATAAGTTTCAAAGCTCACAGATTTAGAACTCACAACATTCCCTTTCATGATGAATGAATTTCTGGTTACCCACACCCAAGTGTTTGCTTCAGCAGTTCCAGTTCCTTTGCAATGTGCTAAGTTGCTTCAGTCGTGTCCAACTCTTTGTGACCCTGTGAACCATAGCCTGCCAGGCTCCTCTGTCCGTGGGATTCTTCAGGCAAGAATACTGAGTAGGTTCCCATGCTCTCCTCAGGGGATCTTCCAGACCCAGGAATCAAACCAGTATCTGTATCTCTTATGTCTCCTGCATTGTCTGGCGGGTTCTTTACCACTAGCGACCTGAAAAGCCCACCTCTGCAACACTCCACCACAATTCTCTCTATAATCCATACTCTATACTCAGTCCTCCTCACATCACCCATAAAGCACTGTCAGAGCTGTTATGCTAACAAATAAATCTGACTTTGACCTCTCTATTTTGAAATATTTGATAGCTCTCTGCTACCTATAGAATGAAGTACTCTGCTACCTATAGAATGAAGTAGAAACTTCTTAGAAATCAAACAAATCCTTCCTCATCTAGCTTTTATCTTACTCTTCATCTTAGTCTCCTGCTGTGCTTGCTATCACACTTTATGCTCCAGAATTACTAAATTACTATACATATGTGCTCTAGAGAACATTTGTCTTCTTGGATGCTCAACGGCAACTAGGAAAAAACCAAGACCCACACTAGTTTTGTTAATAGAAAGAATTCAATGGAATTAATCATTTGAACATGTACTGTGGGGCTGAAAAGGCAAAGGAGACAGCTGAGGCAACACAGCCTTAGCAACTGCAGGAACCGTCTGCCAGCCTGTGGCTGAGGGGGGCGATGTAGAGTTGGGACCCAGAAATCCCAGGAGGGGGGACAGTCCCCCTGCTGCCTTAGTATCTTAGGCATATGTCTCCACAAAGCTTAGTCCCAGATTACTGAACGAGGGGCACTGGCTGTTTAGAGCAAGTATCTCATTACGGCACTGCTTTTTGGACTGGGGGAAAAACTCAGTACTGGAATCAGCTGCCCTTATCAGGTTGGACAACAATTTCTATGGTGACTCTGATAGGAGGATGGCGCCAAAGAGGAAGAAAGAAGCCTCTCTCATCCTGCAACCTTCTAGTCTTCCTCCGTTACCCCTGTTAGCGGAGTTTATCGGGGGTCCAGCTGGCAAAGAAGAAATGGGGCTTGCAGAGCCTCAGCCCCAGCACCATGAAACAGAGAAGAGGACAGTGGCTTAATAACCAGCATCCAATCAGCCTTCCTACTTGAGAGATGAGAAGACTGAAGCAAAGCAGAGCAGTGTTTCTAACTCTGAAAGATGAACGGAAAGAGTGCTCCTCCCTTTCCGAGCTCTATGCAGTTAGAGCACCTACCTTTACCCCAAAGAATATCCCTCTCAGGACTCGGTCCCTGGAATGAGAAATGCAAAGATGAGGGGACCGTACAGAGAATTTATTTCAGCTGTGGCTCTGGCAGCAGCAGAGTCCAGTGCGGGGAGGCAGTAGCCTCAGGAAGTGCAGTGACGGTGCCCACGGCAAGGCCACTGACGACAACACCACTGACAACAAGACCACTAACGACCAGCTCACCAACAACAAGGCCGCTGCCGACAAGCCCACCGCCGACAAGGCCGCCCACGACAAGCCCACTAATGACAAGACCACCAGTGGAGGCTTCCAAGGTCTGCCAGTGCGCTCCTAGCCAGCCAGCCTCCTCTTGATTTTTCTCTACTATGAATTTAGTTCTTTAGACTTCCTGAGGATTCTGGGAGTATGGAAATATCATTTGATACATTATTTTCTGCTTAAGTTAACCAACGTAAGTTTCTGTTCGTTGCAAAAATGATAGCCTGTCTAGTGTATCCAACATGCTCTCATATCTCATGCCTTTACAATTTTTTCTCACTTATGAGATTCCAATAATTTCAGCATTTATAACTTATAACATTTAGAAACTTTGCAAATGTTTCTCTTAGGCCCTATTTTTCTTATATCCTCCTCCAGCATACACATTAGGTTAATAATGTATGTACTGTGTTTCCATGATAGCTAAGTTTATTAATCAAAATATCAGGTTCAGAAAAATTACCTCACAGTGCAGAAACAGTGTTCCTGCAGAATGTACTGTGGGTTATAGTTTATCCATAATTCTGATAGCTATACATTATAGCTGTCATATGTTATGATACATTGTAGCCATTCTGGTGGCTCCTTTAACAGCTAATAATAAAGGGATCTAAAGTACCTCTTTCCTTTTCAATGAGCCTCTATAATCCCATGGTGGAGAAAAGAGCCTGTTCCACGGGCCCTTTTCGGACAGGCTCTATGCAGTTAGATGATCGCTCTCTGTCCCCTCTTACCCTTACAATGCCTTATACAGCCATTGGCAGCCAACCGTGGCGATTTTGAAACCTCTCCAGGGCTGGCAGCTTCCTTCCCACTTTCACAAATCTGTTTTCTCGAACCTGTCTGACACCCTGTGCAGGCGGCTTCCTAGAATACAAAGCAGGTTCCTGTGCCAATGTATTTAAGCATGCTCTGCTAGCCACTCTAGAACAGAGCTTAAACCTCCAAGCACTAGCATTCCTAAGCCAGAGAGTTAAGAGGGACTGAGAGCTTTTTATAAAACTATAACCCAGGAAAGAGAGGGGTCATATGACTTAAGGGCACTCATGACCAAGAGTTTATTAAACATTTACTATGGGCCCAGAACTCTGTCCCTTCTCCCAAACTTGACCCTGAGTATGTCTGAATGAATTCATTTCTCTCTTCTCACTTCCCTAGTATAAATGGAGGAAAAAGATCTTCTTTTCTGTGTCTAGTTTCTACAGGAAAATACATCTATATTGTCTGGGCAGAATGAGGGGCTCCCCCTGGGGTTTATTCTCAGCCTCTTTCAATTCTGAAATCTATCTTTAAACCTGGAATCTATCTTCAAACCAACTGACCCTGAAGGTCTGATTGAGAGCTTTTTAGTCACAGAGACACTCGAGAATACTAAAAACCAGAGAAATGAAAAAAAAAAAAAAAAGTTAGTCTTGACAGGATTTTGAGTACAAATTTTGCAACTTTATAATGAATAGTCAGAAATTCTTCCAACATTCTACTTTATCAAATTGTTATGGAGTCACACATAGAGAATTACATTCACAATACAAGACATTTGTGTCTGATGTTTTAGTTGCCATGTCCCAACATATCCTGAAGGGTAGAGTTATAGAAAAAAAATAGAGTTGACTATTTCCAATTCCAAAGAAGGCTGAGCACCAAAGAAAGGATGCTTTCAAATTGTGGTGCTGGAGAAGACTCTTGACAATCTCTTGGACTGCAAGGAGATCAAACAGTCCATCCTAAAGGAAATCAACCCTGAATGTTCACTGGAAGGACTGTTGCTGAAGCTCAAATACTTTGGCCACCTGATGTGGAGAGCTCACTGGAAAAGACCCCGATGCTGGGAAAGATTGAAGGCAAAAGGAGAAGGGGGCAGCATACACTGAGATGGTTAGACAGCATCACAGGCTCACTGGACATGAATCTGAGTAAACTTGGGAAGACAGTGGAGGACAGAGGAGCCCGGTGTGTGCAGTCCATGGGATCGCAGTCAGTCTGTCTGTTGTGTGACTGAACAACAACCACAGCTTTCAACTGTGTCTAGAAAATATCTCCACAATCAAGGTTTAACTTTTATTATAAAATATTTAGTAATCTAATGATAAGAATTTGCGTTCTTTTTTCCTCCATTGCTTTTGCACCCTCATTGTGGGTCAGCTCAGGGCCTGATTCGCCGTTCTGTATCCAGTGTCTAGTCAAGCGCCTGACTTCTAGGAGCCACTCGTTAAATAGCTTGTGAAAACATAAATAAAAGATCCTTAAGAAACAAAAGAGGTAAAAGAGAGAAGTCTTGCCCTTGAGTCTGAATAGAGAAGACTCACAGACACTGCACAGTTGAGGAGTCACTGTAGGGCAAGTAAAGACGTCCAAGGTGCTATGCTGTCAATTTTGTCTGTGAGAACTGAAGGCATTTCAGGTGAAGAAAAGAATAATCTGGCAGTTAAATTGGCCTGGGTAGGGTTTCATGGAGGAGAGAATTGAGGCAAATCTTATGGAAAGGTATTTAAATTAACAAGAAAAGAGCATTCACGTAGTGGTGAAAACTAAAGATTATGGCAATGGAATTTCATGGAAGATATTAGCGATCATATTGTAAGTCTGTTAGATAGAACAGTGAAAGAAAAGAGTTTCTCTTGCTTGAAATCTCCTTGATTTCTCCTCTTTTTAAAAATATATGTTCCTTCTGGTTCAAGATCGCAGAATAGAAAGACATGCATTCACCTCCTGCAAGAGCAAAAAACTAGCTGGAACCCACCAAACAAAGACACCCCACATGCAGACACAGAGAAGAAGCCACAGCAAGATGGAAGGAGGGAGGCAATCATGGGAAAATCAAGCCCTACACCCACCGGGCGGGTGACCCACAGACTGGAGAAAAGTAATACCAAGGAAATTCTCGCACTGTTGTGAAGTTTCTGGACCCCATGTCAGACTTCCCAGCCTGGGGACCCGAAAAAGGGACTGGGAATCCCGGGGGAATCTGACCTTGAGGGCCAGCGGGATTTGATCGCAGGCCTTCCACAGGGCTGGGGGACACAGAGACTCCAGTCTTGGAAGAAAGAAAGAAAGAAGAAAGTCGCTCAGTCATGTCTGACTCTTCCCGACCCCATGGACTGTAGCCTACCAGGCTCTTCCATCCATGGGATTTTCCAGGCAAGAATATTGGAGTGGGTTGCTATTTCCTTCTCCAGGGGATCTTCCCGACTCAGGGATTGAACCCAGGCCTCCTGCATTGTAGGCAGACGCTTTACCATCTGAGCGACCAGTCTTGGAGGGGACACACAAAATTTTGCACACACCAAGACCCAGAAGAGAGGAGCAGTGACCCCACAGGAGACTGAACCAAAACTACCTGCTAGTGTTGGAGGGCCTCGTGAGGAGGTGTGGGTTGGCAGGGCCAACCACTGAGGGCCAGGGCACTGGAAGGGCTCCCTTGGCATGAACCCTCTTGAAGGTCGCCACTGACCCTACCACAGAGCTGCAGACCCGAGGGCTGGGTCACCTCAGACCAAACAACTACCAGGGAGGGGGTGCAACCCCGCCCATCAGCAGATAATTGGATGAAAGCTCCACTAGCAGGCCCTGCCCATACCAGTACTCTTGCCTGGAAAATCCCACGGACGGAGGGAGGAGCCTGGTAGGCTGCAGTTCATGGGGTCACTAAGAGTCGGACACAACTGAGCGACTTCACTTTCACTTTTCACTTTTATGCCTTGGAGAAGGAAATGGCAACCCACTCCAGTGTTCTTGCCTGGAGAATCCCAGGGACGGGGGAGCCTGGTGGGCTGCTGTCTGTGGGATCGCACAGAGTCAGACACAACTGAAGCGATTTAACAGTAGCAGCCTGCCCGCAGAGCAAGACTCAGGTTTTCCCACTGCCAGTCCCTCCATCGGGAAGCTTACCCAAGCCTCTTAGCCTCCTCCATCAGAGGGCAGACAGAGGAAGCAGGAAGCACAGTCTCACAGCAACTAAAACAACAGCCATATTATAGAAAGCTAATCACAAAGAAAAAAGCAGGAAGTTATGTCCCAGATGAAGAGACAAAGTAAAACCCAGAAAACAACTAAACAAGGTAGAGATAGGCAGTCTCCCAGAAAAGGAATTCAGAATAAGGATAGAGAAGGTGATCCAGAATCCTGGGGAAAGAAGGGAGACAAAGCCTGAGACGATGCAAGAAACATTTACCAAAGGCCTAAGAGGAACAAACAAACAGAGGTGATGGATGCACTAAAAGGATCCATAGCAGGATAACTGAGGCAGAGGCACGGATAAATGGCCTGGGGGACAGAATGGTGGGAATCACCGCCACAGAAGAGAACACAGGGAAAAAAAAAACAAACCCAAAAATAAACGAAGACAGCCTAAGAGACCTCTTGGACAGCATTAAACACACCAACAGTCACATTATAGGGGTCCCAGTAGAAGAGAGAGAAAAAGGACTTGAGAAAATATTTAAAGAGCTAATAGCTGAAAACTTCCCTAACATGGGAAAGGAAATAGTCAATCAAGTCCCGGAAGCACAGAGTCCCAGGCAGGATAAAACCCAGGAGGAACACACAGAGACACAGAGTAATCAAACTGACAAAAATTAAAGACAGAGATAAAACATTAAAAGCACCAAGGGGAAAATGACAGATAACACACAAGGGAACTCCCATCAGGCTATTAGCTGATTTCCCAACAGAAACTCTACAAGCCAGAAGGGAATGGCATGATATCTTTAAAATGATGGAAGGAGAGAACCAGCAACCAAGAATATTCTACCCAGCCAGACTCTTCTTCAGATTTGATGGAGAAATCAAAAGCTTTCCAGACAAGCAAAAGTTTAAGAGCACCACCAAACCAGCTTTACAAGAAATGCTAAAGGAACTTCAGGCAGAAAACAAGACAAGGAAAATGCCTACAGAAAATAGACCCAAAGCAATTAAGAAAACAGTAATAGGATCATACATATAAATTATTACTTTAAATGTAAATGGATTTAATGCACCAGCCAAAAGACATAGGCTGGCTGAGCCCATGACACATGTGCGTGGATGCACTTCCACTCACCACTTCACTCTGCTTGACACCCCCCCGCAAATTGTACATAATTATTTTATATTGTTAACTATGTTCCATTATGGCTTGCAATTATAATTATCTTTAATTTTTTGTCTGGCTATTGATTGTGAAAACTGATGAACATCTTTTACTCTTGTGATTATGTAACTATGACTCACTTAATACCATTCTATCACAATTGGTCAACAGGAAAATAATAGAACTCTTAAGTCACCAAAACTAGGATCTAATAGAAAAACCTGTAATCACTTTTTAAAAATCCAGATGCACATCAGAATTATCTTGAAATTTTTTGAAAAATACAAATGCTCAGGTATTGCCTTTTTTCTCCAGAACTCCAGATATGCTTCTAATGAGCAGCCATGTTTAAAAACAACTGGATTATATGATGATCTTTTACTTTTAACTCGTTTGCTTCACTTTTTCTATTTCATATTCCATGCTCCCATTTCATTGTTCCATTTCTCCATCTCTTCTTCTTTTTTTTTTTTTGAAGTTCTTTCTCAAGTCTTTATCAAGTGTAGTAGAAAAGCTTTTGTATACATATATATAAATATGCATAATGTATATATTTTTAAAAACTTATGAAATTTGCCAAACTAAAAAAAATTATGACATTTTGAATCCACCTGCTTGACTTAGTATGAATAGAATGCTAGATTTCTAAGTAAAAATTAGATGTGCAACAGCAAAGGTTTACTGTATAGCGTAGGGAACTATAGTCAATATCTTGTAATAACCTATGATAGAAAATAACTTCGAAAATAATATATGTGTATCTGTGTAACTGAATCACCTTGCTATGCCCCCGAAACATTGTAAGTCGACTATATTTCAGTAAAGTATATATATATGTATATACATAACTATCTGTATATATGTTCCGCCTGTTCTGCAAGGCTGTGTCCATGACTTGCTGCTCTTCCCTCGCTGACCCAGCCTCAGTCTTGCTCCCTTCTAAGAGCTTGTCCTTTGCATATTTGTCCTGTGCTGTTTGGCACCCAAGGTGTACTACACTGAAGCAGTGGAAAGTGCTGGAAAGAGGGGCCCAAACCTGACAGCCTAGTGCTAGCTCTCCAGCCAAATGGCTTGGTGGTGGTTGTTTTTAGTCGCTAAGGCACCTCCGACTCTTCATGACTCCACGGACTGTAGCCCACCAGGCTCCTGCACCCATGGGATTTTCCAGGCAAGAATCCTGGAGTGGGTTGCCATTTCCTTCTCCAGAAATGGCTTGGTGACTTTGGCTAATCATTAAACCTCTATTGACCTCAGTATCCTAGGTAATTTCTAAGGGTCTTTCTACACATAAGAATCTTTTTTTTTTTTTTTTGGCCTTTTAACAGCAGTAGGGGAAAATATCAGGCCGAACTTCCAAATCCTATTAGTTTCCAGAAGTCTTAGGCTTTCTAAGTGTCCAGTCCAGGGTGTGATGTCTTTGGTAGCCTTCTCTTGCTACACAGCTTACTCATTTAACTACTCTACTCTAGTTTCTCATCAGACAGTCTTGATTTGAATTTTAAACTCTACCAATTTCTGTTTGCCTGTGGCAAGTTGCTTAACTTTATTTTGTTATACACAAAATACAACTGTAGGAGTACCTATTCCTTGTTGTGAAGCTGAAGACTTGTGAGGAATAAAAGAGATACTCCATGAAGGATTTAGCACACTTATTCCCAGAAGAAATGTCAAAAGAAGTGATTTTTCTCCCTCTCATCCAGTGTGCTGAAACTCTGCTTCAAGAGTCACAACTCTCACTGTTTGAGTCTTCAGCACAACCACACCTGCCATACTATAGGCTGGCTCCACCTGTCTCGTTGATCTTTTAGTTTCCAAGCTGCTGTCTAGACAGGCTTCAGTAAGAAATGTTCAATTTTTTTCATGGCTACTGGCGGTCAGGATAAACAAGCTTAACATATATATTCAACCCCAGGTTTTAGTTCTATGTCTAAAACAAGGAGTCAGACATGACTGAGCGTGCGCGCATAGCATAGCACAGCACGTCTAAAAGGTAGGAGTGTATCCTGCAAGGTTGAAAGCTATGTTGCTCTTATCTTTAAGGTCTCTTGAATTAACCAATCTCAAATTAATGAGGTTGTGAATTAAGACTTAATTTAATAGGTAGCAAAGAAAAAACTGTTAATTCTTAAGAGGTGAACGCACAAGGGATGACACTGAGCAAGCATCGGGCATAAGATGTACTGTATCTGAGGAAAGAAAAGACGTTTGCTCTACAAATGCGTGTGTTCTGATGGGGTGAGGATGTGATGTTTTTTAACACACTTGGGAAATACAATCTCACCCAAATATCAAGATCTGATTAGTAGAGTTCTATTCTCAGAAAGGAAGGAAAAAAGAGCTTGGCTTTTTAAATGAAAAGCCTACACTACTCCAACCCCCTGGATAGAAATAAACTGAAATGCTAGTTACTCACCTAAGCACATTTCAAATAATAAACTAGTTTCCAGATCCACACTGGTATTTTGAAATCCATAGGGGAAATTGCAAATCCTTGTTTCAAGAGTATCTCCCTTTAAGTGGAGCAAGCAGAATGAAAGCTTTGAATAGGTATGTTTTCTCATCAGTAACCTATCACTGAACTACACTATGAGTGGTGTGCACTTTGAAAACTAAAGCCAAAATTGGCTGATTTTGGTAAAGTGTGTAATAATTAAACAACTACCCAAGATGAGGGCTTCCCCAGTGGCTCAGCAGGTAAAGGGTCCACCTTCAATGGAGAAGATGCAGAGACATGGGTTCAATCCCTGGGTCAGGAAGATCCCCTGGACAAGGAAATGGCAGCCCACTCCAGTATTCTTGCCTGGAGAATCCCATGGAGGGCTACAGTCCATGAAGTCGCAAAGAGTCAGACACAACCGAAGCAGCTTAGCACACATGCATCCAGAGTGAGTACCAGGAAGCTCCAGTTTCCTCAAGCAAAAATGAGAAAACATAAAAACGAAGCTAAACGATCTAGCAAGTCCTGGAAAATAATAAAGTCATTTCCCCCCATGTGTATCACATTTTTTAAAACTGAATTCACCATTTGGAAATAGCACACAATGGCAACCCACTCCAGTATTCTTGCCTGGAGAATCCCATGGACAGAGGAGCTTGATGGGCTACAGTCCACGGGTCGCAAAGAGTGACACGGCTGAGCGACTTCACTTCACTTCATTCCTAGAACTCCTCTAATAATTTCTCAACTCAATTTCTATTGAATTGATCAAAGAAAAAATTATTATTGTTATGTCTTAGCCGTAAATTTTGTTTACTTTGTTTTTAACAGCTTTATTGAGATACAGTTCACATATTATATAATCCACCTCTTTAAAGTATACGTTTCAATGACTCTTAGTATATTCAGAGTTGTTTACCTCTCAGCACAATAAGGTTTAGAATGTTTTCATCATCCGCAAAGAGACCCCCATACCTATTAGCAGAAATTAGTATTTCCCCCCATTCCTTCAGTCGGCTCTAGGCAACTGCTAATCTTTAATACATAGTTCTTTGTGATTACAAGTTTCATTATGGACATATTTAAGAATAGAATATACAATACCCTATTGCAGCTTTGCTTTCCCAATTATAATGAATTAAGTGGGAAAATGTAGCTCTTTCCCTTTTTTGTTTCTGAGTAAACATTGTATGAGAAGACACAGGAACAAAGGAAAAGAATAACATTAGGAAAAGAGAAAGAAAGATAGATTTTTCATAAAGAAAAGTGAAGAAACCTGATGTGTAAGAAGGAGAGAATGGCATGGACTGGTACTTCCAGCTTCCTACTGGAGAGGCACACTACTGATTGCTAACCCAGCTTTAAGAGAAGACAAAGGTCAGTTATAAACTCCTGCAGCCCTGTAAAATGAACAGAACTACAAATGCTGCACATGCGTATCAGAATAACCATCCTGAGTGAGGTCAAACACAGGCAAAAGCTACCAAAGAGTCGAATGTACAATAAGTAAGATGAACACTCTCCCATCATGTTCCTCCTAAATTCTGTTTTCATTGATAGCTCTGTGTCCTCTGTCCTGACTCTGATTTTAGACATTGTTTTTCTTCATATTCTCCATTTTTCTTTTTTTCAGCATTTGTCATCACACACAGCCACAGGAGAAAAATTCTTTCTTTTTGCGATGAGAACTTTGAAGATCCATTCTCCCAGCAACTCTCAAACATACAAAATACAGCATTATTAGCCACAGCCACCATGCCACACATCCTACCCCATGACTTATTTATTTCATAACCGGAAGATCCCCCACGTTCAACGTCAGAAGCTGTGGCTACGCTTTGCTGGAGCAGCCATGAAGAGATCCCCTACGTCCAAGGTCAGAGAAACCTGAGTAAGATGGTAGGTGCTGGAGCGGCTGTGAGGAGCTACCCTACGTCCAAGGGGAAAGGAGAAGCCCCAGCAAGATGGCAGGAGGGGCGAATTCACATTCAGAATCAAACCGCATCCCCACCAGAGATGCTCAGAGGGCTCAAGCAAACCTTGTGTGCACCAGGACCCAGAGACCCCGCAGAGACTGAGACAGAACTGTGTCTGAGAGGCTCTTGTGGAGGTGCGGGCTGGCGGTGTCCTGCCTGAGGGACAGGGGCTCTGGGTGCAGCAGACCCAGGTGTGGCATAAGCCCTCTTGGAGGAGGTCGCTACTAACCCCACCATAGAGCTGCCAGAACTTACACAGGATGGGGAAGTAGACTCTTGGAGAGCACAACAGAACCTTCTGCAGCAGGACCTGGAGAAAGAAGCAGTGACCCCACAGGAGACTGTCCGGGACTTGCTGAGTGTCCACGAGTCTCCGGCGGAGGCGTGGGTCGGAGGCGGCCTGCTGCAGGGCTGGGGGCGCTGAGTGTAGCAGCGCATACATGGGACCTTTTGAAGGAGCTCGCATTATCTTCATCGCCTCCACCATAGTTTGGCCTCAGCTCAAATAACAGGGAGGGAACACAGCCCCATCCATTAACAGAAAATTGGGTCAAAGATTTACTGAGCATGGCCCCACCCATCAGAACAAGACCCAATTTCCCCCTCAGTCAGTCTCTCCCATCAGGAAGCTTCCATAATCCTCTTATTCTTCTCCATCCAAGGGCATACAGACTGAAAACCACAATCACAGAAAACTAACCAACCTAATCACATGGACCACAGCCTTGTCTAACTCAATGAAACTATAAGCAATGCCATCTAGGGCCAATTAAGACAGATGGTCATGGGGGAGAGGTCTGACAGAATGTGGTCCACTGGAGAAGGGAATGGCAACCACTTCAGTATTCCTGCCTTGAGAACCCCATGAACAGTATGAAAAGGCAAAAAGATAGAACACTGAAATATGAACTCCCCGGGTCAGTAGGTGCCCAATATGCTTCTGGAGATCAGTGGAGAAATAACTCCAGAAAGAATGAAGAGATGGAGCCAAAGCAAAAACAACACCCAGTTGTGGACTTGACTGGTGATGGAAGTAAAGTCCACTGCTGCAAAGAGCAATATTGCATAGGAACCTGGGATGTCAGGTCTATGAATCAAGGCCAGTTGGAAGTGATCAAACAGACATGACAAGAATGATTGTCAACATTTTAGGAATCAGCGAACTAAAATGGACTGGAATCGGTGGATTTAACTCAGATGACCATTATATCTACTACTGTGGGCAAGAATCCCTTAGATGAAATGGAGTGCCCCTCATAGTCAACAAAAGAGTCTGAAATGCAGTACTTGGATGCAATCTCAAAAATGACAGAATGACCTCTGTTCATTTCCAAGGCAAACCATTCAATATCATGGTAATCCAAGTCTATGCCCCGACCAGTAATATTGAAGAAGCTGAAGCTGAACAGTTCTATGAAGACCTACAAGACCTTCTAGAATTAACACCCCCCAAATATGTCCTTTTCATTATAGGGGACTGGAATGCAAAAGTAGGGAGTGAAGAAACACCTGGAGTAACAGGCAAATTTGGCCTTGGAGCACAGAATGAAGCAGGGCAAAGTCTTAACAGAGTTCCGCCAAGAGAACGCACTGGTCATAGCAAACACCCTCTTCCAACAACACAAGAGAAGACTCTACATATGGACATCACCATATGGTCAACACTGAAATCAGATTGCTTATTATATTGGCAGCCAAAGATGCAGAAGCTGTATACAGTCAACGAAAACAAGACCGGGAGTGAACTGTGGCTCAGATCATGAACTCCTTACTGCCAAATTCAGACTTAAATTGAAGAAAGTAAGGAAAACCATCAAGGTATGACCTAAATCAAATCCCTAATGATTATATAGTAGAAGTGAGAAATAGATTTAAGGGACTATATCTGATAGACAGACTGCCTGATAAACTATGGGTGGAGGTTCCTGACATTGTCCAGGAGACACGGAGCAAGACCATCTCCAAGAAAAAGTAATGCAAAAAAGCAAAATGGCTGTCTGAGGAGGCCTTACAAACAGCTATGAAAAGAAGAGCAGCGAAAAGCAAAGGAGAAAAGGAAAGATATACCCGTTTGAATGCAGAGTTCCAAAGAAGAGCAAGGAGAGATAAGAAAGCCTTTCTCAGTGATCAATGCAAAGAAATAGAGGAAAACCATAGAATGGGAAAAACTACAAATCTTTGCAAGAAAATTAGAGACACCAAGGGAACGTTTCTTGCATAGATGGGCTCAATAAAGGACAGAAATGGTATGGACCTAACAGAAGCAGAAGATATTAAGAAGAGGTGGCAAAAATACACAGAAGAACTGTACAAAAAAGATCTTCACCACACAGATAATCATGATGGTGTGATCACTCACCTAGAGCCAGACATCCTGGAATGCAAAGTCAAATGGGCCTTAGGAAGCATCACTACGAACAAAGCTAGTGGAGGTGATGGAATTCCAGTTGAGCTATTCCATATCCTGAAAGATGATGCTGTGGAAGTGCCACACTCAATATGCCAGCAAATTTGGAAAACTCGGCAGTGGCCACAGGACTGGAAAGGTCAGTTTTCATGCCAATCCCAAAGAAAGGCAATGCCAAAGAATGCTCAAACTACCACACAATTGCACAAATGGTAGTAAAGTAATGCTCAACATTCTCCAAGCCAGGCTTCAGCAATATGTGAACCGTGAACTTCCTGATGTTCAAGCTGGTTTTAGAAAAGGCAGAGGAACCAGAGATTAAATTACCAACATCTGCTGGATCATGGAAAAAGCAAGAAAGTTCCAGAAAAACATTTATTTCTGCTTTATTGAGTATGCCACAGGCTTTGACTGTGTGGATCACAATAAACAATGGAAAATTCTGGAAGAGATGGGAATACCAGACCACCTGACCTGCCTCTTGAGAAATCTGTATGCAGGTCAGGAAGCAGCAGTTAGAACTGGACATGGAACAACAGACTGGTTCCAAATAGGAAAAGGAGTATGTCAAGGCTGTATATTGTCACCCTATTTATTTAACTTAAATGCACAATACATCATGAAAAATGCTGGGCTGGATGAAGCACAAGCTGGAATAAAGATTGCTGGGAGAAATATCAATAACCTCATTCATATATGCAGATGACACCACCCTTATGGGAGAAAGTGAAGAAGAACTAAAGAGCCTTTTGATGAAAGTGAAAGAGGATGGTGAAAAAGTTGGCTTAAAGCTCAACATTCGGAAAACAAAGATCATGGCATGTGGTCCCATCACTTCATGGGAAATAGATGGGGAAACAGTGGCAGACTTTATTTTGGGGGGCTCGAAAATCACTGCAGATGGTGACTGCAGCCATGAAATTAAAAGACGCTTACTCCTTGGAAGAAAAGTTATGACAAACCTAGACAGCATATTAAAAAGCAGCCAACAAAGCTCCATCTAGTCAAGGCAATGGTTTCTCCAGTAGTCATGTATGGATATGAAAGTTGGACTATAAAGAAAGCTGAGCGCTGAAGTATTGATGCTTTTGAACTGTGGTGTTGGAGAAGACTCTTGAGAGTCCCTTGGACTGCAAGGAGATTCAGCCAGTCCATCCTAAAGGAAATCAGTCCTGAGTGTTCATTGGAAGGACTAATGCTGAAGCTGAAACTCCAATACTTTGGCCACCTGATGCAAAGAGATGACTCATTTGAAAATACCCTGATGCTGGGAAAGATTGAAGGTGAGAGGGGAAGGGGATGACAGAGGATGAGATGCACCGACCCAGTGGACATGAGTTTGAGTAACTCCAGGTTTTGGTGATGGACAGGGAGGCCTGGTGTGCTGCAGTCCATGGGGTCGCAAAGAGTTGGACACGACAGAGCGACTGAACTGAACCGGAAGTACGTACCTTTTAATCCCCTTCACCCAAATGGTTCTGATGACACTGATGCTTGAAAGCCTTATGAGTGCAACGTTTAGTCTGCATCTCTATAGTTCCCTGGCACACCTATAATCTCTCCATTGATGTACCCGTCCTCATTCTTGATTCTTTATAGATCAGCTGAGGTTTGCAGTTTTCTCTTTTCTCCTCATGGACGGGCAATGCTTTTGCTTAAAGGCGTTGACCCTGTTCAGACCTCTCAAATGACCTCGATTTGCCCATGCAAACATACATTGCTACATTATACCAGGAAGGGACTTAGAGATTATCTGCCAACTTTATCAGAGATCAGCTTTCACAGCCTTAATCACTTGCCTAAGGTCTCAGAGCCACTGACTGGAAGAGGCAATATTTCCAGTCCAATGCTCTTTCTTATATTAAGTTTTTCTTTAATTTCTATGAAAAATTAGTCAAGCTGTATTATGGCTTCAGGTCTTCAAACTGGAGTGCACAGCCCTTAGGTGTACATGGAAGGAGTTCAAGGACACAAAGTGTGTCCAGGAAATCAGCTTCTAGGTCCTCACCTTCCATGCCTGCCTTTCCTAGTATTTGTTGCCTGAGAATACACCTCTGGTTGAAACCCCAGTTATCCTTTACCATTACCACTTTCCTAACTGACCACCTCATGAGCATATTAAAAAGCAGAGACATTACTTTGTCAACAAAGGTCCGTTTAGTCAAGGCTATGGTTTTTCCATTGTTCATATATGGATGTGAGAGTTGGACTATAAAGAAAGCTGAGCACCAAAGAATTGATGCTTTTGAACTGTGGTGTTGGAGAAGACTTGTGAGAGTCCCTTGGACTGCAAGGAGATCCAACCAGTCCATTCTAAAGGAGATCAGTCCTGGGTGTTCATTGGAAGGACTGATGTTGAAGCTGAAACTCCAATACTTTGGCCACCTGATGTGAAGGGCTGACTCATTTGAAAAGACCCTGATGCTGGGAAAGATTGAAGGTGAGAAAGGAAGCGGGTGACAGAGGATGAGATGGTTGGATTGTATCACTGACTCAATGGAAATTAGTTTCGGTAAATGCTGGGAGTTGGTGATGGACAGGGAGGCCTGGTGTGCTACAGTCCATGGGGTCACAAAGAGCCAGACTCAACTGAGCAAATGAATTGAACTGAACTGAACTGATAGTATTTGAGTTAAATCCAATGAAGTTGTTTTTAAATGAAGAAGAAGGACTTCGAAATGTGGGATTTCTCTGAAATGTCCTAAAAACCTTGAAATTTTCCTAAAAGTGCTAGAAACCCATATTGAACCCATGTGATTGTGACTAGAAGACTCTTTAATAAAATGTACTAGATATGCCCCCCACACACACAAAATGGAAATTGTCTGCATTAAACTATATGACATGAATTTAAGAAGACAGAACTATGAAATCAAGATCAAGAAATGGTAAAATGGGCATTTGGAAGCAGAAAGGAAATCGGGATCCGTTGCAGAGTTGTAGCTTTCAGAAAGGTGAAAGTTAATCAGTTCCTTGAGGGACACAACACCTTCTTTTTTGTCACTAATATTTTAAAAGTTTAAAAGAGATCTTATAGAAAGAGCTGTTAAAGAATTTCACACAATGTATAATAAACCTATGTTAGGATTATAGTTAAAATTGCAATACTTGCCAAGTACTTAAACTGGAAATATAGAATATCTTGTTTATATATAGCATAGTAAATTTCAGAAGATTTGGTGAAAGAAGGGAAAACTTGTGTAAGAATCCCCAAATTTACAAATGAACAAAATAAAAACAGGCAGTCTTTAACCTTTAAATAGACTCTGGCCTTGAAGTCATGGTTATTTATGGAAAAAAAGTCATTCTAAACAAAGATGCTAGATAAAAAACTAACTCAGCACAAACATCATGCATACATATACACAAAGTCCTCATATTTTTTCAGAACATAGAAGCTAAAGTTTATTGAGACCTAGATTGTAGGCACTGTGTTAGTACTTTAAAACATTATCTTATTTAAGCTTTACAAGCACCCCACATAGCTGGTGTTTATAACCACTCTTTTTTAGATAAGGCAAGATGATCAGAGAAAGTCAGTGATGGTGATGACCCTGGACTTTAAATATAGCATCAAGGCAGACTAAATTTCAGGTGGAGTCACTAGTCTGCTGAGAGAAATGTCAGCATTGACAATAAGGATTCTTAGACTTTAACATCAGAGTGATGGATCATGAGTGATTGTTCCAAATGGCCCATTAAAATCTAAGACCAGAAATAGCTTTGTTTGAATTCTGCAGAGTCATGGCACTGAATTTAACCACAAGATTGACTGATCATTCACTTTGCAGACTTGGCAGCTTTTGCAATGATGATTTAGAACAATCAGCTTTCACATCTTCCTTTCTTCCAGAGTTTATGAAGAATATTTTGATTTTTGGAGTGTTTTCTTACATACAGAGAAATGATGCTTAGCATTAGTGTCACTCTATCTAACCTGAGAGCTGATTCAAACAACCAGTATTTTTTTTCCATAATAACATATTTTTAAAATACTATAATAATAAAAATATAAACTAAATTGCCCCTAAAGTAATCATAAATAATTCTAAACTAGAGTAAAAAAAGCTTGACTTCTAGGTAGAATTTACAAATTACCTAGATTTTGTGTCTCTTCTGTTGTTTTCACCTGGCTGCTGGCCCTAGCTATTAAAAGCTTCAGGGAGAATGAGGAAACAGGGAAAGAATGATGCTTATTATTTTTAAAAAGAAAAGAACTTGAACGTGACTGTATCCAGCTCTTAAATTTTTATTTATTTTTGGCTGAGCTGTATCTCTGTTGCTTGCTGGGCGTTTCTCTAGCTGTGGAGAGCAGGGCTGGTCCCGGTTCGGGTGCAGAGGCTTCTCACAGGCTCCCGGGCGCCTGGTCAGGAGCCCTGGTGCGCTGGCTCAGTAGTTGCCACTCCCAGGCTCCAGAGCGCAGGCTCAGTAGTTGCCGCGCACCGACTTAGTTGCTCCGCGGCCTGTGGGATCTTCCCGAATCAGGGATCAGACTGTGTCTCCTGCATTACCAGGCGCATTCCTTCCCACTGAGCCACCATGGTGGCTTCTGCCTTTCAGTTATTTATAGATTAAATTTTTAACATGCTTGTTCCCTGTGTCTGTTAACCTCTGATAAAGAGGCTGGGTAAATATCTGAATTTGTATTCTAAAATTTAAACAAAGTCACGTAAAGATGGATTTCAGTGAGCACAACTGTTCTCTTTAAGAAATAAGGATGTCACTGATAGAAGAAAAAATATGGATAAAATCATTGGAATTATTCAGAGTATTCTTTTTCATTTTTGATGATAAATTGATCAGTAATCCGCTTTGTCATAAAAGAGATTTCAGGCTGTAGATCAGTTAAAGTAAATCTGGAAATTTATTTCCACACCGCTGCTGACTCCCAGTGCCTTGGCCTTCTACCTTTTCCCTCTTCTGAGTGTCGGCCTCAATCCCAGGCCAGCGCAGTGCTCCCACCCCTAAGTAGCATCATCGTCCATGGCTTGCACATATTGCCCAGATCAGGTTCTCTAAGCCAGCTCTGTGTCCTCTCCAATGGCGTTCAACCAACCTAGTCCTGGCATTTACATAAGAACAGGATATTAAACCATTCCCTTGTGTATGTTTGAAGATGATACTCACTGCTCAGTTATTTCAGAGACATTTTAGGACAACCACTCTATCTTTAAAGTGTCTGTAGACAGGTGTCATGGAGGGACCATCCAAGGCTGTCAGAAGCCATTAAAGGATTAGTAATCTTGAAGCAAATGGCAACTCACTCCAGTACTCTTGCCTGGAGAATACCATGGGTGGAGGAGCCTTGTGGGCTACAGTCCATGAGGTTGCAAAGAGTCAGACACGACTGAGCGACTTCACTTTCACTTTTTTTCACTTTCATGGGACACAATCCCAAATCTCATAGGTCATTTGGTCCAACTCTCCATCTAATTCAAGAATTCTTTCTCTACCATTTGTGGAAAGAGGAAAGAGAGGGAAAGAGCCATGAAATTTGTGAAATCAGAAGAGCTGGGTCTGAATCCTGGTTCTGGTTCTTTCAACTCTTATGATACCTTTGATTTTAGGCAAAATACAAATCATCTGAATCTCAGTTGCGCATGTAAGCACTTGGGTACAAAGTAAGTGCTTAATAAAATAGTCTCGAATGAACTAGCTCAGATGTGCTCATTTGGGTCCAACTCTTTGTGACCCCGTGGACTGCATGTAGCCCGACAGGCTCCTCTGTCCATGGGATTCTCCCAGCAAGAATACTGGAGTGTGGTGCCGTTCCCTCCTCCAGGGGATCTTCCCAACCCAGGAATCGAACCTGCAACTCTTACGCCTCCTGCACTGGCAGGAGGATTCTTTTCCACTAGAACCACCTGGGAAGCCCTTGACCACTGAGGATGAGATGGCTGGATGGCATCACTGACTCGATGGGCGTGAGTCTGAGTGAATTCCAGGAGTTGGTGGTGGACAGGGAGGCCTGGCGTGCTGCAATTCATGTGGTCGCAAAGAGTCAGACACGACTGAGTGACTGAACTGAACTGAACTGAACTGATGCTTATGTTCATCATTGAGGTAATCACATCTCCGCTATCTCCTTGCTGGACAGTCCCATGGAGACAGGGACAGTGTTTTGTTTCCTTAGCTATATACTTTTCTCAGGTATATAATGTCAAATTAATTAAATTCATCAGTTCAGAGACATGAAATAGGGACTAAACAATAGGGAAAACTCACTGAAACACTGAGAAGCTGCACGAAATAGTCAAAATTTGAAGAAAGCAAGAAAAAAAAGAAGACTCAAAATCAGGAATGGAAAAGGACATTAAATTTTGTAAAATAATTCTTTTTCTGCATCTACTGAGATAAACTGATTTTTATATTTCTTTCTATTAGTGTGGTATATCACGCTAATTGATTTGCACAACCAATACCACAGAAATAGAAAACCTCATAAGAGACTACAATGAACAATTATATGCCAACAAATTGGAAACCTAGGAGAAACAGACAAATTTCTAGAAACATACAAACTACCAAACTTGAAAAATGAAGAAAGAGAAAATCCAAGCATGCCAACTACTAGCAAAGACCTCCCATCAAAGAAAAGCTTAGAACCAGATGGTTTCACTGGTAAATTCTCCAAATATTTAAAGAAGAATTAATGCCAATCCTCAGACTCTTCCAGAAAACTGAAGGGGAGGCAGCACTCTCAAACTTACCTTAAAGGCCAGCATTTTACTGACACCAAAGCCTGATGAAGGCAGTACAAGGAGAGGAGCTGTAAGTCAATATCCTTGATGAATATAGATGCAGAAAGGTTCAACCACATACGAACAAAACGAATTCAACAGCACATTGAGAATATCATACACCAGGATCAAGTGGGATTTATTTGGGGGGGGTGCAAAGATGGCTTAACATCTGCAAATCAGTAAGTGTCCCCAGGGCCAATTGCTGGCATTCTCACAGTTAAGATAGGACCAAGAGAGGTGCCAACCACAGTCACATTGTGAGTCCACACATGGGGTGAAAGAGGGCACAGCAGAGCGCATTCAGAGGTGAACAGCTCCAAAGGAGGAATACTCAGTGACTTTTCTCCCAGTGGGAGTGCCCCAATCCTGCCTACCTTATACCACGGGTCAGAAACACAGCTAAGAAATAGATTTTGGGGACTCTACTCCAACAACTAGGGAGCAGGCCTGACAGGGCAACCACAGAGCAGAGGGGAGGCTCCACTCAACGTCCAGGGGAGGCTCTGATCACCACAAAACCAGTCAAAGCCCCTGTCAAGGGGAGAGCACCAGCCTCTGGACCAGCCTCAGCCACCAGGGAGCAGACGCCAGAAACAGCAAGAAACCATGAGCCTGCAGACTGCAGAAAAAAAGACCACAAGCACCGTAAGTCTGACCAAGTGAGATGACAAAGAAATAAGATGCAGACAGAGGAGCAAGATAAAAACCTACAAGTACAACTGAATGAAGAGGAAATGAGCAATCTATCTGAAAAGGCACTCAGTAATGATGGGAAAGAAGATCCAAGATCTTGGATGAAGATTGAAGGCATGGATTGAGAAGACACAAGAAAAGTTTAACAAAGAACTAGAAGGGCTAAAGAACAAAGAGACATGAACAAGATAATAACTGAAATGGAAAAAAAAAAAACACACTAGAAGGAATCAATAGCAGAATAACTGAGGCAGGAGAATGGATAAGCGACCTTGAAGACAGGATGGCAGAAATCTCTGCTGGGGAGCAGAATAAAGAAAGAACAATGGAAAGAAAAGTGGGCAGTCTCAGAGACCTCTGAGACAACATTAAATACACCAACATATGACTTATAAGGTACTGGAAGTGAAGAAGAATTGGAAGCGAAGCCACTCAGTCATGTCTGACTCTTTGTGACCCCATGGACTGTAGTCTACCAGCCTCCTCCGTCCATGGGATTTTCCAGGCAGGAACACTGGGGTGGGTTGCCATTTCCTTCTCTAGGAGATCTTCCCGACCCAGGGATTGAACCTGGGTCTCCCACATTGTAGACAGACGCTTTGCCATCTGAGCCACCAGGGAAGTCCGTAAGGGCACTAGAAGAAGAATAAAAAGGGCCTGACAAAATATTTAAAGAGATTATAGCTGAAAATTTCCCTAATATGGGAAAGGAAGTAGTCACCCCAGTCCAGGAAGCACAGAGAGTCCCATACAGGATAAATCAAAAAGGAAAATGCCAAGGCACATATTAATCAAGCTAACACAAATAAAATACAAAGAAAAATATTAAAAGTGACAAATAATAAAAGAGGGAATCCTCACAAAGTTATCAGTTGATTTTTCAGCAGAAATTCTGAAAGCCAAAAAGGAGTGGCAGGACATATTTAAAGTGATGAAAGTGAAAAACCTACAACCAAGAATACTCTACCCAGCAAGACTGTCATTCAGATTTGATGGAAAAATCAAAAGCTTTACAGCCAACAAAAGCTAAGAGAACTCAGCACCATGAAACCACCTTTATAACAAATGCTAAAGGAACGTCTCTAGGTAAGAAACACAAGAGAAGATAACAAGAGGAAGGGAAGAATAAAGACTTACAAAAACAAACCCAAAGCAATTAAGAAAATGGCAATAGAAACATATATATCTTTAATTACTGTAAACTTAAATGGATTAAACACTCCAATCAAAGCACATAGACAGGCTGAATGGATATAACAACAAGACCCATATAAATATGCTATCTACAAGAGACCCACTTCAGTCCCAGGGACACATACAGACAGAAAGTGAGGGGATGGAAAAGATATTCCATGCAAATGGAAGTCAAACGAAAGTGGGAGTAACAATACTCATATCACACAAAATAGACTTTAAAACGGAGACTGTTACAAGAGACAAAGAAAGACTCCACATAATGATCAAGGGATCAATCCAAGAAGAAGATGTAGTAATTGTAAATATGTATGTACCCAACATAGGAGCACCTCAATACGTAAGGCAAAAGCTAACAGCCATAAAATGAGAAGTCAACAGTAACACAATATTGGGAGACTTTAACACCCCACTTAGACCAATGCACAGATAATCCAGAGAAAATGAATAAGGAAACACAAGCTTTAAATGACACATTATACCAATAGACTTAATTGATATCTGTAAGATATTCCATCCAAAAGATGAAATACACTTTCTTTAAGGTGTATAAGGAACATTCTCCAGGGCAGACCCTGGCTTGATTTGTGACCCACATCTTTGGTCACAATTGTGACCCATAATTTTATTCAAATTTCACAGAATCTTATGCTAGTGTCCATTATTTGCTTTCACACCTTATTCAACATTCCACATCGTATTTAGTTGCACTGAGCAGCTTCAGCTGCATGCAACAAATTCCGGTAAATGTTCTTTTCATTCTTATTACGTTACAAGTATTTTCTAAATTTCCTTGTTTTGCCTTTTTAGATACACCCATCATTTAAAAATGGACATCTAATTTCCAAATACGTGAGGTTTTTAAAGTATATTAGTTAGTTGCTCAGTCGTGTCCGAGTCTTTGTGACCACGTGGACTGCAGCCTGCCAAGCCCCTCTGTCCATGGGATTCTCCAGGCAAGAATTCTGGAGTGGGTAGCCATTTCCTTCTCCAGGGGACATTCCTGACTCAGGGATTAAAGCTGGGTTTCCTGCATTGCAAACGGATTCTTTACCATCTGAGCCACAAGGGAAGACAAGGTGTTAGTCATGTCCAACTCTTTGCAACTTCATCGACTATAACCCACCAGGATCCTCCATCCATGGAGTTCTTCAGGAAAACATATTGGAGTGGGTAGCCATTCCCTTCTCCTGGTTTTAAAGTATCTTTGATATTAATTTCCATTTTGATATTAATTTCTCCTTTGAATGCTTTCTTCTCTGCAATCATCCTCGGTGATTTTTCAGTCTTCTAACTTTATTGAGACTTTCAATGGTTAAGTAAAAGATCTCTCTTGATAAATGTTACTTTGCACTTTGGACCTTGAAATGAAATTTTGCACCTTGTTTTATGTCCCTGGATATGTTCTAGTGTCTCCTAAATGTTACATTGCACTTGAAAATAATTCCAAGTATATTTTTATATTGATTTTAAACATAATTCCACTGTGATAAGAGAACAGACTTTGGACCTTGAAATGCAATTTCTACGCCTTGTTTTATGTCCCTGAATATGTTCCAGTGTCTCCTAGTTTACAGTCTATGGGAACTTGAATAGAATTTGTATTCTACTGTTGTGTGAAAATTGTCTTAGTTATGTTGAATTGGTTTATGGTGTTTTTCAGGCCTACTATATATATCTACTTTTCTGTATATTCATTCTATTAATTTTTGAGAGTTTTATATTGAAAGTCCAACTAAAAATCTTATCTGCTTAAAATAATTGTAACATATCCTGGAACTACATATAATTTTGTCTTGTATTTTCTAAGTCTCCTGTAAATGTGTTATCATAGTTTCATGATCTAAAAATAAAAAAGGGAAAATATTAAAAAATTAAAATAATGATAGAATCAATACTCTACCTCATCACAACAAAACTAGAATTCCCTGCTTGGTGATAATTCATGCCAGAGAGGAAGAAACACCAAGAAACAAATAGCCTTTAAGACGTAGCTCCACAACGTTCTGTTACACCTGGGTATCATCATGGGTCTAGGTGCTTTCATTGGTTTGCAATCCAGATGTTCAAACTCTCCAAATAAGCCATTATTTCAACTAAATATGGCAAATTCGGAAGCCTAGATACCACTGAATTTTACTAATGCAAACCTTGTAGCTCCAGATCCCAATGGCTTGCCCAACACCAATCAACAAATAAATAACTGAGACAAAAGCCCCATAGTAATTGGTTAAATTGGCAAGGGCTGGGGGCAGGGGGTGGGGGTAATGTGGGGGTAATTATCTGAAGGTAACGCTGGAGATCCCACCTCAGCCAGGGATATTTTGTCAAACAGCCTAACAGCTTATTATCCACATGTGCCCAAATCAGGCCTTAAGCTTTAAAATTTATTTGCAGCAGAACCTCTTTCATCACCTATCTGGGCAAAACCTGGGATTACTGAGGACCTTTAAGTTCAGCTACTTTCAAGTGGGTCTTTAATGATGTCTATTCAAGTTCTGGTGCTTTGCCCTAATGACAGTGGTTTCAGGATGCCAGCACGATGCTAGCTTTGCACCCACAAAACCTTTGACATTAAGGATATTTGCAAGTGAAACTTTCAGGGCCCAACACTATCTTCAAATCTATAAGGCGCTTAGCTTCAGTATAATACCATAGAGCCGCAAAGATACGATCTACATCAACCTCAGTAGAAATCTCCATGGGAAGGATACTATAGTATTGCGGTGCCCAAGAGCTTGTCATTGGTGATGATTTTACCTCTGCCTCCCAACCAGATACCAGAAGTCCCAACTACACCAGAGTTGGAAAGGCCTCACCGCCCACAGAAGACCCAGACTTGATTTTCTAGTGATTAATTACTCTTGAGTCCTGCTTTAAAAGATGGGACCCACCAGACTGGAGTGACTTTCTAGACATTGCGGTCTGCTTGCTGTATGACCCAACTTTGGTTTTTCATACCTGCAAAAAGAATACACTCTGCTGCTATAGTTATAATTCAACCTCACCATGTTAAGTCCCTATGGGACCAAGCCCAATGTCTCCACAATGCTCCCAAGATTCGGTTGCTCTATTACCATCCACCTCTCCTTAAAGGGCAGGCTTACCAAAGTATCCACACTGTGTGCTCTCCGACCTTTAATGGGAAAATTCTGCTGGCCTCTCAATGTTCAAACCACGCATTCCCCTTCACCCTCTTCCCCTCTCCCTCCAGCTTTCTGCACCCAGACTCACACTTTAGTCTGTCTTACCCTAACAATGTCCAGCCCTCTTGCCTTAAAAGATGGCAATGCAAGCAAAATACAAACCCTATGCCCTAAACTTGAAAAGTTACATGTCTAATATATACATACTGAAACAGCCTCTCATACACGGACTAGCTGTAGCTGTTGGATTTGCCATCAGTCCACTTTCACATATAGTACACCACACATTTACCCAGCTGATACCTGGTCCAGAAAAGGAAAAGAATTGCAGGTTAAAATCTAGTGCACACAACCGTCTCCCCTGTACCTAGGGCGCCCCCTCATGGTGAGTGGCACCAGCTCAGTACACACCACATGGGGAGCAACCTCAACATACTACCTGACAAAAATCGCTGTCTTCCTCCGGTCCCGTTCCCAGACCATTCCCATTTACAAAAAGCAAGGTACAGTGTTTCCATCTAAAGACAACAACAGAGGGCTACATCGTGGTCCGACTAATGAGGGTCTCATCTCTTCAGCTTTGCCCTTCTGTTATCTCCTAGATACAGACCACACGGATGCACTTCACCCTCTAAGGATCTTCCATTTTTATAAACTTTAATAGTTTTTCCTGACCCTGACCACACATGATGGACATGCAGCATTCATACCTGTAATACTGGTGCTCACCACGCCTCTGAGACTTGTGGGAATAGCCAGAGAGTTAGGCCATTGCTTTAATCCAACAGGCAGAAATCAGTGACACTGTGAAAGTCCGAAATTCTAGTATCTCAAATTTTTCAAGTATGGCAAATATTAAGTCTGCTTAATCGAGGCCAAAGGACTCTGGCAAAAACAGTTTTTGACAATAGATTTGTCCTAGCTGATCAAGGAGATGTTTGTGGTCTTACCCCACCCTGCTCACAATACTTAAGCTGCCCCTCCAGCTCCAACTTGTTACCTTGTCCCCAAGTGCAACCTTCTGCGTGGCCCTGCCTGGGAGCCCTCTCTCTTTTGGAGCTGTAAGTAACAAAAAGTTCTGTCTTTCCAAGGGCTGTGTCCGACAACCAAAGGAATCTTTAAATCTTATAAAACAGTTCTCAGTTCAGCTCAGTCTCTCAGTTGTGTCCAACTCCTTGCAACCCCATGGACTGCAGCACGCCAGGCCTCCCTGTCCATCACCAACTCCTGGGGCTTACTCAGACTCAGGTCTATTGAGTCGGTGATGCCATCCAACCATCTCATCCTCTGTTGTCCCCTTCGCCTCCTGTCTTCAATCTTTCCCAGCATCAAGGTCTTTTCAAATGAGTCAGCTCTTTGCATCAGGTGGCCAAAGTATTGGAGCTTCAGCTTCAGCATCAGTCCTTCCGATGAACATTCAGGACGGATTTCCTTTAGGATTCACTGGTTGGATCTCCTTGAAGTCCAAGGGATTCTCAAGTCTTCTCCAACACCACAGTTCAAAAGCATCAATTCTTAGGCGCTCAGCTTTCTTTTTAGTCCAACTCTCAAATCCATACATGACTACTGGAAAACCCATAGCTTTCACTAGATGGACCCTTGTTGGTAAAGTAATGTCTCTGCTTTTTAATATGCTGTCTAGTTTGGTCATAACTTTTCTTCCAAGGAGCAAGCGTCTTTTCATTTCATGGCTGCAGTTACCATCTGCAATGATTTTGGAGCCCCCCAAAATAAAGTCTGTCACTGTTTCCTCATCAATTTCCCATGAAGTGATGGGACCAAATGCCATGATCTTAGTTTTCTGAATGTTGAGCTTTAAGCCAACTTTTTCACTCTCCTCTTTCACTTTCATCAAGAGGCTCTTTAGCTTTTAGTTTTCTGCCATAAGGGTGGTGTCATCTGCAGTGCTGCATAGGTTTTAATTGCAGTTTAACGTATTAAAGCTGCCAAGTTTAAAAACAAGTTTTTCTGAAGCTTTAGCATTTAGCAAGCGAATAGTTATAAATCTGGAAATTTAGGTGGGAAATACTTAATTCTTGATGAAGATTCAATCCAATGTTAATTCCTCTAAACAATTAATGGAATTATTGGGCCTGGATAATGAAATCTCTTTAACCATTTTAAAATATGTCAATTATAAGTTTAGTCTATGGAGTCTCTCAAGCATCTCAAAATCTGACATGTTAGTTAGTCTTTTATACACTTAACAAGTAAAGGCTGGAGTGGAGTGGGGAATGGGCTTTTCTAGTAAAGTAACTCTGGTAAAAGAAATAAATACAATATATGCGTTATCAGTAAATAATATTAGTAAGTTATGTTTTCTTAAACATTTAAACACTGTACAAACTTAAGAAAGTTCTCTTAAACCTCTGAAATCAAAAGGCTCATATATGTAATACTATAAAATGTCAGGGTCTGTTCATTATTTCAAGCACCTTAAAGGTAATATTTCATAGATTTGTCCAATGATTAAATAATTTCTAAACCTAGTACAAACCTGTTAATACTCTAGTTTTAATTGATTTTATCATTACAATTAATTTCATCATTTTATCATTGTTTTCCCGATTTTGTCGAGTTGCTCGCTAAAAAAAAGAGAAGAGACATATGATCTCATTGGGTTGAGGTTATTGATCAGAAGATCAATGCCAATTAAAGAATTCCAGGGAGGAACAAGGACCCACTTTGTTGCTAGCCAGGGCCAGGGGGACTCCTCATGGGTCAAAGGTCAACCTATGGGATGTGTCCTGGAGGCAGTAGAATGTTTCAAGCTCACTCCATCCTGTACAGCCTGGTACATGACGTGTATCTTTCCCCAGTTTTTAATATTAATCTCTTTTATAACTTTTGTCTGATTTGTAATTGATGCTCTACAAGCTAATATTCTTCCGCACTTGAGGAAATTTAACTTCTCTCTTCATTGCATGATTGGAATCTGCATGTTTTTATACTTTACATATTCGGTTTATTGATAATTCTATTGTTTTACAGACCACTCCCTACTTGATAAACACAATTGATTTGATATTTATTTTAGAGTATTATCTAGGTTTGCACTGAGCTCATGATCTATAGCTCAGCTACACGTACTCTTTCATCTTTGAAGTCTGGGCTAGAGTGTCTCAGCTTAGGGTTGTCGTGTGGGAGGCTCCTTGGTACCTCTGAGTTGCTGGTTGCGGTTCATCCATCTTATTGAACGTCCCCTCAATACCGTGTGCCTTATTCCTCTTGAAGAGACATAAATTCATTGAAAGCATGACGCTCTTCCCTTAGGAAGTTTTTGCCTATTTTATTTCTTGCTTCTGTCATGTCAGTCTTTGTTTTAATCTTTTTAGTTCTGGTAAAATATGTGTTCTAATCATAACTCTAAACAGATCTTTCATGCACATTTGGGCAGGACAAGGCAGGTGGACAGGATATGGAATTAGAGGTACTCAATGCTAATTTTCTGAAAGTGGAACTAAAAGGCTTGAGATAGGGCCGTGCTGTCCTAGTACAGGCCAGCACAAGGTGGTGAATTCTTCACTCCAAAGCCTTCCTTCATCCAGCCTGTTTTATGTCTTTTGTTCATGCATCTGTAATGTCGACTTGGGTTTCTCTTGTTGCCCATGCCTCAGTACTTCATAACTCTCTGAGGGACTAGCCTTGTCCACCTTGAGAAACGAAAGTGCTGAGGCTTGGACAGAGGTGATGCTACTGAATGATGCTGAAGTTTCAGGACATTCCATTTCCTTGAATCCACTTCCAAGATCCTGGAAGGGCCCTAGCAATGTCTTCAGGTAGTCATACGGTCATATAGAATTCACAGAAGATATTTAACCACAATTACACTTTGAGATCTTACCATCGTCAGATTTCCTGTGTCAAATGTTGTTAAATGGGCTGCAGGTATTTTGAGATCCAGATAAGGGAATGTTGAACTTTAGTTTGGGTTTGATGGGATAGATTTATGTGATTCATGGTCATTTCCATATATTGATAATTTATTGCGAGCTATTAGTATAGCACCCACTATGCCAAACCAAACATGCAGAACCCCAAATTTTATCAAAATGCTAAAGTGTCCTAGTGGCTCCCAGTTTCAGAAATTGCTAGGTTGTAAAAAGAAAGAGATTGTAAAATGTAGAGACAGAGAAAATTGTCCAAAAAAAATAATAATTCAATCACCAAATAAATAAAATTGTAAATAGAGATTTTGCTCCTCATCCTAGTCAAGGCAAAAATTTTTTTCCCCTTAGGAAGAGATCTGAAAATGCCTTATATATAGTTAAAAGCATATCATATTTTCATGGGAATAATACAAAATTAAAATGATTAGAATCCTGTTAGTCAGGCACAAATGTGAAGCAGTACTTTAAGGGTATGTGAAGTTTAGGCACCTCATTGTCAATCAGTTCAGTTCAGTTCAGTCGCTCAGTCATGTCCGACTTTTTGCGACCCCATGAACTATAGCATGCCAGGCCTTCCTGTTCATCACCAACTCCCAGAGTTCACCCAAACCCATGTCCATCGAGTTGATGATGCCATCCAACCATCTCATCCTCTGTCGTCCCCTTCTCCTCCTTTCCTCAATCTTTCCCAGCATTAGGGTCTTTTCAAATGAGTCAGCTCTTCACATCAGGTGGCCAAACTGGAGTTTCAGCTTCAGCATCAGTCCTTCCAATGAACACCCAGGACTAATCTCTTTTAGGGTGACTGGTTGGATCTCCTTGCAGCCCAAGGGACTCTCAAGAGTCTTCTCCAATACCACAGTTCAAAAGCATCAATTCTTCAGCACTCAGCTTTCTTTATAGTCCAACTCTTGTATCCATATATGACCACTGGAAAAACCATAGCCTTGACTAGATGGACCTTTGTTGGCAAAGTAATGTCTCTGCTTTTTAATATGGTGTCTAGGTTGGTCATAACTTTTCTTCCAGGGAGTAAGCGTCTTTTAATTTCATTGCTACAATCACCATCTGCAATAATTTTGGAGCCCAGAGAAATAAAGTCAGCCACTGTTTCCACTGTTTCCCCATCTATTTCCCATGAAGTGATGGGACAACATGCCATGATCTTCGTTTTCTGAATGTTGAGCTTTAAGCCAACTTTTTCACTCTCCTCTTTCACTTTCATCAAGAGGCTCCTTAGTTCTTCTTCACTTTCTGCCATAAGGGTGGTGTCATCTGCATATCTGAGATTATTGATATTTCTCCCAGCAATCTTGATTCCAGCTGTGCTTCATCCAGCCCAGCATTTCTCATGATGTACTCTGCATAGAAGTTAAATAAATAGGGTGACAATATACAGCCTTGACGTACTCCTTTTCCTATTTGGAACCAGTCTGTTGTTCCATGTCCAATTCTAACTGTTGCTTCTTGACCTGCATACAGGTTTCTCAAGAGGTAAGTCAGGTGGTCTGGTATTCCCATTTCTTTCAGAATTTTCCACAGTTTACTGTGATCCACACAGTCAAAGGCTTTGTCACAGTCAATAAAGCAGAAATAGATGTTTTTCTGGAACTCTCTTGCTTTTTCCATGATCCAGCAGAGGTTGGCAATTTGATCTCTGGTTCCTCTGCCTCTTCTAAAACCAGCTTGAACATCTGGAAGTTCACGGTTCATGTATTGTTGAATCCTGGCTTGGAGAATTTTAAGCATTACTTTACTAGCATGTGAGATGAGTGCAATTGTGCGGTAGTTTGAGCATTCTTTGGCATTGCCTTTCTTTGGCGTTGGAATGAATACTGACCTTTCCAGTCCTATTGTCACTGCTGAGTTTTCCAAATTTGCTGGCATATTGAGTGCAGCACTTTCACAGCATCATCTTTCAGGATTTGAAATAGAAAGAGTGCCTGATGAACTATGGATGGAGGTTCATGACATTGTACAGGAGACAGGAATCAAGATCATTCCCAGGAAAAAAAAATGCAAAAAAGCAAAATGGTTGTCTGGGGAGGCCTTACAAATAGCTGTGAAAAGAAGGGAAGCAAAAAGCAAAAGAGAAAAGGAAAGATATACCCATTTGAATGAAGAGTTCCAAAGAATAGCAAGGAGAGATAAGAAAGCCTTCCTCAGCGATCAATGCAAAGAAATAGAGGAAAACAACAGAATGGAAAAGACTAGAGATCTCTTCAAGAAAATTAGAGATACCAAGGGAACATTTCATGGAAAGATGGGCTCAGTAAAGGACAGAAATGGTAGGGACCTAACAGAAACAGAAGATATTAAGAAGAGGTGGCAAGAATATGGAGAAGAACTGTACAAAAAAGATCTTCATGACCCAGATAATCACGATGGTATGATCACTCACCTAGAGCCAGACATCCTGGGCTGTGAAGTCAAGTGGGCCTTAGGAAGCATCACTACGAACAAAGCTAATGGAGGTGATGGAATTCCAGTTGAGCTATTCCATATCCTGAAAGATGATGCTGTGAAAGTGCTGCACTCAATATGGCAGCAAATTCAGAAAACTCAGCAGTGGCCACAGGACTGGAAAATGTCAGTTTTCATTTCAATGCCAAAGAAAGGCAATGCAAAAGAATGCTCAAACTACTGCATAATTGCACTCATTGTCAATGACAAAAAACAGTTTACTCGCACATACTGGAAGACTAAATTACCTTTCTATTCTTTGTACAAAAACTGATATGCATTTTTGTCATCAAAGAGATAATTGAAGGTTATGAAACAAAAATGTAAGGAAAGGTATTATGGAGTTGTATCAGGCAGTTTGTTAATATAAAATATTGTAATTTGTCTGGATTTAGTAATGTTTTTATTTGTTAAACTTTTAAAATGTTTGTTATGATCTTTTGTTATAAGTAGCTATTCATCTCAGAAATGAATTTTCATTATTACTTTTGTATTCTTTGTGGTAAAAATAACTTTACCATTTTAGACAAACAGTTCTGTGACATGAAGTACACTCACCTTGTTATACAACTGTCCCCACTGTATCCATCTCCAGACCTCTTTCACCTTCTCCACCAAAAAATTCCATTCCCATTGAACTATCTTTCTACTCTCAGTAATTCCCCAGGTTCTCCTTCCTCAGCCCCTGGTACTGCTATAGTGCCTTCCGGCTCTGTGAATCTCACTATTGTAGGCGCCTCGTGTAAGTGGAACCGTATTTGCATTATTCCTTTGTCCTTTTGTGTCTGCTTTTCACTTGCTTAGTCTTCAGGGTTCACCGATGTTGTACCATTCGTTCTGAAGGCTGAATAACAGTATATTGTATGTATATACGGCATTCTGTTAGTCCACTCACCTGTCAATGGACGTGTGGGTTGTTTACACCTTTTGGCTATTATGAAAGATGCTGCTATCAACATAGGTATACAAATATTTGTTCTAGTCCTTGCTTTCAATTCTTTTAGGTTTATACCCAGAAGTGGAAACAGTGGTTTACGCGGTAGCTCTACATTTAAAATTTTAGGAACCACCATACCATTTTCCTCAGTTGCAGGTTTTATATGTCAACAAGCAATGCACAAGAGGTTTTAATTTCTCCACATCATTGTCAACACTTGTCATTTTTTGAGTCTTTTTTTTTTTTTTTTAGAGGGAGTGGAGATTGCTTTCCTGGGCTTTTGATAATAGCCAAGTAATGGGTGTTAAGTGTATTCCAATTTTCAGAGGGCCCCCAACACTGGAGTCTTCCCTCGAGTCAGGTCAGAACTTCAGCTCCACCGTGGTGTATGTTACTTTGCTCAATTTCTCTGTTGTTTTGTTGACTCATTTATAAAATGAGGATAATAATAAGCCTGCCTCCAGAACTGTTTTGACGATCTGATGAAGTGATATATGTGAGGCCCCTAACCCAGCGCCTACACTGAGGAGGCCACAGTGCTTCTGCTATGTATATTGGTACATCTTTCTCCTGTGCTGCCCTTGAGCTACTCACTCATATTTTTATCTATAAAACCTAGCTGGGGGCCTGACACACAGGCAGGGTTTAATAAGTGTTTGAGGACTGAGCTTAAAATAGTCTGCAGAATACAGGTCACAATTTTTTTAGCCAAGATGAGTGTAGGAGTTCAGAAGTTCTTTAACACAGAACTGAAAGTGCATATCAATTCTGCTGCTCTGTAACTCACTGTGTGCAGTTCAAGGCTTATCAACATAGTAAACTCTTTATGGTTCTCTTTCTCTAATGCTCACTCATGCCCAGCAAGTGATTTTCTTTTTCTCATAGTTATAAGTCAAAGAATCTTTCTGGGTATTACTTTAGACAAATATCTGTTCTGCGTGGACTCTGCTTTTGCTGAAAAGATTTTGGCGCCCCAAGAGCAGATGAAGTAAGTGACATGTTTTAGAGAGCTGCTGCAGCTGGGCTGGTTTCTGCTTGCCTGCACTCTCTATGACACTAAAGCCTTTGTGAGACTTGGGGACCCCAGTCCTAGGTGAGCCTTAGAGTTCATAAAAACCCTAAAACTGTATCTGAAATTGGGTAGGGTGTATATGAGAGAGAGAACATGGACAGTCTTGAGAGATACAGATTGACTTTTATCAGAATCTGAAAGGAGTTTATGACCAAGAAAGGATTAAGAATGATACAACTAGAAGGCCTCGGGCATTTGACTCATTATCAAGCCAGAGTCTGAAGTTTAGGAGAAGAAATAGAGCTCTTTATACAAATTGTGATATAAGTTCAGGTCTTAGCTAAGAATAAGTGACAGAATCACCTCCCAGCCCCATCATTGAACTGGAGGGATAATTCAAACCTCCTTTAACTCCATCAGTGCAGAGCATTGGTCCACAGCCTGCAGATCGATGCTAAAGTCGGTAGAAAAGTCATGAGATCGGGGGGCTATACAAAGAAGCATGCAGGGATCACACAGGGGAACACAGCTTTCAACCAATAAAGAATGAAATAACTTGGATAACAGATGGGGGATGAATGGAGGTTATTGAGATCAGTCCATCATAGTGCCAGGTGCCCATCCATTTCAGTTAGAGGCTGAGGCTGTACTTTTAAAAAGACCATTGTTCATTTGTTTCCTGTCAAGTACAGCTTTTGCAGCATGCCACTCTGGGGTACCTACTACAACGTGAGGGACCCTAAGAAGCTGCTGGAGTCAAAAATCCATCCTTCTCCAGCCTGTGCTAGTACATGAAAGTGTTGCTGAAAATACACTCCTTTGCTTGAGTTTAAAACCACGATACAAAACACAGATGTGACTGAAAGAAGCTAAAGAAGTTTTAAACCATATTCTGCCACTTACACCCTGATGTGAATCCATTTCAAGATGGCTCATTAGCTCAGGTTGGACAGACTTGAATACAGGGTGAGAAGCTAGAGATATGTGTCCCAGGCAGTCCAATGGCCAAAGTGGGATAGACGTGAAGTAGTGGTGGGAAACCATAAGCTTGGAAAAGAGAGAATACATGCGAGATGCAACGGATGTGAACAGGAAGTAGGGGGAGGAAGCCATTTCACAACTGTGTCAACCAACTGCAATCTTGACCTCTGATCTCCATAAAGTAAAGATCTTTCACAAAGTAAACATGTCATTTTAAAGAGTATCCGAGACGACCAAGCAATTATGATGTGCCGTTTAAATGGATGATGGGAGGGCCTCAGTGGGAAGAGCACAGAGACCAAGCTATGAGGCTGTAAGGGGAGAAGAAAAGTGGCTACTTTTGCTTGAAAATGTCTTAACTCACTTGGTCTGCCACTGATTGGCAGGCTTCAAACTCCAACGGCAAAGGAAGCATTTTCTAAGCTTCCCTGGAGAGAACCCATGACCTCAAAAGCCGCTCCCTGAAGCTGCGTCCAGAGGCTTGGTACTGTCCCAGGAAGAAAGCCTGATTTAGATTCTGGGAGGCAGGACTGTGTCAGGAGTGTGGTGAGGCTGACATGACGGTGACAAGCCTTGAACTTCTTGGCTCTGAAGCAGGGCTATTGGACCATCTGAGGAATAGGAGACCCAACCCCAATATCACACAATTATATCATTCTGGAATTCTCTAGCTCGTTCCTCTTTTTCCAAAACAGTTAAACTTTAAGAAAGATGGAGGGTCAATTTTGAAGAACTATAAGGAAACCCGAAAGAGACTCCTGTGCTTGTCAACTGCCTCAGTTAGAATGAAACACAATTATCAAATGGTATTTATGTTTGTTTTATACAAGCAAGATGGAAACAATACTTTCATATGTTTAAAGCAATTATATATCACAACTAAAGACAGAAAAGACTTTTTAAATTTACAAATATTCTGCCATTTTTTTCCTCCAATCCTTCGTGTTTTTATTTATTTTCTAATATGATGAGTTACAAAAGTCAAGAGTCCCTTGTCTCTTGTTCCCTCCAAGCATATTCCCTCTCAGGCAACAAATGATACCACGTTGGTGTTTTGCCACTCACTCGTCAACGAATGCACTCTCATGTATACATGTAAAAAAATGTGTTATATACAAAATCAGGATCATCTTATGCTGTTGCCCTGTAATTCACTTTATGCACTTAAAATATTGCCAATGCTGTCATCTAGAATCATTATTTCAACCATATGCCTTTGGTCATTTTGAAATACCTCTTCTTACAATCTCCGATTCAGTTAACATCCTTATACTTATACTTCAAATTATTTGAAGAATTAATTATTATTAATTCTTCAGTAGCATGGAGTTCTCAACATGACATTTAGAAACCCCAGTCTCTATCCATTTATGATTCACATGAGCACTACACTCTAATGATTGTACCACCTCATGCTTCCCTAAGGAATATCGTCAATGGTTTGCATTTTGCCCTCCATCCTTTCTGTTTCTCATTGCTTTGAATTTCATTTTCTGACTCAATGGTCACATAGAAAGTCTTTTCACATACCACTGTTCATTGGTAGGCAGAGTCTAAACACTCTTCTTTTGGAGGCAAGGGAAAAGGTGACCTTCTGTGTTCGGGATAAGAAAGGGTGTGGTGGGTTCTCCCCGCCCCAGCTGTCTAGATTAGCACGTTCTGCACCAGGCTGCAGGTCTTCCCCAGGGTTGCTAACGTTGACCTCTAAGAAGCAGGCAGCACGCTGGCAAGTGGCAAAGCAAATTTTCTCCAGAGACCAAGAAAGATCCACTGGGCTGAACTGGTTGTCCCCACTCTGGGAGCCAAAGTTTCTGAGTTTCTCACCCTGGAATATCAAGCCTGTTTCCATCCAGGAGCCACTGCCTTCCCCAGTTCTAGAAACACTTACGCTCCACACCTGACGTGTGTTCATAAGACTTATATTTTGGAAACTCTTAGGCCTTGCTTATTCAACTTGTTGAATCTTGCCAGCAAGGCACTGACAAGAAGAGAGGGTCATGGATTTGAGATCAGATTATCATTTTCCCCAATTTCTTGTGTCTTCTTCATCTCTGTGCTCAGAGATTATGGCTACGGTTGTTCTCCATGAACTTAAAAACAAGTCCATAAGTCCAGGCTGTGTAGCAGGTAAAGAGGAGAAAGTTTTTAAATACTTAGAGTGGACCAACTCTTTATAAAGTTGTCTAGAATAAAACTCACACGAAGTCTATTAAGCGACTTACCAGTTCTTGCAGACGTTAATCTTGAAGTTACATTCTGGGTACGAACGGGTGCAGGCTGCTGTGGCATGAACACCATATTTGGCTTCCCTGGGCCGCAATGTGAGAAATTCCTTCTACTGTAACAGTATTAGGGAGGCTGTGTCCAGCCAAGCAGGGTTCACTTTCTTAACTCATAGAGGTTTATCTGGTCAGGTAAAGTTTCAGAATCATTTAATCTCACCTTTCATCATCCATTAAGGTGGAGCCTAAACCCTCTACATCTATATTTATGTGCCTGTGATTTCTGCATGTTGCTCCAAAATGAGGAGTAAGTTTACACCCCAGATAAAGCCACGTTTCTGGAATATAGAAGTGGTTGTTCAAACTGATGCAGTATAGTCTCTCGAGCAGATATTATGAATCAGTTCAGAGATTGTCACCTTTTATAGGATGAAGATGATCGAATGAATCGTTCTGCTTCCTGCGGCTCAGGGGCCCCTCTGAGGCCAGAGTCTTCCTCGAGCCCCTGCCCGTGTTTCTGCCCACCTCCCCTGTGCAGCTTGGGTCTCGTAGCTGCTGGGGCTTTTTGCATCCATCCTTTGGCCATACAGAGAGGGCAGAGGGCCACCTTCAGAGCCAGCAGCAGCTGTTGCTGCCAGTCCTGTGACCAGAAGCTGAAGACCCCCCTCCAGCCTTCTCAGGCTGCTCCCTCACCATGTACCCCTTGGCTGGCACTGCAAGGTGGCTGGTGTTCAGGGTAATTTAATACTTTCACCTCGGTCACAATTTATGACATATTGAACGCGGAAACATTTATTCTCCAGCTAGGCTTCAGGTTTCTAGTACTAAGATTAGAGCAAGTCTTAAGTAAAGAGACAGTATCCCTTTCCTGAAAATGGTGTGCCAAGATTCTGGCCCATTTTCCTGAGAGGAGATGATTCTTAGCTTCGTGTGTATTGCAGCAGTCTTCCTTGATTGAAATTGCTGTCATTCCAGCTACATATTCTGGTAGCCTCACATTGCTTGTTCAGAGCGTCACTAATGTCCCACAGAAATAAAGAACAGACTCAATCACTCATTTATCCATCCCAACACTTGAATAATTACTGAGGATCTGTTAAGAGTAGTGGAAGATTACAAACATCTTATCATCTAGTAAAAAGACAAGTATACACATAGTCATAATCCAGGTTTTCATATGAAAAATGTCATAAGAAAGATATAAAACAAATTCTACAGCCACCCACAGATCTTTTCCAACTTGGGAGAATTACTAATTTCATGAAAGACTTCATTAAGGAAATACTTATCATCTGAGATTTATGTTGAATAATGGCTGGATTTTCCCAAGTGGATTTGTGTGTTTGGACTGGAAAGCTGGATGTCCCACACGTGAAAGCAGCACATGGCAAGGGCTGGAGGTGAAGAGAAACACAAAATCAATTTGAAGAGAACATGTAATGTTGTTTTACTAAAACATAAATGATATAAAAGCGACTAGCAAGATACAAGACTAGAAAACATGTTTGTAGCGCAGGCTGTGGTGCTCACCTTTTGTGAAAAGTATTGGGAGCTGTCGAATTAACAGTCCAGAAATGAGCTGAATGGAACCAGGCCTCGGGGCAATGATCGTCACAGGAGGGCCTGAGCTGCATTGAAAGGGACAGAGGCTCCGGCAGTGAGGCCTGGGGGGATGCAAAGCCTAGTCAACAAGTGAAAGGCAATGCAAAGGGAAGGGTAGGAAGGCGTGCCAGGGTGTTGCGGAGGTAGAATTGACAGCATTCACAGGTGGTGGTTGGTGGTGGTTTAGTTGCTCAGTCGTGTCTGACTCTTTTGATCCCGTGGACTGTAGCCCACCAGGCTCCTCTGTCCATGGGATTCTCCAGGCAAGAATATGGGAGTGGGTTGCCACTGCCTTCTCCAGGGAATCGTCCCAACCCAGGAATAGAACCCGAGTCTGCTGCATTGCAGGCAGATTCTTTACTGACTGAGCTGTGAGGGAAGCCCAGCTTTCATGCCTGGAAGCCTAAGGAAAGGTGCGGGGGAGCCTCCTGGCTTTGGGGGCAACATTATCTGATACACCAGAGGCAGGAGAAGGGCCAGGAGACCATCTGCAGGCAGGAAGACTGAGTGCCGATATCACAGCACAAAGACTGAGAAGAGGAGCTCTCAGTTAAAAGAGAACATTTTGTTAAAGGGGTTTGAGGAAGACTAGAGTTATTTATTTCTATACCACATGTCTATTTCCTGGAAGAACGTAAGCTTCACAAGGACAGGAATATTTGTTGAATCGCAATGAAGATGGTTGCGATGAGAATTCAGTAACGCATGCAAAGCTCACCTTGGGCCTTGCTTAACTAAGCATAAGGTTGAGTTCACTTACGACCAATATAGGTAGCAGGTCTGAAATACAGCACTGGCTATTGTCGGATATCAATTATCAATGGCACTGGCTGTTGTCAGATGTACATTTCTGAAAACTTATGTATAAAGTTGATTATAGGATTTGGGGGGAGATAAAGACTAGCATTTTCTTAGTGATGCCTTGCAAGTATGTAAGTCTACACCTCTTGAGTGATTAACGGGTGGGACACTTGGCAGCATTCATCACCTGCACGAAGGGAAATATTTATGGCGCTCTGCTCCAGTGCATGGCACTCCATCAGCGGTGGAAAAGATATCGGTACAAGTTAGTGCCTAAATTAGCTGCTAAGAAATTGGAGTTTCTCCATTATTAGGAAAAGTAACAAGGCGCTGCCTGAAGCCAAAGCATTGAGAAACAAAAGCATTCCCTTCGCTTTCTCCTTAAACTGTGAGGAGATGACCATGCCCCGAAACACCAGCCACGATGACGGAGCAAACCTGTGTGGGTTTATAACAGCACTTATAAAAGAAAACTCACATCAAAATCAACCTGACTCACCTTTATGCAACTGTGCCACAGGGGAATTAAGATGAATAGTGCACATAAATCACTTTATTGGTAATCGTGTTGCCAAACCACACATTTTCAGCTTCCTCTTACATATCTAATATTGGCATCAGCATTGATATTTTCTTCAAAATAATATATGATATATGTTATCTCCCTAAAAAATCCAAAAGAATCAAAGGATGACTAATTAGAACTTGAGAATCCAGTCAGATCTCCAGAAGAATCAATATAGAAAATCCACTCTCTCCTGCTTTACCAGCCACAGTCAATTAAAAACTGCAAATCAAGACTATAATGAGGTCATCACCTCACATAGGTCAGAATGGCTATCCTCAAAAGTCTACAAGCAATAAATGCTGGAGACAATGTGAAGAAAGGGGAATCCTCTTGCACCATTAGTGAGAGGGTAAATTCATACAGCCTCAGTGGAGAAAGTAGGAGGTTCCTTTAGGAGCTAGGAACAAAGCTAGCATATGACCCAGAATTCCCACTACTGAGCATATACCCTGAGAAAAATCACAATTCAAAAAGACACATGTACCCCAGTGTTTATTAAAACACTATCTATAATATCCAGGACATGGAAGTAACCTAGGCGTCCACTGACAAATGAATGGATAAAGAAGTTGCGGTGCATATACACCAAGGAGTATTACTCAGCCATAAGAAGGGATGAAACTGGGTCTTTTGTAGTCATGTGGATGAACCTAGAGTCTGTCATAAAAGGGAAGTAAGTCAGAGAGGGAAAAACCAAATATTGTTTTTATTTGTATATTAATGCATATATATAGAATCTAGGAAAAATGGCACTGGTGACCCTATTTGCAAGGCAGAAATAGAGGTGGAGATGTTGGGACTGGACCTGTGGACACTCGGTGAATGAGAGGGCAAGGAGAGCAGCGCTGACATAGATACGCTGCCACGGTTAACACAGATGGCTAGTGGGAGCTGCTGCCGAGCACAGGGAGCTCTCTCTGTGCTGACCTAGCGCAGCAGGGTGGGCAGGGAGGCTCAGGAGGGAGGGGGCATATTATACTGACTCACGTTGCTCTACAGCAGAAACCAATACAGCATTGTAAAGCAATTATCCTCTCATTTAGAATCTAAGAAACCACAAAAAGTATTCAAACAGCAATATTCTTTACAATACTAAGGGAAGTATTACTTTAACATCTTATTTCAAGTACCCTAGGCGTGCCCCCAACACACACACACACACACATGCACACACACACACACACACACACACACACACACAATTAAACCTGCATTTTAGAAAGCAAAATCTCTGGATCATTTGAAACTCCAGATGAAGTTAATTTCCTTGACTTTCCTTCCCTAAATGTAGCAAGGCAATCATGTCCAGGGCTGAAATCCATCTCTTTTCCCCATTTAGTCAGCTTCCTCCTCAATACCCTACCATCTCTATCAATGTGCACCCCTATTAATGAATCTGAGAAGCTTTTCCATGCTCCCTATCTGTGGTCAGCTGAATTGTTTTGGTTGTTGTTCAGTGGCTAAGTCATGTCCATCTCTGCAACCACATGGACTGCAGCAATTTTCTTGAAGAGATCTCTTATCTTACCCTTTCTGTTGTTTTCCTCTATTTATTTGCATTGTTGATTTAAGAATACCTTCTTATCTATCAGGCTTCCCTGATAGCTCAGCTGGTAAAAAATCTGCCTGCAATGCAGATTTGATCCCTGGTTTGACTCCTGGGTCAGGAAGATCCCCTGCAGAAGGGACAGGCTACCCACTCCAGTATTCTGGCCTGGAGAATTCCATGGACTGTGTAGTCCATGAGGTCTCAAAGAGTTGGACAGGACAGAGTGACTTTCACTTTCACTTTCTTTCTTCTCTCTCCTAGCTGTTTTCTGGAACTCTGCATTCAATCGGGTGTATCTTTTCCTCTCTCCCTTGCCTTTCGCTTCTCTTCTTTCCTGAGCTGTTTGTAAAGCCCCCTCAGGCAGCCACTTTGCTTTCTTGCATTTCTATTTCTTTGGGATGGTTTTGGTCACTGCCCCTGTACAATGTTGCAAACCTCTGTCCATAGTTCTTCAGGCACTCTGTCTATCAGGTCTAATCCCTCGAATCTACCAATCACCTCCACTGAATAATTATAGCGGATTTAATTTAGGTCATACCTGAATGGCCTAGTGGTGTCCCACACTTTCTGTATTTAAGCCTGAATTTTGTTCTAAGGAGCTGATGATCTGAGCCACAGTCAGCTCCAGGTCTTGTTTTTGCTGACTGTGTACTGATTTCGGTATTGATTATTTGGTGACGTGCTTGTGTAGAGTTATGTCTTGTGTTGTTGGGAAAGGATGTTTCCTATGACCAGTGCTTTCTCTTAGCAAAATTCTATTAGACTTTGCCTTACTTCATTTTGTATTCCAAGGCCAAACTTACCTGTTACTCCAGGTACCTCTTGATTTCCTACTTTTGTATTCCAGTCCCATGGCGACCCACTCCACACTATTGCCTGGAAAATTCCATGGATGGAGGAGCCTCATGGGCTGCAACCACGGGGTGAGGAAGAGTTGGACACGACTGAGCGACTTCACTTTCACTTTTCACTTTCATGCATTGAAGAAGGACATGGAAACCCACTCCAGTGCTCTTGCCTGGAGAATCCCAGGGACAGTGGAGCCTGGTGGGCTGTGGTCTATGGGGTTGCACAGAGTCAGACACGACAGAAGTGACTTAATAGCAGAAGCAGCATGAAGAAAAAGACATCCTTTTTTGGTGTTAGTTCTAGAAGGTCTTGTAGGTCTTCATAGAACTGGTCAACTTCAGCTTCTTCGGCATTAGTGCTTGAGGCATAGACTTGGATTACTGTGATACTGAATGGTTTGCCTTGGAAATGAACCAAGATCATTCTGTCATTTCTGAGATTGCACCCAAGTACTGCATTTCAGACTCTTATTGACTATGATGGTTACTCCATTTCTTCTAAGGGATTCATGCCCATAGTAGTAGATACAACAGTCATCTGAATTAAATCTACCCATTCCCATCCATTGTAGTTTACTGATTTTTAAGATGTCAGTGTTCACTTTTGCCATCTGCTTGACCATGTGCAGTTTACCTTGATTCATGGACCTGACTTTCCAGGTTCCCACAAGCAAAGGCGCCTGCGAGCGCCGGCGCACTGAGCCCAGGCGCCAGCAAGAGGAGCTACACCAGGTCTGAGGTCAGGGGCAGTGGCCTAGAGTGCCAGGCTGCAACTGCGCAGGAACGGCTGGAAGGAGATGCCCCGCGTCCGAGGTCAGGGATGGCGGCCGACAAGAGCTACCCTGCGTCCGAGGTCAGGGGCGGCGGCTGGGAGGAGACACCCCACATCCGAGGTCAGGACAGCGGCCGAGAGGAGCTACCCCGCGTCCGAGGTCAGGGGCGGAGGCCGGGAGGAGCTATCCGTAGGGGGGGGGGGGGGGGGGGGGGGGGGGGGGGGGGGGGGGGGGGGGGGGGGGGGGGGGGGAGGAGCTATCCTACCTTTGAGGTCAGGGGCGGCCTGGAGGAGACACCCCGCGTCCGAAGTCAGGGGCTGCCGGGAGAAGCCACCTCGCACCCGAGGCCAAGGGCGGTGTACCTGAGGAGCCATCCCAAGCCCGAGGCCAGAGGCAGCAGCTGGGAGAAGCCTCCCACGTCTGAGGCCAAGGCCGTCTGCCAGGAGGAGCATCCCAAGGAGTGGTGGCTGCCCAGGCACAGGAGGGCCTAGAGGAGCTATACCACATTCAAGGTCAGGAATGGCGGCAGTAAGGAGATACCCCTCGTCCAAGCTAAGGAGCAGCAGCTGTGCTTTGCTAGAGCAGCTGTGAGAAGATAGCCCACGCCCAAAGTAAGGAAACCCAAGTAAGATGGTAGGTGTTGCGAGAGGGCATCAGAGGGCAGACACACTGAAACCATACACAGAAAAGTAGTCAGTCTAATCACACTAGGACCACAGCCTTGTCTAACTCAATGAAACCAAGCCATGCCTGCGGGGCAATCCAAGACGGGCGGGTCATGGTGGAGAGTGTAAGAAATGCCACGGGAAGAAAGAGCCACCTCTATGGACCGTTGATCAGAGCCTTTATTGGGCGGTCGCTCTCGGGCAGAACTCCCAGGGGCGGGTGAGCAAGGAAGCAAAGGGAGTCTGTGAGGTATGAGGGGGTGGGGAAAGGTTTTATAGCCAGGGCCGGGCTCCCATATAAGGTAGAAAGCGCAGGCTACAGCGGTGGTTGGTGCCCAAGGGCTCCGTGTCGGCACCTGATTGGACTGCTTGGTTTTTGGCCCGCCTCCGGGGCTTGTCTGTGGCATTTTTCTGGGGCATGCCTCAACATGCCTCAATATGCCCGACCTTTCATCCATGCCTTTTTGATATAGGACAAGGGGCGTCGGTCCTCTCTGGCTACTTCCTGCTGAATGGGGGCGGCGCGGGTAGGGTGTGGCCAGGATGACAGGGGGCGTCTGCCGTTAATTTTGTCACGGAGTGCTTGTTGGAAGCCCTTGGTACTGCTGTCGCAGCACCATCAGCTGGACCGTGTTGAGCCGTTGTTTGATAAAGGCAAAAGCTTATTTAGGATACAGGGCCCGAAAGTCAGAAGCAGCAGGAGAATGATGAGTGGTCCCATTAGGGAGGATAGCAAAGTTGTCAGCCAAGGGGAGCTCTGGAACCAGGACTCAAACCAGCCCTGCTGGGCCTCCCTCTCTCTCTTCCTGCATTCTAATCCCTGTCTTACTTTAGCCATGGACTCTCGAACCACCCCGGTATGATCAGCATAGAAACAGCATTCTTCTTGAGGGCTGCACAGAGGCCCCCTTGCTGCAAAAAGACCAGGTCTAGTCCTCTGCGGTTTTGTAATACCACTTCGGAAAGGGAAGTCAGGGACTTTTCTAGGGCCATCATGGACTTCTCTATGCGGGCGATGTCTTCGTCAACTGCGGCCCTCAGGGTGATGAAGCCCTGATGTTGTGTGGTCAGGGAAGCAATGCCCGTGCCTGTTCCAGCTGCCCCCAGGGTGAACAGCGTTGCCAGAGTGATAGCTGTAACGGGCTCCCTCTTATGTCTAGGAGCTGGGGTGTCTCGGTCCCAAAAGTTGTAGAGGACCTCTTCTGGATGGTATGTAATCTTGGGCACCACCACTATCATGACACAGAATTCCCTGCTCTGGTTGAAGACAGCCAAGTGGAGACAGGGCGTTAGCCCAGTCTGTGAGCACACCTACCACCCCTCAGTTTTGGGTATGACGTAGGTCTTATTGGTGAAATTGGTATCATCGCCAGTCTGGGCGCACAAGGCTTGTTTATCTGTAGGGACCGTGCCTAAGCAGGTCCCCGAACCCCATACTTGTTTCATGGTAAGGCCCACCTTGTGGTCTCCCCAAGAGCACTGCGGTGGGTTGGAGAGAATGGATAAGTTGTAGGTAGCATTTAAGCCCACGGCCTCGTAGTAAGGTGGATGTAGGGTGTGGCAAAGCCAGCAGGATTGGGTCGCATTAGGATTGGAGTGGTTGAGGGCCCCGTAGGTTTCTTTGACCAAGGCCCACAGGGGTTCCTGGGTCTCTGGTGGGTCAGTCCAGGTCAGCTGAAGGGAGGGGGTGAGGGTAGGCGAGGTCACAACATTTGTGGCGTTTGTCCCCCGTGGTAAGGGGCGGGGAGGTGCAATAACCTGGTTGGGCCCCACAGCATGGGCCTGAACAGGTTCTATTGTCTGACTAACAACCAGAATTCCCCCTGGCTTTGCTTCAAACCACTCAGCGTAGAGTTGGAGGCCCCATGATAGCCCGGATACCCAAGACCTCTCCAGTTTAGCCGCTTTCTGGTCGAACATTACTTTCACCTGAGCAATTGGGCTCCAATGCTGCTTCCAATGCGGCCCGACATAATCTCCAAACAGATTTTGGTAATCTTGGTCCCAGGGCCCGCGATAGGGCTGGACAAACGAGAAATTGACTAGGTCCCGGTTCCCGACCTCCCATTTCCATCTCCCATCATTGGAGGTCACACAGCTCCAGGACCTACAGAAATAATGTTGCAGCCCCCCACAAGTCTCCCAATTATGTGTCTTTAGGTGTCCGGGACATGCCCAGAATCCAAAGTTTCTGGTCTGGGCCACTGTCCAAGTAGTCTTTATAAGGTCCTTGAGGTTGAAATACAGATCTGGCCACCATGTATTAAGGGGGTGAATTCCAGTGGTCAAATTGAGTACCTCATGAGTCAGTCCATTCCGGAGCATCCAAGTGATCTGAAAGGGCTGGTGGGGGTTTTGGTTGGTGTGTCCCCCTTTTTCCAGGACCCCCAGTACCCTCAGAGTAACCCAGAGTAGAGAGCCCCGCATCGTTCCGAGGTTGGGGTGAAAGGGGTGCGGCGGACAACCAGCCTCGGGGGTCCCATAAGGATGGAGCTGGTAACCAGGTCAGGGTGTCCCAAGGGAATAGCACCCCAGGAGTAGGAAGCAGGTGGCTAGGTATGTGAGGGCCAGGGACAGTCGAAGAGTGAGGGACCAATCGCGGGGGGCCGCAGCCGCTAATCCAATGGCAAAAAGTATGGCCAGAGCTGTAATCGTCAGCAGCCACAGCGGGTGATGCCAGGCCAGCATCGGATCGGATTGGACTGTGGTCTCTCAGTCATTCAGGAATTGACGACAGAGGGGTTCGGGTGATGGTCAGTTTGGTCGGTCCCGTGAGGGTGGAGCGGTAGGAGTGATCGGGAGAAGGGGTCGGGGCTGGGGCCACCCCTGTCTCTGGGAGACCCGTGGGAGCTCGTTTGAGTCGGGTCAGGTGGTACCAGGGCTCGTGTCCCAGGAGTTTGGCTGCTGATCTCCTGGGGCCAGAGGCTGGGTGGGCCCCTCGTCATCTGTCGGTTGTGGCAGGACCTGGTCTGCGTGTTCCCTCAGCAAGGATCATAGGAGGGAGAAGAGGGGGAGGTACCCCGCGAGTGGGGGAGCCTCTCCCTCTGGGAGGTGAGTCAGGAGATAGGGCCTGCCGTAGAGCAGTTCAAAAGGGGTCAAACCTGTTTTGGAGTGTGGTGTGGTGCAAATGCGAGTGAGCGCCAGAGGAAGGAGGTTGACCCAAGACAGCCGCAGTTCTGAGGCTAGCTTGGTCAGATGCGTCTTGATGATGCCATTCACCCACTCTACCTTGCCTGATGATTGGGGCCGATAGGGGACGTGGAGATGCCAGTCGATACCCAGGGCCGCAGCCACCTGCTGAGAGATCTGCGAGATAAATGCAGGCCCATTGTCAGACTGGAGAGAGTTTGGAATGAGATGGGCCATCAAGACCTCGCCACCGCCTCTGCCGTCTCCTGGGCGGTGGGGAAGGCCCCGACCCATCCTGAAAAGGTGTCCACCAAGACCAGCAGACAGCGGTAGGTTCGATGTCTGGGCATGTGGGTGAAGTCTATCTGCCAATCCTGCCCGGGCATATGTCCCCTCAACTGGTGAGTCTCCTGTGGGGGTCGGAGTCCTCCTTGAGGAGAGGTGGAGGCACATGTTAGGCAGGAGCGGTGGATGGCATATATGGTCTGTCTGAGATGTAGGGGAGAAAAGACAGGGCTGAGAAAGGAAAAGAGAGCCCTTGGTCCGATGTGGAGGGTATTGTGGATTTGGGATATTATGGCCTTAGCCTGGCACTCAGGAAGCACCGGTTTATTATGGAGTAGTATTCATCCTGACGGGTGCCTCTGAGCCCCTTCTTGCGCCAGCAAGGCTCTGGCTTCCTCACTGGAAAATCTGGGTTGAGTGTGGATCTCAAAGTCAGCAGGGGCTCGGGGGCTTGTTGTAAGGTAATTTGTCGAGCCACTTGATCTGCCATATTATTACCCAGAGCGACAGTGTCATGGGTATTTTGGTGTCCCTTGCAGTGTATGATAGCGACCTCTTTGGGCAGGGATAAGGCATCTAACAGTCGAGTAATGTGGGGGGCATTACAGATGGGGGATCCTTTAGTGGTCAGGAAGCCCTGTTCTTTCCAGATTGCTGCGTGAGAATGGGCAATCAAGAAGGCATACTTGGAGTCTGTGTAAATATTGGCCCTCTTTCCTTCTGCTAGGTGTAAGGCTCTAGTTAGGGCTGTTAGTTCAGCCTTCTGAGAAGTCGTCCCGGGTGGCAAGGGCTGAGCTTCTAGGACTTCCCGGGTGGTTACCACAGCATAAGCCGCCCTTCAGTTTCCATTGGGGTCTCGCTTTGAGCTCCCATTGACGAACAAAGTTAGCTCTGGATTTCGTAGAGGTTTGGAGAACAGGTTGTGGGGTGGTTGCATAAGGGACTCAAGGACCTCCAAGCATGAGTGGGCTGGGGGTTCTGAGGAGATAGGGAGTGAGGGTAGCGAGGAAAGCGGGTTTAATTGTGCGGAGCGGCCCACAGAAACCTGAGGATTGTCCAGGAATACCAGGTGAAATTGTTGGAGCCTGGACTCGCTGAGTTCAGAAAGAAATCTAGAGGCTAAAAGGTCGCCAAGACGGTGAGGCAATAAGATGGTCAGGGGTTGGCCATGAATCAGCTTTTTTGCATCGGCGTACAACGTAGTCGCCGCTGCTAGTGCCCGCAGGCAGGGGAACCATCCCCTGCCTGTGGTGTCAAGTTGTTTGGATATGTAAGCAATAGGCAGCAATTCGGGGCCAATCGGTTGCACCAAGGCTCCAAAAGCTATCCCTCCCTTTTCATCAGTGTATAGGTGGTGCGGATAGTCAGGATTTGGGAGAAAGAGAGGGGGTGCAGCCAATAGGGTTGAGCGTAAAGCGTGGAAGGCCTGAGTCACTTCGGTGGGGGAAGACAGCGGCCCTGTGGGAGTCTCTTTAACTGCAGCATATAGAGGTTTGGCCAGGGTAGCATAATTTGGGACCCAGTGCCAGAAGAATCCCATCAGTCCTAAGAAGGACAATATCTGGTCTCCATCAGCTGGAGGGCAGATGGACCGGAGGAGGCTACACCGGTCTGCTGTCAGGGCTTTAGAGGTCGGAGTGATTTGGAGGCCCAGATAGATGACAGAAGTCTGAGTCAGTCGGGCTTTGGATTGTGAGGCTCTGTAACCCTGGGAACCAAGGAAATTGAGGAGAGTCGTAGTATGTTGTCGGGAGGTCTCTTCTGAGGGGCTGCAAAGGAGCAAGTCGTCTACGTATTGGAGGAGGGTGCTAGGGCGAAGCGAGCATCTGGCCAGGTCCCGGGAGAGAGCCTGCCCGAAGTAGTGGGGACTGTCTCTGAACCCCTGAGGGAGTACGGTCCATGTGAGTTGTGTGGTCAGCTGGGTGTTGGGGTCAGTCCAGGTGAAGGCAAAGAGGAATTGGCAGTCAGGGTGGAGTGGGATGGTAAAAAAGGCGTCCTTGAGGTCAATAACGGTGAAATGAGAGGTCTGAGGAGGTATGGAAGAAAGGAGGGTGTAGGGGTTAGGGACAAGTGGATGGGCAGGGATCACCGCCGCGTTGATCAGGCGGAGATCCTGAACTAGCTGGTAGTCTCCTGAAGCCTTTTGAACAGGGAGGATGGGTGTGTTACATGGGGAGGTCGTGGGGATCAGGAGACCCTGTCCCATGAGACGGTCGATGATGGGCTTTAGCCCCCTGAGGTTGCGAGTAGACAAAGGAAACTGGGGCCGGGCTGGGAAACAGGTGGGGTCCCTTAGCTGGATGAGGACTGGAGGGTGGTGCCGAGCCACCACTGGGACTCGGGTGTCCCAGCCCTCAGGATTAACAGAAGAGGTTGGAGGGTCAACAAGTAGCATTAGGAAGGCCCCTGACGAGGGAGCCGATCCTGGAGCTAGCTGAAGAGTGGCCTTCAGCTTAGCAGGTATATCTCTTCCCAAGAGAGGAGTAGGGCAGGAGGGAATGACCAAAAAGGAGTGGGTAAATAGACAGGAATCTAATTGACAAGATAGTGGTTGGGTTTGGAGTGGACACAGGGGTTGGCCGTCAATGCCCATAACCGAAACCTGGGAAGGACGTAGAGTGCCTCCGAAAGAGGGAAGGACCGAATAGGTAGCCCCCGTATCAACCAGAAAATTGATGGACTTACCTGCTACCTGGAGTGTTACCCTGGGCTCGGCTTGGGTTATTGGGGTCCCCTAGGCTGGGCGGCGTCAGTCACCATCGAAGCTCAGCAGCTCCAAAGCCGGAGGAGGGCAGGAGGTCTCCCTGGGGCGCTCTGGTCCCCGGCCCCTAGGGGTCGAGGCCCGAGAGGCCTGGGGACAGTCACTGGCCCAGTGTCCTCGTCGTTTGCACAACGGGCATGGCTTGGAAGGAGGTCGCGGATTGGGGCACATCTTGGCCCAGTGCCCTTCTTGGCCGCACTTGAAGCAGGCCCCCAGAGGGGGGTTTTGGGGCCCCGAGCCCGCCGCCGGCCGCAGGGCCGCTACCAAGGCCTGGGTTTGCTGGTTTAGGAGGCCTGCCTGAAATTCGGCCTTTTGCTTGAGCCTTGCCTTTCAGCTGGCCTCAGCAGTTTCTTCGCGGGCATTGTAGACCTTAAAAGCCATTTTTACCAGGTCTCAGATGGGGTCTGAGGGCCGTCCTCGGCCTTGGCCAACTTTTTTTGGATATCGGGGGCAGACTGGGAGATAAAACGATTGGCCAAGGTGGCCGCCCCGATGAGGGACTCAGAGGACAGCCTGGTGTATTGGACGAGGGCCTCGGTCAGCCGATTAAGGAATATGGCTGGGTTTTCGTCGGGCCCCTGGGTCATCTCATCTAGTTTGAGGAGGTTTACAACCTTATGAGAGGATGTTTCCATCCCATCGAGGATACACGCTATCATATAGCGTACTTGCTGCAGCTGGCCGCCACCCCCTTCCTGGTAGTTCCAATCAGGGTCAGTGTCAGGAACCACCTGAGCCCCTGGGGGGCGCTCGGGGGAGGGGTTGGCATAGTGCCGCTGGTCGGCCTGAGCCTTGGCTGCCGTCCAGATGGCCTGCCTCTCTTCAGGGGTGGTGGTAGACCCCAGGATGACATATATGTCCTGCCATGTCAAGGCGTAGGCGCGGGTCAGACCAGTAAACTGCTTAATGTACTGAGTGGGGTTGGAGGAGAAGGAACCCAGTTTGGCCTCAATCTGTGCTAAGTCTTGGAGGGAGAAAGGGACATGAACTTGGGCTAGACCCTCAGCTCCGGCTACTTGTCGAAGAGGGAGTAGCGGGGCTGGGGGAGGGCGAGGGGAGGCTCCCGGAGGGTTGCTGTGGGAGCGAGTGTGGGAGCTAAACGGAGAAGGAGAGGGAGTCACGGGGGGAAGAGGAGGATACAAGATAGGGCTAAGGGCTGGAGGATCCAGGGCTGGCGGTGGAATCTCGGGGGCGGGAGCGGAGGTAGGAGGGGCCAGAGTGGAGGGGGCGGGGGCAGGAACCGGAGTGGAAGAGGGGGGGCCATGTGAGAGGTATAGGGAGGAGGGGCCACCAGATCTTCCGGGGGAACAGAGAAAGCAGAGGACTCAGAGAGGGTGGGGCGAGAGCGCAACGCCCAAAAGGCGCAAACATAGGGGACCTCAGACCATTTTCCCGTTCTCCGGCAGTAATTATCTAAATCACGGAGGACGTCAAAGTCCAATGTCCCTGTGGTTGGCCACTGTGAGCCATTATCTAGGGGATACTGAGGCCAGGCTTGTGAACACAGAAAAGTGAGCTGCTTGGGGCGGATATATCCCTTTAGCCTTAGGGTCCGCAGGTTAGCCAGCAGGCACTCTAAGGGGGTGGAGTATTGGGGATCGGGTTTGGAGGCCGTCGATCCCATGGCGACCACAGAGCGTGGAGGCAACCCCCGCTGCCCGAACGTCTTCGGACGTGCCAAGGGAAGCTGGAGGTCCATGCAGCCGTTCGGAACGTCTTCCTCATGAGCTGGGGACCGGGAGGGCCCAGTAAGTGCGCACCCGTTACCGGGCCCTACAAGGTGGTCACCAGGGAGGGCAGGCCCCAAAGCCGAAGGGACTTACCCCGTATCCTGCTGTCTGGGGGGTTGGTCAGCCACCTGGGTCTGGGGCTACCGAGGCGGTGGAGCTCGAAGGGGCCTCAACGGCGAGTGCCGGGGGCCCTCACCTCGAGCCCCACGTTGGGTGCCAGATGTAAGAAACGCCGCAGGAAGAAAGAGCCGCCTCTATGGACCGTTGATCAGAGCCTTTATTGGGCGGTCGCTCTCAGGCAGAACTCCCGGGGGCGGGTGAGCAAGAAAGCAAAGGGAGTCTGTGAGGTATGAGGGGTGGGGAAAGGTTTTATAGCCAGGGCCAGGCTCCCATATAAGGTAGAAAGCGCGGGCTACAGTGGTGGTTGGTGCCCAAGGGCTCCGTGTCGGCACCTGATTGGACTGCTTGGTTGTCGGCCCGCCTCTGGGACTTGTCTGCGGCACTTTTCTGGGGCATGCCTCAACATGCCTCAATATGCCTGACCTTTCAGAGAGGACTGACAGAGCGTGGTACACTGGAGAAGGGAATGGCAAGCCACTTCAGTATTCTTGCCTTGAGAACCCCATGAACAGTAGGAAAAGGCAAAATGATAGGATACCAAAAGAGGAACTCCCCAGGTCGTTAGGTGCCCAATATGCTACTGGAGATCAGTGGAGAAATAACTCCAGAAAGAATGAAGGGATGGAGCCAAAGCAAAAACAATACCCAGCTGTGGATGTGGCTGGTGATAGAAGCAAGATCTGATGCTGTAAAGAGCAATATTGCCTAGGAACCTAGAATGTCAAGTCCATGATCAAGGCACATTGGAAGTGGTCAAACGAGATGGTAAGGGTGAACGTCGACATTCTAGGAATCAGCGAACTAAAATGGACTGGAATGGGTGATTTAACCCACATGACCATTATATCTACTACTGCGGGCAGGAATCCCTCAGAAGAAATGGAATAGCCATCATGGTCAACAAAAGAGTCCGAAATGCAGTACTTGGATGCAGTCTCAAAAATGACAGAATGATCTCTGTTCATCTCCAAGGCAGACCATTCAATATCACAGTTATCCAAGTCCATGCCCCAACCAGTAATGCTGAAGAAGCTGAAGTTGAACGGTTTTATGAAGACCTACAAGACCTTTTAGAACTAATACCAAAAAAGATGTCCTTTTCATTATAGGGGACTGGAATGCAAAAGTAGGAAGTCAAGAAACACCTGGAGTAACAGCCAAATCTGGCCTTGGAGCACAGAATGAAGCAGGGCAAAGACTAATAGAGTTTTGCCAAGAAAATGCACTGGTCATAGCAAACACCCTCTTCCAACAACACAAGAGAAGACTCTACACATGGACATCACCAGATGGTCAACACCGAAATCACATTGATTCTATTCTGTGCAGCCAAAGATGAAGAAGCTCTATACAGTCAACAAAAACAAGACCAGGAGCTGACTGTGGCTCAGATCATGAACTCCTTACTGCCAAATTCAGACTTAAATTGAAGAAAGTAGGGAAAACCACTAGACCATTCAGGTATGACCTAAATCAAATCCCTTATGATTATACAGTGGAAGTGAGAAATAGATTTAAGGGCCTAGATCTGATACATAGAGTGCCTGATGAACTATGGAATGAGATTCATGACATTGTACAGGAGACAGGGATCAACACCACCCCATGGAAAAGAAATGCAAAAAAGCAAAATGGCTGTCTGGGGAGGCCTTACAAGTAGCTGTGAAAAGAAGAGAGGAGAAAAGCAAAGGAGAAAAGGAAAGATATAAGCATCTGAATGCAGAGTTCCAAAGAATAGCAAGAAGAGATAAGAAAGCCTTCTTCAGCGATCAATGCAAAGAAATAGAGGAAACCAACAGAATGGGAAAGACTAGAGATTTCTTCAAGAAAATTAGAGATACCAAGGGAACATTTCATGCAAAGATGGGCTCTATAAAGGACAGAAATGGTCTGGACCTAACAGAAGCAGAAGATTAAGAAAGGTGGCAAGAATACACGGAAAAACTGTACAAAAAAGATCTTCATGACCCAGATAATCACGATGATGTGATCACTAATCTAGAGCCAGATATCTTGGAATGTGAAGTCAAGTGGGCCTTAGAAAGCATCACTATGAACAAAGCTAGTGGAGGTGATGGAATTCCAGTCGAGCTGTTTCAAATCCTGAAAGATGATGCTGTGAAAGTGCTGCACTCAATATGCCAGCAAATTTGGAAAACTCAGCAGTGGCCACAGGACTGGAAAAGGTCAGTTTTCATTCCAATCCCATAGAAAGGCAATGCCAAAGAATGCTCAAACTACCACACAATTGCACTCATCTCACAGGCTAGTAAAGTAATGTTCAAAATTCTCCAAGCCAGACTTCAGCAATACGTGAACCATGAACTCCCTGATGTTCAAGCTGGTTTTAGAAAAGGCAGAGGAACCAGAGATCAAATTGCCAACATCTGCTGGATCATGGAAAAAGCAAGAGAGTTCCCGAAAAACATCTATTTCTGCTTTATTGACAATGCCACAGGCTTTGACTGTGTGGATCGCAAGAAACTGTGGAAAATTCTGAAAGAGATGGGAATACCAGACCACCTAACCTTCCACTTGAGAAATCTGTATGCAGGTCAGGAAGCAACAGTTAGAACTGGACATGGAACAACAGACTGGTTCCAAATAGGAAAAGGAGTACGTCAAGGCTGTATATTGTCACCCTGCTTATTTAACTTCTATGCAGAGTACATCATGTGAAACACTGGACTGGAAGAAACACAAGCTGGAATCAAGATTGCTGGGAGAAATATCAATCACCTCAGATATGCAGATGACACCACCCTTATGGCAGAAAGTGAAGAGGAGCTAAAAAGCCTCTTGATGAAAGTGAAAGAGGAGAGCGAAAAAGTGGCTTAAAGCTCAACGTTCAGAAAATGAAGATCATGGCATCTGGTCCCATCACTTCATGGGAAATAGATGGGGAAACAGTGGAAACAGTGGCAGACTTTATTTTTGGGGGCTCCAAAATCACTGCAGATGGTGACTGCAGCCATGAAATTAAAAGATGCTTACTCCTTGGAAGAAAAGTTATGACCAACCTAGATAGTATATTCAAAAGCAGAGACATTACTTTCCGACTAAGGTCCATCTAGTCAAGGCTATGGTTTGTCCTGTGGTCATGTATGGATGTGAGAGTTGGACTGTGAAGAAGGCTGAGCGCCGAAGAATTGATGCTTTTGAACTGTGGTGTTGGAGAAGACTCTTGAGAGTCCCTTGGACTGAAAGGAGATCCAACCAGTCCATTCTGAAGGCGATCAGGCCTGGGATTTCTTTGGAAGGAATGATGCTGAAGCTGAAACTCCAGTACTTTGGCCACCTCATGAGAAGTGTTGACTCATTGGAGGAGAGGGGGACGACCAAGGATGAGATGGCTGGATGGCATCATGGACTCGATGGACGTGAGTCTGAGTGAACTACGGGATATGGTGATGAACAGGGAGGCATGGCGCGTGCTTGATTCATGGGGTTGCAAAGAGTCGGACACGACTGGGCAACTGAACTGAACTGAACTGAATATACAATATTGTGCCCTACATCATCAGGCTTAATTTCACCACCAGACACACCCACAGCTGGTCACTGGTCAGCTGAATAATGGCCTCCAAAGATTCTCAAGCCCTAATCCTCAGAAACTATGAATTTGGTACTTTACAGGGAATTTGCATTAACTAAGATCCTTCTTAGTTAAAAAATAAACTCTCTCACTGTTTCCATTGTTTCCCCATATATTTGCTATGAAGTGATGGGACCAGGTGCCATGATCTTAGTTAATCTCAGATTAATAAACCTGAGATTGTAGTTATTCTGAATTATCCAGGTGGGCCTGATATAATCACAAGGTTCCTTAAAAGCATGAGACAGAGAGCAGAAAGAGAAAAGATGCTAAGCATCTGGCTTTAAAGATAGGAAAGTGGCCCTGAGTCAAGAAGCGTAGGCAGTACACCTAGAATCCAGAAAAGGCAAAGTTCATGTTCGACTCTTTGCAACCCCATGAATTGCAGCACGCCAGGCCTCCCTGTCCATCACCAACTCCCGGAGTTCACCCAAACTCATGTGATCATTGAGTCGGTGATGTCATCCAACCATCTCATCCTCTGTTGTCCCCTTCTCCTGCTCCCAATCCCTCCCAGTATCAGGGTCTTTTCCAATGACTCAGTTCGTTGCATCAGGTGGCCAGGGTATTGGAGTTTCAGCTTCAGCATCAGTCTTTCTAATGAACACCCAGGACTGATATCCTTTAGAATGGACTGGTTGGACCTCCTTGCAGTACAAGGGACTCTCAAGAGTTTTCTCCAACACCACAGTTCAGAAGCATCAATTCGTCGGTGCTCAGCTTTCTTCATAGTCCAACTCTCACATCCATACATGACACCTGGAAAAACCATAGCCTTGACTAGACCAAACTTTGTTGGTAAAGTAATGTCTCTGCTTTTTAATATGCTGTCTAGGTTGGTCATAACTTTCCTTCCAAGACAGTGTTCAGAGAGTCTAGACATCCCAGGGTAACTGAAGGAGGTCATATGGGCCATGGTGAAATAAGATGTGTTATAACTTCCACCACGTTGTCAACTAGATGTAAGGTGCCATTGCAAGCCACTTCCATTGGGTTCTTGCCCAGAGAAGAGAACAGAACCTATGATACAATCGGTCTTCTGTTTCTCCAGCTTCCCCTCAGCCTCACTTCTATCTCCATGTCAGACTTTCTTTTATTTTGAAACCCAGTGTTTTACTCCTTTCACATTCTCCCCACCAGTTAAAATAAGAAAGGTCCTGATGGGATCATACACAATTCGTTGAACCTCACTTTGATTTGTTAGCTATTTCCAGTTTATCTGTTTTTTACTGTAGTTTATGTTTCCCAAAGCCTCACCCACCAACCTGTAAGAACGAATTAAGTCACTGATTTCTTGATTGGATCTGATGGAATAAGGTTTCCTACACTCTGAACCCAAATGAAACCTCACCCTCCATTCATCCTTGGAGTCCTCTAGGTTTATCATAGCTTTTCTTCCAAGGAGCAAGTGTCTTTTAATTTCATGGCTGTGTCATTGTTTGCAATGGTTTTGGAGCCCAAGAAAACAAAACCTGCCACTGTTTCCTAGACAGCATATGAAACAGCAGAGACATCACTTTGCTGACAAAAGTCCGTATAGTCAAAGCTATGGTTTTTCCAGTAATTGTATATGTGGACCATAAAGAAGGCTGAGCACCAAAGAATGGATGCTTTTTAACCGTGGTGTTGGAGAAGACTCTAGAGAGTCCCTTGAACTCCTAGGAAACCAAACCAGTCCATCCTAAAGGAAATCAACCCTATATAGTCATTGGAAGGACTGATGCTGGAGTTGAAACTCCAGACCTTTGGCTACCTGATGAGAAGAGCTGACTCATTAGAAAAGACACTGATGCTGGGAAAGACTGAGAGCAGGAGGAGAAGGGCGTGTAATTATGTAATTTGTATTATACTATATTATTATCCAATTTAACTTTTTTGCTTAGTTATGTTTTTGAGGTTTATCTGTGTTGATGCATATAGTTCTGTTTATACTCCATTGTATGACAATGAATTTGTCCATTTTCCTGGTTGGGTGATATTTGTTTCCAGCTTTTAGCTATTAACCACTGAAAATAATGCAATAATAATACTTTTCCCTCTAATGGAATTTAAAGCAATTATAGTGTGGAAATCTTAGAATAAGGAGGTATTCTTCAGAGACTGTGGTTATGGTTGTTGCTGAAGATCAGAGTACTTGGGTTAGGGTAAGAGAAAGGTGGTAAGAAAGAATTGTTTTCCTAGAATATCTCCTCCTTTCTTGTACCTTCTTCCTGACTCTGACAACTTTTGCCTCCTCTCTTTCTGCCACCAAGACTCTCCCTAGTAGCCACGAGAGCCAACCTAATCTCTTCTAGTAGAAATAGTCTGCGTTTGGAATTTCCACCTCTATGAAACTTTGAACAAAGTGGTATAAACCAATCAAACTTTATTTTTCTTATCCATAAAATTTAAAATAATATTAATAACTTAAAAGTGTTATTGTGAAAAGTGAGAGATAATATCTGGGATCTTAAGGCAGATTAGACTCTTCCCAAAGAAAACCGGAGTATCTCCCCTGCTGTTGAATCTGGGGAGCTCTGTGACTTAGCACCTCTTAATATGATTTCTCTAGCAGGGCAATAAACATTTTAAATGCAGACTCATGCCTCCAAGAGCTTATTCCTGGATAAAGAAAGTTGAAGTCATCAGCCTCAAGGCCTGAGCCTGGAAATCGGAGCCATCTCTTTCACCCAATTCTACTTGTCAAAGCAGGACTAGAGGACTGGAACAGTCTATTAAGTGATCTCATCAATCATAATGCTTTCCTTCCTTCAAACCTATTAATAATGTTCCACCTTATTTAGTGTACCAGAACTTTACACATATTCGGCCCTGAAGGACTGTTTCCGTGTCTACTTCTCTAAGGCATTTCATATCAGCTTCCCCTGTTCACTGTGCTTCAGTTTTTGTTTCCATTCTTTGGCAGGTAGCAGACCACCCCCCAGAATCTGTGATTTAAGGCAACTGTGTTTTTATCTCACAGTTGTGCAGTGTGGGGGATCGGCGATAGCAGGGCTGTTCTTCTGGTGTGCCTGGGCCACTCCTGCAGCTGTGTTTAACTGGAGGCTCAGCAGGAAGCTAAACTCTGTTGGCACCCTTGGGTGATCAGGCTTGGCTCTCCAAGTGGTGTTTCCCTTTGCAGGAGGCAAGACGAGGCAGGCTCTCTCTCAAGGCCCACCTGTGTTCCAAGTAAGTGCTTATCAAGCTCCTGTTGTTCGCTGATGTCCCAGGAGCTGAGGAAGTCATGCAGCCAAGCCCAAAGTCAATGGGGGGCGGGAGTGGATTTCACAAGGGCATGAACGCCAGGAGGCAGGGCTCACTGGGGCCATTAACGTGACTAGACACAAAGGCCTGATTTCATTTCCTAGAGTTCACCAGGTTCTTTTCTACTCTAGGTTGCAAGGTTTCCTCCTTTAGTCGTTCCACAAATGTTCAGATACCTCAGGTACCGGACATCCGGGATCTAATAAAGTTTTCCTTTTAAGAGGGGAAACACAACTAGCAAGTGCAAAAGTAAGTCAGGTAGTTTCAGAGGTTATAAGAGCTCTGCAGAAATCAGTCAGGGTCGCGGGTAGAAAGTGACTGGCAGAGGTGGAGAAGGTGAGTTGAGTAGGTCAGGAAGACCGGAGAGACGGCTTGGGATCTGGTCTGCAGGCCGAGAAGGAGCCGGCCCGGAGCGGAGCATGCGCCGAGGGCTCCAGGCAGAGGAGCAGCCCGCCCTCCGCGAGGCCCGGGCCCTCCAGCCGCGTCTTCACCCAGCGGGCGCCGGCTCCTCTCCACCTGAAGGCCACCTCTCTCGTTTGGGTTTCTCTGTCTGCCTAACCTTAAGTAGCCTGTTCTTGCCGTCACCACTGCCTACCTAGTTTAGTCTTTTAAAGAACTTACACATTTCAGGGATTTGGTTGCTGTTTACTTGTTACAAGTCCCAAATTAACTATAATTCCCATGAAAATAGGGTCATGTCCAAATGTTTCTTGAATGATTTCATCAGTCAGTTCAGTTCAGTTCAGTCGCTCAGGTGTGTCCGACTCTCTGTGACCCCATGGACCCCAGCAGGCTAGGCTTCCCTGTCCATCAGCAGCTCCTGAAGTTCATCCAAACTCATGTCCCTGAGTCACTGATGCCATCCGATAGAACTATGATTATTCAGCATTCAAATATTTGGTAAGCAAATACATACATGAATTAAGCTAGTCTCAGTCTGAAAGGGTGACCACAAATGCCTGGCGTGGGACAGGTTCCCAAGCCCGATTTCTTGATGAGTCCAGACTGCTGCGGCCCTGCAGGCTGATTTGGGGCCGTCCGCTTTCAGGAGGTTTCATTTTCAAAACTCCTTGGAACTTCCTGGACTCTGAGTCTTGGTCAACGCTGACCCATCTACCTCAACAGGTTTCCATCATATTAAAACCCAGAAAGGAAACTTGGGAGTCGGTTTCCTTAAAAACTCTCCAGAGATTCTTATACAAAATTTCTACCTCTCTCTCCTGCTACTTTCAAAATTCTTCATGGGGAAGAAAGAAAAAGATTTTAATTCTGTATCTTTAGACACCTCCTCCTCCCATGAACAATGATAACTGTGGTCAATCATCCTACTTTGCTTACCAGATAGCAGACACTTGAGGCATAATATTAGTAGCCCTCCCTTCAATCCTGCAAGGTAGGAATTCTTTTCCTCATTTTCCAGGTGGGGAAACAGACTGTCAGAGGTCAAGAAACGTCCACAGTGTCATCTCAGGGTTGAGTGGTAGAGCAGATAATCCGACTCCTGAGTCTAGAGCTGATGGTGTCCCTGCCACCCACGTTGCCATTATGTTGACCCACTTCACGCAGGAGAGGGAAATGCAGATCCACCATGACTTGCTCCCAACCCTGGAATCTAAAATTTTCTGCAAACCAAACACTTTTCTGCAAAAATCTCACCTGACTTGGCCTGAACTCATTTGTGAACAAAACTTGACCTGAACTGGTATGAAGCTAATTATACTCCTTACTTATGCCACTTATTATGACTAGTCATGCATTTTGGTACAAAAATAATAAAATGTTAAATTACAGGGTGCTTTTTCACCTCTTTGTGCCCCATTAGGAGAATATATATATAATATCTGCCCTGTAATGCTGCTATAAGATCTGAAAAGTTCTAAACTCTGAAGTACACGTGATCCCAGGAGTTCCCAATGAGCAGCTGGGAAACTGTTATATTTGTGAGTGATCCTGTCGTCCACAAAGCTTTTACAAAGTGGAAGGAATTTTTTCTTATCCTCTTCTCACAGCCAAAGAGGAATTGAGGAAAATTTCTAATGTGCCATATTTTCTTGCTTTCTACAAAGCCACTTCATTCTGTGGTTTCAAGATATTAGCTCTACTTGATGTCAAGAGAAGTTTGTGGTTACTTGTCTGAGAAAAAAAATTTTAATTTTAAAAATTAATAACATGCTAAGTGGCATCGGAGGAGTAAAGGCCACAAATGTATGCAGAGTATACTAACTGTATTTTGAAAGAGAAAATCTGCAGTTTTTTTCATATGTATTTCTCAACTAGAAAAGTATGAGCAAAATTGATAACTGTGGTTTGCACTGAGATGATTGAGGGGGATTTTTTTTTTGGTACCTTTTATACCTTTAAGTTTAGAACCACGTGGACTTATCATCCATCCAGAAACTTAAAGTCATAAGTAATCATACCCATGAATGATTTTTCACAATGTGTGAGAGACTCGAGTCCCAGGTGCGAAATCAGCGGAGTTACGGCTCACAGCCTGGTGTCAGTCATTCGCGCAGCACACAGCTAATGGCCCGTGTTTCCCTTGCTTTCTCCCTTTCCCGTTTAGGACAGGTGTTTCCGCTCATCTTCCATCCCTGAAGAGCATGCGCTGGCCTTTGTTTCTGCCTCATGCCAGCCTGCCCTCTCTGCCCCTTCAGTCCCCGGACAGTATTCTTCTCTGGCCAGAGCTCTCAGCCCCTGGCCTAAGTGGTCACCTGAGCCAGGGCAGGATGAGAGGGTCCTGAACAGGAGGCTGGGCAAAGCTGGCGGGCAGGGGTGGTCAGAGCAGGCCCGCGGGTCTCGGCAGGCAGCGGTCGGGCTGAGACGGGCAGCTCCAGACAAGGCCAGGGCTGGAGCGGCTCAGGAACGGGGCCTGTGGTGCAGAGGGCGGAGCCACTGTGGCTGCACCCGGGACTGAAGCTGGGTGCAAGTGTCGGCTGGACGTTCAAGCTGGGCACGCAGAACAGAGTTCAGCTTCCAGAAAAGACAGGCTCAGACGTGGATGGAGCTATAGCATTCCCGCCGGACTGGAGAAGACTCTTGAGAGTCCCTGGGACTGCCAAGAGATCCAATCAGTCCATCTAAAAGAGACCAGTCCTGGGCGTTCATTGGAAGGACTGATGCTGAAGATGAAACTCCAATACTTTGGCCACCTGATGTGGAAAAAGGACTCAGTGGAAAAGACCCCAATGCTGGGAAAGATTGAAAGCTGGAGAAGGGGACGACAGAGGATGAGATGGGTGGATGGCATCACCGACTCAATGGACATGAGTTGGAGCAAACTCTGGGAGATGGTGAAGGACAGGGAGGCCTCCATGCTGCAGTCCATGAGGTTGCAAAGAGTCAGACATGACTGAGCAACTGAACTGAACTGAACTGGACTGGTTTAAGCACTTTTCCCCCTGAGGAAAATGAGAAAGATCAGGATTCTGTACTTGTTGCTTGGAACACATAGTGGACGTGATTCCCTCCCCTCCCTCACAAAGGCCGGTCCGGCCCAGTTTTATACTCCAAGAAGCAACAGGTCCCGGAAATGCCTGGAAACTTGTGTTGCCCTTTCCCTAAAGACTTCCCTGGTGGTTCAGACAGTTAAGCGTCTGTCTACAGTGTGGGAGACCCGGGTTTGATCCCTGCGTCGGGAAGATCCTCTGGAGAAGGAAAAGGCAATCCACTCCAGTACTATTGCCTGGAAAATCCCATGAACAGAGGAGCTTGGTATGCTACAGTGCATGGCATCGCAAAGAGTCTGACATGACTGAGCAACTTCACTTCACTTCATTTCCCCTAAAGTTGGGTTGAAATGACCTGGGGGCAGCCTTGATGGCTAAGGAGGCAGGCTGGTGACCTCAGCGACAGTGTGGGTGCAACGGTGAGTCACACACTCAATGCACAGCTCATTTCAACAACCAGAAGTCGTGGCGCCCAGCTCCCGTGGTACCATTTGTCTTACGCTTTGTTCATATTGTGATTAGGGGATTAAGCTGGGCTCAGTTTCGCTTTATGTAGACTCTGCAATTCAAGGCTTGTCCATAGCTGTATTTCCATCCTCCTAAATCTAATAGATTTAAAAATCGCTCAGAGGCCTCCGTTTATCTTTGCCCTGGCTCAACAGGAGCCTTACAAAAATAATATAATGCTGCCTCCCTCACCTCTAGGTTCTCTGCAGAGGGAATGGAAAGAACTGGACCCTCAAGCTCACTTTGAAAGAGGCAAGCGGGAAGGAGACCGAGAGCAGACCATAAATCTTTTGGCTGAGGCAGGACACCTGCCCTGTCAGTCTTTGCTCCATCCAAATGGAAACATGGGTGATCTAGGATTACCCTCCCTCAAGGCCGACGGTCAACGCACTGAAAGGTCACGTCTATAATGGTTGGCGTTTCTCTCCCCGCCGAGCTGCTTTCTGAGTGGACGTCATACTCATCTCATGCAGAAGGCATGTTCTCCATGCCAGAACGCTGCTGCTAATATTTGATCTAATAAAAGACACCCTATCTTTTCTTCAAGCTTCATGACATCTAGTTGCTGTTAGATGATCATTCCTTTCTCCCTCATCATTCCAACTTTGTGTTCTAAGGACTTGAATCCTTCAGCGAAGTTTTATTTGCCACCTCTCATTTTAAAGTGATTCTTTTACAAAGATAGCAACGAAAGTAAACGGCTTTATTTCCAGGAGTAACTTTATGTGAATAGTCGGTGTGCCTTTGGCAGGAGCCACTGGCCTTTACTAATACTATCAGCTTCCCCAGCAAACCACACGGCACTGTCTGTGTAGTATTGTAAGAGGGGAGAGGAAGGACTGGAAACCCAATCTTCACCAAAAAACAAAACAGGATCGAAAGGGGTAGCAACAGCTGGAAGCAGCTGCGAGCAACTGCACAGTGGAATCCTGTCCAACTCTGCAGACGGACGTCTGAGCACTCTTGGAACCTGGAACAAGAGGAACAAAAGACCACTTCATAAGAATGTCACACCTAAACCCAGCCAGCTAGCACCCCCAGAATTTGGCAACAGGAGGCATTCATCTTCTTAGATCCAATCACTGCACAAAATCAGCCCTATTTGTTCTAGGAAGTCCACACACATGAACTTCATGCTAACTGGAGCTTGGTTCTTAGCCACTGGGGCCCTTAAGGACTCCTATGGACTCTGTGGGTCTCCATTTCAAAAGCATTATTGACATGAAGCTGGGGCGGTTTTCCTGGAGTTCTTTCTCTCCAGACCGGTTCTGGCTGCCTCCCGGGTGATGATGGAAAAGGAAGGCGCTAGCCAACATGTCATCCCCTCATTTTGTAATCATCAGGCAGTTGCACAAAGGTTATGTGGAACTTTACCAAGGAGTCAGAGGCACAGTCCCGGGCAGTCTTAAAGGATTTAGGACTGGTAAGGGCACTACCCAAGTATCGCATCTTAAGGAACCCAGCACCGGCCAGGTAAACCAGGTATAAGAGAATGCAGTCACCGCCTTTCCACTCTCAGTCGTGACCTTTGGAAACCCAAGGCCTTTCAAGTCACGGTTGAGAACTGCTGCTCGGCTAACCTCTCCAACATTCCTTGATCCCAAAGAGGAGCCGTAAGAAACCGCAGGGAAGGACCCTGCACACTCTTGCCGTGGAGTCATTGCTAGAGGAGGAGTATTTTATCAGAGATGCTTAAGAGTCCTTAAAATCCTTCACTTACAGCCAAGTTCCTCTTAGAAATGAGCTTAATGTAAGTTCCATATTAGGTAGCTCTCATTTGCCTCAGGGCTTTCCAGGTGGCCCTAGTGATAAAGAATCCACCTGCCGATGGAGGATATGTAAGAGACACGGGTTTGATCCCTGGGTTGGGAAGATCCCCTGGAGGAGGAAAAGGGTACCCTACCCCAGGATTCTTGCCTGGAGAATCCCATGGACAGAAGAGCCTGGAGGGCTACAGTCCACGGGGTCACAAAGAGTCAGGCACAACTGAGAAATTTAAATAACAGCAGAAAAGATTCAGAATAAAGCCTCTAGCAACTAAACAAGTGATCTGCACATGGGGGACAAGACTGCTATTTGGCCTTTAGTGCAAGAGGACAAGAATCTTTCCTGAAATCCTGCTGTAGGGATTCTAATGTAAATTTTCTTTTTCTTTTAGCCCTAGGAATAGAAGAGAGGCAGGCATATTATGGTCTATCCTGTCCCTTAGGACTAGAAGAAATAAAGTAGATTTTTGTGTGAATGTAGAAATATGTTTACCAGCTACACCTGGAGAACAGGGAGTTGAAGTCATGTGGAGCTTGGTTTCTCCAAAGACATGTTGCAAGCGTGGGCATGAAAGAGTGTCGCGGGCATTTAACCCTCCTGTCCAAGTGAACCGCAGTCCATGCAGTTTCCCATTATCAGCAGCACACTCAGCAGGAAAGATCACAGCTGTGCTTCACTGTGCATCAGCTACGTGCCTGTATCTCTAATCCTGATAAGAAAAGAAAAACCTTCAAGAGAGTGCTATCATTAAACCAGTTCAAAAGAAATCATACAATGATTCAGAGAAATTGGGAATGACAAGTTTTTGGTTAATGCTCACGCCTGAAAACAGTCGTGAAGCAAATGAAAGTCTTTAGAGACCTAAGGAGCATTGTGTTCATAGCAATGGCTTCATCCCCCTGAGCTGGCTGTGTTCACTCGCTGAAGATCAATAAACAGACTCTCGGCAACGTGTGTGCTCCGTGCACTCCGAGTCACTCTGCACACCGCTATTTCAGTGAGTGGCCTTGCCACTCTTCTTTACTAGCCTCAGCAAGACAAGGATCAGTTAACAGTAAGTTAAAATGGCAACCTCGGGCATGCAGCCCGATATTTCTCTACTAAAAGTCATTTGGTTATTAGGCTTGTCTGCACCTAATCATGGACCTCACTTGAACACTCGATTCAAAATCCCCTGCAGAGCATCACTCTGTTGTTGTTAGCATGTTGACCCAATAAATAAAAAAGCAAAAAAAAAAAAAGAATGGAAAAAAGATTTTCTTTTCTGAAGTCAGGATCTAGTAAAAGTCTCAAAGGACTTTTAAATTCTTAAAGGCATTAAAAACTAGTAAAACAGTAAATATTTCTTTCAGTGGCTGCTAATATTTGTATTCTTCCTAAGGGTGGAAATGTCAGGAAGATGACATTTCTCTTAAAAGAGTGTTTGTAAAAGTGTCTAAATGTATTTGATCAGAGATGTTTTCACTGAAGCATATCTTTTGGTTATAATATTGTGAAGGCAGATTCATACAGCCCCCAGATGCATCTGAAAAGGCTGCGATACCACTAATGCAATGCCCTGAAAGAGCTTGAAGTTTGTTAGCAGTCCAACCTGGCTCAGGTCCTCTCACAAAAGTGAGGGGCCGGAGGAGACATGCACATGCGTTTTCATCCACATATCTGTGACTCTAAAGCCAGTGATCCACAGCCTGCATATTAAAAACCACAGGATCAAGAGAGGACATATTCAGTTGCAAACGTGTGTTAGAAATCTAGCCTTTGATATAAATGGTGTGAGAGCTAACAGAATTACTTGGGAAGTCAGGAGAAAATGTTTTTAAATCTTCAAATAACTTTTTGGTAGATGGACCCCAGCAAGTTTGCATGAAACATGTTAAAAGGCAATTG